>NC_057803.1:106874820-107552857 GCF_018294505.1 Triticum aestivum
GATGGACACCCCCCCACACAGTCTTAATGGTCGACGCATCGCGGAAGGCGTCGTTGGAGTGAAAACCGACGATGTTGCTCAAGCAAGGCGGTAGCCCTTTGTGCCGATGTCGATGTAGCCGAGAGCGTAGGGTGGTGTAGCCGTTGTTGAGTTAGCCATGCGAGGGACGCCGTGATCGATGTCGAGTAAGGGTGGCCGGTGTCGAAGTAGTCGCCATGGACCAGGAGGAAGCGAGGCGACGACAGCCTGAGGAGGCGGTGGCTAGGTCATAACGCAACGACGGTGGTCGAAGTAGGCGAGGAAGAACCCGGCAGTATGACGAGGACCGGCGCGAACGGTGGCGTTCCCGCGCTTAGGGAGGCGGCGCGACGCATACCACGTAGAAGTCGACGTGCGGGGACGGCGGAGTGGACCGCGTGCCGTGACGCTACGGCCTGAAGGGGCGACGCAATGGCAGCGCGTGGATCGGGGCGACGACAGGGCGGTTGCAGGGATCGCGTGCCACGCTCGCTATGGCACGACGGGGCGATGCAGCGGCGACGCGAGGGTCGGTGTAGCCTCGAGGACGCCCTGGAGCGGACGACCTCGGTGCGGCGATTTGGGCTGCGGCACTACGGCCCAAAGGGGCGACACAGCGGCAGCGCGCGAGTTGGTGCAACCACGGGAACGGCCTCAGGGCGGCAGCGGGGACCATGGCCGCGGCGCTACGGCTCGAAGGGGCGTTGCAGCGGCGCAAAAATCGGTGCAACCACGGGGAGAACACAGGGACGGCGGCGCTGCGGCCCGACGGGGTGACGCAGCGGTCGCCCGTTGCTCGATCGATGGAGGGACGCGCTGAATTCAGGGACAGGGATGGTGATAGCCGGCGTAGGTCGACAAGCGGGCCGACGCGGGGACGACGGCCGTGAGGGGCCGCCTGTCGTGCGAGGCCACCGGGTCGGGGCGACGGACGGGCAGACGCACGGACGACGGCCGTTAGGTGCCGCCTATCGGTGAAGAGGTCGGCCGGTCGCGCCGATGTCGGAGTAGAGGCGTGGGGTCTGGCGGTGGCGACGGGCAACGCAAATCGATCTTACATCGAAAAACCAAAAATAAATTGCCGATCAAGATGACTGGTAGGAGAGAGAAAAACCGGGAGCAAAGACTCGTGAAAAGGACTCTCTAGGGCAGCCGGTCAACATGACCGGCGGACGAACCATAGGTACGGGTGCTGCGGGCCCTGACGACGGTCATGGAGGCCGACCATCTCGATGGCGGCGCGGAGCGGAAGCTGCGGGCGGCAGTTAGGGTTGGATCGATTAGGCTGGTACCATGTTAGCAGGGAAAGAAAGGATTGATAAAATAATTGTTGTATTGCTTGAGCCTCGTGAACATATATATAGAAGTACAATGATCAATTTAAAATACAAGATAAGACAAGACAAATCCTAGTCTATGTTATGTTCCTAATGAATCAGTATACTCAACAGTGATCACCGAATTTTTTTCCGCCGGGTTCACCATCCCCGCGGCGTGTGGACGTCCGGTGTTGTATATCGTTGGTGCTAGCTCGGTGTTAAAACTCTTGATATCTGAGGTGGTGGTGATCCTGTACACAAAGAAAGGTGGTTTCTTTTGGTACTGCAAGTTGGATGCTCCATGCGACACACACTAATGAAAGGGAAATGATCCGTCACCAAAAAGGAGCAAAAATAACCCGGCATTATCGTCTGACGGTGACACTCGTCAAGTTATTCCTAGTTTTGAGTGACCAGGATTGTGTAAAGAAAAATCACCCACACTGCTCACCCTCCAATTTGCTATACTCCTTGCTGTATATCACACCTAAAGCAAGGCGTATGACTGTTAGTCCTAATCAATCGGCCCATTTTTCTACAGGGATAATGGAGTTGCTTTATCCGCAGTTTTGAAAGGGACTGGCCATTACTGCAGACGATGTTTTGTTTTCATTGTTGTGTCATCATCTTGGCCGTATATAGTGGTGCATGCCAGTCTAATGGAAGTATGATGTGTGTGTGCCAGTGTCCCACACACTGCTCAAGTAAACAAAGGCATGCCACAGGGAAAACAAGTGGAGGGGAAGCAAAGGGCGGCTGGTGGCCATCATTTACTCTTCGTTTGGATGTTGATATTCAGACCAAGATATTGATAATGACATTAGATGGCCTGGATTCCGCTATTTAGATGCACCAGGAATCAAGCCCACCGAATTGGCTCGAAATATTTGATGTCCCGCTCAAAAGCCCGCCTTTCTATTCTCGAATTTGAAGGAGGCGAGCTAGATTTTCGGTGATATTCAGGAACGCGCCCATAAAGCTCTGGTAAAAAGGTTAGCTCAATTAGGTGAAGGCCAAGCCTTCGATTAATTGACAGAACCAATATGACCCAGGTTGCCGTTGTGAAGGAACTACCATCTTGGTAGCTCTGAAAATTACCAAATAATTTGGGCAGCATCTAGTAGTCACTAATGACCCAAAAATGTCACAATTTTGGCCATCCACAACCACACTAATGCACAAAGCCAGTTTGAAGTTTCTGCGAAGATCTGCCAGTAGTGAAACAAGTGCATTAACCCCTAATCCAGTTGAGCTGAATTTTTGCATACATGAGCATACACCCATATCATCTTGTAGCAATGTCTAACCAGCACAACCCCCTGCATGTGTTATTTCAAAGTTTGCATCCACTTGGGCAGCTTGTGAAGGATGTACTAGGTACACTCATTCAAATGGCCCCAAAATTTGCATAAACCTTGGGCAGCATACAATACCACCCTTCACCAAATTTTAGCCTTTCCCACCACACCATTTGAGCACAGCATCTCCCCAAAGTTTTGCTGGAATTTTGTCTATTTTGGGCCTAGCCCAATAGCAGTTTCAGAAATTCCTAATAAATTCTAGAGGCCCATGCAGCCCATTTGTGCAAGGCAAGAGGTGGAACAAAAGTTTAGTCCCACATTGCTAGTTTAGAGGGAGTTGGACCTCTTTATAAGGAAGGTTCTTTCCCCACATGTATGAGCATGAGAACAAGAGGGACATCCACGCGCGCTCCTCCTCCGCCGTCCGCCTCGCCATGCCACGCCTCGTCACGACGCGTCGCGGGTTGCGGGAATGAGAAGGACGCGATGTCTAAATTTTTGCCACGCACGACGGGTATACGAAAGGTCACGTGGGAGTCGAAACATTTTTTGTAGTGGACACTGAATTCGAACGGCGCGCCTCTTCGGCCGCTGCATGTTCGCTTCGTCTCCCTTCGTTGCTTCACCTCCCGCCGCAGCCTCTTCGCGTCCTTCTCCTATGCCTATATAAGAGAGGTCGCTCCTCTCCAGAGAGACACAACAGAAGCTCCTCTTTCTCTCGCCACAAAGTTTTGATCACTGCGCTGCTACTACGTTCTTCCCCATCCCGTCTTGCGGTGTGCACCGCAGGTCGGGACAGTAGGCCTCCGGAACCGCACCTTTTGAGTCTTGTACGGAAGAAGGGTGATAAGGTTTTTGGGGAGCGCTCCGCGCGACTACTGGCTTCTTCATCACGGACTCCGATGACTTCTTCCCCGACCTCCACGACCTCCTCGACGACATGGCAGGCGAGGACACCGACCCTAAGTCCAGCGCTTTTGCTGCTGTTGTCCCGTACGTGTTCTTCTCCTTTCTGTTAGAGGTCCTGCTGCAGTTCCTTGTTCTAGTATTTGCCCTACAGATGTTAGACTCTATTTCATATACGCAACTTGCTATACTAGCTGCTCTAGATATGTTCAGTTACAGTTCATATATGAAGATGATGTTTACCTTCTCTTTGTTAAATCACATGGCTTGTTTTGTCACTGTTATATTAGTCATGCTTTATCTAATATTTCTATTAATAAAATCATTTGGTAGATTGCTCATATTTCCAATAATCCAAAAACCTTATTATAGGCAATTTACCCCAAGTGGTTTTGCTGCTTCCATGAGACCTCCTATGTTTGAGGGTATCCACTATAAGAGGTGGCGCGTGAGAGCAGTCTTATGGTTTCAAACCATGAGTTGCTATGACGCCACTCTCGGCAAACCTGAAGGGGAGCTTGATGCTCAGCAGACACAAGCCTTTCAGAAAATGGATACTCTGTTTAAGGCTGCTCTCTTGAGTGTTCTTGGTGAGAACATAGTTGATGCTTATGCGTCAATTGATAATGGAAAAGATATGTGGGATGCACTCGAGGCCAAGTTTGGGGTCTCGGATGCTGGCACTGAGTTGTACATCATGGAGCAATTCTATGATTACAGGATGACTGAAGAGCGCTCCGTGGTTGAGCAAGCTCATGAGATACAGTCATTTGCTAGAGAACTTGAGCACTTCGGTTGTATGCTACCGGACAAGTTTGTTGCCGGAGGTATCATCACTAAGCTTCCTCCTTCATGGAGGAACTTTGCTACCTTGCTGAAGCATAAGAGGCAGGAGTTTTCCGTCCCGGATCTCATTGGCACTCTTGATGTGGAAGAAAAGGCGAGAGCAAAGGACACACATGCTCGAGGTATTGAGGGAGGATCTAGTGCCAATGTGGTACAGAAGCAGAACTTCCAGCCCCACAAGTTCAAGAACAAGGGCAAGTTTGATGGTAAAGCAAAGTTTGATGGGAAGAACAAGGCTGTCCAGCACAAGAACTTCAAGAAGAAGAATGACAAGAAGAAAGGTGTCTGTCATGTGTGTGGGATCCTGATCATTGGGCTCCTAGTTGCCCTAATCGCTATGACAAGCGTCATCCTGGGAAAGGCGGCAAGACCGCTAATGTTGTTATTGGAGACATTGATATGAAGGATGCTGGGTATGGTATATTTCCCACTATTCTTTCAGTATGTCATTCTCCTGATTGGTTGATTGACACGGGTGCTAATGTGCATGTATGCGGTGATATTTCCATGTTTTCGTCTTACCAGACCGCAGGGACTTCAACCGTGCTGACGGGCAACTGTTCAAGTGCTTCTGTTCGTGGTGTTGGCACGTTCGATCTGAAGTTTACTTCGGGGAAGATCGTGCGGCTAAAGAACGTGCATTATGTCCCCTCCGTCAATAAAAATCTTGTTAGCGGATCTCTTCTGTGTAGAGATGGCTACAAGCTTGTCTTTGAGTCGAATAAATTTGCAATATCCAAGTATGGAACCTTTGTTGGTAAAGGCTATGAGTCAGGAGGCCCGTTTCGTTTATCCTTATCAGACGTTTGCAATAAAGTTGTTAATCATATTTGCAACAATAGTGAATCAAATGTGTGGCATTCACGTCTTTGTCATGTTAACTTTGGTTGCATGTCGCGACTAGCGAAGTTGAACTTAATCCCTAATTTCACCACTGTCAAGGGATCCAAGTGTCAATTGTGTGTGCAAGCTAAACAAGCTCGTAAGTCACACACGACTGCGGAAACGAGAAATCTTGCACCACTAGAGCTCATACATTCAGATCTATGTGAAATGAATGGTGTTTTGACAAAAGGTGGAAAGAAATATTTCATGGCGTTAATTGACGACTCCACTAGATACTGCCGTGTGTATCTTCTAAAATCTAAGGATGAGGCTTTGAACTTTTTCAAGATCTATAAAGCTGAAGTGGAAAACCAACTTGATCGAAAAATCAAGAGGCTTAGGTCTGACCGTTGTGGAGAGTATTTTTCCAATAAATTTGATGCTTTTTGTGCGGAACATGGTATAATCCATGAGAGGACACCTCCCTACTCACCTCAGTCAAATGGGGTGGCCGAAAGAAAGAACCGTACTCTAACAGATTTGGTTAATGCCATGTTAGACACATCGGGTCTCTCCAAGGCATGGTGGGGGAGGCGATATTGACGGCATGTCATGTCCTAAACCGAGTTCCCACAAAGAACAAAGAGATAACTCCATTCGAGGAATGGGAGAAGAAAAGGTTAAAACTCTCTTATCTACGAACATGGGGTTGTTTGGCGAAAGTCAATGTTCCTATTCCAAAGAAGCGAAAGCTTGGACCAAAGACTGTGGATTGTGTTTTCCTGGGATATGCTTTTCATAGCATTGGATATTGATTCTTGGTTGTAAAATCTGAGGTACCTGACATGCATGTCGGTACGATCATGGAGTTGAATGATGTGACTTTCTTTGAAGATATCTTTCCCATGAAGGATATGGCACCTCATCTAATCAGGAGATGCCTAGTTCATCGAATCAGGAACCAGTTACAATTACCAAACCTACCATTTCAATAGAACACTTTGAAAGTCATGTGGAGGAAAACAATGAAGTTCCTACTAGGAGCAAGAGACAAAGGACTGCAAAGTCCTTTGGTGATGATTTTCTTGTGTATCTCATAGATGACACTCCCAGTTCTATTTCAGAGGCTTATGCATCTGAAGATGCTGACTACTGGAAGGAAGTGGTTCGTAGCGAGATGGATTCCATCTTAGTGAATGAAACTTGGGAGATAACCGATCGTCCTTATGGGTGCAAACCTATAGGATGCAAATGGGTATTCAAGAAGAAGCTTAGGCCTGATGGTACTATTGAAAAGTACAAGGCTCGGCTCGTGGCTAAGGGTTATACCCAAAAGGAAGGTGAAGACTTCTTTGATACTTACTCACCTGTGGCTCGACTGACCACTATTCGAGTTCTACTTTCACTAGCTACCTCACATGGTCTTCTCGTTCATCAAATGGATGTTAAGACTGCTTTCTTAAATGGAGAGTTGGATGAGGAAATTTATATGGAACAACCAGATGGGTTTGTACTAGATGGTCAGGAAGGAAAAGTGTGCAAGTTGCTGAAGTCTTTGTATGGACTCAAGCAAGCACCCAAACAGTGGCATGAGAAGTTTGAAAGAACTTTAACAGCTGCAGGCTTTGTTGTAAACAAAACTGACAAATGTGTGTACTATCGCCATGGTGGGGGCGAGGGAGTTATCCTTTTCTTGTATGTTGATGACATACTGATTTTCGGAACAAATCTGAATGTTATTACGGAGGTCAAAAATTGCCTATCTCATTGTTTTGAGATGAAGGATTTAGGAGTGGCTGATGTCATTCTGAACATCAAGTTGTTGAGAGACGATGATGGTGGGATTACATTGCTTCAATCTCACTATGTGGAAAAGATCTTGAGTCGCTTTGGCTACAGTGACTGCAAGCCCTCTCCAACACCATATGATGCTAGTGTGTTGCTTTGAAAGAATCAAAGAATTGCTAGAGACCAATTGAAGTATTCTCAGATTATTGGCTCGCTTATGTACTTAGCCAGTGCTACAAGACCTGACGTCTCTTTTGCTGTTAGCAAACTGAGTTGGTTTGTTTCAAAACCAGGAGATGTGCATTAGAAAGCTCTAGAGAGAGTTTTGCGTTATTTGAAAGGCACTGCAAATTATGGAATTCATTACACCGGGCACCCAAAGGTGCTTGAAGGGTATAGTGACTCAAACTGGATCTCAGATGTTGATGAGATAAAGGCCACGAGCGGATATGTATTCACTCATGGAGGTGGCGCTGTTTCTTGGAAGTCTTGCAAGCAGACCATCTTAACAAGGTCAACAATGGAAGCAGAACTCACAACACTAGATACAGCTATAGTCGAAGCAGATTGGCTTCGTCGGCTCTTGAATGACTTGCCAGTTGTTGAGAAACCTGTACCGGGTGTCCTTATGAACTGTGACAATCAAACTGTGATCATGAAAGTGAGTAGCTCAAAGGACAACATGAAGTCATCAAGACACGTTCAGAGAAGGTTAAAGTCTATCAGGGAAATGAGAAACTCCGGAGTTATTGCATTGGATTATATCCAAACGTCTAAGAATCTGGCATATCCTTTTACTAAGGGTCTATCACGTAATGTGATAGATAATGCATCGAGGGAGATGGGTATGAGACCCACAATATGAGTTGTTCATAGTGGTAACCTATTCTTTGTGACCGGAGATCCCGTGAATTACATGTGGAAGACAAGCTGTTGGTCTACTGAGAGGAGAGTATCCTTACTATCAACAATACCACTCCATGAAGATGCAATACTCTCCTAATCTGCATGGCAGGTTGATGTATATCTTAATGTGTTCTAAGTGGCTCATTGAAGCAGAGATGTCGTTCTGTAGAACACACCTATATGAGTCTGATTGTTAAACATCGCAATCTATGAGAGTAGGGTTCTCTCTAGTAAACTCATGAAAGGTCTCGGAGTATGACGCATAAGCTCCACCCGCGGGGAAGACCCATGGTAGCCACGTATCGGTCAAGGCTTTATGTGAAGCTAGATTCGCAGAAAACTTGCAGTTCAAGGCCCAGTCCACTGTTCAAGTTGCTTACTAGTGTAGCATAGAGTTCTAGGTGGAAGTTCAACTTAATAGTCTCCACTGCAGTACCGGTATATAAAACAGTGTTTTGGAACCAAAGACAAATTTTGTGTGCCTCTGGGATCTGGTGGGGGATTGCTGGAATTTTGTCTATTTTGGGCCTAGCCCAATAGCAGTTTCAAAAATTCCTAATAAATCCTAGAGGCCCACGCAGCCTAATAAATCCCCGACCTCCTCGACGACATGGCATGCGAGGACACCGACCCCAAGTCCAGCGCTTCTGCTGCTGATGTCTCGTACGTGTTCTTCTCCTTTCTGTTAGAGGTCCTGCTGTAGTTCCTTGTTCTAGTATTTGCCCTACATATGTTAGACTCTATTTCATATATGCAACTTGCTATACTGGCTGCTCTAGATATGTTCAGTTATAGTTCATATATGAAGATGCTGTTTACCTTCTCTTTGTCAAATCGCATGCTTGTTTTGTCACTGTTATATTAGTCATGCTTTATCTAATATTTTTGCTAATAAAATCATTTGGTAAATTGCTCATATTTCCAACAAGTTTATGTACAGAAATTAACTTTGTACAGGAAGTGCCATATAGGTCCACCCATTTGCTTTGAATTTTTGCATACATATTCACCAGCATACCAGAGCATGGCACAACAAGTTTCAGCATGTTTGGATCAACCAAATTCAAAATGGAAGATAACAAACACATTGTGGCAAAAACCTACTACATTAGAAGATCCACTCAATTACTAAGCATAGGATAGGCATACAACCACACACACACACACACACACACACACACTCTGTGACCATGCACACGCACACTAGACATGTTTTGTTCCCCTGTGGCACCCTGGTTCATGCAATGCTGGTGATGACCATGGACAGAGCGCGCTAACTGCACGCGCTACTGTTCGCCCGTGGCCACCCAAGCCCCCACCCTGCCCCGGCCGTGTTCGACGTGCCCACAGCACAGCCCCGACCCCTATCACCTTCTATAAGGCCAGCTGGTGCCACACCGCCAGCCCACGCCCAACAGAGCCGCCGCCCAAGCCCCGACCACGGTGAGCTGGAGCCACTGCAGCGACCATGGCCTCGCACGCCTATAAATAACGACCCCCGGGCCCTCTCTCAACTCGAACCTCACCTCCTCCCCCGAACTTTAATGGCCGACGCCCTCATGCTATTGCACCTCAGCTGCGCTTAAATTCGCATGCCTAGGGCCACCCCCACTGAGCCATCCTCTGGACGCGTTGTTCGCTGTAGAACATGCCCACCCCCTCGTCGAGCACAATCCCTCACCGTAGCCTCTCCCCTGGCCAGAGCAGCTGCCCACGGCCACGGCACACATCCGCGCACACGGCCACCCCCAGCCCACCACGGGATGAGCCACACACGTCATTGAGAGAGGGCCCTGTCGAGCTGGATAAGTGGACGCGCGCGCAGTGGTTAAGTTTACACTTTCGGGAGGAGAAAGCGTAATAACTGGAATACAGTTTCCCTTCCTGAAAGCGTATTTACAGAGAAAGCGCCAGCCGCAGAACTATCAGAGACCCAGTTGCAATTATTTCTTTTGCAGATCAGTCCCTGGCAGGAAAACACTTATAACTTTTAGCTCGTAACTCCGATCGAGGTGAATCCAACGCTCACAGTTTCCCCTTTACGAGCCTGTTTATTACTATTGTTTGTTTTCTTGTTTGTGCTCATTATTTTGGCCTCTTTTGTTTAATAATAAGTAGGTTGTTACCGAGATCCTATTCATCGATACGCTTCGTCGGGAGGATCACCACACCTTTTCATAAAGACTCGTCGACCGGAGGCAAGCCAACTCCTTATCATGAGCAACCAACAACCAGTGACATCGCTTGACTTTGTTTGATTGTTTTTCCGTGTTTATCTATTTACCGTTTTATTGTCCATATTACTTTTAGTTCTACTTTACCGTCGTACTACTAGTAGATGCATTACTGAGTTGTTTTGCAATCATTACTAAGTGCTCGTAGTTTACTTTATTTTCTAGATGATAGTAGCCGTATTTCATTCTTTAGTAAAGTGGGATGCCACTGTTACCAACAGAGGGAACAATAGTGCAGTGTCACACCCCTTTCTCCGTCAATGCTCACATGACAAATCACAGTGCCACAAACTGAACTAACATGTACAACCATATTTGCCTAAGTGGGAAGGCCTTAGACTGGGTTACAATTATGTCTCTTTCATGTATTGGCACATAGGGAGCCTCAAAGTGTAGTATCTCCTCTAGCCGGGAAAATTGCATCCGAAGCTAGAGGGCCTGGGGGAATAAAAGGGCCACGGGGTGGCCAGGTTCTAGATCCCCTCGACCGAGACTAGCCCGCGGGAGGTCGTCGATACAGTTAAAGTGACATGTTGTAGACTGGGTATGTTAGACTGGGAGTCCGTGGTGTGTGTAAAGTGTACAATCTCTGCAGAGTGTGTTTTAAACCTATTCGAATAGCCGCGTTTGTGCTACTTGTGAGCTACGTTGGGATTTCCCCAAAGAGAAGAGGAGATGCAATACAGTAGAGATAAATATTTCCCTTAGTTAAGAACCAAGGTTATCAATCCAGTAGGAGAATCACACAAAGCCTCGTGAATAACACATGCACACACAAAAGAAAAAAAATACTTGCACCCAGCACAACCAAGAGGGTTGTCAATCCTCTTGGCGGTTACTTGCAAGGACTAAATCTCGTAGTAGCAGATAGATAAATTGTAAATATAAAATAAAAGAAAATACAAATTTGCAGCAAAGTATTTGTGTGTGTTTTATATATGATAAAAGTAGACCCTGGGGTCATAGTTTTCACTAGAGGCTTCTCTCTCGAGCACATAGCATACGGTGGGTAGACAAATTACTATTGGGCAATTGATAGAAAAACGCATAGTTATGACGATATTCAAGGCAATGATCATGTATATAGGCATCACGTCCGAGACAAGTAGACCGACTCCTACCCGTATCTACTACTATTACTCCACACATCGACCCCTATCCAGCATGCATCTAGGGTATTAAGTATAAAACAGAGCAATGCTTTAAGCAAAATGACATGATGTAGACAAAGTAAACCCAATCAATATGAATAAATGTCGTTGTTTCACCCTTAATGGCAACAATACAAATATGTGTCTTGTCCCTTTCTGTCACAGGGATAGAGCATCGCAAAATTGAACCCACCACAAAGCACCGCTCCCACTAAAGATAAATCAATCTAGTTGGCCAAACCAAATGGATAGATCAGAGAGAAATACAAAGCTATAACAATCATGCGTAATAAAGTTCAGAAAAGACTCCATTAATATTCATAAATATTTAGATCATAAACCTACAATTCATTGGATCCCAACAAACACACCGCAAAAGAAGATTACATCAAATAGAACTCCAAGAACATCAAGGAGAACATTGTATTGAAGATTAAAGAGAGAAGAAGCCATCTAGTTACTAGTTATGGATCCCTAGGTCTATGGTGAACTACTCACGCATCATCGGAGGGCAGCAAGGCTGATGTAGAAGCCCTCTATGAACGATTCCCCCTTCGGCAAAGTACTGTAAAAGGCCTCTAGAAGGGATCGCGAAAGAAGAGAAACTTGCAGGAGCAGAAAAAGTGTTTTGGGTGTGAGGGAGTCCTGGATTAGGGGGTCTCCGGACAGCCGGACTATATCCTTCGGCTGGACTATTAGAATATGAAGATACAAGATTGAAGACTTCGTCTCATGTCCGGATGGGACTCTATTAGGCATGGAAGGCAAGCTAGGCAATACGGATATGGATATCTCCTCCTTTGTAACCAACCTTGTGTAACCCTAACCCTCTCCGGTGTCTATATAAACCGAAGGGTTTTAGTCCGTAGGACAACAATCACAACATACAATCATACCATAGGCTAGCTTCTAGGGTTTAGCCTCTTCGATCTCGTGGTAGATCTACTCTTGTACTACCCATATCATCAATATTAATCAAGCAGGACATAGGGTTTTACCTCCATCAAGAGGGCCCGAACCTGGGTAAAACATCGTGTCCCCTGCCTCATGTTACCATCCGGCCTAGACGCACAGTTCGGGACCGCCTACCCGAGATCCGCCGATTTTGACACCGACATTGGTGATTTCATTGAGAGTTCCTCTGTGTCGCCGCCGTTAGGCTTGATGGCTCCTACTATCATCGATAGCGATGCGGTCCAGGGTGACACTTTTCTCCCTGGACAGATCTTCATATTCGGCAACTTTGCACTGCGGGCTAATTCGCTTGGCCATCTGGAGCAGATTGAAAGCTACGCCCCTGGCCATCAGGTCAGATTTGGAAGTTTGAACTACACGGCCGACATCCGCGGAGACTTGATCTTCGACGGATCCGAGCCACAACCGGGCACGCCGCACTGTCACGATGGGTATGACCTAGCCCTGCCGCCGAACAGTACCCTAGAGGCCGCGCCCGCATCAGCTCCGACCCTTAGCTCGGAGCCAACTGCGCCAATCGAGGACGGGTGGTTAGACACCGCCTCAGGGGCTGCAGTCCCAACGGCGATCGAGCCGAACACCAGCCTAACCCTCTGCGCAGCCCGTGACTCCAAGGTGCCGGACTCTTTCTCGGACTCCGAACCATCCGCGCCCCTGCTAATCGAATCCGATTGGGCGCCGATCATGGAATTCACCACCGCAGATATCTTTCAGCACTCGCCCTTCGGCAACATTGTGAATGCACTAGGCTCTCTCTCTTTGTTAGGAGAGCCCTGGCCGGACTATGGCCAACAGGATTGGGATGCGGACGACGAAGAAATTCGACGCCCACCCACCACCCACTTCGTAGCCACTGTCGATGATTTAACCGACATGCTCGACTTCGACTCCGAAGACATCGACGGTATGGACGACGATGTAGGAGACGAACATGAACCAGCGCCTATAGGGCACTGGAAAGCCACCTCGTCATATGACATATACATGGTGGATACACCCAACGAAGGCAATGGCGACGAGATAGTGGAGGATGACCCCTCCAAGAAGCAACCCAAGCGCTGACGTCAGCGGCGCCGCTCTAAGTCCCGCCAAAGCAAAAGTGGTGATACCGGCACAGGAGATAATAACACTCCGAATAGTGCCGAAGACAACGACAATCCCCTCCAGCAAGATTTAGAGCAGGAGGATGAAGGAGCCAGCTCTCCTGAGAGAGCGGCTGATGGAGAGGAGGAGGATGACAATTACATGCCCCCCTCCGAAGACGAGGCAAGCCTTGGCGATGGTGAATTCGCCGTACCAGAGGATCCCGTCGAACAAGAGCGCTTCAAGCGCCGGCTTATGGCCACGACAAATAGCCTGAAGAAAAAGCAGTAGCAGCTTCAAGCTGATCAAGATCTGCTAGCTGACAGATGGACTGAAGTCCTCGTGGCCGAGGAATATAAACTTGAGCGCCCCTCCAAGAATTACCCAAAGTGCAGGTTACTACCCCGACTGGAGGAAGAAGCGTATGATACGGCTGATCGGCCACCTCGTGGCCGCGATAGAGAGGCATTCCAGCCAAAAGCTCAGCCTCCACCCCGACGCCATTCAAATAAAAAAGGCATGGGGAGATACGCCAGACCTGCGAGACATATTGAAGGACAAAGCAAAGCATGCAAGATCGATCTACGGATCACGACGGCGCACCACTCTACGAGACGATAAATGTCACGCCGGATACAGTAAAAGCAAATCCAGCCGGGCCGAATGTCACATCCCTGCTTTCCTGTTATGCATTAGGGTTGGTTGAACTTGTGCATCATGTTTAAATTTCTTTTAAACTTGAAATGGGGGATAATCAACCCCAACACCCCCCTGAAAATGCTAATTTCCAACAATTGGAATTTCAATGAACCCAAAATGCCCTTCATAAAAGCCCACCATTTTTGGTCTTGATTAAAACCTCTGCTAAAAATGGTCTTGCAATTTATCGAGCCATTCTGGATTT
Organism: Triticum aestivum; assembly: GCF_018294505.1. Classification (NCBI taxonomy): domain Eukaryota; kingdom Viridiplantae; phylum Streptophyta; class Magnoliopsida; order Poales; family Poaceae; genus Triticum; species Triticum aestivum. Next base: position 106,889,077 of record NC_057803.1, read on the forward strand.
TTGAACAAGCCATAAGTATTTGAATTTGGGCATTTTAAATGCTATAAATATTTTAAAGTGCTCAAATAATCTTGGAAGCATTTTTAGGCAGTTGAGAATATTCTCAAATGTGCCTCTGAATATTTCCAGAGTTTTTGGAAATGAAATAGTATTTATTCTATTTCAATACACAGAGCAGGAAATAAATAAAAGAGAAAACAAAAAGGACCAGAGACTTACCTGGAAGCCCACCAACCGGCCCAGCACTGTAGTTGGCTGGCCCAGCCCACCAGGGGCTCCTCCCTGTCGTCTTCCCCTTGCCAGGAGGACGAGCGCGTGGCCGGCGCGCGCGAGCATGCGTTCGGCCACCTCCTGCTTGCTTGCCGCCGCTAGAGTCTACCCCGAGCACCCCGTGCATCGCCCCGCCCTTCCCATGGACCTCTCACTCTCTCTCGTTCTTTCCCCCTCCTCTATCTCGCTGTCTCTCCCGAAGCCGAGCGGAGCCGTCGCCGCCGCTCGCTGCCGCCGCAGCCACCGACCACCCCTCGCCCTACCGATGAGTCCAGAGGCTCCGCCTTGACCCCCTCTTCCTCTCCACCGAGCTGCGCCCCGCCGGCAGTCCTGCAACGTCGCCCACGACATCGTCTTAAACCTCTGGCCGCCGGCGAACTCTTCGGGGATTCGCGAGCTCCAGTCCCTCCCCGGCCTCGTTGTTGCCTCTACCGGATTCGCCGTGAGCCCCTGCCTCTTTCCCCTCTCTCCCCGTGCTCGCCCGTGCCTTCTAGCCACCCTGGCCATCGGAGCCGACAGCTCCTCGCCGCCAGTCATGTCGCCACCGCGACTACGGCCGTGCAAGCACGCGTCTGAACCCACCGCTGCACTCAGAGCGCTCCCAGGAGCCGAGCACACCCACCAGATCTTCACACCGTGCTCCGTAGCCCCGGTTCGGTGTACGCCCGAACTCCAGCGGCCGCAAGAGAGCTCGCCGCCATTGACTCCGTCCACCCCCACTCGAACCACGACCACCCGCAGATGCGCCTCACTCCCCTCTCTCAAACGCACCCTTCCGCGCGTGAAATGGTGGCATGTAGGCGAAACCCGAGCCATCCCATTGCACCTCCGCCATGTTTGGGTCGCCGTCGGCGGAACTCCGGCGAGGGTGACATGGCAGATTAGTTAGAGCTAATGACGCGCTTAGTCGACACTTAGTGACACTAACAGCAGGGCCCCATCGACTAATTAAACTTAGATTAGTTCCGTTTAGTATTAACTAATCGCAGTGGCCCCACGCGTCAGCATTGACCATGCTGACGTGGCCATTGACTGGGCCCCACCTGTCTGCGACCCTAACCAGCCCTTAGTCACTGACCAGCAGGCCCCACAGGTTAGGTTTGACCTGGGCGGCGCCTGTTGACCTGCTGAGGTCAGCATGACGTAATGCTGACGCTATAAATTATTTTCTGGATTTATTCTTTTTCAGGAAATTCCAGAAAATGCCCAAAACTTCTAAAAATCATAGAAATTAAACCGTAACTCCAAATGAAATAAATTATATATGAAAAATTATCAAAAAAATTCAAGGAATCTGTTTATGGCACTTGCATGCATGTTTTAACAACCTAGGGTTGCTGTACAGGGCAATTTGCATAATTGACATTTAAATAAGCACATATGGAGTTTGAATTTGAACCCTTGGTTCAAACCAACTTCATTTAATATGATTGCTAGTTGCATTAGCTCAATCAACAGCATATTGCCATGACATTATCATGCATCATAATTGTTGCATTGCATTGATTGTGTTCCTCTTTGTTTGCCGGTATTTGCCCCCTTTCGATAGACATGGTTCCGACGATAGTTCGATGACACCGATGAAGAACTATACTATCTTCAGAAGTGCCAGGCAAGCAAAACCCCCTTGCTCATTCCGATACAATCCCACTCTCTCACTCCTGGTCTCTTTTACTGCATTAGGACAACAACGATTCATCTGTTACTTGCTGCGGTAGTTGAACCCCTTATCCTCTGCATGACCTGTCATTGCCACAGTAAATAGATGAAACCCACTAGCATGAGTAGGAGTTGTTTGAGCCCTGATGTGCCTACTTATTCATGCTTGTTTGTCATGCCTGCTATTGCATAGAGTCGTGTCAGGTCTGGTTCATCGGGGATGAATCGGAGGTGTGTGAACATGTCCTACTGTGTGTGAGCTAAGTGTGTGAACATGATTTGGTAAAGGTATCGATGAGAGGCCATGTAGGAGTACATGGTGGATTGTTTCATTGAGGCCGTCCATAAGAACTGAGATCTGTATGCGTGATTTAAGATTCAGCTACTACCACACATTGGGCCCGGAAATATGACCCCGCTCGACTTACTGACCCCTCTCGTCCTCTGTCCAGGAGTTGCAACTAGTTTCTGGTGTTTTAGGTTATGTGTTGGCGGCCGTGCGTAGCGCTGACCCTAGGGGTCGGCTATGATGCGGTAGATACACTGTGGCCGGGTATGCCGGGCGCCCATTTGGCGTCTCGGGACCCTGTACACATCGTTTGGGGCCGTTGAGGACACCCCGGCCGGATTTCCTTGCGGATGGAACCCGAATAGGCGATAAACCTGGACTAGAGACTTGTGCGGTTAGTCAGGTCGTGGTCTACACCCACGTCGGCTTTCGCTTGAAGTCTGCCGAGCACATGTCGTGTGCAGACGCTAAGTGGTGGAAACATGTGTGACGAAGTACACCCCTGCAGGGTATAAAACTATTCGAATAGCTGCGTCCGCGGTAAAGGACTACTTGGTTGCCTATAACAGTTCATAGACAAGTGAAAGTGGATACTCTAAAACTCGCAAGATAAGCGTGAGTGCTATGGATGGCCTTCTCATAGGGAGACGGGAGCGGATCCATAGTGGTGTATTGAATGGTGAATATGTGGACTCGTGTGCGCCACCTCAAAAGAGTTACTTGCAGTCGTAGTTTAAGATAGCCACCGGGTCAAAGCTGGCTTACTGCAGTTAAACTCCACCACCCCCTGTTGATACCGATGCATATGTAGCTAGTTCTGATGTAAGTCTTGCTGAGTACTTTTGTACTCACGTTTGCTTAATTTATGTTTTGCAGGGAGACTTCAGTCTCGCTAGTAGTTTCGCGTGGACTTCGACGTTTACCTTGATACCTCAGCTACGATCTTGTGCCCTCGGCAGGATCTAGTAGATAGTCAGGCTACTCAGCCTTTTTCATTTGTAGATGTCTGTACTCAGACATGTTCAGCTTCCGCATGTGCTTGATTTGTATGCTATGACTGTTGGGTCATGAGACCCATGTTTGTAATATCTCACTCCTCGGAGCCTAATGAATAAATACTTGAGTTGTAGAGTTATGTTGTGATGCCATGTTATATTTACACATATCGAGCATATTGTGTGTATGATTGAAATGATTGGTATGTGTGGGATCCGACAATCTAGTTGTTTATCCTTGGCAGCCTCTCTTATGGGGAAATGTAGTCCAGTGCTTACATGAGCCATAGTAGTCCGCTACAGCCCGGTTCACCGGAGTCCTGCTAGCCCAGCACTACTGCTCAGGACACTTGACCGGCCGGCATGTGTTTCACTTCGTTCCTATGTCTGTCCCTTCGGGGAAATGTCACGCAGTGACTTCCAGAGTTTTGCCTAGCCTGCTACAGCCTGGGTTCCCCAGAGTCCTGTTAGCCCAGTGCTATAGCCCGGATTCACTCGCTGATGACCGACATGCTCGATGTGATTCATGTATGCCTGTCTCCATAGGTCTGTGCCGCTTTGGGTTCACGACTAGCCATGTCGGCCCGGGTTCTCTGTCATATGGATGCTAGCGACACTATCATATACGTGAGCCAAAAGGCGCAAATGGTCCCGGGCCATGGTAAGGCAACACCCGTGGGGATACCGTGCATGAGGCCGCAATGTGATATGAGGTGTTACCGGCTAGATCGATGTGACTTGGAATCAGGGTCCTGACACCGAAAACAGCGGGCAAGACCCATTCGAGCTGCGTCGCGATGTAGCCCAATATAGAGGCGCCGCACACCCCTTATGCTTCATAGACGAAGTAATGGAACATCAATTCCCAGAAGGTTTCAAACCTGTAAATATTGAATCATACGACGGCACAACAGATCCCGCAGTATGGATTGAGGATTTCCTCCTCCACATCCACATGGCCCGCGGTGATGACTTACACGCCATCAAATACCTCCCACTAAAGCTCAAAGGACCAGCGCGGCATTGGCTTAACAGCTTGCCAGCAGACTCCATTAGCTGTTGGGAAGATCTGGAAGCCGCATTCCTCGACAACTTTTAGGGCACTTATGTGCGACCACCAGACGCTGATGACTTGAGCCACATAATTCAGCAGCCAGAAGAGTCGGCCAGGCAATTCTGGACTCGGTTCCTTACAAAGAAAAATCAAATCGTCGACTGTCCGGATGCGGAGGCCTTAGCGGCTTTCAAACACAATATCCGAGACGAGTGGCTAGCCCGGCACCTTGGTCAGGAAAAGCCGAAATCTATGGCAGCTCTCACGACGCTCATGACCCGCTTTTGTGCGGGAGAAGACAGCTGGCTGGCTTGCAGTAATAACATATCAAAGAACCATGGTACCTCAGATACCAAGGACGGCAATAGTAGGTCACGTCGCAACAAACATAAGTGTCGCATTAACAACGAAAATACTGAGGATACGACAGTCAATGCCGGATTCAAAGGCTCTAAACCCGGTCAGCAGAAAAAGCCATTCAAACAAAGTACGCCGGGTCCGTCCAGCTTGGACCGTATACTCGATCGCTCATGTCAAATACACGGCACCCAGACAAGCCAACCAATCACACCAACAGGGATTGTTGGGTGTTCAAGTAGGCCAGCAAGTTAATTGCCGAAAACAAGGACAAGGGTCCGCATAGCAATGACGAGGAGGAGCCCCGGCAGCCACACACCGGAGGGCAGAAGAGGTTTCCCCCGCAAGTGCGGACGGTGAACATGATATACGCGACCCACATCCCCAAGAGGGAGCGGAAGCGTGCGCTCATGGACGTATATGCGTTGGAGCCAGTCGTCCCAAAGTTCAACTCTTGGTACTCTTGTCCGATCACCTTCGATCGCAGGGACCACCCCACTAGTATCTGTCATGGCGGATTTGCCGCACTGGTCCTAGACCCAATCATTGACGGATTCCACCTCACTCGAGTCCTTATGGATGGCGGCAGTAGCCTGAACCTGCTTTATCAAGACACAGTGTGCAAAATGGGTATAGACCCCTCAAGGATCAAACCCACAAAAACGACCTTTAAAGGCGTCATTCCAGGTGTGGAGGCCCATTGCACAGGCTCAATTACACTGCAAGTGGTCTTCGGATCCCCGGATAACTTCCGAAGCGAAGAGTTAATCTTCGATATAGTCCCGTTCCGCAGCGGTTATCACGCGCTGCTCGAGCGAACCACATTTGCTAGATTCAATGCGGTACCGCATTATGCATACCTCAAGCTCAAGATGCCAGGACCTCGCGGAGTTATTACAGTAAATGGAAACACAGAGCGCTCCCTCCGAACAGAGGAGCACACCGCAGCCCTCGCAGCAGAAGCACAAAGTAGCCTCTCAAGGCAATCAACCAGTTCGACGCTTCAAAGCCCGGACAACTTCAAGCGCGCTTGGAGCAATCGGCAAATAGACCACCTGGCACGATCTGAGCTCGCGTAGCAATACGGCGGCCACCCCAATCCCAGCCCAATGGCGAAACTCGTGCCGCGCGTACATAATTACGCAGTAAAAATACCATGGGAACAGGTGGGGAGGGGGGCACAACTGTGGCACGCCCCAATACGCGGCTTAAACCGCACTAGGGGCTTCCCGTTTGGTTATTTTTTCTTTTCTTTTCAGGACCTTAATCTCTGGAAACACTGTCCAGCAGCACTATTGCCAAACACATGATGCAGCAACCAAGGAGGCAGACAACTACGTCATACCACGGAATTCCCAGGTTGATTACAGTAACGAGCGAAATATTCGATTTCATATCATTCGTCAGCCTGCCCTTGGAAGGGACATAGTCCTACTCTTTGCTTATCGCACTATCTATATCACTCTGATTTAACGCAATTTTTTTATAAACAATGCATGACATTATGACTATTATTGCATTCTTGTTATATATATATATATGTGTGTGTGTGTGTGTGTGTGTGTGTTCATTAATGACGCCTTGCAATCGTACACCTTGGTACAGCTAATACACCAGGGGCTTACATACCTCACAATACGGTGTGACAAGTCCGAACACTTTCACAAGTGCGGCACCCCGAACTTACAGCATTATATGCATCAGCTCCGAATCATGTCTTTGGTCAAATGTTGGGTTTGCCCGGCTCCTATGTTTTGGTAGATTATGTTACGCTCTATCGGCTAAGGTAGCACTAGGAGAACTACTGCGATTGTGCCCCGGTTCTACTGGGTTCAGCACCTCAGTAGAGAAAGCTAAAATTGACTGTCATGATAAGGCGAGAGACTGGTCGCTGTTCGGCGAGGTTTTCGAGTCCCTAAAGACTTATGCTGCTTAGAGTGAGGGGCCGGCCCTGTTCGGCTTAAAGGCGTGTATCGCGCCCCAAATTCTGCCTTCCGAATACCAGGGGCTTCGCCGAAATTTAAATTACAGAATTCTATGGCTAAGTGAGAGCGATAAAGCATTATTAGTCCGGTTGCCTTGTTCGCTGTGCTGAGCACCTCCCTCGAAGGACCCAAACATGGGAACAAGAGTGCTCAGGTTTATCCCGAACACCCCAGCACTCGTGGCATGGGGGCAGAAGCCGAGGACTAGCCATCTCTCAGATTGGATAAACAACCAAACAGAAGGTAATATTTTAAATTCAAACAAGCGTTGCATAGCGCATATGAAACAAGTTTTCATAAATACAGGATAAAACGAGTAAGTCTTATTCAAACATTACATCTTTTGAACACTCATCCTGAAAGTGCAACTATCCCTAGGTGGTTTTGGTAATTCATAAGAACATATAGCTCATTGAGCTAATGCTATTCCAAGATGATTATTTCAGGAAAGCTCAATGATTGGCATGGCATGGATGTGAAAGTGGAACCCTCAAAATGCTAAGGACAAAGGATTGGCTCAAGCTCAAAAGCTCAAGACTCTTCATTTTATATTTTAGTGATCCAAGATCACATTGAGTCTTTAGGAAAAGCCAATACTATCAAGGAGGGATGAGGTGTTGCTTAATGAGCTTCTTGCTTCATGTGCTTAGTGATACGCTCCAAAACCCTCAACTACTTTCCCATATCCACATATGACCTAAACCCTAAGCCAAACTCGGTCCTACCGATTCTTCCTATCCGGCGCCACCGAGTTTCACTTGTCATAAGCCACTGCCAAACCCTAGCAATTCGGTTCTACCGATAGGGATCTCAGTCTCACCGAGATGGGATTGCAAACTCTCTGTTTCCCTTTCATAACTTTTCGGTCTCACCGAAAGAGCGAATCGGTCCCACCGAGATTGCAATGTAAATTCAGTGTTTCCCCTTTGTAACTTTTTGGTCTTATCGAAAGAGCAAATCGGTTCCACCGAGTTTGCCTGACCAACTCTCTGGTTAGCTAATTACCAAATTCGGTCTCATCGAGTTTGTGTAATCGGTCTCACCGAGATTACATTATGCCCAAACCCTAACCATATCGGTCCTACCGAGTTGCATGTCAGTCCCACCGAAAATCTCTAACGGTCACTAGGTTTACATTTTCGGTCCGACCGAGTTTGTTGATTCGGTCCCACCGAGATTGGAAAACTGTGTGTAACGGTTGGATTTTGTGTGGAGGCTATATATACCCCTCCACCTCCTCTTCATTCGAAGAGAGAGCCATCAGAACACATACACCATTCCAACTCATATGTTCTGAGAGAGAACCACCTACTCATGTGTTGAGACCAAGATATTCCATTCCTACCATATGAATCTTGATCTCTAGCCTCTCCAAGTTGCTTTCCACTCAAATCTTCTTTCCACAAAATCCAAATCCTATGAGAGAGAGTTGAGTGTTGGGGAGACTATCATTTGAAGCACAAGAGCAAGGAGTTCATTACCTACACACCATTTGTTACTTCTTGGAGAGTGGTGTCTCCTAGATTGGCTAGGTGTCACTTGGGAGCCTCCGACAAGATTGTGGAGTTGAACCAAGGAGTTTGTAAGGGCAAGGAGATCGCCTACTTCGTGAAGATCTACCGCTAGTGAGGCATGTCCTGTGTGGGCGATGGCCATGGTGGGATAGACAAGGTTGCTTCTTCGTGGACCCTTTGTGGGTGGTTGCTTCTTCGTGGACCCTTCGTGGGTGGAGCCCTGTGTGGACTCGCGCAACCGTTACCCTTTGTGGGTGGAGCCCTGTGTGGACTCTCGCAACCGTTACCCTTTGTGGGTTGAAGTCTCCATCAACGTGGATGTAGGATAGCACCACCTATCCGAACCACGGGAAAAACATTCGTGTCTCCAATTGCGTTTGAATTCTCCAAACCCTTTCCTTTACATTCTTGCAAGTTGCATGCTTTACTTTCCACTGCCAATATACTCTTTGCATGCTTGCTTGAATTGTGTGATGATTACTTGACTTGTCCTAAAATAGCTAAAATCTGCCAAGAACTAAAATTGGGAAAAGGTTAAGTTTTTATTTGGTCAAGTAGTCTAATCACCCCCCTCTAGACATACTTTCGATCCTACAAGTGGTATCAGAGCTTTGGTCTCCATAGCTTTTGGTGGTCATAGCCTTGGTTTCACAACCTAGGAGAGTATGGCGTCTAGCGAGGGAAATTATCACCGTAGAGGTCCCTACTTTGATGGTACTAATTTTGCTAGTTGGAAGCATAAAATGAAAATGCATATTCTTGGACATAACCCCGCCGTTTGTGCTATTGTGTGTGTTGGTTTGCAAGGTGACTTCTTTGATGGGAGAGAACCAAACCGTGAAGCTACCGCGGATGAGTTGAAGATGTTGCAATACAATGCTCAAGCTTGTGATATTCTCTTCAATGGATTGTGCCCCGAAGAATTCAACAAAATCAGCCGTCTTGAGAATGCGAATGAAATTTGGGACACTTTGATTGATATGCACGAAGGTACCGACTCCGTCAAGGAATCCAAGTTGGATGTGCTTCAAAGCCAACTTGACAAGTTCAAGATGAAGGATGGTGAAGGTGTCGCTGAAATGTACTCTAGGCTTGCTCTCATCACAAATGAGATTGCCGGCTTAGGAAGTGAAGAGATGACCGATAGATTCATCATCAAGAAGATTCTAAGAGCCTTGGATGGAAAATATGATACCGTGTGCACATTGATCCAAATGATGCCCAATTACAAAGATCTCAAGCCAACGGAGGTGATTGGAAGAATTGTTGCTCATGATATGTCACTTAAGGATAAATATTGCTCATGAGATGTCACTTAAGGATAAATAGGAACTTCACAACAAATCAAGTGGTGCCTATAAAGCCTCTTGTGAAGCCCCTACATCATCAAGTGAGAAACAAGACTTCAATGAAGAATTGAGCTTAATGGTGAAGAACTTCAACAAGTTCTACAAGAGTAGAAGCAAAGATAGAAGCTTCAAGTCAAGGTCCTACAATGACAAAAGATCTTCTAGTCGAGAGCGAAACTGCTACAGTTGTGGAAGACCCGGACACTATTCCAATGAGTGTACGGCTCCCTACAAGAGAAGAGAAGATTCTCCAAAAAGAAGAAGCAAAGAATCACCACCAAGAGAGAGAAGGAGTAGATATGATCGTTATGAACGAAGATACTCACGGAGAAGCAAGGATTCGGAAAGAAAGGAAAAATCATCAAGGAGCTACACAAGACGAAGACATCAAGCTCATGTTGGTGAATGGGTATCTGGCTCCGACTCCGACAGCCACTCCGAGAGAAGTTATCACTCCGACTCCGAAGATACTCAAGATGATGGTGTTGCCGGTCTAGCACTTGTGTCAACCAACTCCTACGACATATTTGACTCACCAAATGAAGGAATTGGAAGATGCTTCATGGCCAAAGGTCCTAAGGTAACACACCCCGAGTATGTTGATTTCAGTAGTGATGAAGATGACTTGTTAGGTGATGATTTGCTTGTTGACAACTCTAGTGATGAATACTATGATGAAACGTCAATTAAACGTGATAATCAAGATAAAATGAATGACAATGATAAGGAGAAGATTGAGGCCCTAACTAAAGAACTAAACACTCTTAAGTTAGCCCATGAAACTATCTTCGAAGATCATCGAGAACTTTTAAGAGCTCATGAGAAATTACGCTTTGAAAAGCTCAATCTTGAGCAAGAGCACGAGTTCTTAAAAGCAATCAATGATGATCTCCGCAAGAAAAGTTCTTCTCACATTGCCAAGTGTTTACTCTTATCCACTTACATGCCTCAAGTCAAGACTAGTAACAAGAACAAGAAAGATTCTTCCTCTAGTAGTAACAATGATCATGCTAAATCCAATATTGTTGCTTCTAGTAGTTCTCTTGATTCCACTAATGATTCTCTTAGCCAAGTTACACTTGAGCAAGAAAATAGCTTATTGAAGGGAATTATAGAGAAAGGAGTGTACAAAAGCCTTGCCGGGAGTAAGCAATTCGAGGAAATTGTGCGCAAGCAAGGAATGCACCGGAAGAATCAAGGTGTTGGTTTTGAACGAAAGTTCAATGCCAATGGAGTTGAGTGGGAAGAAGATCAATACCCCAAGACAAAGTTTGTTCCTCAACAAGAGAATTATGATACTTCTTTCAAGGGGACACAAGCTCAAGATGATCTTCCACCACAAGACTACAAGCAAAAAGGCAAGGACAAGCTTCAAGAGGAAATTGACGCATTTGAAGAAGCTCCTAAGACCTTAGTCAAGTGGATTCCCAAGACTACTTCAAGTTCCACTTCATCAAGTACGACTACAACTCCAAGGATTCCCATCAAGATGATGTGGATCCAAAAGAAGAAGAACTAGAGAGTCCTTGAGGGTGACTCCACGAACATACTTCACTCTTATCATTTTGGCAAGAACAAGTGCAATAAACTTCCACATCTTGCACCAGTTCAAGGAGTCACAAACCCTCATGTTGGTAAGACAAGGGACAAGGTAACCTAAAAGTTTTCATGGACATCATCTTGTGTGTGCATCACTCTATGTCTATGGATATCCTTGTTTGTTCCTTGTGGGACTAACCCAGGTAGGTATTGAAAGTGCAATTCACTCAAATGGATAGCTCCAAGTGATCTACATCAACATTGAGCATCCACATCTTCAACATCTACATGAAGTCATCATCGACAAAACCCAAGGTTAGTTCAGCCCTCTTAGGGGGGGTATCACATCTAGGGGGAGCTTTACTCTAAGACTTGAGCTAAAGCAACTCTAAAGATGTGAACACAACAATGCTTTATGTAAAAGTGGTAACCCCACTTGAGCTTAAACGATGAGTATGACCTATGATCAAGTGTTCTCACTTTACTCCTAAGTCAATATACTCATATATAGATGACCTAGTCATCGCAAATTGCTTGATAGATGCTAGAATTGGTTGTGCATGCCTTGTCACATATTTCACTTGCCATCTTATTGTGTGAGCATGCTGGTTGCATATTTTACTCATTCGAGGACATCCACTTGTTGTTTTGATTGTTTGGTTTTATTTTCTTTTGCCAAGTGGATGGACAAGAATGCCTAAGAACCTCCTCTAGCTATCTATGCTTTTCTCGTCTCAAACTCTATTCATGCTGCATCACAAAATTTGATCAAGTCAGATTCGAACCACTCTGTGTGAGGAGCGCTCGGAGTCCCCGATTCGTCATAGACTTAAACTTCCAAAACCTCTTTATGATTCTCGGTCTGACCGATACCCCACTTTTGGTCCTACCGAGATCACTAAGTTGATCTAGGTTTTCGATCTCGATGCAACCGATTTGAACCTTTCGGTCAGACCGAGTTTCAGTAACTGCCTGCAGTTATGAATCTCGGTGCCACCGAGTTGTTCCACTCGGTCACACCGACAGGGTCGGGCTATATATAGTCACGGTCAAAATTTGGAAATTTCTCCGAACTCCTTCGCCCGCGCGATAGCCTGCTCTGCCAACGTGGTCTCCGGATCGTCTCCTCGCCACCAGCCGCCTCCAGTCGCTAGTCTTCGTCGCCGTCAATGGGAATTCTGCCCCGCCGTTGCCGCCGTAGCGAGTCTCCGCCGAACTAGGGTATGGACTCGATCTTTGTGCTATTCCCCAATCCGATTCTTAGCACATTGTGATCATCATGATTCTTGCCACGATTGAAACACTCCTATCCAGTCAATACGCTCGTAGATTAGGTTTGATTCGAAATTTTTTGGGTTAGGTTTCCGCCGAAACCATCTCGGACCCACCGAGTTGAAAAATCGGTCCCACCGATTTGGCTTATGCCATTGCACAAGTGAGACTCGGTCTGACCGAGAATTACTTATCGGTGTGACCGATTTTGGAATTCTGTGAAACCCTAGCAGTCTCGGTGCCACCGAACTGTGACTCGGTCCAACCAAGTTCACTAGTTTAGGTTCCACAACTGCTTCGGTATCACCGAGTTTGAAAATCGGTAGATCCGAGATGATTTCAGTGGGAAACTAAAACTAAGTTTTTGGATCATTCTTTTGCAAAAAATCTCTGCATTTTGTGATGCTCATCCATTCTACCTCATCTATAAACTATTCACAGGGTCAGCAGTCAGAGTTTGCAGCATGTCTGATCAGAGTGATAGCCAAAACATGTCAGAAGAGCAAGTGCAGATGAGTGAGGGCACTAGCCCCTCCAGCTCTTCAGATGATGGCAACAGAAGTACCCCAAGCAATCTGCCAAAAGCTGCCACTAGACAAAGGAAGAAGAGAACTTCTGATTCTGAAGATGAAGATTATGTGGCAGAAGAAGAGGCCACATCAAAGAGAGTCGAGCCAGCTCAAGGCACAAAGCTAGGTCTAAAGATCAAAAGGCCAGCAGGTAGGCAGCCTATGTCAAAGGCTAGAGCTTCAACTGAAAAGCCTGCACCCAAAGAGCCAGTTGCTGCAGAAGGCAAGAAGAGGAAGGAAAGGGTCAAGAAGACCGTAGCCAGAGTGCTTGGAAAGGCTTCCATTATGGAAGAGGAAGAGGAAGAATAGGTTGCTGCACCAGCACCTAAAGCACCTAAGCTTATGGGTGATGCTATCAGGACAGGGGCTGCTGCATCTAAGCCCAAAGATGCACCCAAAGCTGCCTCCAAGCCCAAGTCTGCACCAAAGAGGAATACAAGGAGCATTCCTGCAGCTGAGAAGAACAAGGCCCCAGTGCCTGAGACTGTTGCTGAAGAAGAGGATGAAGAGCAAATTCTGAGAAAGCTCAAGCCCAAGATCCCAGACCACAACGATGCTCATCCTGTGGCTGAGGATATGAAGCTCAGGAGAGACTCAGGGCTAAGGAAGTGGAGAGAAGTAGATCCGTATGCTTCAAGGAGAAGGACTACTGTGGATTACAGGTTTCACACCAAGGAGCAGCAAGATTTTTATGAGACAGTGCTGCTAGACAAGAAGCCAATAGTCTGTGACATGAGATGGGTCGATTGGGACTACATGAAGGAAAATGAGGAACACTACCCTGGAATGTATGACAGCTTTAGTGCTTGTGGAGTTGCTGACTTTGTTGGGCAGAAGCTCACAAAGTGGAACGAGGAGCTCATCATGCAATTCTACTCCACGTCACACTTTTATCCAGATGGGAGGATCACATGGATGTCTGAGGGTACGAGGTACCAATCAACTGTTGAGGAATGGGCAAAGTTGATCAATGCCCCAGAGGAGCAAGCAGATGACTTGGATATCTATGCCAAGAAGAAAATGGATCATAACTCAATGTCCAACATGTACAAGGAAATTCCAAATGAAGCTCTTGACACTTTCAAATTTGGCTCAGTGCATTATCTTCTGTCAGGGCTGCCAACCATCAATTGGATATTGAGGCACACCTTATTGCCCAAGTCTGGAGATCACAAGATGATCAGAGGCCATGCAATCAACTTGCTACGTGTATTTGATGTGCCATAGAAATTCAAGGTCATGAGCCTCATAGTAGAGACAATCAAGAGGACTGCAGCAGATCAGAAGAGGAGCTGTGGTTATGCCCCTCAAATTCAGGAGCTCATCAACTCTAAGATGGGCACGGGCATATATTTATTGGACAAGGAACACCTGCCCATCCGTCCAGATTTTGAGGACAATCAAGTTGTAATGACTGAGAATGAGCCATCATCAGTTCAAGCACAAGCAAAGAAGGAGAAGGCAAGGAAGGATAAAGCTGCCAAGATGCCAACTCAAGAGGAGGCATCTGAGTATTTCTTGAAAACCAAACAAGAGCAGCTTGGTTACCTGATTGCATCCACCCTACAGATTGAGAAAGGACTAGCCACCCTAACTCAAAACTAGGCAATCCTAGAGAGAATCATGGAACAAAAGTTCTATGACTTGGATGTCAAGGTGACAGAAATTCAGACTGCAGTGGAGCAGCTTCAAGACGATATGCAGGAGAGGAAAGGGAAGACAACCACTGATGCCTTTGCCAGAGTGCCATGAGGTCTGAGGTCGTCTGCAGTGCTAGTTCCTGACACAAGAGCAACTGCCTCAGCTCCAGCCGTAGCACCAGCCCAACCTGCTCCAGCGTCTACTTGAGCTCCAACTCCAGCGTCTACTTCAGCATCTACAGAAGCCTTCGTCCTTGGAGTGATCCGGACTCCACCACCACTCGAAGATCAAGCCTGAGCGTCGATCTAGCACTATGCATTTTCTAGGAACTTTTTGGTAAATTGTTGCCAAAGGGGGAGAAAAATGTATAGATCATAGGCTTCGAGAGAGAGAGTGTTGCTTTTCTCTCTTGCTTTATTTGGTTTTTTTTCGAACTTGTTTGCTTTTGAGTGCTTGAGATACTATGCTCGTGAGACATTGATGATCATGTGTTTGATCATAAGCTACACTTAATGTTTGATTAATGTTATTATCTTATCTATCTTATGTGATCATTCACTATTCTTGGTGATGAGTGCATGTATTTCATTCTTATCATTTTAAGCGCTCCACCAAGATGTATGTGACATGGAAGAGTAACCCATGACTCTAACTCGTGCATTTGCAGTCCAAAGCAAATTTTAAATATGCACAAATTTAGGGGGAGCTCTTACTTATCACATACTTCTCAAAGCGACGATATATTTCATGCTTATTATCATTTGTCGAAGCTTTCATCTATATCTTGTCATCAATTACCAAAAAGGGGGAGATTGAAAGTGCAACTATCCCTAGGTGGTTTTGGTAATTCATAACAACATATAGCTCATTGAGCTAATGCTATTCCAAGATGATTATTTCAGGAAAGCTCAATGATTGGCATGGCATGGATGTGAAAGTGGAACCCTCAAAATGCTAAGGACAAAGGATTGGCTCAAGCTCAAAAGCTCAAGACTCTTCATTTTATATTTTAGTGATCCAAGATCACATTGAGTCTTTAGGAAAAGCCAATACTATAAAGGAGGGATGAGGTGTTGCTTAATGAGCCTCTTGCTTCATGTGCTTAGTGATATGCTCCAAAACCCTCAACTACTTTCCCATATCCACATATGACCTAAACCCTAAGCCAAACTCGGTCCTACCGATTCTTCCTATCCGGCGCCACCGAGTTTCACTTGTCATAAGCCACTGCCAAACCCTAGCAATTCGGTTCTACCGATAGGGATCTCGGTCTCACCGAGATGGGATTGCAAACTCTCTGTTTCCCTTTCGTAACTTTTCGGTCTCACCGAAAGAGCGAATCGGTCCCACCGAGATTGCAATGTAAATTCAGTGTTTCCCCTTTGTAACTTTTCGGTCTCACCGAAAGAGCAAATCGGTCCCACCGAGTTTGCCTGACCAACTCTCTGGTTAGCTAATTACCAAATTCGGTCTCACCGAGTTTGTGTAATCGGTCTCACCGAGATTACATTATGCCCAAACCCTAACCATATCGGTCCTACCGAGTTGCATGTCAGTCCCACCGAAAATCTCTAACGGTCACTAGGTTTACATTTTCGGTCCGACCGAGTTTGTTGATTCGGTCCCACTGAGATTGGAAAACTGTGTGTAACGGTTGGATTTTGTGTGGAGGCTAGATATACCCCTCTACCTCCTCTTCATTCGAAGAGAGAGCCATCAGAACACATACACCATTCCAACTCATATGTTCTGAGAGAGAACCACCTACTCATGTGTTGAGACCAAGATATTCCATTCCTACCATATGAATCTTGATCTCTAGCCTCTCCAAGTTGCTTTCCACTCAAATCTTCTTTCCACAAAATCCAAATCCTATGAGAGAGAGTTGAGTGTTGGGGAGACTATCATTTGAAGCACAAGAGCAAGGAGTTCATTACCTACACACCATTTGTTACTTCTTGGACAGTGGTGTCTCCTAGATTGGCTAGGTGTCACTTGGGAGCCTCCGACAAGATTGTGGAGTTGAACCAAGGAGTTTGTAAGGGCAAGGAGATCGCCTACTTTGTGAAGATCTACCGCTAGTGAGGCAAGTCCTGTGTGGGCGATGGCCATGGTGGGATAGACAAGGTTGCTTCTTCGTGGACCCTTTGTGGGTGGTTGCTTCTTCATGGACCCTTCGTGGGTGGAGCCCTGTGTGGACTCGCGCAACCGTTACCCTTTGTGGGTGGAGCCCTGTGTGGACTCTCGCAACCGTTACCCTTTGTGGGTTGAAGTCTCCATCAACGTGGATGTAGGATAGCACCACCTATCCGAACCACGGGAAAAACATCCGTGTCTCCAATTGCGTTTGAATTCTCCAAACCCTTCCCTTTACATTCTTGCAAGTTGCATGCTTTACTTTCCGCTGCCAATATACTCTTTGCATGCTTGCTTAAATTGTGTGATGATTACTTGACTTGTCCTAAAATAGCTAAAATCTGCCAAGAACTAAAATTGGGAAAAGGTTAAGTTTTTATTTGGTCAAGTAGTCTAATCACCCCCCTCTAGACATACTTTCGATCCTACACATCCGCGACGAGACGGGCACCCGGCAAAACACCCTCGTAGTACATCTCGGGGTGGAGGTGCTCCTTGCCCTCTGACGGCCCCTCCTTGATCAGCTTCACGACGTCTAGCTTGACCCACTGCAATTTCACACGGGCGAAAGCCCGGCGTGCACCTTCAATGCAGACAAATCGCTTGACGACCTATAGCCACGGGCAGGCATCCACAAGCCGCCTCACCAGGCCAAAGAAGCTGTTCGGAAGGGCGTCGCCAGGCCACAGCCGGACTATAAAGCTCTTCATGGCCCAATCGGCCGCCTTATGTAGCTCGACCATCTGCTTCAGCTGGTCGCTCATTGGCACCGGGTGTTCGGCCTCAGCGTACTGAGATCAGAACAGCTTCTCCATTGACCTTCCATCCTCGACCTGGTAAAATTGTGCGGCATCGGACACGCTGCGGGGAAAATCTGTGAATGCTCCTGGAGAGCTCTGGATTCGGGTAAGTAATCGGTAATTTACTTTTACATGCTTGCTTTGCATATAGAAAGCCTTACCCGCCGCTATCTTCTTCATCGCGTCGATCTCTTGGAGAGCATTTTGGGCTTCGGCCTTGGCACTTTTTGCGCTCTCGAGGGCCGCGGCAAGCTCAGACTCCCGCGTCTTTGAGTCAAGCTCCAATGCCTTGTGCTTCGCCACGAGAGCCTGGAGCTCTTGCTGCACCTCGCCCACCCGAGCCTCGTGCTTCTCTCGCTCGGCGTGCTCCTTGGCCGCTTTATCTTCGGCCTTGGTTAGCGCTTGCTTCAGGGTCGCCACCTCGGTCGTGGCCCCTGGCAAATATACGTTGATCCTGTCATTTTGCAATCGCGTCTTCTTTTATATATACATATCTATAGACAGGGTATTACTTACCCTTTTTCTCCTCGAGCTGTCTCTTGGAAAGGTCGAGCTCTTTCCTGGACCCCTCGAGGTCCTGCTTCAGTACGGTGACCTCCGCAGTCAGTGCGGCGGACGCCAACAGCGAAGCCTGCATATGCATATTGACATACTTATATTAGACTTCTGCGATGTTATTTGATCCTCTGTTCAACTTTTCTTTGTGAAGACCGAACAAAGCATCAGGGGCTACTGTCTATGCGGTAATATTTCTACTACATTTTAAAACACTTACCTCAAAGCCTGTTAGGAGGATGGCACAGGCTTCAGTCAATCCGCTCTTGGCGGACTGAACCTTCTGGATCACCGCACTCATGATAGTGCGGTGCTCCTCATCGATGGAAGCACTGCGAAGCGCTTCCAGCAGATTGTCCGGTGCCTCTGGATGGACAGAGGTCACCGACACAGGCGTCTTGCCCCTCTTAGAAGGAGGCTGCCTGCCCGAGCCCGGAACCGCTGGAGGGTCCGGCGCGGTGTTCGGCTGAGGGCCGAACTCGGAGCTCTCAGGGGCCCCGCCCCCTTGGCTCCCGGAGTCCGAAAGGTCGCCATGAGGCGCCTCCAAGACTGTCTCCCCTCGACCCGGTGCCTCTTGAGATAGCACCTCGGCGTCGTCAGCAGAATGAGGGGAGGTGGCGGTCAGGACTGGATCTCTATCCATGTCCGACGAGCCCAGGGAGCCGTTCGATGATACATCGATGCTGGTTCGCGGCGTCCTGCATAATCATGTTCGGCGTTAGGGAAAGCAGTGCGACAAAGGAATACTACGAGTTACTCTGGTATCCGAATACTTACGATCTCCCCAGGGGCTTGGCCCTGGGCAACCACTCGTCTTCGTCGGCGGCGGTGGAGCTGTCTGAAAGGAGAGTCCTTCCCTTATTGGACCCTTCGACCCCCCCAGTTGGGGCGGCCTTCCTTTTCTTATCTCCCCCTGCAGGAGGGGGAGCATCTTCTTCTTCTTCCTCGTCTTTGGGGGAGGAGTGCACGACAGAGTCATCGGACGGTGAGTCTGACGACGCCTGACGTTGGGAACTCTTTCGGGTTCCCTTGGCCTTCTTGGTCTTCTCCGGCACCGTATAGGGAGCCGGAGTTAGCATCTTCGCTAGAAGAGCGTCTGCTGGGCCTTCGGGCAAAGGAGCCAGACAGTCGATCTTTCCGGCCGTCTCCTGCCAGTCCTATCAAAGGTACGGGAGTTTAGATCCCGCATGGAGTCAACCTATAAAAAATAAGTATCCTGCGAGAGGTAGAGCAGCTTACCGCTTTGGCTTGGCGCTTCGTGCTGAATCCACGATCCTTAGTTATGGGAGGGGGGACCTCGGCGCTTTTGAACAGCACCCTCCAGGCATCTTCCTGAGTTGTGTCGAAAAGCCTGTTCAGAGTCCGGTGCTGCGCCGGGTCGAACTCCCACAAGTTGAACTCCCGTTGTTGGCACGGGAGAATCCGACGGTGAAGCATGACCTGGACCACGTTGACAAGTTTGAGCTTCTTGTTCACCATGTTTTGAATACATGTTTGGAGTCCGGTCAGCTCTTCCGAACTACCCCAGGACAGACCCTTCTCTTTCCAGGAGGTGAGCCACGTGGGGATGCCAGATCGGAACTCGGGGGCCGCTGCCCATACAGGGTCGCGCGGCTCGGTGATGTAGAACCACCCCGATTGCCACCCCTTTATGGTTTCCACAAAGGAGCCCTCGAGCCATGTTACGTTGGGCATCTTGCCCACCATGGCGCCTCCACACTTCGCCTGGCGGCCACCCACCACCTTCGGCTTGACGTTGAAGGTCTTCAACCATAAGCCGAAGTGGGGCTTGATGCGGAGGAAGGCGTCGCACACGACGATAAACGCCGAGATGTTGAGGATGAAGTTTGGGGCCAGATCATGGAAATCCAGGCCGTAATAGAACATGAGCCCCCGGACGAATGGATGGAGAGGGAATCCCAGTCCGCGGAGGAAATGGGTGAGGAATACTACCCTGTCATGGGGCCTGGGGGTGGGGATGAGCTGCCCCTCATCTGGGAGCTGGCGCACGATGTCGTCGAGCAAGTATCCGGCTCTCCTCAGTTTCTTGATGTCTCCCTCCGTGACGGAGGAGACCATCCACCTGCCTCCCGCTCCTGACATGGTTGGAGAAGGTTGAGGTGGGAAGTGTGGACTTGGGCGCTAGAGCTCGAGTGTGCGAAAACGAATGAGCAAAGGAGGAAGAAGGCATGGATAGGAAGGTGAATCCTTATCCCTTTATATGGGCGGACGAAACTGAGCGTCCCCACTTGCCTGGTAAAACTTGCTTATCCCCCAAGCGCCGTAATTGGTGGCGCAGTTGGGTTACCCACACCAGTATTGATGAGAATCCCGTAATAAGGGGACACAATCTCTGCTTTGACAAGACGTGTCGAAAAACTGCCTCGCGTTATGTGCGGGGCTGGTTAAAGGGAACGGTTCGAATAATCACCGGGCCATGACATAACGTCATGCTGCCAAAACAAGCCAGCAAATTAGATCTGCAAAAATATTATTCTCTCTACGGTGAAATGTGGAACTTATTTTGCAGGGTCGGACACTATCCTCGTATTCAAATTCTTTTGTGATGTATTCGGAGAAGGAACCCGCCTTGCAATGCCGAAGACAATACTGCGCGCCGGACTCATCGTCATTGAAGCCTGGTTCAGGGGCTACTGAGGGAGTCCTGGATTAGGGGGTCTCCGGACAGCCGGACTATATCCTTCGGCTGGACTATTAGACTATGAATATACAAGATTGAAGACTTCGTCTCGTGTCCAGATGGGACTCTACTTGGCGTGGAAGGCAAGCTAGGCAATACGGATATGGATATCTCCTCCTTTGTAACCGACCTTGTGTAACCCTATCCCTCTCCGGTGTCTATATAAACCGAAGGGTTTTAGTCCGTAGGACAACAATCACAACATACAATCATACCATAGGCTAGCTTCTAGGGTTTAGCCTCTCCGATCTCGTGGTAGATCTACTCTTGTACTACCCATATCATCAATATTAATCAAGTAGGACGTAGGGTTTTACCTCCATCAAGAGGGCCCAAACCTGGGTAAAACATCGTGTCCCCTGCCTCCTGTTACCATCCGGCCTAGACGCATAGTTCGGGAGCCCCTACCCGAGATCCGCCGGTTTTGACACCGACAGGGTGGCTCTTTGTTGGTTCCCGATTTTAGATAATTTATAGAGGTGGAATTAGGTCAGATGGAACCACGAGGGTCCCACAAGGTAACAGGGCACGCCCTATTGCCTTGTCATCTCCTTGTTTTCCTTCTGGTCTCCTCCCGAAGCTTTTAGGGTCTCTCTTGTCCAGAAAAAATGTCAAAAGTTTTGTAGCGTTTGCACTCTGTTTGGTACTAATTTCTTGGAAAACAAAGAACGGACAAAAACAACAACTGACAATAGGCACTGGGTTAATAAGTTAGTCCCTGAAAATTATATAAAACATCATATAATTGCATATAAAACATAAAATATTGATACTATAATAGCATGGAACAATAAAAAATTATTGATACGTTGGAGACGTATCAACCATGCCCAACTTTAATTCCTACTCGTCCTCGAGTAGGTAAATGATAACAACCGAATTTTTGATGTGGAATGCTACCTAACATGTCTATGATGTAATCTTTCTTTTAGGGTATGAATGTTAAGATCCGAATGATTCAAAGCAATAGTCTATAATTCGATATAAAGACATTAAAACTCACGCATACCAACAAACAATCATGCCTTTCAAAATAAAAATGCTAAAGAACGCTATCCCTACACAATCATATAGCCTTGTCATGTTCCATCTTATTAGGACAAAATATCAATCATGCATAACCCCGATAACAAGCCGAGAAGTTGGCTCATACTTTTTAGCGCTCTTCATCTTTTTCAACTCTCACGCAATACATGAGCGTAAGCCATGGACATAGCATTATGGGTGAAATAGAATGCGGTAGTAGAGATGTAATAAGGGGAAGACAAAAAATAAGATAGTCTAACATCAACACGTCTAATCAACGGGCTATGGAGATGCCCATCAATTGATGTCAATGCGAGGAGTAGGGATTGGCATGCAACGGATGCACTGAGTGCTATAATTAAGTGTATGAAAGCTCAAACTGGAAACTAAGTGGGTGTGCATCCAACTTTCCTACTCATGAAGACCTCGGTCATTCGAGGAAGCCCATCATCAAAATATACAAGCCAAGTTTTATAATGAAAAATTCACACTAGTATATGAAAGTGACAACACAGGAGACTGTCTATATGAAAAACATGGTGCTAATTTGAAGCACATGAAGGAAATATGCCCTAGAGGCAGTAGTAAAGTTTTTATTTTATATTTCCTTATTCATGATAAATGTTTATTCATGCTAGAATTGTATTGATCGGAAACCTTAATTCATGTGTGAATACATAGACAAACACTATGTCCCTAGTGAGCCTCTACCTGACTAGTTCATTGATCAAAGATGGTTAAGGTTTCCTAAACATGGACATGAGTTGTCATTTGCTAACGGGATCACATCATTAGGAGAATGATGTGATGGACAAGACCCATCCGTTAGCTTAGCATATTGATTGTTCAGTTCTATTACTATTGCTTTCTTCATGTCAAATGCATATTCCTTCGACTATGAGATTATGCAACTCCCGGATACCGGAGGAATACCTTGTGTGCTATCAAACATCACAACGTAACTAGGCGATTATAAAGATGATCTACAGGTATCTTCGAAGGTGTTTGTTGGGTTGGCATAGATCGAGATTAGGATTTGTCACTTCGAGTATCGGAGAGGTATCTCTGGGCCCTCTCAGTAATGCACATCATAAGAAGCCTTGCAAGCAAAGTGACTAATGAGTTAGTTACAAGATGATGCATTATAGAACGAGTAAAGAGACTTGCCGGTAACGAGCTTGAACTAGGTATATAGATACCGGCGATCGAATCTCGGGCAAGTAACATACCGATGTCAAAGGGAATAACATATGTTGTCATAATGGCTTGACCGATCAAGATCTTCATAGAATATGTAGGAGCCAATATGAGCATCCAGGTTCCGCTATTGGTTATTGACCAGAGAGGTGTCTCGGTCATGTCTACATAGTTCTTGAACTCGTAGGGTCCGCACGCTTAACGTTCGATGACGATTTAGTATTATATGAGTTATGTGATTTGGTGACCGAATGTTGTTCGGAGTTCCGGTTGAGATCATGAACATGACGAGGAGTCTCGAAATAGTCGAGAGATAAATATTGATATATAGGATGATAGTATTTGGACACCGGAAGTGTTATGGATAGTATCGGGTATTTATCAAAGTACCGGGGGGGGGGGGTACTGGAACACCCGGGGGGAATATGGGCCATGTTGGCCATAAGAGGGGAGCACACTAGCCCACAAGGGGTGGCGCGCCCTCCCTTAGGCATGTGGCCAAATTGGAGGGGTTTCGCCCC
The DNA here is from genome assembly GCF_018294505.1 of Triticum aestivum. Classification (NCBI taxonomy): domain Eukaryota; kingdom Viridiplantae; phylum Streptophyta; class Magnoliopsida; order Poales; family Poaceae; genus Triticum; species Triticum aestivum. Next base: position 106,912,506 of record NC_057803.1, read on the forward strand.
CCTTTCCTTTCTCCCTTCCCCTTCCCTCTTTCTCTCCAGAAATAAGGATAGGGGGTGGCCTAATTGGGGGAGGTCCCCAAGTAGGATTCCTCCTACTTGGGGCGCCCCATGGCTGCTCCCCCTCCCACCTATACATATGTGGGGAGGGGGCGTCTAGAAGACACACCAACAATTGTTAGCCGTGTGCAGCGCCCCCTCCACAGTTTACACCCCCGGTTATCACTACAAAAAAAACACACTTCCGTGATGATACGTGTTTGTCACAGTAGGTCATGTTTTTTGTCATGCATGTACATCCATGATAAATTTATGACAGAATCAAGATAGTCATACCTGTGTTGTCGTAGAAGTGTTCCATGACATTACCAAAATTATCATCACGGAAGTGTCCACTTCCATGATGATAAATTGCGCGTCATGGAAGTTCTTTCATCAAGGGTGACCAACACGTGGCATCCACTGTAACGGGTCGACATTAAGCTATCGGGTCCGGTTTTGGATCCGATAACCTGCTAACAGCCCAGACCAATGAGAATTTTCCACGTGCAAAATTCTCATTGGCCGGAGGAAACACATGTTGGCTCACCATTGGGACAGATGTCATCTATTCATTGGACAGGAGGCGCCTATGATACGTCGACACGTGGCACGGCCCAACAGAGGCCCATTCTGGTGAAAAGGCTGGCCCGTTTGACTTGGTCAAAAGGTAACGGGTCGGCCCACGGAAAGCCTGTTAACGACATGTTCGTATATAGCCCATTTACGGCCCGCTAACTCATGGCCCATTACGACCTATCGGAATTAAGCCCAGTAGCTTCATCTGGGCCGTCCAATATGATTCCAGCCCTTTGCAACTTCCGGCCCATGTATGGCCCATGATGTCTTTCGGCCCATACGAGGCCATTTGTAACTCTTGGCCCATTAATGGCCTGTGGCGAATCTGGCCCGCGATGAACAGTGTACCCCTTTATACCTATTAACGACCCATTATTCCATTGGGCCATTTCCAGCCTGTGTTATCTTTCGGCCTTCTTAGGGCCCATTTATTCTTGGGCTCATTTCTAGCATTCAGTTACTTACGGCCCATCATTGGCCTTTTCTGCTTGTGGGCCAAATTCAGCCAGCGGTTACAATTGGCCCATTTGTGGCCAGTTAATCCGTTGGGCCGTTTTCATAACGTCATCAAATACGACCGATTAACGACGGCCTGTTATTTTTGGCCCATGAACGGACGATTCCAAATCTGTCCCGTTTACGGCCCATAATGCGGTCTGTTATTGGCCCATGTTTGGCCTATCGATCACATGACACGTAGAAGGCCCATTGATGCTACAGCCCGTAGAAGGCCCATTGATGCTACAGCCTATAGAAGGCCCAATCTTTATATGACCCTAAGAAGGCCCATTGTTTCTACGGCCCATAGGAGGCCCATGGTAACTACAGTAAATATGTAGCCCATGGTTCTTGTGGCCTAGTTTTTTAAAATAGGTTATTGCGGCCACTAGCAAACCGCAGAAAAAGAACTGCACTAACTACAAGCAAAAAAATAAACAAGACAACAAGGAAATAAATAAGCAAGCAACTTACGCTAGGCTATCACGGCTATTACACATATTACATCCATTGGGCATCAAAGTTCGCCACCAGTGCAAATATAGGGAACAAAGCAGCATATCATATACACTGGTTGTCAAACTTGGCGATCAGTGCAAATAAACGCCGCAACAAAACAAGTCCAGAACTGAAACAACTTCAGAAGAGCTCAAGAAACAATATCCTGGTGAAAGTGCGTTATATCGACTAGAGGGGGGGTGAATAGGTGATTTTTATGAATTCTTCACTAAGGAATTTGCAGGTGAGGAAATTCCTTAGTGAAGAACTACTAGCAGCGGAATAAGTACTCAGAAGTAAACATAACAGAACACAAGCATAGTCATCATCATGAAATGAAGACAATCACAGAGTACAGAAAGCGTAAGCACATGATAACACAGGATGAAGACAAACAGACTAAAGAAATTGAACTGAGGAAATTGAGAAAATCTTCAGTCAAAGTCTTCAAGCACAGATATGAACAAGCACACAACACAATTATGAGGAAATGAAAGAGTTGAGGAAATAGAACTAGTAAGCTTGGTGAAGATAATGATTTGGTAGACCAGTTCCAACTGCTGTCTCAGTTGTACGTCTGGTTAGGGCGGCTAGGTATTTAAACCTGAGGACACACAGTCCCGGACACCCAGTCCTGAACATGCAGCTCAGGACACCCAGTCCTCACCGTATTCCCCTTGAGCTAAGGTCACACAGACCTCGCCCAATCACTCCTGGTAAGTCTTCAGGTGACTTCCGAACCTTCACAAACTTGGTCACTCGGCGATCCACAATTCCTCTTGGATTCTCTAGACCATGACGCCTAACCGTCTGGAAGAAGCACAATCTTCAAAGGTAACAAGCGTCGGATCCACGCATGATCAATCTCTTCAGTGATGCTCAATCACTTGGGGTTTGTAGGTGTTTGGGTTTGGGTTTTCCTCACTTGATGATTTTCGCTCAAAGTCCTCGGAGGATGGGTTGCTCTCAAATGACAAGTGTCAGTTTCTCTCGGAGCAGCCAACCAACTAGTGGTTGTAGGGGGCGGCTATTTATAGCCTAGGGAGCAGCCTGACATGATAAGACATAAATGCCCTTCAATGATATGACTGTTAGGTGGATAGATATTTTGGGACAGTTGGCGCATAACAAAGCAACGGTTGGAATTTTGAGTGGCGAAATCCTTAGGGCTATCATGTTCCTCACTGTGTAGGCAATCCGCACTGGCGAATTCCTAACTCCTCAGTCAAAACAAATTCCTCAGAGACCAGAAGAACTTCGTCTCTGTCATTGAAGAATATGACTGGACTGTATGAGATTTCCAATGGCTTCACTTGAAGGGATTGGTAGGTGTAGGATTTTGAGTTGAGCATCACATGGAAATTTTTCCTTAGTATTTCCTCGACCCCCTTTAACAGTACGGTGTTTCCTATGACTCAAGAAAGAGAAAATGAAACTACGAAAACAAAAGTCTTCATGCTTCATGTTCCTTGAATGAATACCAAGTCTTCAAGGTCACACCAATTTCTTCACTTTCAAAGTCTTCAGAAAGTCTTCAAAAATCCAAAGTCTTGAGTCGAAGAACTTCATTTTTAGGGGTCGAATTTCTCTATAAATATCAAACTCCTCATAGACTTATAGACTTGTGTACACTCACAAACGCATTAGTCCCTTAACCTATAAGTATTCAATACACCAAAATCACTAAGGGGCACTAGATGCACTTAAACCTGGGTACCCATAATGTTGGAAAGATGCTTAGCAAGCTTATTAACTTTCTCTTGTTTGGCGCTTAAATCCTCCAGCACTTGCTGTTGCACTAGAAAGTATGCATCAGAATTCTGCAGGGACTGACTCAGTCCTTCGGCTTCTTGCGCAACATAGTTGACTGATGCCTTTCAGCTTGTAGCTAAGACTGAAGAAGCTGAAGTGATTCAGGGAGCGAGGTCGAAGAGCTTGTGCCAGCGTACTGGCCAGTAACTCGAACACTACATCAACGCAGAACTGTGGGGTTTTCTCACTGTCTACAATGTCATTTTTATCACCTTTCTTGGAGACCGACAGGGTTGTCTCACTATCTTGAACCTTATCTGCATTACGTTCTCTACCATTGCATAGTGGGGTGCTCTTCTCCAAGATTCTATTTGCATACTACAAGAGAAACAAGCAAACACATCACAGGTTTAGCATGTAGTATACCAAACTCATTTTGGTAAACCGGTTCAGTAGTAAGGTGGATAGGATAACAACATGAAACAAACATATATCTATATACTATGGTCACTGTATTGTCCATATCATTCTAGTTTATGTTGCCAAATCAAGATAGAGACACAGTTCAACTCATATATTTTTAAGACACAGCAACATAGACAGAATATAAGTGTGAGAAACTACACAACATTGGCAACACTTGTAATGTGCATCACATGAGAACATAACTGTTTATACAACTGAAACTAAAATCAACATAGAGCAAGAAGTTAGAACAGTAATCTAGTTAAAGAAATAGGTTTAAAACATACCTTTTGCGCCATTGGAGTTTCAATTGGATCCTTCAAATTTGAAAGTAGTTGGTACGAGTAAATACAGTGATGCAACAACAAAGGAGTATGGACCATAGCTACGGAATCTGACCTGAGAACAATTGATCTTCTGCTTTAAACGTGGAGTTTGGGTTTGCTGTGGTGGTCTTCGTGCTTTGGGCACTGCAGTTGCTTTACAAACTGCTCGTGTGGGGGTACTCTGTGGTGGACATGGTGCTTTGTCATCTAGAAGTGGGTTACTATCCGCTAGGGTTGGGGTTAGATGGGTTGTAGCTGGTTCTCTGCCCAATGGTGTAAGTGTGCAATCTGGAAGAGTGTCGATTATGTGTGGCGGGGCATGTTTGTGGGCTAGTACAACCATGGTTCTATCTGCATCAACGGATAGCACTGTCTTTTGTGAAGAACGGGTTTTTGCTCCCTTAGATACTGCCATCACCCCCTCCAATTCAAATGGCTGATAAACAAGAAAATAAATTGGATGTATAGACATTGTATGATAAACAACTATGGTAATTCACATATATGTTGTCTAACCAAACATGACAACATGACACAATTTCACATATATGATGCCTAACTAAACAGGATAGCATGACACAGTTTCAGATATATGATGGATAACTTAACAGGATATAATGGCATAATTCAACATATGATGAGTATCTAAATAGGATGACATGACAAAACTATATGATGTCTTTCTAAAATAGGTTGGGATGAAATAATTCACATAAATGTTGTCTAAGCATACATGATGGCATGATATAATTGACATAATTGATTCATATACTAAGCAGCGGGCACTCGCATGTATGATCTCTAAACTAAGCAGATGGAATTCAATATTGTGCATATGATGTCTAAACTAAGCAATGCAAGACATCATATGCATGACATGAGAAATATAAACATTACAACTTAGAGCATACACCTCAGCTGGGATATAGGACTGGTCATCTGTCTCTGAATCCTCCTCTGAGGAGCTCCCTGTAACCATCGAGATATATGCTTCAATAGGTACCATTGCCTGCTCTGAAGACCTTGTTTTCACTCCTGATTTTTCCATAACCGGCTCAAATGGCTGATACACATGAAGAGTAGTTCAATATACACAGATTGTCGACAAATGGAATACGTAATGAAAAAAAGATGGCATGAGATAATTCACATATATGATGCCTAGCTACATGGCGGTGCATAATTCACATATATGATAACTGGCTGAAAAAACATGGCATTGCATAATTCACATATCTGATATAGAAAGCAAACATGAGGCATTCACACGAAGCATGTCTAACCTAAGCAGATGGCATGGCAATGCCAGACACCATTTGCATGATATGAGCAATATAACCTTGACAAGTTAGAGCATGCACCTCAGGGGGGGATACGATTGGTCATCTGGCTCTGAATCCTCCTCTGAGGAGCTATCTGTAACCAACAAGAAATCTGCATCGACAGGTAGCACTGGCTGCTCAGAAGACCTTGTTTTCACTCCAGATTTTCCCATGACCGACTCAAATGGCTGATGCACGGGAAGAGTGGAAATGTATAAACATTGTCCACAAATGGAATACATTATGAAAAAAATATGGCATGATACATTTCACATATACGATGACTGGCTAAACAGGATGGCATTGCATGATTCATGTATATGATGCCTGGCTAAAGAAGATATCATTGCATAATTCCCATATACTCTCTCCGTTCCTAAATATTTGTCTTTTTAGAGATTTCAAATGGACTAATACATACATATGTATATAAACATATTTTAGAGTGTAGATTCACTCATTTTGCTCCATATGTAGTCATTTGTTGAAATATCTAAAAAGACAAATATTTAGGAATGGTGGGAGTATGATATAGAAACCAGACATGTGGCATTCACACAAAGCAAATCTAAACTAAGCTGATGACATATAAGATGAATAATGTAAGCAATGCGAGGCGCCATATGCATGATATGACCAACATCAGCATGCCAGGTTAGAGCAAACACCTCAGATGGTAAATAGGAGTGGTCGGCTCCCTTTGAATCCCCATTTGAACAGTTATCTTCCTCTGGAATACAATCTGGAATGGCGGGAGGGGGGGCACTTCGGCCACCATGGAGTGGCATCTACATGACATTGTATTCCCACGCAACGATCTTCTCTTTTTCTCTACATGTTCAGTACGATTGTGTACAATAACTGACATGCATAATAAAAAGTTAGTTAGATTTTGTAAGGCCTAAGGGGTGCATGCAGAAATCAAGGCTAATGGTAGCAAACGAGTGGATAGATCCAAAACTAATGATAGCAGGTAGATTATAACTTCAGTTTAAAAAGATAGACAATGGATCATCTACTGTTTGTTGCCCACCCAACATGAACCACATAGAAGACCCCAGATGAACCAGATAGTAGACAGATACTATTCGTTGCTACCTCGATATGAGACCCACGGGCATTTTAAAACTCAATATTGAACGATAAAGTAGCAGGTAATAATAACCGATGTATAACGTAAGCAAACACGAAAGACTGCGACCTCTCTTCCGGAACTGTGTAGTCCTCAGGTTCATCTGCTCAGTCGATGATGGTAATGCAATTGGCGTGGCTACCGTCAATGGGGAAGATGATCTGAGGCGGCGAAAGAAAGTTCGCAGGGGGAATCTCTGCTGCAGTGAACGCTTCTGTCGATGGTGCACCTCAGGTGGGGTGGATGACAGCACGGCAGGAGGAGGACATAACACACAGAGTTTTCTTTGATGCCTATCTGAAAATGAAGTAAATATGTAAGGCCTCCTTAGAATTGGAGGATTCTATAAACACAGGTACATGAAAAAAATACAGGAATAGGATAGGAATGCACGCGCAAAACAGAGCATTTGGAAACATAGGATTTCTGCGAACCTTGGTGTTTGGTTCACATGAATTGGAAGAACACAGGAATAGAGAAACACGGTCAAATTAAAGTCAAACCACGCAAAAATGAAAAAATAAGAATCTTATTATGACAGTAATGCAATTAGTTATGTTCTTCGTGCATATTAATTTGAAAAGGACGTCCAACTGGATATTAAAATTCCTACCATTTTTCTTTGAAAGCGACACCAAAGGAAAATAATCCTGCAGTTTTGCTTTGCTCCACTCCTAACCAAATGCACAAATAGTAGTACCATAGTAGTTCCATAGCAAAGGATCCCTAAGGAATCGGCATGAATGCAGAGTAACAAAATGATGCAATGAGTGTACAACCTCTTTGGCATAGCCTTGTCGACCTCAGCATCATTGGGTTGGACGTGGAGGATGGTGATGCTGGTGTGACTGTCGGAGGCGGGGAAGAAGATCTGAGGCCTCTGGAAACGGCGCCGAGGGTACTACTCCACTATGATGGATGGTTCCGTTGTTGGAGCAACTCTAGTGAGGTGTATGGCGGTGAGGCTGAAGCAGGGCAAGACAGACAATGTTAATCTGAAGTGGGACTCTAATATCATATGCAATAGATGATGTAAATACATCACCAAAAAGTGCTAGATGTAAAACGCATCAGTCGTGCCACGGCCGCTCCAACAGATGCTATAAATACTGTTTACTCTGAACTTAACTGTAGAAACTAAACTTTATGGCGGAAACTGAATTTTACTGTCGAAATTGATTTAACTAGTAGAAGAGCATTGCAATAGATGTTTAGGGCGTTCGAGCACCAGTAGCAGAGAAGCAATGATTTAAATCAGTAGATGCTCGAGCAGGGAATGCACTAGCAGAGAGCAAGTCGTGCAACAGAACCATGAGCGAGTGCTAAAGCAGCAACTCATGTAGCTGCCGGAGGTCGTGCAGCATCAGCATCAGCGCGAGCGAGAGCAAGAGCAAAGTAGCAGCATGAATGAGAGCAAGAGCAGAGCAGCAGCGCGACCGACAGCAATATCAAAGAAGAGCAACAACACAAACAAAAGCAAGAGCAGTGCAGCAGCGCGACCGGCAGCAAGAACAGAGCCACAGCGCGAGCGAGAGCCGGAGCAGCAGCAACAACAATGTGAGCGAGATTCAGAGCATCTGCAGCTTGTGCCGGTGTGGAAGTCGCCACCGAGGAAGCAACAACATGGGGGAGAGACGTCGTGGATGAAGTGGCCGGCGATGACACCATCGATGGAGACCCGCCATGGCTGCTCGGTATCAAGCACCAGCAACCCCATGATATCGAATAAAAGATAAAATGCAGTGATGAGTGCAGAACCTCCTTGGTGGTGCCGAGTTGGCCTCGGCTTCATCAGAGGAATTGGTGAGGGTGCTACGGTTTCGGTGGGGCAGGTCAAGATGGTGCTGTGGGGATGGAGGTGGCGCAATTGACGAGGCGAACATCGGGGCAGCTCCTTGGAGGTGGAGGACGGGGCGGCTGATCCAGCGGGACGACAAGATCGACGATGGATCCTCATCCGGTGCGGTGGATGAGGGACGACGAGCTGTTGTGGTGGACGACATCATCGGGGAAGAGTCTCTGGCTAGGCGGTGGTCAGGAGGCCGACCGAGGAGCGTGGGGTTTCATGGGTTTTGGCAGCCTCGGTGTACGAATGGGGGGGGGGGGCGAAGGGGAAGGTAGGGGGAGCCATGGATTAGGGACGCGCTCGTCCGAAATGTAGGGTAAGTTACCAGCGTAACCCCACCGGTTTTGACACCGCGACATCAAACCGACATTTCCGGCTGAGGGGTAGAAGGGGGATTTCGCGTGTCTAGGCTGCGGGACCGATTTCGGATGAGGAGGAAGTTTTCGCGCGCATCGAAATTTTGGGATAACAAGGCACGACGCGGGTTGAAGAGGCGGGAGTTTCAAAGCAGATGAGACAAAAGATACCCGACCTTGAAAATTTCGGGATAACAAGGCGCGGATTCCTTGTTCGGCAGGACAAACTTAACATGTACAAAAAAACAATTCATACAAGACACAAGAGAGTCATGTCCCCTTTTACTATATTGCTATAAATGTCATTGAAAAAACTACAAGAAAAATGTAGAAAAAATCGGGATAACAAGATTACCCTGTACAGTACCAAATCGATTCGCACTTCCCTCAACAACAACAAAAAACAAATCAATTCCCACCAAAAGAAAGAGTCATGTACCTTTTTATATGATTACAAATGCCAGGATCTTGAATTTCAATTTTTGAATCCACGTTATGTTGAATTCGAATATATCGTTAGGTGACCTTGCGGTTTATAATGGATGTAGTCCTACATTTTGATCTTCCATCATATATGAACACTTTACTCCACCCTATGAACATATATATTGTCGTCTAATTTGAATCAATTTTCCTTATTTGAATACGATTGTTGTCAAGTTATATAATCATTTAAATATTATCTTGATAACAAAAAACATGCATATAGCAGTAGTCATATTTCACTATAAACTACATGTGACATACGATCTCCAATTCAAATATTTGTATCCATTTTATGTTGAATTCAAATCAGAGTACACTGGTCTAGGTGGCGAGATGTTCAGGATAATCTAAACCCTGTTTTCATATGTCTATAATTCTTGGCTGAATTGGGACAAGTTTTGGTATAAGCTTCTTGCAAAACCGGAGATTCACTCAACAAGCCTCGTGGTTCCGAGAGGGAACATGTCACCTTTGTGTGCGAAATGATATACACTGCCTCCCCCAGATTTTCTTTACAAAGGCAACATAGAACTATATGAGTGCCCTGTTAAATTTTGGAATTATTCCGGGTTCGTTTGGCATTTTTATACATTAATTGAGTTTCTGGACATTTAATGTGCATAATCCAAATTTGAACTGCAAGCACATGCTCCGGTGCACCAAAGTTGGTTGAAAAATCACATGTGTGTCCTTGGGTGAATTTCTAGGTCCCATGCAATAAATGGGAATGAAATTCAAACATCTGGGTGTCGTGACTCAGCCGAGAACATCGAGAAACTTGGTTTTAAAATTCATGTAAATCCAAAACTCGCCTGGAAATAATGAAACTTGGCATGTTGTCATGTCATGGCACTAACATGCTGTGGTAAAAAATTGGGCATATTTGGAACAAGTTTTGGTATAAGCTTCTTGCAAACCGGAGCTTCTCTCAAGAAGACTCGTGGTTCTGGGAGGGAATGTGTGACCTTTGAGTGTGAAACGATATATGCTGCCCCCCTTGAGTTTCTTTACAGAGGCAACATAGAACTACATGAGTGCCCTGTTAAATTTTGGAATTATTCCGGGTTCGTTTGGCCTTTTTATACATTAATTGAGTTTCTGGTCATTTAATGTGCATAATTCAAATTTAAACTACAAGCACGTGCTCCCGTGCACCAAAGTTGGTTGAAAAATCACATGTGTGTCCTTGGGTGAATTTATAGGTCCCATGAAAGAAATGGGAATGAAATTCAAATACCTGGGCATCGTGGCTCAGCCGAGAACATTGAGAAACTTGGTTTTAAAATTCTTGTAAATCCAAAACACGCCTGAAAATCATGAAACTTGGCATGGTGTCATGTCATGGTACTACCATGCCGTGGTAAAAAAATGGCCGAATAGGAACAAATTTTGGTATAAGCTTCTTGCAAACCGGAGCTTCTCTCAAGAAGGCTCGTGGTTCTGAGAGGGAACATGTCACCTTTGAGTGTGAAACAATATACGCTGCCCCCTTGAGTTTCTTTACAGAGGCAACATAGAACTACATGAGTGCGCTGTTAAATTTTGGAATTATACCGGGTTCGTTTGGCCTTTTTATACATTAATTGATTTTCTGGCCATTTAATGTGCATAATTCAAACTTGAACTACAAGCACATGCTCCCGTGCACCAAAGTTGGTTGAAAAATCACATGTGTGTCCTTGGGTGAATTTCTAGGTCCCATGCAAGAAATGGGAATGAAATTCAAACATCTGGGCATCATGGCTCGGCCGAGAACATTGAGAAACTTGGTTTTAAAATTCTTGAAAATCCAAAACACGCCTGAAAATCATGAAACATGGCATAATGTCATGTCATGGTACTACCATGTTGTGGTAAAAAAATGGCCGAATAGGAACAAGTTTTGGTATAAGCTTCTTGCAAACCAAAGCTTCTCCGAAGAAGGTTCGTGGTTCTGAGAGGGAACGTATCACCTTTGTGTGCATAATTCAAATTTGAAATACAAGCACATGCTCCTGTGCACCAAAGCTGGTTGAAAAATGACATGTGTGTCCTCGGGTAAATTTCTAGGTCCCATGCAAGAAATGGGAATGAAATTCAAACATCCGGGCGTCGTGGCTCGGCTGGAAACATTGAGAAGCTTGGTTTTTTAATTCCTGTAAATCCAAAACACGCATGAAAATCATGAAACTTGGCTTGGTGTCATGACATGGCACCAACATGCCGTGGTAATTTTACCGTTCGATTTGCGAAGGCGCACACATTAACAATCAACAAAGTCATTTTGGAACAAGTGATGTCACGTTACAATCAGAAACACAGGTATTATTGAAATCGTGGGCATTCTATTTACCATCTACGTGCCACCACGCGTCCCCTTTTTTTATTAGCTAGGAGGCACCGTGCAGGGTAGCTATTTGAGTACGGGAGGCGTGCGGTCAGACCCCTGCGCGTGCTTATCAGGAGGAGAGCCCTTTGACCTCCATCTGCCGTCCACCTCTCTCCCAAGGTCTCCATTAATGGTGCCCGAGCCTCTGTTTAATGGTGTGGCTATGTCTCACTCGACTGAGATTTAAGAGAGAAAAAAAGAAAATTTTGCACGGATCTTGATGTAAGATCCGACGGACCTATATAGCATCTACTGCGACCTATAGCAAGACTAATGAATATATATAAGGACAACGAGAGTGGATAATAATTGTCTTACATAATTAGGAAGATGATTAAAAAATCCACATGCGGCTACGCCCGAAATACACAAGGGCAAAAGAAGAAGGAAGACGCATACAACAATCTGGCTCACTGATCTCTACTTTCTTTATGCGCTGCAGGTCGCGGAGAGTAGTTCTCGCGGCTTGCGGCAATGATCTCTTTCATCAGTTTCATGTCCTTAATATGCTGCTTGGCAGCATCCCTGGATTCCTCCACCAGCCTGTTGCGCTTGATGCGGAGCATGGTATTCTCGTCCATAAGTTTCTTGACGATGACGCCCGTCCTCTGCAACAAGGCAGTGGTCTCCTCCGCATGCTTCGCCCTTCCAGCAATCTTCGCCCTCAGTAGGTCGCGCTTGGCCTGGAGCTTTGCATTGCCCTCCCCTAGTTGTCGGATGACGCCGATAGCCTCGTCCTGCAACCTTGCCCAGCCAGAGATCTGATCCCTCTGGCTACGGACGATTGCATGCATGCGCCTGTAAGAGTCCTCGCCTGCCCGCGAGAAATTTTCCCAGGCCGCCGCGGTGCGGCAGGACCTCTGTGCTGCTTCGACGGGACATCTTTGCTGCTTCCGCAGTGTGGCCGGACCAGTCTGCTACATCAACGATGCAACGGGACCCCCGTGCTACTTCGGCGGCGCGGTGGGACCTATGTGCTGCTACTGCTGCGCGGCTGGACATGTCGGCTGCTTTCGCGGCGAGGTGGGACATCTCTCGTGCTTCCTCTTCCATGCTCGCCTCTCCCTAGTGGAAACCTCTCGACCCAGAACTCACGCTGGCCATGGCAGATGCAAGGGAACGATGCTGAATGACTTGATTTTTTTTTGTGGATGAGGAGTTGAGGAGGAATGTGCTGTCATCTTGGCATAGTAGTATTTATAACTGAGTACTACTAATATGCTCCTAAGTGGGAAACCGTTTAGGTTGTGATCAGTGTGAACAGGTTTGCAATTAAATATAGCGTGGTAGTAGTAATTTGGAATGTGACGAGACGCAAGCTCAAAATTTATTAACGGTTCTAGTTTTGAAGTGCTGCACTATTCCCGGATGGCATAACGTGGGCATGTGTTCTCGGCCATGGTGTAGCATATGCCATGGTACTTCTTTTTCTACTGCTGTGTACGTGCAATAACTGGCACTGTCGGATACATCTTACGGTTATTGGGGTGTTCGACAAGGATAGCCTCATGGCGAGCTATAGACTAGTTTTTTTTTCTCACACGATTACATCGACACATATCATCTCCCTCCCTCTTTCCCACGCACACACCTATATCTCGGGACTTCTCGCACGCACCATCTCTAGCTCCCTAGGTCGATGCCTCCCACATACACTTGTACTCTGAGTTTAGCCCTCCGTCCCGAATTACTTGTTGCAGGTATGGATGTATCTAGATGTATTTTAGTTCTAGATACATCCATTTCTGTGACGAGTAATTTGCGTCGGGTAATTTGGGAGTACATTATACAGGAAGAGAAGAGGTGCACGCATGCACTCATCCTCTCTCACACACGCATCTGTAGCTACGAATTGTAGTGTTCTCAACCATCCGATTGGCTCTATCATAGGTTTCACGTTGCTCCTTGGCCTTAAGATTGAGAAGTTTAAAACGCAGAGGCTAAGCTGGAGGCGCGAGGTTTTGGTTTATGTGCGGGCCGCACACGCCACCAACACGACACGAGCTTCGTCTGCCTGGTGCGCAGTCGGGTGGGTTGTCCAAGTATAGACACAACCAGGCCCTCCTTGGTATCTCCGCCTCGACTTATTATGCGCAGAGAAATTAGGATCAGAGGGAGTACTACTACTAATACTACTTTGATGTGTCGCGTCAACTCGCACAAGTATGCAACACTTCCTGAACAAACAAGCATATAAGCTGTTAGAGCATCTCCAATAGCATGTGTATATTTGGATGTCTATATATTCATATAGACAATGGTCTAAAAATATTCCCTCATATACACGTCCAGTTTTGCATCAGAACGTCTATATACAGGGACCATGACAGGTGGGTCGTTGCTGGGGAGAACAAAAAATCATGGCTGCAGCTGAGTTTAGATGATGCCTTCACATTGTCCAGGCGTGGACATTGTCGAGGTCGATTTAGAGGATGTATTTATTTGGAAGACCATATAGACAAGCTGTTGGACGCCAGTTTTGGGCTCATGTCGTGGAAAACGAGTATAGACATCCATATAGACAAGCTACTGGAGGTGCTCTTATATTTCTTACCCAAAGGATCTTTATATCCAACAGACACAAAATATCCATACGACTGTTGGAAATTACTTTAACTGCCGATCTGATGTCGAAGTAATTGCTACACCGTCACCAAAACCCACCATCTCTTAAGCTAAAGTAGACCGAGCTAACCCCTAGATTAGCATATTACTAAGATAAACAGAAGGCACTGTAGAATCATTTAGGATGTGAGCTTGTAAACCTGAATGTGGAGGGACACTAGCTTAGCCCCGGCCAGTAGCTTGGGCGGAACTGTGAAGAAGGTCAGCTCCTACACGGCGACGTCGCTGGGGTCCTTGCTACTTGTCACCTCCATTTCCACATTGACGGCGTCGGTCCTGCCTTTGGACTCCCCCGGCGGGACGTTCGCCCACAGCTTGGCCACGTAGTGCGGCAGTGGGGACACCCCCGCTCTGATGCAGACGACCGACACGACAATAGGCGCGTTGATGTCGAGCACGCCGCTGATGTCTACTACACAACCTTCTTCTTGTAGACGTTGTTGGGCCTCCAAGTGCAAAGGTTTGTAGCACAGTAGCTGTCGTGGATCTTTCACGGTAGATGTCCTTACTGTAAGGACTTAGTCGCGAGGCCAACGCATCTATGTGGTAGCTTGAGAGGGGTTGAGCGGAATCGAGAGACGCAACACAAGACAAGGGTTTAGACAGCTTCGGGCCTCGGGAAACATCGTCCAGTAATAACCGTACATGCTGTTTGTGGCTAGGTCTCATTATGATCATGAGGGAGTCGCCGGTAAGCCGGCTCTTTTTGCCTAGCACTAAAGATTGTTTCCTCTAACCCGTCCCCGTTGGGGAGTCCTGCCCCTCCTTATATAAGTTAGAGGGGCGGATTACATGTGGAGTCCTATTAGGATTAGGACTAGTCTACCTTCTAATACAAACTGGATACAAGTCCAGGTCTTAACTCCTTGTAAGATAAACATTCCTCACGCCTTTCCTCTTAAACCGGCCCACCACTAACATAAACCGGCCTTTTGGGCCTTGGGCCTTGTCATCCATCTGGAACATGCGCCGGGTCACCAATGAGTCTTCAGGCTCGTGAATCATCATACCAGTGAACCGCTAGACACGTAAGTCACCAATCCTCTAGCGGGTTACCAATAAAACACCAAGTCCGGCCGGGTTATGCTTCCGGCCGGTTTACACCGCGGAGTATGTCCCCGACATTAGCCCCCAAGTTTAGCTTGGATTTATCCATGGTAAACTTATACTTCAAAATAAACACAAGAACAAAATTGACATGTTGTGTTCCGGGTTAAGAATTCTTGTAAACCGGCACATGAACATCCTTAAGTCCTTGTCATTTCCTTCTTCTAGAAAATCCGGGTCAATAGACCAGCTTCTAATCAATTTGCTTCCAGAAGAAATATTGTAAATAAAGAATCCATTTGAATCGGCCTTCAATGCTCTGACTTGACAAAAATATCGGTCTTTAAATATTCAATTGATACTCAACCGTCTTGAAAAACTTGCCGGTTTATCCAAAATTGCCGGGTTATGAAAACTGTTGATTTCAGGTCATGACTGTTATAAACTCCGAGTCATGATTGTTGCCAACGCCGAGTCAAAGCTGAGAATTTTGAAGATTTCTCTCCCTCATATCTATATTACATGTAGCCCCCAAGTCTTAAGAGGAGATCATAGTGATAGCTTAAGACTTGTTTCAATATAAATGCTGCAACTTTGAAGAAATCCAGATTGTTCATCTCAGTCATTAGTCAAAACTGAATATCCCACATATGTAGCCCCCAAGTGCCGGGTTGTCATGCTTGCAGCAACCTAGGACTTGTAATTGCCTTATGCTCATAAAAAACTTCAACCAGTGTAGCCCCCAAGGGCCAGATCATTATGCAATAATGAGCAGGGACTTTGTATAAACTTCATTGAAAATAACATCATATGATGTAATCCCCATCATGGGCTTTGAACCCACGTCCACAAGGTTAAGAGCTTTGTGCTTTACCAACTGAGAAGTGGACCCTTCAATATAATGGATTAAAAACTTGTGTACCTTGAATTGTTGCCAGGAGCAATTGGTAGCCCCCAAGGGCTGGCTCATTATGATGTGATGAGTCGGGTCTTGAATAAGGCCAGTAAAAATGACTTTGTATTAGCCCCCAAGTGTCATGGTGCATGCTTGCAGTGACATGAGACTTGCATATTTGATGTAATCTCAACTTGAATAATGTAGCCCCCAAGTGCCGGGTCGTAAGCCTGCAGCGACTCGAGACTATTCCTTCAATTATAGAATAAATCATATCCATTGATAAAATAATAACCATTGCGCTAAAGCGACTTTAAAAACCTCAATCATAATACTGGTTATTGATAACCATAATAAAATCCAGCCATGTTGGCTATTTGAAGATTTGAATAATATAATCCAATGATTTATGAGCGCATGATTCCAATGGCGCAATCTAGATATATACTGGCGACTTGTAGTCCCAAGCCAGGCCGATTTAACCAGAAAAATTTATCATCATACTAGCGACTTATAGTCGAAAGCCAGGCCGGGTTAATAAACGCCGGTGTTTTATAATCCTTCTTTATTCAACCTGTTTCTGCATACAACAAGTTTAAAGTGTCCTGGCGGGTTACCGCCGGACGAGTCATAATGCCCAACATATAACCCAGGTTTATAACCAAATCTGCACTTAAGAATAATCAAATATGAAGTATATCATACCAGTAAGGGTGAATCACATTGTTGGTTTACCAGCTTTTTGTAGTAAGGGTAATAACCCCAATCTTGAGTACTGATAGCTCCTTCCATATTTTGCCAGTTTGTGATAAAACCGTATCGGGTTGTAATAAACACCGAATTATCCATATATAATACTGGCGACTTGTTGTCAAACCGGACCGGATGAAGAAACGCCGGATTATAACTGATCATGTACTGACAACTTGTTAGTTGAAAGTAAAGTCGGGTCAAGGACACCGGTTTATCAAAAGATATTATCAACCTCAACAAAGGCGAAAAAACTTGGCAAATAAAAGCATATGAAAACTTGTAGTCGAGGCTTTTCATGGGCTGCCAGGCCGCTGAGCTAAACCATTTTACAAAGCCTTTTAAGATGGACCTCAATCTTTAACCAATCATTGTTTTAACTTTGACAAGTTCAGGGTCTATGAGATTGACTTGTCAAAAGTTCGGCGGGTCATACCAGGTTTACCTGGACGGAGTGGCTTACTTAAAAGGCAGGCTAACCCGGGGTTTTAGGTGAATACACCTGGCTTCTAAGCCTAGCTTGATAGCCTATTACAAGGGTGCAAACTCTTAGTTCGTTGCGAAGCAAAGAGCCCCCAAGTAACTTCCCTGGTGGCCTTACGCCGATCAAGAGGTGTAGCTATGGTTCGAATACGACCAAGCCCCCAAGTGATTTCCCTGGTGGCCTTACGCCGATCAAGAGGTGTGACTATGGTTCGAACATAGCCCCCAAGTGATATTATGAGTTATGATCAAGGGATACCCATGTTTGAGTTGTGCTGCGCAACAGACTCTCTTTGGCCCCTTATGATAATATTGGCTTGATAGCCAAATTACCGAAGTAACCAGAGCTGTGCTCTTATGTAATATTGGCTTGATAGCCAGATCAAGAGGGTAGTAACGCTATGTTCTCTTTGGTGAATACACCTATGTTTGAACAGGAAGCCCCCAAGTGATCAATAATATGATAAATCAACAAGGAAGGATACTCATGTTTGAACCTCGCATCATGGCAGCAAGTTCTCTTAAGCAATGAGGGAGTCCTGGATTAGGGTGTCTCCAGACAGCTGGACTATCTCTATTGGCCGGACTGTTAGACTATGAAGATACAAGATTGAAGACTTCGTCTCGTGTCCGGATGGGACTCTACTTGGCGTGGAAGGCAAGCTAGGCAATGCGGATATGGATATCTCCTCCTTTGTAACCGACCTTGTGTAACCCTAACCCTCTCCGGTGTCTATATAAACCGAAGGGTTTTAGTCCATAGGACAACAACCACAACATACAATCATACCATAGGCTAGCTTCTAGGGTTTAGCCTCTCCGATCTCGTGGTAGATCTACTCTTGTACTACCCATATCATCGATATTAATCAAGCAGGACGTAGGGTTTTACCTCCATCAAGAGGGCCCGAACCTGGGTAAAACATTGTGTCCCCTGCCTCCTATTACCATCCGGCCTAGACGCACAGTTCGGGACCCCCTATCCGAGATCCGCCGGTTTTGACACCGACATTGGTGCTTTCATTGAGAGTTCCTCTGTGTCATCGCCCTTAGGCTTGATGGCTCCTACTATCATCAATAGTGATGCAGTCCAGGGCGAGACTTTTCTCCCCAGACAGATCTTTGTATTCGGCGGCTTTGCACTGTGGGCTAATTCGCTTGGCCATCTGGAGCAGATTGAAAGCTACGCCCCTGGCCATCAGGTCAGATTTGGAAGTTTGAACTACACGGCCAACATCCGCGGAGACTTGATCTTCGATGGATTCGAGCCACAGCCAGGCGCGCCGCACTGTCATGATGGGTATGGCCTGTCTCTGCCACCGAACTGTACCCCAGAGGCCGCGCCCGCATCAGCTCCGACCCTTAGCTCGGAGCCAACTACGCCAATCGAGGACGGGTGGCTAGACACCGCCTCAGGGGCTGCAGTCTCAACGGCAATCGAGCCGAACACCAGCCTAATCCTCTACGAAGCCCGTGACTCCAAGGTGCCGGACTCTTTTCTGGACTCCGAACCGTCCGCGCCCCTGCCAATCGAATCCGATTGGGTGCCGGTCATGGAATTCGCCGCCGCGGATATCTTTCAACACTCGCCCTTCAGCGACATCCTGAATTCACTAAGGTCTCTCTCTTCGTCAGGAGAGCCCTGGCCGGACTATGGCCAACAGGATTGGGATGCGGACGACAAAGAAATTCGACGCCCACCCACCACCCACTTCGTAGCCACTGTCGATGATTTAACCGACATGCTCGACTTCGACTCCGAAGACATCGACGGTATGGACGACGATGTAGGAGAGGAACATGAACCAGCGCCTATAGGGCACTAGAAAGCCACCTCATCATATGACATATACATGGTGGGTACACCCAAAGAAGGCAATGGCGACGAGATAGCGGAGGATGACCCCTCCAAGAAACAACCCAAGCGCCAACGTCAGCGGCGCCGCTCTAAGTCCCGCCAAAGCAAAAGTGGTGATACCGGCACAGGAGATAATAACAATCTGGATAGTGCCGAAGACAACAACAATCCCCTCCAGCATGATTTAGAGCAGGAGGATGGAGGAGCTAGCTCTCCTGAGAGAGCGGTAGACGGAGAGGAGGAGGATGACAATTACATGCCCCCCTCCGAAGACGAGGGAAGCCTCGGCGATGATGAATTCGCCGTACCAAAGGATCCCGTCGACCAAGCGTGCTTCAAGCGCCGACTTATGGCCATGGCACATAGCCTGAAGAAAAAGCAGCAGTAGCTTCAAGCTGATCAAGATTTGCTAGTTAACAGATGGACTGAAGTCCTCGCGGCCGAGGAATATAAACTCGAGCACCCCTCCAAGAATTACCCAAAGTGCAGGTTACTACCCCGACTGGAGGAAGAAGCGTATGATACGGCTGATCGGCCACCTCGTGGCCATGATAGAGAGGCATTCCAGCCAAAAGTTGAGCCTCCACCCTGACGCCATTCAAATAAAAAGGCATGGGAAGATATGCCAGACCTGCGAGACATATTAGAGGACAAAGCAAAGCATGCAAGATCGATCTATGGATCACAATGGTGCACCACTCTGCGAGACGATAAACGTCATGCCGGGTACAGTAAAAGCAAATCCGGCCGGGCCGAACACAGCGGGCAGGACCCAGTCGAGCTGCGTCGTGATATAGCCCAATACAGAGGCACCACACACCCCTTATGCTTCATAGACGAAGTAATGGAACATCAATTCCCAGAAGGTTTCAAACCTGTAAATATTGAATCATACGACGGCACAACAGATCCCGCAGTATGGATTGAGGATTTCCTCCTCCACATCCACATGGCCCGCGGTGATGACTTACACGCCATCAAATACCTCCCACTAAAGCTCAAAGGACCAGCGTGGCATTGGCTTAACAGCTTGCCAGCGGACTCCATTAGCTGTTGGGAAGATCTGGAAGCTGCATTCCTCGACAACTTTCAGGGCACTTATGTGCGACCACCAGACGCTGATGACTTGAGCCACATAATTCAGCAGCCAGAAGAGTCGGCCAGGCAATTCTGGACTCGGTTCCTTACAAAGAAAAATCAAATCGTCGACTGTCCGGATGCGGAGGCCTTAGCGGCTTTCAAACACAACATCCGAGATGAGTGGCTAGCCCGGCACCTTGGTCAGGAAAAACCAAAATCTATGGTAGCTCTCACGATGCTGATGACCCGCTTTTGTGCGGGAGAAGACAGCTGGCTGGCTCGCAGTAATAACATATCAAAGAACCATGGTACCTCAGATACCAAGGACGGCAATAGCAGGTCACATTGCAACAAACATAAGCGCCGCATTAACAGCGAAAATACTGAGGATACAACAGTCAATGCCGGATTCAAAGGCTCTAAACCCGGTCAGCGGAAAAAGCCATTCAAACAAAGTACGCCGGGTCCATCCAGCTTGGACCGTATACTCGATCGCTCGTGTCAAATACACTACACCCCAGACAAGCCAGCCAATCACACCAACAGAGATTGTTGGGTGTTCAAGCAGGCCGGCAAGTTAATTGCCGAAAACAAGGACAAGGGGCCACATAGCGATGACGAGGAGGAGCCCCGGCAGCCGCACACTGGAGGACATAAGAGGTTTCCCCCGCAAGTGCGGACGGTGAACATGATATACGCAACCCACATCCCCAAGAGGGAGCGGAAGCATGCGCTCAGGGACGTATATGCGTTGGAGCCAGTCGCCCCAAAGTTCAACCCTTGGTCCTCCTATCCGATCACCTTCGATCGCAGGGACCACCCTACTAGTATCCGTCATGGCGGATTCGCCGCACTGGTCCTAGACCCAATCATTGATGGATTTCACCTCACTCGAGTCCTTATGGATGGCGGCAGTAGCCTGAACCTGCTTTATCAGGACACAGTGCGCAAAATGGGTATAGACCCCTCAAGGATCAAACCCACAAAAATGACCTTTAAAGGCGTCATTCCAGGTGTAGAGGCCCATTGCACAGGCTCAATTACACTAGAAGTGGTCTTCGGATCCCTAGATAACTTCCGAAGCGAAGAGTTAATCTTCGATATAGTCCCGTTCCGCAGTGGTTATCATGCGCTGCTCGGGCGAACCGCATTTGCTAGATTCAATGCGGTACCGCATTATGCATACCTCAAGCTCAAGATGCCAGGACCTCGCGGAGTTATTACAGCCAATGGAAACACAGAACGCTCTCTCCGAATAGAGGAGCACACCGCAGCCCTCGCAGCAGAAGCGCAAAGCAGCCTCTCAAGGCAATCAACCAGTTCGGCGCTTCAAAGCCCGGACACCTTCAAGCGCGCTCAGAGCAATCGGCAAATAGACCACCTGGCGCGATCTGAGCTCGCATAGCAATATGGTGGCCACCCCAATCCCAGCCCAGCGGCGAAACTCGTGCCGCGCGTACATAATTACGCATTAAAAATACCATGGGCACAGATGGGGAGGGGGGCACAACTGCGGCACACCCCAAGACGTGGCTTAAACCGCACTAGGGGCTTCCCGTTTGGTTATCTTTTTTTCAGGACCTTAATCTCTGGAAACACTGTCCGGCAGCACTATTGCCGAACACATGATGCAGCAACCAAGGAGGCAGACAACTACGTCATACCACGGAATTCACAGGTGGATTACAGTAACGAGCGAAATATTCGATTTAATATCATTCCTCAGCTTGCCCTTGGAAGGGACATAGTCCTACTCTTTGCTTATCGCACTATCTGTATCATTCTGCTTTAACGCAATTTTTTGAATAAACAATGCATGACATTACGACTATTGTTGCATTCCTGTTATATATATATATATATATATATATATATATATATATATATATATATATATATATATGTGTGTGTGTGTGTGTGTGTGTGTGTGTGTGTGTTCATTAATGACGCCTTGCAACCGTACACCTTGGTACAGCTAATACACCAGGGGCTTACGTACCTCACAATACGGTGTGAAAAGTCCGAACACTTTCACAAGTGCGGCACCCCGAACTTATAACATTATATGCATCAGCTCCGAATCATGTCTTTGGTCAAATGTTGGGTTTGCCCGGCTCCTATGTTTTGGTACCTTATGTTCTGCTCTATCGGCTAAGGTAGCGCTAGGAGAACTATTGCGATTGTGCCCCGGTTCTGCTGGGTTCAACACCTAAGTAGAGAAAGCTAAAACTGACTATCATGATAAGGCGAGAGACTGGTCGCTGTTCGGCAAGGTTTTTGAGTCCCTAAAGACTTATGCCGCTTAGAGCGAGGGGCCGGCCCTGTCCGGCTTAAAGGCGTGTATCGCGCCCCAAATTCAGCCTTCCGAATACCAGGGGCTTAGCC
The DNA here is from genome assembly GCF_018294505.1 of Triticum aestivum. Lineage (NCBI taxonomy): Eukaryota > Viridiplantae > Streptophyta > Magnoliopsida > Poales > Poaceae > Triticum > Triticum aestivum. The sequence continues at coordinate 106,935,293 of NC_057803.1, forward strand.
AAAATTTAAAATTATAGAATTCTATGGCTAAGTGAGAGTGATAAAGCATTATTAGTCCGGTTGCCTTGTTCGCTGTGCTAAGCACCTCCCTCGAAGGACCCAAACATGGGAACAAGAGTGCTCATGTTTATCCCGGACACCCCAGCACTAGTGGCATGGGGGCAGAAGCCGAGGACTAGCCATCTCTTAGATTGGATAAACAGCCAAACAGAAGGTAATATTTTAAATTCAAACAAGCGTTGCAAAGCGCATATGAAACAAGTTTTCATAAATACTGTAGGATCGAAAGTATGTCTAGAGGGGGGGGGTGATTAGACTACTTGACCAACTAAAACTTAACCTTTTCCCAATTTTAGTTCTTGGCAGATTTTAGCTATTGTAGGACAAGTCAAGCAATCATCACACAATTCAAGCAAGCTTGCAAAGAGTATATTGGCAGTGGAAAGTAAAGCATGCAACTTGCAAGAATGTAAAGGGAAGCGTTTGGATAATTCAAACGCAATTGGAGACACGGATGTTTTTCCCGTGGTTCGGATAGGTGGTGCTATCCTACATCCACATTGATGGAGACTTCAACCCACGAAGGGTAACGGTTGCGCGAGTCCACGGAGGGATCCACCCACAAAGGGTAACGGTTGCGCGAGTCCACGGAGGGCTCCACCCATGAAGGGTCCACGAAGAAGAAACCACCCACAAAGGGTCCACGAAGTAGTAACCTTGTCTATCCCACCATGGCCATCGCCCACGAAGGACTTGCCTCACTAGCGGTAGATCTTCATGAAGTAGGCGATCTCCTTGCCCTTACAAACTCCTTGGTTCAACTCCACAATCTTGTCGGAGGCTCCCAAGTAACACCTAGCCAATCTAGGAGACACCACTCTCCAAGAAGTAACAAATGGTGTGTAGGTAATGAACTCCTTGCTCTTGTGCTTCAAATGATAGTCTCCCCAGCACTCAACTCTCTCTCATAGGATTTGGATTTTGTGGAAAGAAGATTTGAGTGGAAAGCAACTTGGGGAAGGCTAGAGATCAAGATTCATATGGTAGGAATGGAATATCTTGGTCTCAACACATGAGTAGGTGGTTCTCTCTCAGAACATATGAGTTGGAATTGTGTATGTGTTCTGATGGCTCTCTCCACGAATGAAGAGGAGGTGGAGGGGTATATATAGCCTCCACACAAAATCCAACCGTTACACACAGTTTTCCAATCTCGGTGGGACCGAATCAACAAACTCGGTCGGACCGAAAAGGTAAACCTAGTGACCGTTAGAGATTTTCGGTGGGACTGACATGCAACTCGGTAGGACCGATATGGTTAGGGTTTGGGCATAACGTAATCTCGGTGAGACCGATTACACAAACTCGGTGAGACCGATTTTGGTAATTAGCTAACCAGAGAGTTGGTCAGGCAAACTCGGTGGGACCGATTTGCTCTTTCGGTGAGACCGAAAAGTTACAAAAAGGAAACACTGAATTTACATTGCAATCTCGGTGGGACCGATTCGCTCTTTCGGTGAGACCGAAAAGTTACGAAAGGGAAACAGAGAGTTTGCAATCCCATCTCGGTGAGACCGAGATCCCTATCGGTAGAACCGAATTGCTAGGGTTTGGCAGTGGCTTATGACAAGTGAAACTCGGTGGCGCCGGATAGAAAGAATCGGTAGGACCGAGTTTGGCTTAGGGTTTAGGTCATATGTGGATATGGGAAAGTAGTTGAGGGTTTTGGAGCATATCACTAAGCACATGAAGCAAGAGGCTCATTAAGCAACACCTCATCCCTCCTTGATAGTATTGGCTTTTCCTAAAGACTCAATGTGATCTTGGATCACTAAAATATAAAATGAAGAGTCTTGAGCTTTTGAGCTTGAGCCAATCCTTTGTCCTTAGCATTTTGAGGGTTCCACTTTCACATCCATGCCATGCCAATCATTGAGCTTTCCTGAAATAATCATCTTGGAATAGCATTAGCTCAATGAGCTATATGTTGTTATGAATTACCAAAACCACCTAGGGATAGTTGCACTTTCAATCTCCCCCTTTTTGGTAATTGATGACAACATATAGATCAAAGCTTCGACAAATGATAATAAGCATGAAATATATCGTCGCTTTGAGAAGTATGTGACAAGTGAGAGCTCCCCCTAAATTTGTGCATATTTAAAATTTGCTTTGGACTGCAAATGCACAAAGAGTTAGAGTCATGGGTTACTCTTCCATGTCACATACATCTTGGTGGAGCGCTTAAAATGATAAGAATGAAATACATGCACTCATCACCAAGAATAGTGAATGATCACATAAGATAGATAAGATATATCAAGCATGCATAAGTGTAGCTTATGATCAAACACATGATCATCAATGTCTCACGAGCAATGACATAGTATCTCAAGCACTCAAAAGCAAACAAAGTTCGAAAAACCACCAAATAAAGCAAGAGAGAAAAAAGCAACACTCTCTCTCTCGAAGCCTATGATCTATACATTTTCTCCCCCTTTGGCAACAAGTTACCAAAAAGTTCCTAGAAAATGCATAGTGCTAAGTCGACACTCAGGCTTGATCTTCAGGTGGTGGTGGAGTCCGGAGCACTCCAAGGACGAAGCCTTCTGTAGACGTGGTTGGAGTCGAGGCTGAAGTGGACGCTGGAGCTGGTGGAACTGAGGCTGTAGCTGGTGCAGACGTGGTGGCTCTGGGGTCAGCAACTGGCACTGCAGACGACCTCGGACCTCGTGGCACTCTGGCAAAGGCATCAGTTGTAGTCTTGCCTCTCCTCTCCTGCATGTCATCCTGGAGCTGCTCCACTGCAGTCTGAATCTCTGTCACTTTGACATCCAAGTCATAGAACTTTTGTTCCATGATCCTCTCTAAGCTTGCCTGGTTCTGAGTTAGGGTAGCTAGTCCTTGCTCAATCCGCAGGGTGGATGCAATCAAGTAACCAAGCTGCTCTTGTTTGGTTTTCAGGAAATATTCAGATGCCTCCTCTTGAGTTGGCATCTTGGCAGCTTTCTCCTTCCTCGCCTTCTCCTTCTTGGCTTGTGCTTGGGCAGATGATGGCTCATTCTCAGTCATGACCACTTGATTATCTTCAAAATCTGGACGGATGGGCAAGTGTTCCTTGTCCAATAAGTATATCCCCATGCCCATCTTGGAGTTAATGAGCTCCTGAATTTGTGGGGCATATCCGCAACTCCTCTTCTGATCTGCTGCAGTCCTCTTAATGGTCTCTACCATGAGGTTCATGACCTTGAATTTCTGAGGTACATCAAATACATGAAGCAAATTGATTGCATGGCCTCTGATCATCTTGTGATCTCCAGACTTGGGCAATAGGGTGTGCCTAAGAATCCAGTTGATGGTTGGCAGCCCTGACAGAAGATAGTGTACTGAGCCAAACTTGAACGTATCAAGTGCTTCATTTGGAATCTCCTTGTACATGTTTGACATTGAGTTGTGGTCCATCTTCTTCTTGGCATAAATGTCCAAGTCATCATCATGCTCTTCTGGGGCATTAATCAGTTGAGCCCATTCATCAACTGTAGACTGGTACCTCGTACCCTCTGACATCCATACAATCCTGCCATCTGGATAGAAATGGGCCGTGGAGTAGAACTACAGGATGAGTTCCTCGTTCCACTTTGTGAGCTTCTGCCCAACAAAGTCCTCTACTCCACATGCCTTGAAGCTGTCCTGCACTCTAGGGTAGTACTCTTTGTTGTCCTTGATGTATTGCCAATCAACCCATCTCATATCATAGAGAATTGGCTTCTTGTCTAGCAGCACTGTCTCATAAAAGTCTTGCTGCTCCTTGGTGTGAAACCTGTAGTCAACTGCAGTCCTTCTCCTTGAAGCATACGGGTCTGCTTCTCTCCACTTCCGGAGCCCTGAATCTCTCCTGAGTTTCATATCCTCAGCCACAGGATGAGCATCGTTGTGGTCTGGGATCTTGGGCTTGAGCTTTCTAAGAACATTCTCTTCTTCTTCTTTTGCAGCTTCAGGCACTGGGGCCTTGTTCTTCTCAGTAGCTGGGATGCTTCTTATGTTCCTCTTTGGCTTTGGCTTTGGAGCTGGCTTGGCCTTGGAAGCACCTGCCCCTGTTCTTATGGCATCACCCATCAACTTGGGTGCCTTAGGTGCTGGTGCAACTACCTCTTCTTCTTCCTCCTCATCTTCCATGATGGAAGCCTTGCCAAGCACTCTGGCTACAGTTTTCTTCACCCTTTCTTTCCTCTTCTTGCCTTCAGCAGCAACTGGCTCAATGGGAGTGGGCTTCTCAGTTGAAGCTCTGGCGTTTGACATAGGCTGCCTGCCTGCTGGCCTTTTGATCTTCATCCCTGGTTTTATGCCCTGTGCTGGCTCAACTCTCTTGGAAGTTGCTTCCTCTTCTGCCACATAATCCTCATCTTCTGAGTCTGAGGTTCTCTTCTTTCTCTGTCTTGTGGCAGCTTTAGGCAGATTGCTAGGGGTGCTCCTGCTGCCATCATCTGAGGAACTTGAGGGACTAGTGCCCTCACTCATCTGCACTTGCTGCTCTGACAAGTTCTGGCTATCACTTTGGTCTGACATGATGCAAACTCTGACTGCTGACCCTGTGAATAGGTTATAGATGAGATAGAGTGGATGAGCATCACAAAATGCAGAGATTTTTGCAAAAGAATAATTCAAAAACTTAGTTTTAGTTTCCCACTGAAAGCATCTCGGATCTACCGATTTCTAAACTCGGTGATACCGAAGCAGTTTTGGAACCTAAACTAGTGAACTCGGTCAGACCGAGTCACAGTTCGGTGGCACCGAGACTGCTAGGGTTTCACAGAGTTCCAAAATCGGTCACACCGATAAGTAATTCTCGGTCAGACCGAGTCTCACTTGTGCAATGGCATAAGCCAAATCGGTGGGACCGAGTTTTTCAACTCGGTGGGTCCGAGATGGTTTCGGCGGAAACCTAACCCTAAAATTTTCGAATTAAACCTAATCTACGAGTTCATTGACTGGATAGAAGTTTAACAAACGTGGCAAGAATCATGATGATCACAATGTGCTAAGAATCGGATTGGGGAATAGCACAAAGATCGAGTCCATACCCTAGTTCGGCGGAGACTCGCTACGGCGGCAACGGCGGGGTAGAATTCCGTTGACGGCGATGGAGACCAGCGACTGGAGGCGGCTGGCGGCGAGGAGACGATCCGGAGACCAAGTTGGCAGAGCAGGCTATCGCGCGGGCGAAGGGGTTCGGAGAAATTTCCAAATTTTTGCCCGTGACTATATATAGCCCGACCCTGTCGGTGTGACCGAGTGGAACAACTCGGTGGCACCGAGATGCAAAACTGTATACAGTTGTTGCAACTCGGTGTGACCGAATGGTTCAAATCGGTTGCACCGAGATCGAAAACCTAGATCAACTTAATGATCTCGGTAGGACCGAAAGTGGGGTATCGGTCAGACCGAGAATCATAAAGAGGTTTTGGAAGTTTAAGTCTATGACGAATCGGGGACTCCGAGCGCTCCTCACACAGAGTGGTTCGAATCTGACTTGATCAAATTTTGTGATGTAGCATGAATAGAGTTTGAGACGAGAAAAGCATAGATAGCTAGAGGAGGTTCTTAGGCATTCTTGTCCATCCACTTGGCAAAAGGAAATAAAACCGAACAATCAAAACAACAAGTGGATGTCCTCGAATGAGTAAAATATGCAACCAGCATGCTCACACAATAAGATGGCAAATGAAATATGTGACAAGGCATGCACAACCAATTCTAGCATCTATCAAGCAATTTGCGATGACAAGGTCATCTATATATGAGTATATTGACTTAGGAGTCAAGTGAGAACACTTGATCATAGGTCATACTCATCGTTTAAGCTCAAGTGGGGTTACCACTTTTACATAAAGCATTGTTGTGTTCACATCTTTAGAGTTGCTTTAGCTCAAGTCTTAGAGTAAAGCTCCCCCTAGATGTGATATCCCCCTTAGAGGGATGAACTAACCTCGGGTTTTGTCGATGATGACTTCATGTAGATGTTGAAGATGTGGATGCTCAATGTTGATGTAGATCACTTGGAGCTATCCCTTTGAGTGAATTGCACTTTCAATACCTACATGGGTTAGTCCCGCAAGGAACAAACAAGGATATCCATAGACATAGAGTGATGCACACACAAGATGATGTCCATGAAAACTTTTAGGTTACCTTGTCCCTTGTCTTACCAACAAGAGGGTTTGTGACTCCTTGAACTAGTGCAAGATGTGGAAGTTGATTGCACTTGTTCTTGCCAAAATGATAAGAGTGAAGTATGTTGGCGGAGTCACCCTCAAGAACTCTCTAGTTCTTCTTCTTTTGGATCCACACCATCTTGATGGGAATCCTTGGAGTTGTAGTCGTACTTGATGAAGTGGAACTTGAAGTAGTCTTGGGAATCCACTTGACTAAGGTCTTAGGAGCTTCTTCAAATGCATCAATTTCCTCTTGAAGCTTGTCCTTGCCTTTTTGCTTGTAGTCTTGTGGTGGAAGATCATCTTGAGCTTGTGTCCCCTTGAAAGAAGTATCATACTTTTCTTGTTGAGGAACAAACTTTGTCTTGGGGTATTGATCTTCTTCCCACTCAACTCCATTGGCATTGAACTTTCGTTCAAAACCAACACCTTGATTCTTCCGGTGCATTCCTTGCTTGCGCACAATTTCCTCGAATTGCTTACTCCCGGCAAGGCTTTTGTACACTCCTTTCTCTATAATTCCCTTCAATAAGCTATTTTCTTGCTCAAGTGTAACTTGGCTAAGAGAATCATTAGTGGAATCAAGAGAACTACTAGAAGCAACAATATTGGATTTAGCATGATCATTGTTACTGCTAGAGGAAGAATCTTTCTTGTTCTTGTTACTAGACTTGACTTGAGGCATGTAAGTGGATAAGAGTAAACGCTTGGCAATGTAAGGAGAACTTTTCTTGCGGAGATCATCATTGATTGCTTTTAAGAACTCATGCTCTTGCTCAAGATTGAGCTTTTCAAAGCGTAATTTCTCATGAGCTCTTAAAAGTTCTCGATGATCTTCGAAGATAGTTTCATGAGCTAACTTAAGAGTGTTTAGTTCTTTAGTTAGAGCCTCAATCTTCTCCTTATCATTGTCATTCGTTTTATCTTGATTAGCATGATTAATTGACGTTTCATCATAGTATTCATCACTAGAGTTGTCAACAAGCAAATCATCACCTAACAAGTCATCTTCATCACTATTGAAATCAACATACTCGGGGTGTGTTACCTTAGGACCTTTGGTCATGAAGCATCTTCCAATTCCTTCATTTGGTGAGTCAATGATGTCGTAGGAGTTGGTTGACACAAGTGCTAGACCGGCAACACCTTCATCTTGAGTATCTTCGGAGTCGGAGTGATAACTTCTCTCGGAGTGGCTGTCGGAGTCGGAGCCGGATACCCATTCACCAACATGAGCTTGATGTCTTCGTTTTGTGTAGCTCCTTGATGATTTTTCCTTCCTTTCCGAATCCTTGCTTCTCCGTGAGTATCTTCGTTCATAACGATCATCTCTACTCCTTCTCTCTCTTGGTGGTGATTCTTTGCTTCTTCTTTTTGGAGAATCTTCTCTTCTCTTGTAGGGAGCCGTACACTCATTGGAATAGTGTCCGGGTCTTCCACAACTGTAGCAGTTTCGCTCTCGACTAGAAGATCTTTTGTCATTGTAGGACCTTGACTTGAAGCTTCTATCTTTGCTTCTACTCTTGTAGAACTTGTTGAAGTTCTTCACCATTAAGCTCAATTCTTCATTGAAGTTTTGTTTCTCACTTGATGATGTAGGGGCTTCACATGAGGCTTTGTAGGCACCACTTGATTTGTTGTGAAGTTCCTCTTTATCCTTAAGTGACATCTCATGAGCAACAATTCTTCCAATCACCTCCGTTGGCTTGAGATCTTTGTAATTGGGCATCATTTGGATCAATGTGCACACGGTATCATATTTTCCATCCAAGGCTCTTAGAATCTTCTTGATGATGAATCTATCGGTCATCTCTTCACTTCCTAAGCCGGCAATCTCATTTGTGATGAGAGCAAGCCTAGAGTACATTTCAGCGACACCTTCACCATCCTTCATTTTGAACTTGTCAAGTTGACTTTGAAGCACATCCAACTTGGATTCCTTGACGGAGTCGGTACCTTCGTGCATATCAATCAAAGTGTCCCAAATTTCCTTTGCATTCTCAAGACGGCTGATTTTGTTGAATTCTTCGGGGCACAATCCGTTGAAGAGAATATCACAAGCTTGAGCATTGTATTGCAACATCTTCAACTCATCCGCGGTAGCTTCACGGTTTGGTTCTTTCCCATCAAAGAAGTCACCTTGCAAACCAACACACACAATAGCCCAAACGGCGGGGTTATGTCCAAGAATATGCATTTTCATTTTATGCTTCCAACTAGCAAAATTAGTACCATCAAAGTAAGGACCTCTACGGTGATAATTTCCCTCGCTAGACGCCATACTCTCCTAGGTTGTGAAACCAAGGCTATGACCACCAAAAGCTATGGAGATCAAAGCAAATGGAGACCAAAGCTCTGATACCACTTGTAGGATCGAAAGTATGTCTAGAGGGGGGGGGTGATTAGACTACTTGACCAAATAAAAACTTAACCTTTTCCCAATTTTAGTTCTTGGCAGATTTTAGCTATTGTAGGACAAGTCAAGCAATCATCACACAATTCAAGCAAGCATGCAAAGAGTATATTGGCAGCGGAAAGTAAAGCATGCAACTTGCAAGAATGTAAAGGGAAGGGTTTGGAGAATTCAAACGCAATTGGAGACACGGATGTTTTTCCCGTGGTTCGGATAGGTGGTGCTATCCTACATCCACGTTGATGGAGACTTCAACCCACGAAGGGTAACGGTTGCGCGAGTCCACGGAGGGCTCCACCCACAAAGGGTAACGGTTGCGCGAGTCCACGGAGGGCTCCACCCACGAAGGGTCCACGAAGAAGCAACCACCCACAAAGGGTCCACGAAGTAGCAACCTTGTCTATCCCACCATGGCCATCGCCCACGAAGGACTTGCCTCACTAGCGGTAGATCTTCACGAAGTAGGCGATCTCCTTGCCCTTACAAACTCCTTGGTTCAACTCCACAATCTTGTCGGAGGCTCCCAAGTGACACCTAGCCAATCTAGGAGACACCACTCTCCAAGAAGTAACAAATGGTGTGTAGGTAATGAACTCCTTGCTCTTGTGCTTCAAATGATAGTCTCCCCAACACTCAACTCTCTCTCATAGGATTTGGATTTTGTGGAAAGAAGATTTGAGTGGAAAGCAACTTGGGGAAGGCTAGAGATCAAGATTCATATGGTAGGAATGGAATATCTTGGTCTCAACACATGAGTAGGTGGTTCTCTCTCAGAACATATGAGTTGGAATTGTGTATGTGTTCTGATGGCTCTCTCCACGAATGAAGAGGAGGTGGAGGGGTATATATAGCCTCCACACAAAATCCAACTGTTACACACAGTTTTCCAATCTTGGTGGGACCGAATCAACAAACTCGGTCGGACTGAAAAGGTAAACCTAGTGACCGTTAGAGATTTTCGGTGGGACTGACATGCAACTCGGTAGGACCGATATGGTTAGGGTTTGGGCATAACGTAATCTCGGTGAGACCGATTACACAAACTCGGTGAGACCGATTTTGGTAATTAGCTAACCAGAGAGTTGGTCAGGCAAACTCGGTGGGACCGATTTGCTCTTTCGGTGAGACCGAAAAGTTACAAAAAGGAAACACTGAATTTACATTACAATCTCGGTGGGACCGATTCGCTCTTTCGGTGAGACCGAAAAGTTACGAAGGGAAACAGAGAGTTTGCAATCCCATCTCGGTGAGACCGAGATCCCTATCAGTAGAACCGAATTGCTAGGGTTTGGCAGTGGCTTATGACAAATGAAACTCGGTGGCGCCGGATAGAAAGAATCAGTAGGACCGAGTTTGGCTTAGGGTTTAGGTCATATGTGGATATGGGAAAGTAGTTGAGGGTTTTGGAGCATATCACTAAGCACAGGAAGCAAGAGGCTCATTAAGTAACACCTCATCCCTCCTTGATAGTATTGGCTTTTCCTAAAGACTCAATGTGATCTTGGATCACTAAAATATAAAATGAAGAGTCTTGAGCTTTTGAGCTTGAGCCAATCCTTTGTCCTTAGCATTTTGAGGGTTCCACTTTCACATCCATGCCATGCCAATCATTGAGCTTTCCTGAAATAATCATCTTGGAATAGCATTAGCTCAATGAGCTATATGTTGTTATGAATTACCAAAACCACCTAGGGATAGTTGCACTTTCAAATACAGGATAAAACGAGCAAGTCTCACTCAAATATTACATCTTTGGAACACTCGTCCGCGATGATACGGGCACCCGGCAGAACACCCTCATAGTACATCTCGGGGTGGCGATGCTCCTTGCCCTCCGGCGGCCCCTCCTTGATCAGCTTCACGGCGTCCAGCTTGACCCACTGCAATTTCACATGGGCAAAAGCCTGGCGTGCACCCTCAATGCAGACAGATCACTTGATGACCTCCAGCTGCGGGCAAGCATCCACAAGCCGCTTCACCAGGCCGAAGAAGCTGTTCGGAAGGGCGTCGCCAGGCCACAGCCGGACTATAAAGCTCTTCATGGCCTGATCGGCCGCCTTATGTAGCTCGACCATCTGCTTCAGCTGGTCGCTCATTGGCACCGGGTGTTCGGCCTCAGCATACTGAGACCAGAACAGCTTCTCCGTTGAGCTTCCATCCTCGGCCAGGTAAAATTGTACGGAATCAGACACACTGCGGGGAAAATCTGCGAATGTTCCTGGAGAGCTCCAGATTCGGGTAAGTAATCGGTAATTTACTTTTACATGCTTGCTTTGCATATAGAAAGCCTTACCTGCCGCTATCTTCTTCATTGCGTTGATCTCTTGGAGGGCCTTTTGGGCTTTGGCCTTGGCACTTTTTGCACTCTCGAGGGCCGCGGCAAGCTCGGACTCCTGCGTCTTTGAGTCAAGCTCCAACGCCTCGTACTTCGCCACGAGAGCCTGGAGCTCTTGCTGCACCTCGCCCACCCGAGCCTCGTGCTTCTCTCACTCAGTGCGCTCCTTGGCCGCTTTATCTTCGGCCTTGGTTAGTGCTTGCTTCAGGGTCGCCACATCGGTCGTGGCCCCTGGCAAACATACGATGATCCTGTCATTTTGCAATCGCGTCCTCTTTTATATATATAGACAGGGTATTAGTTACCCTTGTTCTCCTCAAGTTGCCTCTTGGCAAGGCCGAGCTCTTTCCTGAACCCCTCGAGGTCCTGCTTCAGTACGGCGACCTCCGCTGTCAGTGCGGCGGACGCCAACAGCGAAGCCTGCAAATGCATATTGACATACTTATATTAGACTCCTGCGATATTATTTGATCCTCTGTTCGGCTTTTCTTTGTGAACACCGAACAAAGCATTAGGGGCTACTATCTATGCGGTAATATTTCTACTACACTTTAAAACACTTTCCTCAAAGCCTGTTAAAAGGCTAGCACATGCTTCAGTCAATCCGCTCTTGGCGGACTGAACCTTCTGGATCACCGCACTCATGATAGTGCGGTGCTCCTCGTCAATGGAAGCGCTGGGAAGCACTTCTAGCAGATTGTCTGATGCCTTTGGATGGACAAAGGTCACCGGCACAGGCGTCTTGCCCCTCTTAGAAGGAGGCTGCCTGCCCGAGCCTGGAACTGCTGGAGGGTTTGGTGCGGTGTTCGATCGAGGGCCGAACTCGGAGCTCTCTGGGGCCCCATCCCCTCGGCTCCCGGAGTCCGGAAGGTCGCCTTGAGGCACCTCCAGGACTGTCTACCCTCGACCCGGTGCCTCATGAGACAGCACCTCGGTGTCGTCAGCAGGATGAGGGGAGGTGGCGGTCGGGACTGGATCGATGTCCATGTCCGACGAGCCCAGGGAGTTGTCCGATGATACCTCGATATTGGCTCATGGCGGCCTGCATAATTATGTTCGGCGTTAGGGAAAGCAGTGCGACAAAGGAATCCTATGAGTTACTTTGGTATTCGAATACTTATGATCTCCCCGGGGCTTGGCCCTGGGCAACCACTCGTCTTCGCCTTCGTCGGCGGCGGTGGAACTGTCCGGAAGGAGAGTCCTTCCCTTCTTGTACCTTCGGCCTCCCCAGTTGGGGCGTCCTTCCTTTTCTTGTCTCCCCCGCCTGGAGGGGGAGCATCTTCTTCTTTCTCCTCGTCTTTGGGGGAGGAGTGTGACGCAGAGTTATCGGACGATGAGTCCGATAAACACCTGGCGCGGGAACTCTTTCGGGTTCCCTTGGCCTTCTTGGTCTTCTCCGGCACCTTGTAAGGAGCCGAAGTCAGCATCTCCGTCAGGAGAGCCCCCACAGTATCTTCGGGCAAAGGGGTCAGACATTCGATCTGCCCCGACATCTCCACCCAGTCCTGTCAAAGGCATGGAGATTAGACCCCGCACATAATTAAGCTAGGGAAAATAAATGTCTTAGGGACGTATTGAACTCACCGAACGCGCTAGGCGCTTTGCGCTTAGTCCGCGGTCCTCGGCGAGAGAAGGAGGGACCTCGGCACCCTCGAACAGCACCTTCTAGACGTCCTTGTGCGTCGTATCAAAGAGCTCGCTCAGAGTCTGGTGCCGGGCCGGGTCGAACTCCCACAAGGTAAAATCTCGTTGTTGACACGGGAGGATCCGGCGGATGAGCATAACTTGGACTATGTTGACAAGCTTGAGCTTCTTGCTCGCCATACTCCGGATACATTTCTGGAGTCCATCCAGCTCCACCAACGAACCCCACGACAAGCCCTTCTCTTTCCAAGAGGTGAGCTGTGTAGGGAATTCGGATCGAAACTCGGGGGCTGCCACCCATTTGGCGTTGCGCGGCTCTATGATGTAGAACCATGTCGATTGCCATCCCTTTATTGTCTCCACGAAGGAGCCTTCGAGCCATATGACGTTGGGCATCTTGCCCACCATGGCTCCGCCGCATTCTGCTTGTTGGCCTCGTACCACCTTCGGCTTGATATTGAAGGTCTTTAACCATAGGCCGAAGTGGGGCCGGATGCGTAGGAAAGCCTCACACATGACGATGAACGCTGAAATGTTGAGGATGAAGTTCGGGGCCAGATCATGAAAGTCCAGCCCGTAGTAGAACATGAGACCACGGACGAATGGATGGAGGGGAAACCCTAGTCCATGGAGGAAGTGGTGGAGGAAAACTACCCTCTCGTGAGGTTCCGAGGTAGGGACGATCTGCCCCGCCAGCGGGCAGCCGATGCGCGATGTTCGCGGCTAAGTATCCGGCTCCATGCAGCTTCTTGATGTCTCCCTCCATGACGGAGGAGATCATCCACCTGCCTCCCGCTCCGGACATGGTTGGATAAGGTTGAGGTGGGAAGTGTGGACTTGGGTGCTAGAGCTCAAGTGTGTGAAAACGGATGAGCAAAGGAGGAAGAAGGCGTGGATAGGAAGGTGAATCCTTATCCCTTTATATGGGCGGACGAAACTAAGCGTTCCCACTTGCCTGGTAAAACTCGATTATCCACCAAGCGCCGTAATTGATGGCGCGGTTGGGTTACCCACGCCCATATTGATGAGAATCCCGTAATAAGGGGACATGATCTCTGCTTTGACAAGACGTGTCAAAAAACTGCCTCGCGTTATGTGCGGGGCTGGTTAAAGGGAACAGTTCGAATAATCACCGGGCCATGACATAACGTCATGCTGCCAAAACAAGCCAGCAAATTAGATCTGCGAAAATATTATTCTCTCTATGGTGGAATGTGGAACTTATTTTGCAGGGTCGGACAATATCCTCGTATTTAAATTCTTCTGCGATGTATTCGGAGAAGGAACCCGCCTTGCAATGCCGAAGACAATACTGCGTGCCGGACTCATCGTCATTGAAGCCTGGTTCAGGGGCTACTGAGGGAGTCCTGGATTAGGGGGTCTCCGGACAGCCGGACTATCTCTATTTGCTGGACTGTTAGACTATGAAGATACAAGATTGAAGACTTTGTCGCGTGTTCGGATGGGACTCTACTTGGCGTGGAAGGCAAGCTAGGCAATGCGGATATGGATATCTCCTCCTTTGTAACCGACCTTGTGTAACCCTAACCATCTCCGGTGTCTATATAAACCGAAGGGTTTTAGTCTGTAGGACAACAACCACAACATACAATCGTACCATAGGCTAGCTTCTAGGGTTTAGCCTCTCCGATCTCATGGTAGATCTACTCTTGTACTACCCATATCATCAATATTAATCTAGCAGGACGTAGGGTTTTACCTCCATCAAGAGGGTCCGAACCTGGGTAAAACATTGTGTCCCCTGCCTCCTGGTACCATCTGGCCTAGACGCACAGTTCGGGACCCCCTACCCGAGATCCGCCGGTTTTGACACCGACAGGCAACCTTTGATTTTTCTAAGAACTCGAACTTGTGAGAGATGAATTCTTTTTGAACCAGAAATTTTTAAACCGGATATTGAGAGTTTCAAAGCTTTGTAAGAGATAAAATTACCTTGAGCCGGATGTTTGAGCCGGATTTGAGAGCTTCAAAGCTTTGCGGGAGAGAGATGCCTCTTGAACCGGATTTTAAACCGGAATCTTAATTTTGAACCGGCAAAATTCTGATGGTCTTTAAATTTTCATCAATATGGCGGTGGCCTCTGGAACCGGGTTATCATTCTCTCCAATGACCCGGAGTTCCCGAGTCATGTCACTGTAGCCCCTGAGTCTCAAGACGACTCGAGGAGTTGGCTTGAGGTTCTCCATATTTAACCGTGATGTAAACTGGTATGAGTCATTCAACAACCAAGTAATATAACTTGTCCTGCATTGAAGAACTTGCAAGCCAGAGTAATTGCTCTTATAAAGAAAACAATATACAATATAAAAATATACTGGATGGATTTCACCTGATAGGTTAGGCCGGAAAACATCCACCGCGGAGTTGATGATCACCATGGTGAAGCTGAAATCAATCATGGGCGAGTCGGCCATGCGAGCAGATGGATGAACCGGCCGTGGCGTTGTAAACCGGTGTGGACGTGTAAATCGGCCATATGTTGATGTAGACCGGACTGCGAGGGACAGCGGCCTGTGCGCGCTCTATTGGATAATTCACGCGGTCCGATAAGTTGATGCAGACTGGACCATGGGAACGGCGGCTTGCACGCATGTCTGTTGAGCAGTGTGGCATGGACGAATGCTGTGCATGCACTCCATATCTAAGGTATAATGGCATAAAAAATTGTCCTGTGTAAAAATATTACAGGGCAGAGTAATTGTTCTTTGACAAAAAACAATAAGTGTTTAATAGATAAATTTAGATGGATATCACCTGATGTGCCAGGTCGGGAATAATCCGCCATGAAATTGATGATCACTAAGTGGAGTTGAAATCATTTCACGGGCGGGTCGGCCGCGGCAGACGGCTACGGCGTTGTAAACCGGCACAGTCGCGAGAGACGGCCACGACATTATAAACCGGCGCAGGAACGACGACCAGCTGTGCTGAAATGATGTCGGCATGCCCCATCTCCATGGCATAATACCACTCTGTAGTGGATTTTGTCCTGCGTAAAATATTACAAGGCAGAGTAACTGTTCGCAGACAGATTATTGTATACAGATAAAATAGATAGGATGGGTATCACCTGATATTTTTATCGGATGAGCACAGACGCTCATTCCGGATAAGTACATCTTGTTCTGCGGCCAACTCAGCCTTGAAACCTGAACCATGTATGCGCTTGGTCCAGTAACTTGCACCCAGTGTCCGGTTCTCTTTTGGATGTGCGAGGGCATCTGTCAACCCCCGGTGGATGGTTTGACTATTACAGTAGTATAGTACTCCCTCTGTAAACTAATATAAGAGTGTTTAGATCACTAAAATAGTGTTCTAAACACTCTTATATTAGTTTATGGAGGGAGTAGTATTCTTCATTGGTTTTTGCTTGTCTATGCCTGGTGGTTCGGCAACGCAGGTCGGTTCACCGCGGGCGTTTTGAGGCAGTACTCGGATTCGACAAGGAGGCCCAGAGGCAAAGGCGACGCTTGGAGGCGGCTGGCCAACAAGAGTGACAACTGCGACCCGACACCGGTCGGGATGACCGGCGGGTTGGCCAGTGCGGGCGGGTCATCCGCAATGGAGACGGCGGTTTGCCCGCGGCAACTTGGCACGTGACAACAGAGGCGCGTTTAGCGATCCTGTTAGACCGGTTCGGACAGCGGCTGCGGCGATTCAACGGAGCAGGAGGCGGCTCACCCGCGGTGTAAGCGGATTGGCCACTTGGGGTGCGCCTGACGGTTTGGCAACATAGCAGCTCGACGCAGGAGATGGTAAAGTGAATCTGGAGCAGTTTGAGATTCTCCAGTGGCGAACGAAGCAAAGCAGCTGGCTGTGATTCGGAACAGAGACCGAAGCGGAGACTTGAGGCCGCTTGGTCCGAAGTGAAATGGCAGCACGCGGCCATGTATTTACTCTGTATGAATTTGCAAAGGCAATCCTGATCTGGTTGCTTCCCCTTTGGCAGTTTTAGCTAATAAAGAATCTGGAGTTGTAGATCAACCTGACTATCAAGTGACTGAGTACTAATTGAGGTAGTACAATTGCTACTGTTGTCTTGCATGAATAGAGGTGTCTTCCCATTATTTTAAGGATCCACAGTTGGTCCGATTCCTTCGTGTGTATGCATCTTGATTGGTCGATCAGAGGAAAACGTGGATTCCAGCGATTTGACAACTTGGTATCGGCGACTTGCAGCAGTTTACCAATCATAACCCAAATCCTAATTTTCTCTTGACCCTTGAATCTCACAAAATATAAGTATGAGTTTGATAAACTTGACGCCGATGCTAATCTTTCCAAACCGGTGATTCTTCATCCGGAAAAATTGTGAACCTTTCAATCCCTTGGGAAAATCCCTTCAAGAACTCAACAACACCGTGCGCGGGCCCCACGGTGGGCGTCAACTATCGTGGATCTGTCACGGCAGATGTCCTTACTGTAAGGACTTAGTCGCGGGGCCAACGCATCTATGTGGTAGCTTGAGAGGGGTTGAGCGGACTCGAGAGACGCAACACAACACAAGGGTTTAGACAGCTTCGGGCCCCGGGAAACATCATCCGGTAATAACCCTACATGCTGTTTGTGGCTAGGTCTCATTATGATCATGAGGGAGTCACCGGTAAGCCGGCTCTTTGTGCCTAGCACTAAAGATTGTTTCCTCTAACCCGTCCCCTTTGGGGAGCCCTACCCCTCCTTATATAAGTTAGAGGGGCGGGTTACATGTGGAGTCCTATTAGGACTAGGACTAATCTACCTTCTATTACAAACCGGATACAAGTCCAGGTCTTAACTCCTTGTAAGATAAACATTCCTCACGCCTTTCCTCTTAAACCGGCCCACCACTAACATAAATCGGCCTTCTGGGCCTTGTCATCCATCTAGAACATGCGCCGGGTCACCAATGAGTCTTCAGGCTCGTGAATCATCATACCAGTGAACCGCCAGACACGTAAGTCGCCAATCCTCTGGCGGGTTACCAATGAAACGCCAAGTCTGACCGGGTTATACTTCTGGCCGGTTTACGCCGTGGAGTATATCCCCGATAGTAGCAAATTTCCCTCAAGTGGATGACCTAAGGTTTATCAATCCGTAGGAGGCCTATGATGAAGATAGTCTCTCTCAAGCAACACTGCAACCAAATAACAAAGATAAATGTGAGCGTAAACGGTATTGCAATGTGTTGAAACAAGGCCTAGGGTTCAAACTTTCACTGGTGCAAGTTCCCTCAACAATAATAACATAATTGGATCACATAACTATCCCTCAACATGCAACAAAGAGTCACTCCAAAGTCACTAATAGCGGAGAGCAAACAAAGAGATTATGGTAGAGTACGAAACCACCTCAAAGTTATTCTTTCCAATCAATCCGTTGGGCTATTCCTATAGGTGTTACAAACAGCCCTAGAGTTCGTACTAGAATAACACCTTAAGACACAAATCAACCAAAACCCTAATGTCACCTAGATACTCCAATGTCACCTCAAGTATCCGTGGGTATGATTATACGATATGCATTACACACTCTCAGATGCATCTATTCAAGCAACACATAGGACCTCAAAGAGTGCCCCAAAGTTTCTACCGGAGAATCACGATGAAAACGTGTGCCAACCCCTATGCATAGGTTCATGGGCGGAACCCACAAGTTGATCACCAAAACATACATCAAGTGAATCACGTGGTATCCCATTGTCACCACAGATACGCACATCAAGACATACATCAAGTGTTCTCAAATCTTTAAAGACTCAATCCGATAAGATACCTTCAAAGGGGAAACTCAATTCATTACAAGAGAGTAGAGGGGGAGAAACATCATAAGATCCAACTATAATAGCAAAGCTCGCGATACATCAAGATCGTGCCAAATCAAGAACACGAGAGAGAGAGAGATCAAACATATAGCTACTGGTACATACCCTCAGCCCCGAGGGAGAACTACTCCCTCCTCATCATGGAGAGCACCGGGATGATGAAGATGGCCACCGGAGAGGGATTCGCCCTCCGGCAGGGTGCCGGAATGGGTCTAGATTGGCTTTCGGTGGCTACGGAGGCTTCTGCTAGCGGAACCCCCGATCTATTGTGCTCCCCGATTGTTTTAGGGTATATGGAGATATATAGGAGGAAGAAGTGCGTCAGGGGGGCCACGA
The DNA here is from genome assembly GCF_018294505.1 of Triticum aestivum. Classification (NCBI taxonomy): domain Eukaryota; kingdom Viridiplantae; phylum Streptophyta; class Magnoliopsida; order Poales; family Poaceae; genus Triticum; species Triticum aestivum. Next base: position 106,954,054 of record NC_057803.1, read on the forward strand.
GGGTGGAGGGCGCGCCTAGGGGGGTGGGGGTGGGTGGGCACGCCTCCTACCTCGTGGCCTCCTCGTTGATCCCCTGACATGCACTCCAAGTCTTCCGGGCTTCTTCTGATCCAAAAATAAGTTCCGTGAAGTTTCAGGTTAATTGGACTCCGTTTGGTTTTCCTTTTCTGCGATATTCTAAAAAAAGAAAAAACAGAAACTGGCACTGGGCTCTAGGTTAATAGGTTAGTCCCAAAAATAATATAAAAGTGCATAATAAAGCCCATAAACATCCAAAGTTGATAATATAATAGCATGGAACAATCAAAAATTATAGATACGCTGGAGACGTATCAGCATCCCCAAGCTTAATTCCCGCTCGTCCTTGAGTAGGTAAATGATAAAAACAGAATTTTTGATGTGGAATGCTACCTAACATATTTATCCATGTAATTCTCTTTATTGTGGCAAGAATATTCAGATCCGTAAGATGCAAGACAAAAGTATAATATTGACATAAAAATAATAATACTTCAAGCATACTAACTAAGCAATCATGTCTTCTCAAAATAACATGGATAAAGAAAGGTATCCCTACAAAATCATATAGTCTGGCTATGCTCTATCTTCACCACACAACATATTTAAATCATGCACAACCCCGATGACAAGCCAAGCAATTGTTTCATACTTTTGATGTTCTCAAACTTTTTCAATCTTCACGCAATACATGACCGTGAGCCATGGACATAGCACTATAGGTGGAATAGAATGGTGGTTGTGGAGAAGACAAAAAGGAGAAGATAGTCTCACATCAACTAGGCATATCAACGGGCTATGGAGATGCCCATCAATAGATATCAATGTGAGTGAGTAGGGATTGCCATGCAACGGATGCACTAGAGCTATAAGTGTATGAGAGCTCAAAAAGAAACTAAGTGGCTGTGCATCCAACTCACTTGCTCACGAAGACCTAGGGCATTTTGAGGGAGCCCATCATTGGAATATACAAGCCAAGTTCTATAATGAAAATTTCCCACTAGTATATGAAAGCGACAACATAGGAGACTCTTTATCATGAAGATCATGGTGCTACTTTGAAGCACGAGTGTGGTAAAAGGATAGTAGCATTGCCCCTTCTCTCTTTTTCTCTCATTTTTTTATTTTTTATTTGGGCCTTTTCTCTTTTTTTATGGCCTCTTTTTTTCTCTCCCTTTTTTTTCGTCCGGAGTGTCATCCCGACTTATGGGGGAATCATAGTCTCCATCATCCTTTCCTCACTGGGACAATGCTCTAATAATGATGATCATCACACTTTTATTTACTTACAACTCAAGAATTACAACTCGATTCTTAGAACAAAATATGACTATATGAATGCCTCCGGTGGTGTACCGGGATGTGCAATGATGCATGAGTGACATGTATGAAAGAATTATGAACGGTGGCTTTGCCACAAATACAATCTCAACTACATGATCATGCATAGCAATATGACAATGATGGAGCTTGTCATAATAAACGGAACGGTGGAAAGTTGCATGGCAATATATCTCGGAATGGCTATGGAAATGCCATAATAGGTAGGTATGGTGGCTGTTTTGAGGAAGGTATATGGTGGGTTTATGGTACCGGCAAAAATTGCGCGGTACTAGAGAGGCTAGCAATGGTGGAAGGGTGAGAGTGCGTATAATCCATGGACTCAACATTAGTCATAAAGAACTCACATACTTATTGCAAAAATCTATTAGTTATCGAAACAAAGTACTATGTGCATGCTCGTAGGGGGATAGATTGGTAGCAAAAGACCATCGCTCGTCCCCGACCGCCACTCATAAGGAAGACAATCAATAAATAAATCATGCTCTGACTTCATCACATAACGGTTCACCATACGTGCATGCTACGGGAATCACAAACTTTAACACAAGTATTTCTCAAATTCACAACTACTCAACTAGCATGACTCGAATATCACCATCTCCATATCTCAAAACAATTATCAAGTATCAAACTTCTCTTAGTATTCAATGCACTCTATATGAAAGTTTTTATTATATCCCTCTTGGATGCCCATCATATTAGGACTAAATTCATAACCAAAGCAAACTACCATGTTGTTATAAAGATTCTCAAAATGATATAAGCGAAGCATGGTAGTTCATTAATTTCTATAAAATAAAACCACTCTCGTGCTCTAAAAAGATATAAGTGAAGCGCTAGAGCAACAACAAACTACTCCGAAAGATATAAGTGAAGGTCAATGAGTAGTCAAATAATTATGCAACTATGTGAAGACTATATAACATTTAAGAATTTCAGATCTTGGTATTTTATTCAAACAGCAAGCAAAACTAAATAAAATAAATTGGCGCTCCAAGCAAAACACATATCATGTGGTAAATAAAAATATAGCTCCAAGTAAAGTTACCGATGAACTAAGACGAAAGAGGGGATGCCTTCCGGGGCATCCCCAAGCTTAGGCTCTTGGTTGTCCTTGATTATTACCTTGGGGTGCCTTGGTAATCCCCAAGCTTAGGCTCTTTCCACTCCTTATTCCATAGTCCATCAAATCTTTACCCAAAACTTGAAAACTTCACAACACAAAACTTATCAAGAAAACTCGTAAGCTCCGTTAGTATAAGAAAATAAATCACCACTTCAAGGTACTGTAATGAACTAATTGTTTATTTATATTGGTGTTATATCTACAGTATTCCAACTTATCTATGGTTCATACCCTCCGATACTACTCATAGATTCATCAAAATAAGCAAACAACACATAGAAAACAGAATCTGGCAAAAACAGAACATCCTGTAGTAATCTGGATCAAACGTATACTTATGAAACTCATAAAATTCTCAAATAAATTTCTGTACGTGAGGAATTTATCTATTAATCATATGAAAAAACAATTAACTAAATAGCACTTTCCAAATAAAAATGGCATCAGTTCTCGTGAGCGCTAAAGTTTCTGTTTTTTACAGCAAGTTCAACAAGACTTTCTCCAAGTCTTCCCAACGGTTCTACTTGTCACAAACACTAATTAAACACAAAAAACACAACAATAACAGAGGCTAGATAAATTTTTTATTACTAAACAGGAACAAAAAGCAAGGAACAAAAATAAAATTGGGTTGCCTCCCAACAAGCACTATCGTTTAATGGCCCTAGCTAGGCATGATGATTTCAATGATGCTCACATAAAGGATAGGAATTGGAACATAAAGAGAGCATCATGAAGAATATAACTAGCACATTTAAGTCTAACCCCACTTCCTATGCATAGGGATTTTGTGAGCAAACAACTTATGGGAACAATAATCAACTTGCATAGGAAGGTAAAATAAGCATAACTTCAAAATTTTAAGCACATAGAGAGGAAACTTGATATTATTGCAATTCCTACAAGCATATATTCCTCCCTCATAATAATTTTCAGTAGCATCATGAATGAATTCAACAATATAACCAGCACCTAAAGCATTCTTTTCATGAACTACAAGCATAGAAATTTTATTACTCTCCACGTAAGCAAAATTCTTCTCATGAATAATAGTGGGGGCAAACTCAACAAAATAATTATCATGTGAGGCATAATCCAATTGAAAACTAAAATCATGATGACAAGTTTCATGGATATAATTATTCTTTATAGCATACAAGTCATCACAATAATCATCATAGATAGCAACATTGTTCTCATAATCAATTGGAACCTCTTCTGAAATAGTGGAATCATCACAAAATAAAGTCATGACCTCTCCAAATCCACTTTCATCACTATAATCATCATAAATAGGAGGCATGATTTCATCATAATAAATTTGCTGATCAAAACTTGGGGGACAAAAAATATCATCTTCATCAAACATAGCTTCCCCAAGCTTGTGGCTTTGCATATCATTAACATCATGGATATTCAAGGAATTCATACTAACAACATTGCAATCATGCTCATCATTCAAATATTTAGTGCCAAACATTTTAATGCATTCTTATTTTAACACTTTGGAACAATTTTCCTTTCCATCATACTCACGAAAGATATTAAAAATATGAAGTGTATGAGGTAAACTCAATTCCATTTTTTATAGTTTTCTTTTATACACTAAACTAGTGATAAAATAAGAAACTAAAAGACTCGATTGCAAGATCTAAAGATATACCTTCAAGCGCTAACCTCCCCGGCAACGGCGCCAGAAAAGAGCTTGATGTCTACTACACAACCTTCTTCTTTTAGACGTTGTTGGGCCTCCAAGTGCAGAGGTTTGTAGGACAGTAGCAAATTTCCCTCAAGTGGATGACCTAAGGTTTATCAATCTGTGGGAGGCATAGGATGAAGATGGTCTCTCTCAATCAACCCTGCAACCAAATAACAAAGAGTCTCTTGTGTCCCCAACACACCCAATACAACGGTAAATTGTATAGGTGCACTAGTTCGGCGAAGAGATGGTGATACAAGTGCAATATAGATGGTAGGTAAAGCTATTTGTAATCTGAAATTATAAAAACAGCAAGGTAACTAATGATAAAAGTGAGCGTAAACGGTATTGCAATGTGTTGAAACAAGGCCTAGGGTTCATACTTTCGCTGGTGCAAGTTCCCTCAACAATAATAACATAATTGGATCACATAACTATCCCTCAACATGCAACAAAGAGTCACTCCAAAGTCACTAATAGCGGAGAGAAAACGAAGAGATTATGGAAGGGTACGAAACCACCTCAAAGTTATTCTTTCCAATCAATCCGTTGGGCTATTCCTATAGGTGTCACAAACAGCCCTAGAGTTCGTACTAGAATAACACCATAAGACACAAATCAACCAAAACCCTAATGTCACCTAGATACTCCAATGTCACCTCAAGTATCCGTGGGTATGATTATACGATATGCATCACTCAATTTTAGATTCATCTATTCAACCAACACATAGGACCTCAAAGAGTGCCCAAAAGTTTCTACCTGAGAATCACAACGAAAACGTGTGCCAACCCCTATGCATAGGTTCATGGGTGAAACCCGCAAGTTGATCACCAAAACATACATCAAGTGAATCACGTGGTATCCCATTGTCACCACAGATACGCACGACAAGACATACATCAAGTGTTCTCAAATCTTTAAAGACTCAATCCGATAAGATAACTTCAAAGGGGAAACTCAATCAATTACAAGAGAGTAGAGGGGGAGAAAACATCATAAGATCCAATTATAATAGCAAAGCTCATGATACATCAAGATCGTACCACCTCAAGAACACGAGAGAGAGAGAGATCAAACACATAGCTACTGGTACATACCCTCAGCCCCGAGGGAGAACTACTCCCTCCTCATCATGGAGAGCACCGGGATGATGAAGATGGCCACCGGAGAGGGATTCCCCCTTCGGCAGGGTGCCGGAATGGGTCTAGATTGGCTTTCGGTGGCTACGGAGGCTTCTGGCGGCGGAACTCCCGATCTATTGTGCTCCCCGATCATTTTAGGGTATATGGAGATATATAGGAGGAAGAAGTGCGTCAGGGGGGGGCCACGAGGGGCCCACGAGGGTGGAGGGCGCGCCCAGGGGGTTGGGCGCGTGATGTCTACTACACAACCTTCTTCTTGTAGACGTTGTTGGGCCTCAAAGTGCAGAGGTTTGTAGGACAGTAGAAAATTTCCCTCAAGTGGATGACCTAAGGTTTATCAATCCGTAGGAGGCGTAGGATGAAGATGGTCTCTCTCAAGCAACCCTGCAACCAAATAACAAAGAGTCTCTTGTGTCCCCAACACACCCAATACAACGGTAAATTGTATAGGTGCACTAGTTCGGCGAAGAGATGGTGATACAAGTGGTATATTGATAGTAGATAATAATTTTTGTAATATGAAAATATAAAAAGAGTAAGGTAACTAATGATGAAAGTGAGCGTAAACGGTATTGCAATGCATTGAAACAAGGCCTAGGGTTCATACTTTCACTAGTGCAAGTCCTCTCAACAATAATAACATAATTGGATCACATAACTATCCCTCAACATGCAACAAAGAGTCACTCCAAAGTCACTAATAGTGGAGAACGGACGAAGAGATTATGGTAGGGTACGAAACCACCTCAAAGTTATTCTTTCTAATCAATCCGTTGGGCTATTCCTATAAGTGTCACAAACAGTCCTAGAGTTCATACTAGAATAACACCTTAAGACACAAATCAACCAAAACCCTAATGTCACCTAGATACTCCAATGTCACCTCAAGTATCTGTGGGTATGATTATACGATGTGCATCAGACAATCTCAGATTTATCTATTCAACCAACACATATAACCTCAAAGAGTGCCCCAAAGTTCCTACCGGAGAATCACGACGAAAACGTGTGCCAACCCCTATGCATAGGTTCATGGGAGGAACCCGCAAGTTGATCACCAAAACATACATCAAGTGAATCACGTGATATCCCATTGTCACCACAGATACGCACGACAAGACATACATCAACTGTTCTCAAATCTTTAAAGACTCAATCTGATAAGATAACTTCAAAGGGGAAACTCAATTCATTACAAGAGAGTAGAGGGGGAGAAACATCATAATATCCAACTATAATAGCAAAGCTCACGATACATCAAGATCATGCCAAATCAAGAACACGAGAGAGAGAGATATCAAACACATAGCTACTGGTACATACCCTCAACCCCGAGGGAGAACTATTCCCTCCTCGTCATGAAGAGCACCGGGGTGATGAAGATGGCCACCGGAGAGGGATTGCCCCCTCCGGCAGGGTGCCGGAACGGGTCTATATTGGTTTTCGGTGGCTACGGAGGATTCTGGCGGCGGAACTCCCGATCTATTGTGCTCCCTGGAAGTTTTAGGGTATATGGAGATATATAGGCGGAAGAAGTACGTCAGGGGGCCACGAGGGGCCCACGAGGGTGGAGGGCGTGCCCTAGGGGGGTGGGCGTGCCCCCTACCTCGTGGCCTCCTTGAAGGTCCCCTGACATGCACTCCAAGTCTTCTGGGCTTATTTCCTTGCAAAAATGAGTTCCGTGAAGTTTCAGGTCAATTGGACTCCGTTTGATTTTCCTTTTCTTCGAAACCCTAAAACAAGGTAAAAACAAAAACTGGCACTGGGATCTGGGTTAATAGGTTAGTCCCGAAAATGATATAAAAGTGTATAATAAAGCCCATAAACATCCAAAACAGAAGATAATATAGCATGGAGCAATCAAAAATTATAGATACGTTGGAGACGTATCAAGCATCCCCAAGCTTAATTCCTGCTCGTCCTCAAGTAGGTAAATGATAAAAACAAAATTTTTGATGCGGAGTGCTACTTGGCATAATTTCAATGTAATTGTTCTTAATTGTGGCATGAATATTCAGATCCGAAAGATTCAAGACAAAAGTTCATATTGACATAAAAATGATAATACTTCAAGCATAGTAACTAAGCAATTATGTCTTCTCAAAATAACATGGCCAAAGAAAGTTCATCCCTACCAAATCATATAGTTTAGTCATGCTCCATTTTCGTCACACAAGAATGCTCTCATCATGCACAACCCCAATGAATAGCCAAAAATTGTTTCATACTTTAGTAATCTCAAACTCATAAACCTTCACGCAATACATGAGCGCGAGCCATGGACATTGCACTATGGGTGGAATAGAATATGATGATGAGGGTTATTTGGAGAAGACAAAAAGGAGAAAGTCTCACATCAACGAGGCTAATCAATGGGCTATGGAGATGCCCACCGATTGATGTTAATGCAAGGAGTAGGGATTGCCATGCAACGGATGCACTAGAGCTATAAATGTATGAAAGCTCAACAAAAGAAACTAAGTGAGTGTGCATCCAACTTGCTTGCTCATGAAGACCTAGGGCACTTGAGGAGGCCCATTGTTGGAATATACAAGCCAAGTTCTATAATCAAAATTTCCCACTAGTATATGAAAGTGACAAAACAAGAGACTCTCTATCATGAGGATTATGGTGCTACTTTGAAGCACAAGTGTGGCAAATGATAGTACCATTGTCCCTTCTCTCTTTTTCTCTCATATATTTGGTCCTTCTCTTTTTTCATGGCCTTTCTGTTTTTTTGGGCCTTCTCTTTTTTATGGCCTTTCTCTCTTTTTTTATTCCTCACTTGGGACAATGCTCTAGAAAATGATGATAATCACACTTCTATTTATTTACAACTCAATGATTACAACTCGATACTAGAACAAAAGATGACTCTATATGAATGCCTCCGGCTTTGTATCGGGATTGCGATGAATCAAGAGCGACATGTATGAAAAATTATGAACGGTGGCTTTGCCACAAATACGATGTCAGCTACATGATCATGCAAAACAATATGACAATGATGATGCGTGTCATAATAAACGGAACGGTGGAAAGTTGCATGGCAATATATCTCGGAATGGCTATGGAAATGCCATAATAGGTAGGTATGGTGGCTGTTTTGAGGAAGATATAATCAGGTTTATGTGTGATAGAGCGTATCATATCACGGGGTTTGGATGCACCGGCGAAGTTTGCACCAACTCTCAATGTGAGGAAGGGCAATGCACGGTACTGAAGAGGCTAGAAATGATGGAAGGGTGAGAGTGCGTATAATCCATGGACTCAACATTAGTCATAAAGAACTCACATACTTATTGCAAAAATCTACAAGTCATCAAAAACCTCGGCACTACGCGCATGCTCCTAGGGGGATAGATTGGTAGGAACAGACCATCGCTCTTCCCCGACCACCACTCATAAGGAGGACAATGAGATAACACCTCATGTTTCAAATTTGTTACACAACCTTTACCATACGTGCATGCTACGACACTTGCAAACTTCAACACAAGCATTTCTCAAATTCACAACTACTCAACTAGCACAACTTTGATATTATTACCTCCATATCTCAAAACAATCATCAAGCATCAAACTTCTCTTAGTATTCAATACTCTATATGAAAGTTTTTACTATTCTTGGATGCCTAGCATATTAGGATTATTTAAGCAAATTACCATGCTATTTAAAACTCTCAAAATGATATAAGTGAAGCATGAGAGTTCATCTATTTCTTCAAAATAAAAGTACCACCATGCTCTAAAAGATATAAGTGAAGTACTAGAGCAAACAACAAACTACTCCGAAAGATATAAGTGAAGATCAATGAGTAGTCGAATAAATATGCAACTATGTGAAGACTCTGTAACATTTAAGAATTTCAGATCTTGGTATTTTATTAAAACAGCAAGCAAAGCTAATTAAAATAAATTGACGCTCCAAGCAAAACACATATCATGTGGCGAATAAAATATAGCTCAAAGTAAAGTTACCGATGGAAGTAGACGAAAGAGGGGATGCCTTCCGGGGCATCCCCAAGCTTAGGCTCTTGGTTATCCTTGAATATTACCTTCGGGTACCTTGGTCATCCCCAAGCTTAGGCTCTTGCCACTCCTTATTCAATAGTCCATCGAATCTTTACCCAAAACTTAAAAACTTCACAACACAAAACTTAAAGTAGAAAACTCGCGGGCTCCGTTAGCGAAACAAAACAAGACACCACTTCAAGGTACTGTAATGAACTCATTATTTATTTATATTGGTGTTAAACCTACTGTATACCAACTTCTCTATGGTTTATAAACTATTTTGCTAACCATAGGTTCATCAAAATAAGCAAACAACACACGAAAAACAGAATCTGTCAAAAATAGAACAGTCTGTAGTAATATGTAACTAACGCAAACTTCTGGAACCCCAAAAATTCCAAACTAAATTGCTGGACCTGAGTAATTTATATATTAATCATCTGAAAAAAGAATTAACAAATAGCACTCTCCAATAAAACATGGCAGCAATTCTCGTGAGTGCTAAACTTTTTTTTACAGCAAGATCAACAGGACTTTCCCCAAGTCTTCCCAACGCTTCTACTTGGCACAAACACTAATTAAAACAATAAAACCACATCTAAACAGAGGCTAGATAAATTATTTATTACTACATAGGATCAAAAATCAAGGAACAAAAATAAAGTTGGGTTGCCTCCCAACAAGCGCTATCTTCTAACGCCCCTAGCTAGGCATGATGATTTCAATGATGCTCACATAAAAGATAAAAATTGTAACATAAAGAGAGCATCGTGAAGAATATGACTAGCACATTTGAGCCTAAACCTCTTCCTATGCATAGGGATTTTGTGAGCAAACAACTTATGAGAACAATAATCAACTAGCATAGGAGGGCAAAACAAGCATAATTTCAAAATTTTAAGCACATAGAGAGGAAACTTGATATTATTGCAGTTCCTACAAGAATATGTTCCTCCCTCATAATAATTTTTAGTATCATCATGAATGAATTCAACAATATAACCAGCACCTAAAGCATTCTTTTCATGATCTACAAGCATAGAAATTTTATTACTCTCCACATAAGCAAAATTCTTCTCATTCAGAATAGTAGTGGGAGCAAACTCAACAAATTAATTATCATGTGAGGCATAATCCAATTGAAAACTAAAATCATGATGAAAAGTTTCATGGTTATCATTATTTTTAATAGCATACAAGTCATCACAATAATCATCATAGATAGCAATTTTGTTCTCATAATCAATTGAAACTTCTTCCGGAATAGTGGATTCATCACAAAATAAAGTCATGACCTCTCCAATCCACTTTCATCAATATAATCATCATAAATAGGAGGCATGATTTCATCATAATAAATTTGCTCATCAAAACTTGGGGGACAAAAAATATCATCTTCATCAAACATAGCTTCCCCAAGCTTGTGGCTTTGCATATCATTAGCATCATAGATATTCAAGGAATTCATACTAACAATATTGCAATCATGCTCGTCATTCAAATATTTAGTGCCAAACATTCTATAGATTGCTTCTTCCAGCACTTGAGCACAATTATCCTTTCCATAATACTCATGAAAGATATTAAAAAGGTGAAGCGTATGAGACAAACTCAATTCCATTTTTTTATAGTTTTCTTTTATAAACTAAACTAGTGATAAAACAAGAAATTAAAAGACTCGATTGCAAGATCTAAAGATATACCTTCAAGCACTCACCTCCCCGGCAACGGCGCCAGAGAAGAGCTTGATGTCCACTACACAACCTTCTTCTTGTAGACGTTGTTGGGCCTCCAAGGTCACAGGTTTGTAGGATAGTAGCAAATTTCCCTCAAGTGGATGACCTAAGGTTTATGAATTCGTAGGAGGCGTAGGATGAAGATGGTCTCTCTCAAGCAACCCTGCAACCAAATAACAAAGAGTCTCTTCTGTCCCCAACACACCCAATACAATGGTAAATTGTATAGGTGCACTAGTTCGGCGAAGAGATGGTGATACAAGTGGTATATGGATAGTAGATAATAGTTTTTGTAATCTGAAAATTTAAAAACAGCAAGGTAACTAATGATAAAAGTGAGCGTAAATGATATTGCAATGCGTTGAAACAAGGCCTAGGGTTCATACTTTCACTAGTGCAAGTCCTCTTAACAATAATAACATAATTGGATCACATAACTATCCCTCAACATGCAACAAAGAGTCACTCCAAAGTCACTAATAGCGGGGAACGAACGAAGAGATTATGGTAGGGTACGAAACCACCTCAAAGTTATTCTTTCTAATCAATCCGTTGGGCTATTCCTATAAGTGTCACAAACAGCCCTAGAGTTCGTACTAGAATAACACCTTCAGACACAAATCAACCAAAACCCTAATGTCACCTAGATACTCCAATGTTACCTCAAGTATCCGTGGGTATGATTATACGATATGCATCACACAATCTCAGATTCATCTATTCAACCAACACATATAACCTCAAAAAAGAGTGCCCCCAAAGTTCCTACCGGAGAATCATGACGAAAACGTGTGCCAACCCCTATGCATAGGTTCATGGGCGGAACACGCAAGTTGATCACCAAAACATACATCAAGTGAATCACGTGATATCCCATTGTCACCACAGATACGCACGGTAAGACATACATCAAGTGTTCTCAAATCTTTAAAGACTCAATCCGATAAGATAACTTCAAAGGGGAAACTCAATTCATTACAATAGAGTAGAGGGGGAGAAACATCATAAGATCCAACTATAATAGCAAAGCTCGCGATACATCAAGATCATGCCAAATCAAGAACACGGGAGAGAGAGAGAGAGATCAAACACATAGCTACTGGTACATACCCTCAACCCCGAGAGAGGACTACTCCCTCCTTGTCATGGAGAGCACCGGGGTGATGAAGATGGCCACCGGAGAGGGATTGCCCCCTCCGGCAGGGTGCTGGAACGGGTCTATATTGGTTTTCGGTGGCTACGGAGGCTTCTGGCGGCAGAACTCCCGATTTATTGTGCTCTCTAGAAGTTTTAGGGTATATGGAGATATATAGGCGGAAGAAGTACGTCAGGGGGGCCATGAGGGGCCCACGAGGGTGGAGGGCGCGCCCTAGGGGGCTGGGCGTGCCCCCTACCTCGTGGCCTCCTTGAAGGTCCCCTGACATGCACTCCAAGTCTTCTGGGCTTATTTCCTTGCAAAAATGAGTTCCGTGAAGTTTCAGGTCAATTGGACTCCGTTTGATTTTCCTTTTCTTCGAAACCCTAAAACAAGGTAAAAACAAAAACTGGCACTGGGATCTAGGTTAATAGGTTAGTCCCGAAAATGATATAAAAGTGTATAATAAAGCCCATAAACATCCAAAACAGAAGATAATATAGCATGGAGCAATCAAAAATTATAGATATGTTGGAGACGTATCAAGCATCCCCAAGCTTAATTCCTGCTCGTCCTCGAGTAGGTAAATGATAAAAGCAGAATTTTTGATGTGGAGTGCTACTTGGCATAATTTCAATGTAATTGTTCTTAATTGTGGCATGAATATTCAGATCCGAAAGATTCAAGACAAAAGTTCATATTGACATAAAAATGATAATACTTCAAGCATAGTAACTAAGCAATTATGTCTTCTCAAAATAACATGGCCAAAGAAAGTTCATCCCTACAAAATCATATAGTTTAGTCATGCTCCATTTTCGTCACACAAGAATGCTCTCATCATGCACAACCCCGATGACAAGCCAAGCAATTGTTTCATACTTTAGTAATCTCAAACTCATAAACCTTCACGCAATACATGAGCGCGAGCCATGGACATAGCACTATGGGTGGAATAGAATATGATGATGGGGGTTATGTGGAGAAAACAAAAAGGAGAAAGTCTCACATCAACGAGGCTAATCAATGGGCTATGGAGATGCCCACCGATTGATGTTAATGCAAGGAGTAGGGATTGCCATGCAACAGATGCACTAGAGCTATAAATGTATGAAAGCTCAATAAAAGAAACTAAGTGGGTGTGCATCCAACTTGCTTGCTCATGAAGACCTAGTGCACTTGAGGAGGCCCATTGTTGGAATATACAAGCCAAGTTCTATAATGAAAATTTCCCACTAGTATATGAAAGTGACAAAGCAAGAGACTCTCTACAATGAGGATTATGGTGCTACTTTGAAGCACAAGTGTGGCAAAGGATAGTAGCATTGTCCCTTCTCTCTTTTTCTCTCATTTTTTGGGCCATCTCTTTTTTCATGGCCTTTCTCTTTTTTGGGCCTTCTCTTTTTTATGGCCTTTCTCTCTTTTTTTATTCCTCACTTGGGACAATGCTCTAGAAAATGATGATCATCACACTTCTATTTTTTTACAACTCGATACTAGAACAAAAGATGACTCTATATGAATGCCTCCGGCGGTGTACCGGGATTGCGATAAATCAAGAGCGACATGTATGAAAAATTATGTACAGTGGCTTTGGCACAAATACGATGTCAGCTACATGATCATGCAAAGCAATATGACAATGATGATGTGTGTCATAATAAATGGAACGGTGGAAAGTTGCATGGAAATATATCTTGGAATGGATATGGAAATGCCATAATAGGTAGGTATGGTGGCTGTTTTGAGGAAGATATAAGGAGGTTTATGTGTGATAGAGCGTATCATATCACGGGGTTTGGATGCACCGGCGAAGTTTGCACAAACTCTCAATGTGAGAAAGGGCAATGCACGGTACCGAAGAGGCTAGAAATGATGGAAGGGTGAGAGTGCGTATAATCCATGGACTCAACATTAGTCATAAAGAACTCACATACTTATTGCAAAAATCTACAAGTCATCAAAAACCTCGGCACTACGCGCATGCTCCTAGGGGGATAGATTGGTAGGAAAAGACCATCGCTCGTCCCCGACCGCCACTCATAAGGAGGACAATGAGATAACACCTCATGTTTCAAATTTGTTACACAACATTTACCATACGTGCATGCTACGGGACTTGCAAACTTCAACACAAGCATTTCTCAAATTCACAACTACTCAACTAGCACGACTTTGATATTATTACCTCCATATCTCAAAACAATCATCAAGCATCAAACTTCTCTTAGTATTCAATACTCTATATGAAAGTTTTTACTATTCTTGGATGCCTAGCATATTAGGATTATTTAAGCAAATTACCATGCTATTTAAAACTCTCAAAATGATATAAGTGAAGCATGAGAGTTCATCTATTTCTTCAAAATAAAACTACCACCATGCTCTAAAAGATATAAGTGAAGTACTAGAGCAAACAACAAACTACTCCGAAAGATATAAGTGAAGATCAGTGAGTAGTCGAATAATTATGCAACTATGCGAAGACTCTATAACATTTAAGAATTTCAGATCTTGGTATTTTATTAAAACAGCAAGCAAAACTAAATAAAATAAATTGACGCTCCAAGCAAAACACATATCATGTGGCGAATAAAAATATAGCTCCAAGTAAAGTTACCGATGGAAGTAGACGGAAGATGGGATGTCTTCCGGGGCATCCCCAAGCTTAGGCTCTTGCTTGTCCTTGAATATTACCTTGGGGTGCCTTGGTCATCCCCAATCTTAGGCTCTTGCCACTCCTTATTCAATAGTCCATCGAATCTTTACCCAAAACTTGAAAACTTCACAACACAAAACATAAAGTAGAAAACTCATGAGCTCCGTTAGCGAAAGAAAACAAAACACCACTTCAAGGTACTGTAATGAACTCATTATTTATTTATATTGGTGTTAAACCTACTGTATTCCAACTTCTCTATGGTTTATAAACTATTTTTCTAGCCATAGGTTCATCAAAATAAGCAAACAACACACGAAAAACAGAATCTGTCAAAAATAGAACAGTCTGTAGTAATCTGTAACTAACGCAAACTTATGGAACCCCAAAAATTCTAAACTAAATTGCTGAACCTGAGGAATTTATATATTAATCATATGCAAAAATAATTAACTAAATATCACTCTCCAATAAAACATGGCAGCAATTCTCGTGAGCGCTAAACTTTCTGTTTTTTAACAGCAAGATCAACAGGACTTTCCCCAAGTCTTCCCAACGGTTCTACTTGGCACAAACACTAATTAAAACAATAAAACCACATCTAAACACAGGCTAGATAAATTATTTATTACTAAACAGGATCAAAAAGCAAGGAACAAAAATAAAGTTGGGTTGCCTCCCAACAAGCGCTATCTTTTAACGCCCCTAGCTAGGCATGATGATTTCAATGATGCTCACATAAAAGATAAAAATTGTAACATAAAGAGAGCATCATGAAGAATATGACTATCACATTTAATCCTAAACCTCTTCCTATTCATAGGGATTTTGTGAGCAAACAACTTATGAGAACAATAATCAACTAGCATAGGAGGGCAAAACAAGCATAACTTCAAATTTTTAAGCACATAGAGAGGAAACTTGATATTATTGCAGTTCCTACAAGCATATGTTCCCCCGTCATAATAATTTTTAGTATCATCATGAATGAATTCAACAATATAACCAGCACCTAAAGCATTCTTTTCATGATCTACAAGCATATAAATTTTATTACTCTCCACATATGCAAAATTCTTCTCATTCGGAATAGTAGTGGGAGCAAACTCAACAAAATAATTATCATGTGAGGCATAATCCAATTGAAAACTAAAATCATGATGACAAGTTTCATGGTTATCATTATTTTTAATAGCATACAAGTCATCATAATAGTCATCATAAATAGCAACTTTGTTCTCATAATCAATTGGAACTTCTTCTAGAATAGTGGATTCATCACAAAATAAAGCCATGACCTCTCCAAATCCAATTTCATCAATATAATCATCATAAATAGGAGGCATGCTTTCATCATAATAAATTTGCTCATCAAAACTTGGGGGACAAAAAATATCATCTTCATCAAACATAGCTTCCCCAAGCTTGTGGCTTTGCATATCATTAGCATCATAGATATTCAAGGAATTCGTACTAACAATATTGCAATCATGCTCATCATTCAAATATTTAGTGCCAAACATTCTATAGATTTCTTCTTCTAGCACTTGAGCACAATTATCCTTTCCATCATACTCACGAAAGATATTAAAAAGGTGAAGCGTATGAGACAAACTCAATTCCATTTTTTATAGTTTTCTTTTATAAACTAAACTAGTGATAAAACAAGAAACTAAAAGACTCGATTGCAAGATCAAAAGATATACCTTCAAGAACTCACCTCCCCGGCAACGGCGCCAGAAAAGAGCTTGATGTCTACTACACAACCTTCTTCTTGTAGAAGTTGTGGGGCCTCCAAGTGCAGAGGTTTGTAGGACAGTAGCAAATTTCCCTCAAGTGGATGACCTAAGGTTTATCAATCCGTAGGAGGCGTAGGATGAAGATGGTCTCTCTCAAGCAACCCTGCAACCAAATAACAAAGAGTCTCTTGTGTCCCCAACACACCCAATACAACGGTAAATTGTATAGGTGCACTAGTTCGGTGAAGAGATGGTGATACAAGTGGTATATGGATAGTAGATAATAGTTTTTGTAATCTGGAAATATAAAAACAGCAAGGTAACTAATGATAAAAGTGAGCGTAAATGGTATTGCAATGCGTTGAAACGAGGCCTAGGGTTCATACTTTCACTTGTGCAAGTCCTCTCAACAATAATAACATAATTGGATCACATAACTATCCCTCAACATGCAACAAAGAGTCACTCCAAAGTCACTAATAGCGGAGAATGAACGAAGAGATTATGGTAGGGTACGAAACCACCTCAAAGTTATTCTTTCTAATCAATCCGTTGGGCTATTCCTATAAGTGTCACAAACAACCTTGGAGTTTGTACTAGAATAACACCTTAAGACACAAATCAACCAAAACCCTAATGTCACCTAGATACTCCAATGTCACCTCAAGTATCCGTGGGTATGATTATATGATATGCATCACACAATCTCAGATTCATCTATTCAACCAACACATATAACCTCAAAGAGTGCCCCAAAGTTCCTACCGGAGAATCACGATGAAAACGTGTGCCAACCCCTATGCATAGGTTCATGGGCGGAATCCGCAAGTTGATCACCAAAACATACATCAAGTGAATCACGTGATATCCCATTGTCACCATAGATACGCACGGCAAGACATACATCAAGTGTTCTCAAATCTTTAAAGACTCAATCCGATAAGATAACTTCAAAGGGGAAACTCAATTCATTACAAGAGAGTTGAGGGGGAGAAACATCATAAGATCCAACTATAATAGCAAAGCTCGCGATACATCAAGATCGTGCCAAATCAAGAACACGAGAGAGAGAGAGAGAGATCAAACACATAGCTACTGGTACATATCCTCAGCCCCGAGGGAGAACTACTCCCTCCTCGTCATGGAGAGCACCGGGGTGATGAAGATGGCCACTGGAGAGGGATTGCCCCCTCCGGCAGGGTGCCGGAATGGGTCTAGATTGGTTTTCGGTGGCTACGGAGGCTTCTGGCGGTGGAACTCCCGATCTATTATGCTCCTTGGAAGTTTTAGGGTATATGGAGATATATAGGCGGAAGAAGTACGTCAGGGGGGCCACGAGGGGCCCACGAGGGTGGAGGGTGCGCCCTAGGGGGATGGGCGCGCCCCCTACCTCGTGGCCTCCTCGAAGGTCCCCTGACGTGCACTCCAAGTCTTCTGGGCTTCTTTCCTTCCAAAAATGAGTTCCATGAAGTTTCAGGTCAATTGAACTCCATTTGATTTTCCTTTTCTTCGAAACCCTAAAACAAGGTAAAAACAGAAGCTGGCACTGGGCTCTGGGTTAATAGGTTAGTCCCAAAAATGGTATAAAAGTGTATATTAAAGCCCATAAACATCCAAAACAGAAGATAATATAGCATGGAGCAATCAAAAATTATAGATACGTTGGAGACGTATCAGTGCGCCCCTACCTCATGGCCTTCTCGTTGATCCCTTGACGTGCACTCCAAGTCTTCTGGGCTTCTTTTGATCCAAAAATAAGTTCCGTGAAGTTTCAGGTCAATTGGACTCCGTTTGGTTTTCCTTTTCTGCGATATTCTAAAACAAAGAAAAAACAGAAACTGGCACTGGGCTCTAGGTTAATAGGTTAGTCCCAAAAATAATATAAAAGTTCATAATAAAGCCCATAAACATCCAAAGTTGATAATATAATAGCATGGAACAATCAAAAATTATAGATATGTTGGAGACGTATCAGCCGCCGACCAAGAAAAACGCGCGGCCGTCCTCCTCTGCGAATAGCAAGAGCCGTGGCTCTGACTGTGGCACTTGCAGTTGGAGTGCCTTGCCGTACTGGATCCTGTCCACGGGCATGGGATGCATGGTGCTGATGTGGTGGGAGAGCGCCGGCGGCGGGCCTTCGTAGCCGCAAATGGGCACGGGGCATTTGTAGGGCACGAGCGGACACACGCTCTGGTGATCGGCGAGCTTGTGGTAAGTGATGTAGAGCCCACATCCTTCGTGCGGGCACTCCACCCTCACCGAGGAGAGGACGGCGTCCACCACTGTGTTCCGCACGTCGAAGCCACCACCATGCTCGCACTTCTGGCACTGTCGCTGGTTCCCGGGGCGCTCGACGCGGCAGTCTGCGCAGGGCAGGTGCCCTCCCTTGCACTGCACAAATCAATCAAACAATACATCGATTAAGAAACCTACACCTTGCTTGATCAGCCAAACGGACGAGGTGCATTCGATCCTCATACACTAGAGGCTTCAAGGGGAGGAGGCACAAGGGGCAGTGGAGCAAGCTGAGGTCCATGGAGACCATAGAGAGCTCCATCGTCGGGTCCTGTTCCGTCTGCATGATCTCGCCCTCCTCGCGCACAACCATCTCTCGCTTTATTAGGGTCAGGGCATTACAAAGCTTTACCGTCACATAATATTCATACTACTTTAAGGTGCATTAAATCAACACATGCAAGTAAAGGAGAGTCACGACATGCGTCGGTAAACGCAAATTATTGAAATATATCGAGTGCAGTGCTTTGATGTGTTGCGTCAACTCGTATAAGACCGAGAAGTTTGATTACTACAACGCCCTCTCCCTCGCGGACTGAGCTCCGGTGGCTGCACCTGCCTTTGGCTGCATGACAGGTGGGCCACCCGCCTTTTGGGCCCACCTGTCATGCACGCATAGGCAGGAGCAGTAAGTTAATGAAGCTGCATCCCTCCCTCACCCATGAGCATGGTGGCTGGCAGGACTAGGAAAAGCTTTCGTTCGCTACACGCTCTCCCTCCCGCACGCAGTGGACATGCAATAGTTCAATCAGTGTCAGATGGCCAGAAGCATGCAGTAGTACTCCATCATTGTTCGACTTCCCAAAGAGGCGAAGAGCCAAGCGCAGCCCGGACGCTCATGTGACAGTTTCATGTGTAGAGTAGTCTAGGATAGCGTGTACCATGCCTGTAAGCTTAAAATCGTTGGGGTCGGCTCCATGCTTTTTTTGATTAAAATAATCTTCTGGACCTACCGGTCATCCTGGTGATTGTAGTTTGCATGATCATATGGTCAAGATAGGAATATATATTTTAATTTGTGGTGGGGTAAATGTTCGTGGTTGCAACAAATGGAGTATTCTACACTGCGGGTCTTTCAGCCAAGTTTAGAGGCAACCATGTGGGGCCAGTGCTATGATGTGTCATGTCAACTCGTACAACGAGGAGAAGCTTGATTTTACTACTACACGCCTTCTCCCTTGCCCATGCGCGCGGTGGCTCACAGACGAGGACATGCTTTTGCTTATACTAATACTACAACAAGCTATCCAACTAGTTGTGTATCACTACTCAGTTTTGCCATTAGAAGTTACAACTACTCAAAAATGCCATCGATTCGTGAGATGCCCGCTCAAAAATGCAATTAGATATCTCAAAAATGCCATCATTAAGTTAGATGTTTGCTCAAAAATGCCATTAAACATTGTGATTTTCACGTCAAACCCGTTGACCATGTTACATGACAAAAATAAGGCGATTCTCACAATGATAAGTGTGGCCCCGCTTGTCAGGAGTAACCAAGCAAACAATTTTACAGGAAAATAAGAACGCTGTTGGGATCAAGTAGGCCGCACACTTTATTTTACTGTAGTAAGATAGAGGGAGAGCTGGCATGTTGGTCCATCGGTATTTATGTCATTATAACATGGCAAAAGAGATTTGAGTCACAATAATGGTGTCCAGCACAACACACCCTCAAATAAAACTAAGCACCCTGAAAATCTTTGACAAAACTAAGCACCTTGGAATTCTTTGACAACTAAACTGCTGGCTATATGATGTTGGCCATACATATTGTATGTATATAATATGAATAAACGAGTGGTAGTCTTAGTACTATACCAACTAAAAGATGAACTGTAAGAAATACTAGTATGTACGTACTGAAGAGTTAAAGTAACGATAAGAAACATAACATAGTTCTGCTGGAGGCTCAGCACAACACACCCCTCAAATAAAACTAAGCACACCAGAAATTAAACTAAGCAACTAATCTGGTAGACACTGCATTAGAACCACCACGAGCAACGACACTGCCACCTTACTCGGAGTCCTCGTCCACGTCCTCGACTTCGTCCTTGTCCCTCTTTCTCTTGGCCGATACTTCTTTGCTTGAACCGCACACTTGGCTCTTGCTCTTCATCCAACCCTTGATATTGAAACAAAGGTAGCCATCCATTGTAGCGTGGTGGATGTGGTCTGTATCTAGTACATTCCACTGCCATACATGATGAAACGTGTGCGGAGGTTTGTTTAGTTTACCGTACGAAGGATGAACCATGGCTCCTGCCAGGGTCAAGATTGAAGGCTGATCACGGGAGGGCACCAGCCCTTCCTTCTGGAGGTCGAAGGGGTTGCCTACAATGAGGCCTATCCGACCCCGGATTTCCTTGTCGTTCCTAAAGTCTATAGTAACGAATTTGACTCGGCCGCCCTTGAGGAACTTCTTAAATTCCACGCACTCAACGTCGGCATGGCATATGTGGTAGACCAAGCATAAGTCATGCACGCAAACCTGGATCATGGCGGGCTTCTTCTTCTGTGCCTCCTTTAGATTCTTCTCACTTCCTAGGACTGTGGTGCACTCAACATCTAGCCGAGCAACCCACTCATAATTTGAGTTTTCGAACATGCATTTGAAGTGAGCAAGACATTCTTTCACCGTTGCGGAAGAACGGGTGTAGATGACGTCGAACTCATCGCCGGTGATGGTTCTAACCTTGTACTCATGGCTCATCATGGAGATTTGGGACACCATGGATTTGGGAGGAGGGTTAGGATTGGTGGAACTGCCGTAATGTAAAAGGACGAGACGACTAGGAGCGGTTTATTGATTGTCAAAATGCCGAGTGGGGGGGGGGGCCATGCGAACAGCAGGGTAGTGGCTTGCCTGGTGGATAAGTGGATTCATGCATAGTACTATGGGGGCCCAATTAGATGTCACGTCTACTCGACGCCCAATTAAATGAATTTTGATGTCATGTCAAGTGTCGGGAAAATTACAGGTGATACGAAGCTTCCGAGAGCCCTTGGATCTGAGATCGAACGGTTGCATGGCGTGATTCTAGACCTATGGCTGAATATCCTATCCTGGAGGGTTATTCTGCAAATTTTCAACAACTTAGCATGTGACCGTTTGATCTCAGATCCAAGGGCTACCAGCAGCCCGTATCATGGTCGCGCCTACCACGACCGTCGCCTCGCTCGCGCGGTCGCGCCCTTGGATATTTAGGTTTGCGACTAAGTTTGCCACACCTAAGGTTAGGCAAGTTTGACCAACTTGGGTGGGTGTTTGGTTCAAGCCACACCTTAGGCAAGCTATACTCGGGTCCCACATCACATACACTCAAAAAGTGTGGCAAGATTCCCTTAGGCTTGCCAACTTGTGGCTCTCATTTTGAAGAACTATAACCTTAGGCAAGTGTGGCAATATTGTATGGCAAAGTGTGGCATGGCTAGCATTTCCACACTTTGCCACACATTTTTGCCAAACTTGCCTAATGTTAGTTCATCAAAATGAGAGCCACAAGTTGGCAAGCCTAAGGGAATCTTGCCACACTTTTTGTGTGTATGCCATGTGGGGCCGAAGTGTGGCTTGAACCAAACACTCACCTAAGTTGGTCAAACTTTCCTAACCTTAGTTGTGGCAATCTTTGTCTAACTTAGTCACAAACAAAACAACTTAACATGGTGCGTTAGGCTATCTGATGTTGGCATGTCATACATTGTCATCACTTAGACACTCATACTACAACAAGGTTAGCTATAAGGTTGGCTATAAGAGTATTTTTTGTTTACTTCTCTCTATCTCTTTCTGCATAGTATTTATTGCATTTGCCAAGGAGTGACCTCTTCCAATGAAATGGTGCTTAGATGAGGTGCTATGGGCATTAAATGGCTTAGCAACTCAAGTCCCCAATGCATAGGTGCTTAGTTTTTGTTGCTAAGTTTGCTTCATCTAGGTACACGCGCTTAGCACCGTTTCTTCCTAGGATCACCAAACTAGTCTCTCTCTTCTTAATTAACTTGCCACATCAGACTTTATGCCTATGCGGCAGGCTTAACACCTGTAGGATCAAGTACAATAGTGGGCTATAAGCCTGCTTTACATGGCATTTTTGCATATGTGGGGGAAAGAGGCAAGGAAAAAGTGGAGGAGTGGGCTCTCATGCAAGAGCCAGCCTCTACATGGTGGAGCATCGGGAGAGGCACCTAGATGGAGGTGGTCAGGAATCAGGAGACTGACGCCGGTCGTAGCGCCGCAGTTAAAATGATATAACTAGTGAAATCACCGAGCCCCACCGGTCCAGCAGTAACTCGCTGTCAAATCACACAGCCCTACGTTTGCAGCAGCCTACTCCCTCATCTTCTCGCGTCTCTGTCAAACCGACTAGGTGGAACTGCCCCACCTACCACGCGGGAAAGGCCCCCCTCGACTTTTAAATAGTACATTATACTAATTCTGTATCCATGGATTGCCACGTACACAATGAAACGCTTGTTGTGGAGAGAAAAAGATAATCACTCCACTGTATATGGACGCAGGGGCCTGAGCGCTTTCTTTACTAGGATTGCTCTCTTCATTCTGTCATCCTCTCTAGACCTAAACAAGACAGCGGTAGCGACATTTTCTCTCTGCTCACCGCTGGTCACAGATCCGCCGGATCCCTTCGGCTGGTGTGTGTAGAGGACTACGTGCATTGTTCACGCGGTTATCACCGGTGAGGGAGGAAACCCACAGCTGCCGGAGGGGCCTGATCCTCTGCCCATGCCATTCTCTCCGACACAGCGCCGGCTCGGGAGGTCCTCCGACCCTTCTTCCTCCCTGCCGTATTGTGCGCAGATCTGACGTGCCGCCGTCGACACCCCGATGACCCTCAGGTATAAGTTCTTTGAAAGCGGCCTTGCTCTACTACCCCAGCTCCCCACGTGACTGTATGTGCATCTTTTTCTACTCCCATCAACTCTTCCAAATCCACCTAAATTTTTAGTATTATTAGAGGTAAAGCTACTTCATGCATTCGAATCTAGGACTTGGTTCAAACAACAAAGAAATGGGGGAAAGTTGTAGCATGAATCTAGGACTTGATTCAAAGAGGAAATAATATGGTGAAAGTAGTACAGATCGTATACCCAACCGGTCTCTTGGTTGAAAAGGGAAATAATGGGAAAATGCAGTACCAACTAGATAAGGAACATATCTATTATTGGTTGAAAAAAGGATAGAAAGTGGCGGCTGGTGGACAAGTCAACAGAGTATGTCTAGGATTAGATTTGTTGCTCTCACATAGTAAAAGGTCTCCAGAATTAGAATTGCTGCCCTCACATAGTAAAAGGTCTCCAAGATTAGAATTGCTGCCCTCACATAGTAAAGGTCTCTAGGATTAGTTTTGCTTCCCTCACATAGTAAAAGGTCTCCAGGATTAGATTTGCTGCCCTCACATAGTAAAAGGACTCCAGGATTAGATTTGCTGCCCTCACATAGTAAAAGGTCTCCAGGATTAGATTTGCTGCCCTCACAAAGCATGAACAAACTCGGCATCGCCACTTTATGCCTCCTTGTAGGTACATTGTGCCGATGCATCCACTGTCGCATGTCCTTATACCAACCTTTTGCTGTTGTTAATGTAAGGGCACATGTAAAATGTAGTGATCACACTGTTACCTTAAAGACATGTCTAACCAGTGTTATTGTTAATCTAATGCCTCTAGTGATATGATGCAATTAAACTGTGTTACAAATGGTACTCCTGCTATTTTCCCCAGTATGATAAGTAAGTTGCTCCTTTACGCTGCTGAGTGTCCTGGTGTCCCCACGGTCCCATGCCCTTAAACCAACTCTTTAGTTGCTGTTGATTTACTATATCTGGTAAACAAGCAATGCCACCATTAAAGTAATCCCATATTTGACGAATGTCATTGTTGATCGTAATGCTTCCAGTAACACGAAGCATTGCTGACGTTTTCAAATTTCTACTGTCCTTGTGTGATTGCCATGAACATAATTAAGATTCTTCTTTTCATTTCATGTATGTTTCGTATATTCTTATTGGCCATCAACTGTTTACTTTATATCTTTTTGTGCAGATAGGGATATCCATTTCACCTTGTTGCTATTGTGACCTTTTGGTGAACTGCACAAAACACTTTTTTTGGAATGAGTGTCTTGTGAAGTTCAACTAAAATGTCACGTGGGCAACATCTCTCAATTCTGGTGGAACTGCACAAAATGGTGATTGGAGTTTCCAAAATCTCCGTTAAATTCTGCTGGTAATCTCGTGCAACATTTTATTAGCCTTTGCAAGATGAGCCATCACTGTCACCACAATGGCACTTTTATTTTAGTGGAATTGCACAAAAGGATAAGCAAATTATAGTTGCACCTTACATGAGCCGGACAACCAACCTTAATGTTCCTCAATTTTAGTGCAACTACTAAAGAAGAACCTGCCAGCTCACGAGAGCAAGTACTTCTTGCTAGCTGAATGATGCAATCTTTGCTTCATTTCAGGTGAACTGCAGAAAAAGGCGCATGAATTGAATCATGGAACTCCAGGCAGGCCTCATCCAAGTGGAGCTTCTGGTTGAGTTCAAGGAGTGCCACTATTATAGTAATCATGCTCTTCTTATCTATGCTGTGCAAACAGGAATACTCAACTACATATGTTGTGACTGTCAAGAGCATTCACCAAGTTCTTGGGTTGTATGACATGGCTAGCCAAGATAGATTTAAACCCGATATTCACTTTATCAAAAGGCTCTAATGGGTTGATTCTGAATCTTGCAAGCCGGGAATCAATGAGATGTGTAGGCATCTTTGTTGTACTTATTATTTGAGTCTTATTTGTTGGTTATGAATCTTGCATGCTGGGAATCAATGAGATGTGTAGGCATCTTTGTTGTACTTATTATTTGAGTCTTATTTGTTGGTTATGAATCTTGCAAGCTGGGAATCAATGAGATGTGTGGGCATCTTTGTTGTACTTATTATTTGGATCTTATTTGTTGGTTCTGAATCTTGCAAGCTGGGAAACACGGCATGATGATGCAGATGACAACAACCATAACAAATAGTTCAAACTTGGTAGTATTATCTGTGTGAAAGTGCGACAAATGTGTTGATCGTGTGCATCTTGAGAATAATAATTCTAATTGTTGTGCATGTTGATCTTGTGGCACATAGAATGAGCCAATGCATTGCTTGTTTTAAGTATAAATTTCTATTAAAGCTAACTAAATTTAAGTAAAGTGACCACTAACTCTTGTTATTACAGTACCAATACAGACCCGCTCATGAACCGACGTGTGGCCGGAGTAGGTTTCTTAATGGAGGCGTTTGAATGCGCCGAGGGTGCATCTTCTGCTGGGCGTGCAGTGAGCGAGGGAGGGGTAGTAACTGTTGTCGCCTGTACACACTCAGTTTACTGTTGAATCCAGTTCCCAAGAGCTAAAAAACAAACTGCTGCCGCCGCCTACCCACTCGTTCACTTGAAGAAACTCCAATGGCGATCCGAGGGGTGAGCGTGCTAGATATGGACTTCAGCAAGGAGTTCCCCTTTGAGTTCACCGTTCAGTCCTATAGCTACACCAAGTTGAATGTGATGTACAACAACGATCCAGACTCAGTGAAGCTCTGCCTCACCGAGTTCAAGTAGTACCTACAGGACGAGAAAGCACAAGGTCGCAGGACTAGACCTTGCGCCCGTCCATTCGTCTCCTGACAGGTACCAGCGGATCGCCGTCGCCCAGGTATGTGTGCGGGACGAGGTTCTCTTCTACCACTGCTATAGGGCCATCAGAGGTTCTGGAGCATTCACCCATTTCATCAGCAATGACGGCTGAACCTTCGCTGTGGTGGAGAGAAGGAAGAACACGACGATTCGGCCATCTGGTGCAACAAGCTTGTCGACATCCAGAAGCAATACAAGATCATCGGCAACAGCCAGGAGAAGGACTCCGTGGTTGATCTCGCCGAGACCATCATCGACCCCTGATACGCCAACATGAAAGAAGACAACGATACCAAAGGACCTGAACACGTGGGAGGTACCTCCGAATCTAGCCTACATAACCTACGCGGCCAAGGATGCATACACATGCTACAACATGTACAAGCGGATCTTGGACATGAGGGTGTGTCTGCTTCCCATAACCGACGAGTACACGGACAGCCGCAGCGTCATGATTAAGCGTGCCAGGAAGGTCTAGATGTTGTACTTTATCTGTTTATAAGCACTTTTATCATGTGAGTGTTTCATGCATTAGCCTATGTGTCATAATTATCTATTTTGTCCGAAATATTACTTTTAAGAACCCATTAACCTGTTTGCCTTTTTTAGTGGCTATTTGCTTATGTATGTAACTAGTTCACTCGTCCATATAAAAAACTAGTTCACTCGGCTGCCGTGCTTTGAATCTCCTTCCTCCCAACATATTGCCCTTCTCAGGTGGACCCAGTAGGTCTCGTAACAAACATATGGGACCAACCACCTATCCATTTTTATTTATTTATTTTGTTCAATCTTTCATCCTCTTCCTATACAGCGGCTGGCCATCATACCTATGGCGTTGGCCAGGCCATCCCTCTACTCCCACACATTGTCCGGCGGCGGTAGCTCCACCGGCCCACCCTACACCCGAACAAGTCAACCCTCGTACTCCCCTCCGCATGTGTCTTCCCCCGCTCTGGTTCGTTCGGTCCGAGGTCTCGATGTCATCCTCCGCCTTGGTGCTCTCGCCACGGCGCCGCCGTCTGTCGTTCCCAACATTGTCAGCAAAACAAGAGGAATCGGGAGACAACTGTTCGTCGAGAGGCTGACAGTCCCGGGCCCACCAGGTCCATGGCCTAGGTTTTGTTGTTTAACATGGGCAGCGCACGACATCTTTCAACAATTTTTGGATTCAACAGGTATCAAGCCACCTATGGGCCTCCCAACCTAGCTTGTCTATAACATCAGCAACCCAAGTTATGTTTGTTTTTTCAAGATGACGCACAGCTCAATTCTATTTTTTCTATAAGAATGCAAAAGTGAACCTATGTTTTCTATAAGAATGCAAAACTGAACTTATATTTATATCTTATTTTATTACATATATATAATAGAAACAACATAAGGTTCCGTTAAACCTGTCGTTCGTCCAACCATTTTATAGACCTTCCCACTTCCTTTATTTTTCATTTTCATTAATCCTATATCTTAATTTTCTCCCACTTTCTTTTTCGTTGTAAACTGAGTTTTCTCCCAGTACTTTTCCCTAGAACCAACTCAACTGTCCCATGTCTAGCCTAAATAATAATAATACCCCACGTCTTATTAACTCATCAAGTTAAAATGATATTTTATTTTCTAAATTGAAAGTTCTTACAAAATAATAATAATAATTGTTATAACTTGGCAAGTTAACTCCTAGTGATTGCGTACATAAGCTTGCAAAGATTTTACTGACCAATGCAGTAATAGATGTGCAATCATGTGTTTATGCTTTTATAACATTTCTTTGTCCAGCCCAACATGATATTTTCACCCAGCCCAGCAAGTCCGTGGATTTCGAGAAAAATGCAAATGGGCTTTAAATTATACCATATATATAAACGGTCTGCATAGATGCTACATCATTGTTTCACCCAGCCCACCAAATGGACTAAAAAATAATTGGACTAGCTGACAGGTGGGCCAGTAGGTCAAAGCCTAAGCAAGGCGTTGGATTTACATCCAACGGCCGACATTCTTCTTCAATCTCTCGTCTTCTTCCCCCAGCGTTGCCGGGACCGTCTGCTCCAGCCTCCGGCATCCAGCGGCGTAGTTTTGCGCGCCTCAGCGAAACGCTACCCCGCCAACGGCCAGGCCATCCCTCCAATCCGCACCTCCTGTTATTCTATGCCGAGTGTAGGCCCACCCCGCACCCAAACCAGTCAAGTTTCCCACTGCTCTCCGTCTGCGACTCCACTGCCGCGTCTTCCCCATCTCCGGGTCGTTCTAGTCTGGGGCCTCATCATTGTCCACCGCCTCGCTGCACTCGGCGCGGCATGGTCAACAAACGAGAGTCATCGAAAGAGGACTGTACGTGGAGAGCCTGACGGCTGGGACCCACGTGGTCCATGATCGCACGCAAGAAAAGTTCCTCCTTATTAAGTTGTTTCCTCCCCCTGACAGCTGGGACCCACCGGTTGTATCTTCGCACGGAAGGAAGTGCCTCCTTGTTATGCGAAAAAACCATTCCTCCCGATGACAGCTGGGCCCCGACAGATTTGGTGGCTGACTTGTGGGCCTACTAAGTAGATGTGTACGCAGGGCTTTGTCAACTTAATCAACAAATGATTCTAGCAGCTGGACCATTGGATGTTAATCCAACAGCCGTGCTCCTTCTTCAACCTCTGTTCTTGCTCCTGTCTCCCGTGGGCAGCAGTGCTGCCACGCACCTGAACCAGTCAAGTTTCCCACTCCTCTCCATCTGTGACTCCACTACCGCGTCTTCCCCATCTCTGGGTCATTCCAGTCCGGGGCCTCACTGTCGTCCACCGGCCATGGTGCACTCGACACGGTGTGGTCATCGTGGTCAACAAACGAGAGTCATCAGAAGATGACTGTATGTGAGAGGCTGACAGTGGGGACGCACCACGCCCATGGACGCATGCATGCAACTGCATCCTTTTTACCCTGAAAAATAATGTTTTCTCCCCCTGACTGCTGGGACCCACTAGCTACATCTTTGCACGCAAGGAAGTGCGTCCATATTACGGGCAAAAAAAAATGATTCGCCCCCCTGACTGCTGGGACCCACCAGGTACATCTTTGCACGCAAGGAAGTGCCTGACAGTCAGGACTCACCCGGTCGAAGCGTACGTAGCATTGTCATTCTCGTCGCGAACGTGTACGTACATACTGGTCGATCGGTCTGTCTGCAGGCTGCAACGATGAACCGTGGCTGTGTAAGGAAGGACACATGTCGTAGTAGAGGCGCGCATGTAGCATGTACACGTATGTACAACGGCTAGGGTGAAAGAAAGTAAATACGACCACGTACGTACATACGGGCGGGGTCTCGAGCGCCTACTCGCGCATACGTACGGACAGGGCTCATGTACATGGCTGTGGCTGGGTTGGAACGAAGAAACTGCGTCATCATCGTGTTCATGGGGAGGCAACGGAACGTGTACTGTTCATCAGGAGCCAACCGGCTTAGACGGAACAGTTGATGGAAACGAGGCCTGACATACCGCAGAATGGAGGAAACGACCTTGTGTTCGACCGACCATGGTGGAAACAGGATCCTGTTCATTGAGAGGGGTCTGGCGTAAAGCAAAAAAGAGGAAACAGACCTCCTACGGTGGAAACAGGGTCCTATTGATCGGGAGGGGTGTGGCGTAGCGCAAAACGGAGGAAACAAACTTGTGTTGGAGCGCTACGGTTGAAACAAGGGTCCTGTTCATCGGGAGGGGTGTGGCGTACTACAAAACGGGACTCCACGGGATACTGTTCATCTCCACTGTCGACCTCCTCCAGCCTCCACGGGCTCCTGTTCATCCACCGTCGACCTCCTCCAGCCTGCACCCGCGACTGTTCATCCACACCGGCTACTGTTCAACCAGCTTTCTCCACGGGGTCCTGTTTAACCACCCCTCCACGGGCTACTGTTCATCCAGCCCTCCATTGGCTATTGTTCATCCAACCCTCCACGGGGTCGTCCTGTTCATCCGGGTCCTGTTCATCCACCCCTCCACGGGGTATTGTTCATCCACCGACTCGATCGATCGAGGTACTGTTCATCCAGCGGCAACGACCTCTACTACCACGGGGTCCTGTTCATCCACCCCCACTGGGAACTGTTCATCCAAACCCCCTTAATAATGCTCACTGTTCATCAAGGGAAGGAGGCAGTAGTGTTCGATCGGCTTCAGTTAGCAGCAGTAGCAGAGGAATCACTCGGGTTCAGTTAATAGTAGGGGATCGATCAATCGCTTGGGTTCAGTAACGCGTAGCCTACAGTGTGCTACCTCTTGAGCATGCGTTGGTTTTCCCTTGAAGAGGAAAGGGTGATGCAGCAAAGCAGCGTAAGTACTTCCCTTAGTTTTTGAGAACCAAGATATCAATCCAGTAGGAGATCACGCGCGAGTCACCTCGTACCTACACAAACAAATAAGAACCTCGCAACCAACGCGATAAAGGGATTGTCAATCCCTTCACAGCCACTTGCAAGAGTGAGATCTGATAGAGATAATAATAATAAGATACATATTTTTGGTATTTTTATGATATAAATTGAAAGTAAAGATTGCAAAATAAAATAGATTGGAAACTTGTATGATAGAAAATAGACCCGGGGGCCATAGGTTTCACTAGTGGCTTCTCTCAAGATAGCATAAGTATTACGGTGGGTGAACAAATTACTGTCGAGCAATTGATAGAATTGAGCATAGTTATGAGAATATATAGGTATGATCATGTATATAGGCATCACATCCGTGACAAGTAGACCTACTCCTGCCTGCATCTACTACTATTACACCACACATCGACCGCTATCCAACATGCATCTAGAGTATTAAGTTCATAAGAAGAGAGTAACGCTTTAAGCAAGATGACATGATGCAAAGGGATAAACTCATGCAATATGATATAAACCCCATCCTTTTATCCTCGATGACAACAATACAATACATGTCGTTTCACTTTCTGTCACTGGGATCGAGCATCGCAAGATTGAACCCAAAGCTAAGCACTTCCCCCACTGCAAGAAAGATCAATCTAGTAGGCCAAACCAAACCAATAATTCGAAGAGACTTGCAAAGATAACCAATCATACATAAAAGAATTCAGAGAAGATTCAAATATTGTTCATAGATAATCTTGATCATAAACCCACAATTCGTCGGATCTCGACAAACACACCGCAAAAAGAGTTACATCGAATAGATCTCCAAGAAGATCGAGGATAACTTTGTATTGAGATCCAAAGAGAGAGAAGAAGCCATCTAACTAATAACTACGGACCCGAAGGTCTAAAGTAAACTACTCACACATCATCGGAGGGGCCATGGAGTTGATGTAGAGGCCCTCTGTGATCAATGCCCCCTCCGGCGGAGCTCCGGAAAAGGCCCCAAGATGGGATCTCTTGGGTACAGAAGGTTGCGGCGGTGGAAATAGGGTTTCGTGGTGCTCCTGGATGTTTTGGGGATACGTAGGTATATATAGGAGGAAGAAGTACGTCGGTTGAGCCACGAGGGGCCCATGAGGGGGATGGCGCCCCCTGCCTCGTGGCCACCTCGTTGGTTGCTTGACGTCCACTCCAAGTCCTCTAGATCACGTTTGTTCCAAAAATCATGCTCCCGAAGGTTTCATTCCGTTTGGACTCCGTTTGATATTCTTTTTCTGCGAAACACTGAAATAGGCAAAAAAACAGCAATTTGGGCTGGGCCTCTGGTTAATAGGTTGGTCCTAAAAATAATATTAAAGTGTAAAATAAAGCCCATTAACATCCAAAACAGATAATATAATAGCATGTAACAATCAAAAATTATAGTACGTTGGAGACGTATCAAGCATCCCCAAGCTTAATTCCTGCTCGTCCTCGAGTAGGTAAATGATAAAAATAGAATTTTTGATGTGGAATGCTTTCTAGAATATTCTTCAACGTATTTTTCTCTATTGTGTCATGAATGTTCAGATCCGAAAGATTCAAGATAAAAGTTTATTGTTGACATAAAAATAGTAATACTCCAAGTATGCTAATCAAGCAATTATGTCTTATCAAAATACCATAGCCAAAGAAAACTTATCCCTACAAAGTCATATAGTTTGGCCATGCTTCATTTTCGTCACACAAAATGCTCTCATCATGCACAACCCCGATGACAAGCCAAGCAATTGTTTCATACTTAGCCTTTTCAAACTCTTTCAACTTTTACGCAATATATGAGCGAGAGCCATGGACATAGAACTATGGGTGGAATAGAATATGATGCTTGAGGTTGTGTGAGAAGACAAAAGGGAGAAAGTCTCACATTGAAGCGGCTAATCAATGGGCTATGGAGATGCCCTCCGATTGATGTCAATGCAAGGAGTAGGAATTGCCATGCAACGGATGCACTAGAGCTATAAATATATGAAAGCTCATCAAAGAAACTAAGTGGGTGTGCATCCAACTTGCTTGCTCACGAAGACCCAGGGCATTTGAGGAAGCCCATCATTGGAATATACAAGCCAAGTTCTATAATGAAAAATTCCCACTAGTATATGAAAGTGACAAAATAAGAGACTCTCTATCATGAAGATCATGGTGCTACTTTGAAGCACAAGTGTGGAAAAAGGATAGTAACATTGTCCCTTCTCTCTTTTTCTCTCATTTTTTTATTTGGGCCTTCTTTCTTTTTTTCTTTTTGCCTCTTTTCTCTTTTTTTTTTAAATTTTTCGCCCAGAGTCTCATCCCGACTTGTGGGGGAATCATAGTCTCCACCATCCTTTCCTCACTGGGACAATGCTCTAATAATGATGATCATCACACTTCCTTTTACTTATAACTCAAGAATTACAACTCGATACTTAGAACAAAATATGACTCTATGTGAATGCCTCCGTCGGTGAACCGGGATTGCGATGAATCAAGAGTGACATGTATGAAAAAAATTATGAATGGTGGCTTTGCCACAAATACGATGTCAACTACATTATCATGCAAAGCAATATGACAATGATGATGCGTGTCATAATAAATGGAACGGTGGAAAGTTGCATGGCAATATATCTCGGAATGGTTATGGAAATGACATAATAGGTAGGTATGGTGGCTGTTTTGAGGAAGATATAAGGAGGCTTATGTGTGATAGAGCATATCATATCATGGGGTTTGGATGCACCGACGAAGTTTGCACCAACTCTCAAGGTGAGAAAGGGCAATGCACAGTACCGAAGAGGCTAGAAATGATGGAAGGGTGAGAGTGCGTATAATCCATGGACGCAACATTAGTCATAAAGAACTCATATACTTATTGCAAAAATCTACAAGTCATCAAAACCAAGCACTACGCACATGCTCCTAGGGGGATAGATTGGTAGGAAAAGGCCATCGCTCGTCCCCGACCGCCACTCATAAGGAAAGAAATCAAAGAACACCCCATGCTTCAAAATTTTCACATAAGGTTTACCATATGTGAATGCTACAGGACTTGCCAACTTGAACACAAGTATTCATCAATTTCACAATTACTCAACTAGCACACCTCTAATATTACCACCTTTATATCTCAAAACCATCTATCAAGAATCCAACTTCTCTTAGCATTTAAAATTTGTAGCCAAAGTGAATTACCATGCTGTTCTAAAGGACTCTCAAAATCATATAAGTGAAGCATGAGAGATCAATTATTTCTATAAGATAGAACCACCGCCATGCTCTAAAAGATATAAGTGAAGCACTAGAGCAAAAATTATCCAACTCAAAAGATATAAGTGAAGCACATAGAGTATTCTAATAAATTCCAATTCATGTGCGCCTCTCCCAAAAGGTGTTTACAGGAAGGATGATTTTGGTAAACTAAAAAGAAATGACTCAAATCACATAAGATGCTCCAAGCAAAACACATATCATGTGGCGAATAAAAATATAGCTCCAAGTAAAGTTACCGATGGATGAAGACGAAAGAGGGGATGCCTTCCGGGGCATCCCCAAGCTTACGCTTTTGGTGGTCCTTGGATTTTACCTTTGGGTGACTTGGGCATCCCCAAGCTTAGGCTCTTGACACTCCTTGTTCCATAATCCATCAAATCTTTACCCAAAACTTGAAAACTTCACAACACAAAACCTAAAAGAAAATCTTTGTGAGCTCCGTTAGTAAAAGAAAACAAACCACCACTTCAAGGTACTATAATGAAGTTATTCTTTATTTATGTTGGTGTTAAACCTATTGTATTCCAACTTTTCTATGGTTCATAAACTCTATTACTAGCCATAGATTCATCAAAATAAGCAAACAACACACGAAAAATAGAATCTGTCAAAAACAGAACAGTCTATAATAATCTGTAGGTTTCGAATACTTACGGAACCCCAAAAATTCTAAAATAAATTTCTGGACGTGAGGAATTTATCTATTAATCATCTTCAAGAAGAATTAACTAAATAGCTCTATCCATTAAAAATTGGCAGCAATTCTCGTGAGCGCTAAAGTTTCTGTTTTTTACAGCAAGATCAAAAAGACTTTCCCCAAGTCTTCCCAACGGTTCTACTTGGCACAAACACTAATTAAACACAAAAAACACAATCAAAGCAGAGGCTAGATAAATTATTTATTACTAAACAGGAACAAGCAAGGAATAAAAATAAAATTGGGTTGCCTCCCAACAAGCGCTATCGTTTAACGCCCCTAGCTAGGCATAAAAGCGAGGATAGATCTAAGTATTGTCATCTTTGGTATGCAATCCATAAGTGGCTCTCATAATAGATTCATAAGGTAATTTAATTTTATTTCTAGGAAAGTGTTCCATGCCCTTCCTTAATGGAAATTAGAATCTAATATTCCCTTCCTTCATATCAATAATTGCACCAATCGTTCTAAGGAAAGGTCTACCAAGAATAATAGGACATGTAGGATTGCAATCTATATCAAGAACAATGAAATCTATGGGAACATAATTCCTATTTGCAACAATAAGAACATCATTAACTATTCCCATAGGTTTCTTAATGGTAGAATCCGCAAGGTGCAAGTTTAAAGAACAATCATCAAATTCACGGAAACACTAGCACCCAAATCACATAAAGAAAAGCATTCATGATCTTTAATCTTAATAGTAGGTTCCCACTCATCATGAAGTTTTCTAGGGATAGAAACTTCCAACTCAAGTTTTTCTTCATAAGATTGCATTAAAGCATCAACGATATGTTTAGTAAAAGCTTTATTTTGACTATAAGCATGAGAAGAATTTAGCACGGATTACAACAAGGAAATACAATCTATCAAAGAGAAATTATCATAATTAAATTCCTTGAAATCAAAGATAGTGGGTTCATTGCTATTTAAAGTTTTGACCTCTCCAATCCCACTTTTATCAATTTTTGCATCAAGATCTAAAAACTCTGAATCATTGGGACGCCTTCTAACAAAAGTTGGCTCATCTCCAGTCCCATCATTACCAAGATTCATATTGCAAAACAAAGATTTAATAGGGGACCCATCAATAACTTTTATATCTTCATCCTTATTATCATGGAAACTAGAAGAACACGCTTTCACAAAGCAATCTTTTTTGGCACGCATCCTAGCGGTTCTTTCTTTGCACTCATCAATGGAAATTCTCATAGCTTTGAGAGACTCATTGATATCATGCTTAGGTGGAATAGATCTAAGTTTCAAAGAATCAACATCAAGAGAAATTCTATCCACGTTCCTAGCCAACTCATCAATCTTAGACATTTTTTCTTCAATCAAAGCATTGAAACTCTTTTGCAAACTAATAAATTCTTTAATATTAGATTCAAAATCAGAGTGAATCTTATTATAATTTCCATAAGAATTGTTGTAGGAATTACCATAATTATTAGAGGAATTACTAGGAAATGGCCCAGGATTAAAATTACCTCTATACGCGTTATTACCAAAATTGTTCCTGCCAACAAAATTCACATCCCTAGATTCATTATTATTCTCAATTAAAGTAGAAAAAGGCATATCATTGGGATCATTAGGAGTACTCTTATTAGCAAACAAATTCATAAGTTCATCCATCTTTCCACCCAAAACATTAATCTCTTCAATTGCATGCACCTTTTTACTAGTAGATCTTTCAGTGTGCCCGAGGGAGTCCTGGATTAGGGGGTCTCCTGATAGCCGGACTATATCCTTTGGCCGGACTATTGGACTATGAAGACACAAGATTTAAGACTTCGTCCCATGTCCGGATGGGACTCTACTTGGCGTGGAAGGCAAGCCAGGCAATACGGATATGTATATCTCCTCCTTTGTAACCGACCTTGTGTAACCCTAGCCCCCTCCGGTGTCTATATAAACCAGAGGGTTTTAGTCCATAGGACAATAGACAATCATACCATAGGATAGCTTCTAGGGTTTAGCCTCTCCGATCTCGTGGTAGATCAACTCTTGTACTACTCATATTATCAAGAATAATCAAGCAGGATGTTGGGTTTTACCTCCATCAAGAGGGCCCAAACCTGGGTAAAACATCGTGTCCCCTGCCTCCTCTTACCATCCGCCCTAGACGCACAGTTCGGGACCCCCTACCCGAGATCCGCCAGTTTTGACACCGACATTGGTGCTTTCATTGAGAGTTCCTCTATGTCGTCATCATTAGGCTTGATGGCTCCTTCAATCATCGACAGCGATGCAGTCTAGGGTGAGACTTTTCTCCCCTGACAGATCTTTGTATTCGGCGGCTTCGCACTGCGGGCCAACTCGCTTGGCCATCTGGAGCAGATCGAGAGTTACGCCCCTGGCCACCAGGTCAGGTTTGGAAGCTTAAACTACACGGCCGATATCCGTGGAGACTTGATCTTCGATGGATTCGAGCCCCTACCTTGTGCGCCATACGGTCATGATGAGCATGATTTAGCTCTACCATCGGACAGTGTTTAGGAGATCGCGCCAGCAACCACTCCGACCCTCAATTAGGAACCAGTTGCGCCATCCATGGACGGGTGGATAGACCCCAACACGAAGGCCGTATCCTCAGCGGCGATCGAGCCGAATATCGACCTTACCCTTCACGAGAGCCGTGATGCCAAGCTGCCGGATCCTTCCCCGGCCATGGACTTCGAACCGCCTGCGCTCGTGCCTATCGAATCCGACTGGGCACCAGTCATGAAGTTTACCTCCGCGGATATCTTTCAGCACTCGCCCTTCGGTGACATACTGAACTCATTAAGGTCTCTCTCCTTGTCGGGAGAGTCCTGGCCGATATGTCCGGCAGGATTGGGATGCGGATGACGAAGAAATTCGCCACCCACCCACCACCCACTAAGTAGCCATTGTTGATGATTTGACCGACATGCTCAACTTTGACTCCAAAGACATCGACGGTATGGACGACGATGCAGGAGACGAACAGGAACCACTGCCCACAGGGCACCGGATGCCCACTTCATCATATGACGTATACATGGTGGACACACCCAAAGAAAACGACGACAAGGAACGGAAGGACGCAGCGAAGGGTTGTTCCCTTGAGAAGCAGTCAAAGCGGCGGCATAAGCACCACTCCAAATCCCGCCTCGGCAGAAACAATGACCATATAGACCCAGCGTTAGAGCAGGGTGAACCATCGCCCGACCACGGCAACACGAAGAATCAAACTGAACAACCCGACTCCGTCGAAGATAACAGTCCGGAAGACATCACACCGGACAAGCACCCGGAGCAAGAGAATGCCCATCAAAGGCTTGTTGCCACTGCGAGGAGTCTGAAAAAGCAGAAGCAAAGGCTCAGGGCTACACAAGACACACTTAGAATCAGATGGAGCGAAGTACTCAATACTGCAGCGAAGTACGGCGGTAATCGCCACACCAAGAGCTACCCGAAGCGAAAGTTGCTACCTAAATTCGACGAGGAGGCCTTAGATCCCCCGCAATTAAAAAATAAAATGGCCATCCGGTCGGCTGGACGACCTCGTGACCAACATAGAGTGGAAAATGACGCCGCACATAAGCCAGTGTGTGATCCACGCGAGGGGTCACATCAAAAGGACGGCGCAACCAGATTCATATGCCGGCCACGCAAGTGCGCTCCAGCATGCAATGCAACACAACAAACATCCGAACACCACGGTATACCCAAATACAGGGGTCTCGCACACCCCCTATGTTTCACCGATGAGGTGCTGGACCATGAATTTCTAGAGGGATTCAAACCTGTAAACATAGAGGCGTACGACGGAATGACAGACCCTGGGGTCTGGATTGAGGACTACATCCTCCATATCCACATGGCTCGAGGAGACGATCTCCACGCCATCAAGTACTTACCCCTCAAGCTCAAAGGGCCAGCTCAGCACTGGCTTAAAAGCCTCCCCAAAAACTCCATTGGAAGCTGGGAAGAGCTCGAAGACGCCTTTCCGGCAAATTTTCAAGGGACCTATGTCCGACCACCGGATGCAGACGATTTAAGTCATATAACTCAACAGCCTGGAGAGTCAGCCCGAAAGCTTTGGAACAGGTTCCTCACTAAGAAGAACCAAATAGTCAACTGTCCGGACGCCGAAGCCTTAGCATCTTTCAAGCACAGCGTTCGAGATGAATGGCTCGCCAGACACCTTGGCTAAGAACAGCCGAGAACAATGGCAGCATTAACAAGCCTCATGACCCACTTTTGCGCGGGCGAGGACAGCTGGTTAGCCCGATGCAGCACCAGCGACCCAAGTACATCCGAAGTGAGGGACGAGCAGGAAATCACGACGCAGCAAAAACAAGCGCCAGAATAAAGAAGACAGCCCGAGTAGCACGACGGTAAACGCCAGATTCAGAAGCTCTCGGCCAGGTCAGCAAAAGCCGCCCTCCAAAGGCAACAGAGACGAACTGTCCAGCCTAAACAAGATTCTGGACCAAATATGTCAGATCCATAGTACCCCCGATAAACCTACAAATCATACACATAGAGAATGTTGGGTCTTCAAGCAGTCCGGCAAGCTCAACGCCGAACATAAGGGGCAGGATACACCAAGCGAAGACGAGGACGAGCCTCGCAAGCAAAGCACTGGGGAACATAAGAAATTTCCACCAGAAGTCAAAACAGTGAACGTGTTACATGTGATAAAGGGGAGAAACAAAGCAGCACGCCTAGAGCCACATGCCCCAGGGCCAATCACCGCGGAGTTCTGCCACTGGTCATCCCAACCGATCACTTTTGACCATTGGGATTACTCGGCAAGTATCCGGTGGGCAGGATGGGCTGCCTTGGTATTAGACCCAATAATTGATGGATACCACTTTACACGAGTCCTGATGGACGGCGGCAGCAGTTTAAACCTGATATATCAGGACACAGTCCGCAACATGGGGGTAGACCCAGCAAAAATTAGCCATAGCAATACTACCTTTAAAGGAGTAACGCCAGGCACAGAAGCCCATTGTACGGGCTCCCTGCTACTAGAGGTAATATTCGGCTTTCTCGATAACTTCCGCAGTGAAAAGTTAACCTTCCACACCGCTCCGTTCCAAAGTGGCTATCAAGCACTACTCGGACGTGAAGCTTTCGCTCGCTTTAACGCAATACCACATTATGCTTCTCTCATGCTTAAGATGCCCGGTCCACGCGGCATCATTACAGTAAATGGAAATATTGAGCGTTCCTTATGCACGGAAGACCGTGCGGCTACCCTGGCAGCCGCACACTAAACGGCCTCACCAACTAAAGGATTTGACAGGTCGTTAAGACCATGGACGCGGTTAGACGAGTCTGGCGCAGCTATATGTAATTGATACAGGTTTGATGGCCATACCGCTATTACAATACAAGGGGCTCAACGCGCGCAAACAAGTGGCTATTAGGCTCAATTTTACTCATCTTGAATTATACATGGTTTCTTTAGTATAACCTACCTTTTTGCACGACAACTTTTCAACTAAGTTCCTCTCTTTTATAGATTACCATTGTGCTACACCTGTCCAGGATACGACACAACAGAGACACAGGCGCAGACATGCAGTAGGGACCCGCTCCAAGGATTCTTTTAGATTAAGACCCCGCGTAAACCTTTTTTACTGTCTCTTGTTGATACACATCCCTCAGATTCTCAGTACAATTGAGAAGGATGCTGACGTCTTGGCATGTGGCCACGTCAGAATAATGCACGTACCTGGACACCAGGGGCTTATTACAAAGGGCACTGTTTAGGCCCGGTTTACACCATAAAGACCGAATACCTTAGGGAGTGTTCGGCGTCGCGAGTTTGGCCTTATATGCATCAGCTCCGAATCATTTCTTTGGTAAAATATTGGGTTTGCCGGCTCCGGTGTTTTGCTTCCTTACGTTCCGCTCTATCGGCTAAGGCGGCACCAGGAGAACTACTGCGATTTTGCCCTGGTTCATCCGGACGAGCACCTCAGTAGAGAAAGCCGAAAACTGACTGTCATGATATAGCGTGAGACTGGTCAACCACTCAATGACCTATCGGAATCTTCGGGATTCCTCCGCCTTAACGAAGGGCCGTTTCCCGGCCAGGCATGTACGCACCGCGAATTCGGATGAGTGCGGAGCCACCAGGGGCTATATAGTAGCCCCACTGTCAAACTCCTCTGGCTAAGTGAAAGTGTTGAAGCATTATAGTCCGGTTGCCTAGTTCGCTGCGCTATCACCTCCTTAATGGATGAAGACGTTGGATCTAGTGTGAACATGCGTCTTCTGCGAACACCCCTGCATTATATGCGTGGGGGCTGAAGCCGACGACTGCAATCTTTCAGGTTATATACATATATACATACACAGCCGCACATGAGGCATCATAGTACTTTTGGGCAAAAGTATAAATGCAGCCTTGATAAACTTAATAAAACATTGTTTTTACAATGGGAATACGTGTCACTCAAACATAATATTCTTCGAGCACTGGGCCTCTATCGAACGAGCGCCTTCAAGAACTTCTTCAAAATAGTGCTTGGCAGCCACTCGGCCTATGGCCGAACCATGCGCCGCAACAGTGGTGGCATCCATCTCCGCCCAATATGTTTTGACACGGGTAAGGGCCATCCGCGAGCCTTCTATGCACTTTGACCTCTTCATCACATTAATGCGCGGCACCGCACCAAGGAACTGCTGCACCAAACTGAAATAGTTGTTCGGCTTTGGCCTTTCCGGCCACAGATGATCCACAACAGACCTCATGGTGAGTCCGGACAATCTAGTCAGCTCGGCCCATTCGGCAAGCCGATCAGTCAACGGAAGCGGACGCTCTGGAACGTTAAATTGTGACCAGAATAGCTTGTCCACTTCACGATGTGTTTGATCTCGGAAGTATTTGGCCGCATCGACATCACTCGCCACCAAGTCCAGATATGCGTCCGCCGAACTCCACAGCCGGTCCAGAGGGGCATACCGAGGACCTCCAAACTTCCTCCGCAACATAGAAGGTCTCCCAGCCGCGATATCCCCGGCTTGACGCAGCTCCTCCTTCTTCGCTTTCATCGTAGAGCCAGTGTCTTTGGTCGCCATCGTGGCCTTCTCCAGGTCCGTCGCCTTCGCACGGTTTTCATCTTCAAGAAGCTGGCAACGGTCAGCAGTATCTTTTAACTTTACAGCCATCTTGGCCATTTTTTCTTTGCTCACGCTATGCGCGGCCTGTTTGACCCTTAACTCTTCGGCTGCCCTTAAAGCGGCCGCATTACTACTGCTTGCTTGCTCCTTGGCTCGGGCAAGCTCCGCCCGAAGTGTCTCCACGGTGGCAGCTCCATCTGCAGTCACAACATATTAAAGATACTGGCATCATGCTGCTCTCACTATGTGACACTCACCAGAAAAATCACCTACCCTGCGCCTCGTCAAGCCGCTTGTTAACAAGCACGATGTCAGCATCTGCAGCATCCAGTTGCCGCCTTAGTTCGGCAAACCCATCAGTCCGGCTAGCCACCAGAGCTTCAACCACCTGTGCATATAGGCGGTCTAGTTATTACCTGGGACTACGATCCTCTGTTTGCCACCGTTCTCGATGACAACCAGAGTCTCAGGGGCTAGTATCTACACAGGGCAGACCTAAATATGTGCGGTGCTGTCAAAAATGTACATCATTTCACGTACCTCAAAACCCGTCAGTAGACTCATAAAGGCTTCATGCAACCCGCTTTCGGTGGACGAAATCCTTTCAATCACCGTACCCATGAACGTACGGCGCTCTTCTGAGATAGTCGCTCACTCTAGCAGATCCCTCAGTATGTCCGAGCGCATACCAGATGGTGTCGGACTCTTTTGATTGCTCTCTTCAAGAGCTGGATACTGGGGACTTCGGGTGGCCATAGGATTACCTTCTGGCCTTGACGGATCAGGAGAAACCCTCAACGACGATACTTCAAGGTCACTTGCCTCTTGGGCTGGGGAGTCCGGGGGAGGCGTTTCGCTCTCCATCATCTCCGGAAGAAGATCCCCTGAAGACGAGCTCTGCTGAGAAGGGCTAAGATCCGAACTACAAGATAAATGCTTCGGTTATTTTTCTCAGAACTAAGGTAGGATATCTTCACTATTAAGTACTTTTTGATTACTTACAGCTCGTTAGAGGGCTGATCCTCGCGCGGACATTGTGCGGCAAGAACACCCTCCGAGGCAGGACCCTCTGGTGGATATTTCTTCTCTCGTTTGGAAACCTTGGTTTCCGGATCTTCAAAGGTAGTCCTCTTCCTTCCCCGGGGAGAGAGAATGCCAGATTCTTCCCCTTGGTTATCCTCCCTCGCGAAGGCACTCATTCCCTCGGTTGGAATAGGTAGCGATGGAGGCCCGCTTTCTCCCTCTTGATTCCCCCATTCATCTTCCTTTGAGGGCACCAGACAAGGTGCTGGCTTGCACATCTTTTCCAGCACCGGATTTTCCAAGCCTTCAGGAAGGGGGGCCGAACACCGGATCATCTTCGCCTTTGTTATCCAGTCCTGGTCAAAGAGAGATTCTTCAGAATGATGTCATGGTAAATAAAAGGACGGTGTGTTCGGCCATGGGATTACTTACTTGGGCAGTGGTGCGGTTTCTGCTCAGGCCCACGTCCTCGGTAGTGTCCGGACACTCCATTTGGGGTCCGAAGAACGATTTGTACATCTCCTCGTGCGTCAGGCTGGGGAAATTCTGAATAGTGCGCGGTCCTTCCGGGTTGAATTCCCACATGCGGAGGGGCCGACGTTTGCAAGGCTGGACTCAACGAACCAGCATAACTTGCATTACCATAACTAGACTGAAATCTCCCTCGAAGAGATCTCGGATGCGGCTCTGCAGTATGGGCACGTCCTTGGCTGGACCCCACCTCAGCCCCCTGCTGATCCATGACATCAGTTGTGGTGGAGGTCCCGAGCAAAAGGTGGGGGCAGCTACCCACTTGGCACTTCGGGGAGCTGTGACATAAAACCACTCCCGCTGTGTCATGACCGGTTTTCCAATAAAAATATTTATTGAGAAACCAATCTTTTGAGTCCAGTATGAGAGAAATTCTCCTCACTGGTAGACAATTTCTTGATATAATAAGCCAGTAGAATAAAATATATTACAGGGTTGAACTACGGTTGCTCAACCAAATTATTACAAGCACGCCAATAATTATACATAAAGGCAGACATGACACAGTGGTGTGGAGACATACTATTGACTCGAGGATAGGGCGGTGGTGGAAAAACACAGCAGGGAGAGAAATACAAGACTCTAAGTCTATCATCTCATCGAGCGTCAAGGTGAGGCTCAATGAATTTATTTGGTAGCGGAAGCGGATATAAAACAGTGACCAAATCCAGGGTCACACGAGACTGACTGGGACTCCTCTAAGTGTCGGACTCGCTATCAAACTCTTCGTCCATGAGATCGCCTTCGTCAGCATCTGGCCAAATCAACAAGCCAGTGAGTACTTTGAAAGTACTCGCAAGACAGTTCGGACGTAAGATATAATAAATGCATGCATGGATGCGTCATGAATGAATTCACCAATGTACATTCAAAATCAGCATAACGAGATAAGTAAAAGGGAAACGGCGGTAGTCCGCCTGAAATCCCAACAGAGCATAAATAAATACCGATCGGGTGTCTGAAGCGACGCCTCGAAAGGTGAACAAATAAATATAAGGAAATGATGCCACAGTCGGGCGTCTTAGCGACACCACATAAAGGGCTTTAAAAGAAATGCCACAGTCGGACGTCGAGGCGACATCACAGAAAGGGCTTTTAAAAGAAATGCCACAGTCGGACG
The DNA here is from genome assembly GCF_018294505.1 of Triticum aestivum. Classification (NCBI taxonomy): domain Eukaryota; kingdom Viridiplantae; phylum Streptophyta; class Magnoliopsida; order Poales; family Poaceae; genus Triticum; species Triticum aestivum. The sequence goes on from NC_057803.1 coordinate 106,998,814, forward strand.
TCGGGGCGACATCACAGAAAGGGCTTTAAAAGAAATGCCACAGTCGGACGTCGGGGCGACATCACAGAAAGGGCTTTGAAAGAAATACCACAGTCGGACGTCGAGGCGACATCACAGAAAGGGCTTTAAAAGAAATACCACAGTCGGACGTCGAGGCGACATCACAGAAAGGGCTTTAAAAGAAATGCCACAGTCGGACGTCGGGGCGATGTCACAGAAAGGGCTTTGATTCATAAGTAAATAATACTCATAATAAACATTTAATTCATGAGAATAAATGGGTTAGTCCATCCACAGGAATATTCAATTAACCGGAATTAGCACTCAAACGAATCACCGGAGTCTCTGTCATCAAAACTGTCATTGTTAGGACAAGATAATACGAATTCGGACATGGAATAGATGATTTGGAGGGATATATGACTCTGCAGAGTTTGTACAAAATTATTCCCACAGCCAACGGATTTCCGTAGTCATGAAGGACTAGTTCCGTTTACGGTATTTCGGAAGAAAATACAGCTAACCAGTACACACCCATCATACCTCTCGATGCTAGGAATCACCCTAGACATCGTCCAAGAAAAACTTTTGAGACGGGGAGATCACAATCTCGAATAGCATGGGATCAAATTTATATACGCGCGCTCTAAGGGGTGCCCCCCTCTCGGTCCCAACCGGAAACACCCATGCCCCCTGACCGGATGACTGGCTTTAATCCAGGGCCATGGAACCATCATCACGGCCTCTCCTTTTGGTGTGTACCAGAAAAGCGGTTTGCAACTTACTAAACCATATTCCTTGCGGAAAACATGTGGTAGTACAAGGAAGGAAATGAAAGGAACTGGACCGATACGGTTTGACACTGAAGTCACATAGTCCGGCATGAGACTGGCATGCTACAACACTACCATCTCACCCATCCTCATGCCAACACATGGCCATTCATGCTCACATCCATCCACTTATGGATCATCAAACTCACTTACCTCATTGTCGCATAAAATAACGTTCACCGATATGCTTCTCAACATGCCATGAAACTAACTAAATGCAAAACATGCCAAGACACTCATCATATCAAAAGTTCAAACATGCTTGCCTGGTTCAGAGTAGTCGGAGCCTAGCTCGGTGAAGTTCGCGGCTCCGTCACCTCCTTCGGTATCTACGGTATAAAGAGAATATATGCGCTTTCGTAAATACCAAGGAGTGCATAGAAAGTATACCAAATATTTTCCAAATAAATCTGATAAAAAACTAGACAAAATTTTAAAGAGGACAGAAAAAGAATCAACCAAAAATACTATTCTGTTTAAAAGTTATAAAGGTTTTTGTCCAGGGACTCATCTGTAATGAAACAGAAGATTTCCAGGGGTTAGTTTATAAAAACAGAAAACGCTTCGGCAGAAACTACGCCAGCCCAAAGAGAAAACGCATTCTGCCCGAAGGCGCTTCCAGAAAACGATTCAAAAGAGAGAGCAGAGAGGCTGACGGTGGGGTCCCACTTGTCAGGTTTAAACATTCAAACGGGGCGGACGAAGCTCGTCGGCGCCCGAGAGCCGCGGTGGTCGCCGGCGGCGATCCACGGCGAGGCAGGGAGATCGGGGAGTACCTCCGTGCTCAGGGCGCCATTCCGCATCGGTTGGTGGTGGTGGTGGTCGCCGGCGAGCACTGTGTCGACGGCAGTCCCTGCTTCGGCGGACGGTGGTTCGGACGAGGATGGAGCTCGCCGGAGAGGGCTGCAAGGTTCAAATTGACGAGGGGGTTAGGGTGCTAGGTGTGGAAGAGGGCTACGGACGAGGTTTGGGCGCCGGAGATGGCCTTACCAGAGTGAATCGAGCTGGAGGCCGAGGCGGGGCGAGGCGGCCGGAGCTGGGGAAGGAGACCTCCTCGAGGTTCCCCTAGTGGCCTGGTGGGGTGTTGGTGAGAAGTGGTGATGCTGCGTGCACGAGAGTGAGCTCGGGGCCCCTTTATATAGGCGGTCCGAGGCGGTTGCCGTGAACGAGGATCACCGGCGAGTGATTACGGTGGCGCAGTGCTTGGTCGGGGTGGTTAGGGGGTCGAGCGTCATCACGGAGGTTCAATGGGTCCGTTTTGGTGCTAAACTGGCCGGGGTTTGGGTGTTAAGGGCGAGCTCGACGGAACGGGGATGGCGCGGGCCCGTCGGCGGCGGAGAGCGCGTTCTGTGCTTGCCGGCCACGGTGGCTGTGCCACGGGCGTGCCCTGGCATGCATGAGGCCACGCGGAGAGCCAGGGAGCGATGGGCGGCGCGGAACGGCGTTCTGCCGTGGTGTGCCTCCTGTCGGCCGCCACGGGAGGTCCCGACGCCACAGAAGACGCCGGCGAGGGCGGGCCAGCGCGCTACTGACGCCAGGAAGGCTCCACGCACGCGTGTGAAGCTTCGGACAAGAGGAAGAGGCGGCGAGGAACGTGCCAATGGCACTGTGGCCGCGTGACTGAAACTGACGGACGGAAGATGACACTAAAACTGAATTTTTCTGAACTTTGAACAGTAACAGTGCCCACAAGGTGTTCGACAAAATGAAATTGGCCTCTGGTGATTTTTCCTTGAGCTGATTTTTGGTGGAGTGGCTTCTCCTTGCTCATGTAGGCTGCATGATTTTTGGTGGAATTTTTGGAGCAGTGTGGATATGAATTTCACCAAATTTGGTAAATCTGGTCCAAACTTGCAGAGACTGTATTTTGAAAAATTTGAAAAGAGGAGGAGTGGATCAAGATGGTTCTGGGTTGTGGGTTCAAAGGACAATCCAGGAGAATTGGTTTGAGGTCAAAACTCAAATGAAAAAGAGTACTTGCTTTGAAAATCCCTCAAGCTCCAAATAATTTTCAGAATTGAAATGAGAGGAAAAATAATTAGAATAAAATCCAAATCTAGTTTGGATTAGTTGGGACAGAGAACTTAGGTTGATCACAAGGGGGAGGGGAGGTTTTGGAGGGGTTTTATCACATGGGCAAAAATACAAAGCCATGGGTGGCTTCAAAGATATGAAAATCCCAAATTTTCATAGAGCTTCACTTTAAAAATAAAACAAAATAAAACTCCCAAAAAAATAAATTTGAGAGAGAACCAGCAGAGAAGAAGTTCCAAAAGATCAAACACTAAGGTTTGAAAAAAATAAAATCCTTGCCAAAGCAAAGAAAGTTTTTAAGAGGAAGGTTTTTCTGAAAAAGAAAATTTTTAAAAAGTCTCTCCTCAAAACCACAAAGTTTTTTGATAAAAACCAAATAAAATTTTTGGAGTGTCACACGTTGCCACAATCCAGACACCTCTGGAAAGGAACCCTTCGTCCATGGAGAATTTTGCTTATTAGAGCACCTACGCATGCTGCGTACTGCCCCCCGACCGTCTTCGGCTTCACATCAAAGGTCTTGAGCCACAGGCCGAAGTGAGGGGTAATGCGAAGGAAGGTTTCGCAAACAACAATAAATGACGAGATGTGAAGATGGGAATCCGGGGCCAGATCATGAAAATCCAGCCCGTAATAGAACATAAGACCCGTAACAAAGGGATCCAGAGCGAGGCCTAGTCCTCGAAGGAAGTGGGAGACGAACACAACGCTCTCGTTGGGTTCAGGAGTAGGGACGACCTGCCCTCGAGCGGGCAGCCTATGCGAAATTTCAGCGGTCCGATATTTGGCCTCCCTCAGCTTCTTGATATCCTCCTCCGTGACGGAGGAAGGCATCCATCGGCCTTGAAGGCTGGATCCAGACATGATTGAAGGTCCGAAGCGCCTGACCTGGGCTTTGGGTGTTAGAACTCGAGGCAGGGGAAGGATTCGATTGAGCACAGGAGGGAAAAAAGTAAAAGTCTTGTCCCTTTATAAAGAGGGTGAATATCAATCGTCCTCCTTGTGGCTGTTTGGGACTTGCCTAAAATCTAGGAGTCCTAGGCACGGTTGGGTTACCCATGTCCGTATTAATGAGAATCCCGTAATAAGGGGAGCACGATCTCTGCTTTGACAAGACGTGTCAAGAAACTGCCTCGCGTTATGTGCGGGGCTGGTTAAAGAAAAACGGTTCAAATAATTACCGGGCCATGGCGTGAGGTCATGCTGCCAAAACATGTCAGCAGATTAGATTTGTGGAAATATTATTCTCTCTACGATGGTATGTGGAACTTATTTTGCAGGGTCGGACACTATCGTTGTATTCAAACTCTTCCATGGTGTATTCGAAGGAGGAACCCGCCTTGCGATGCCGAAGACAACACTGCGCACCGGACTCATCGTCATTGAAGCCTGGTTCAGGGGCTACTGAGGGAGTCCTGGATTAGGGGGTCTCCGGACAGCCGGACTATATCCTTTGGCCGGATTGTTGGACTATGAAGACACATGATTGAACACTTCATCCCGTGTCCGGACGGGACTCTACTTGGCATGGAAGGCAAGCCAGGAAATACAGATATGTATATCTCCACCTTTGTAACCGACCTTGTGTAAACCTAGCCCCCTCCGATGTCTATATAAACCGGAGGGTTTTAGTTCGTAGGACAACAGACAATCATACCATAGGCTAGCTTCTAGGGTTTAGCCTCTCCGATCTCGTGGTAGATCAACTCTTGTACTACTCATATTATCACGAATAATCAAGCAGGATGTAGGGTTTTACCTCCATCAAGAGGGCCCGAACCTGGGTAAAACATCGTGTCCCCTGCCTCCTGTTACCATCCTCCCTAGACGCATAGTTCGGGACCCCCTACCCGAGATCCGCCGGTTTTGACACCGACAGTGCCATTGAGAATAATTAACCATAATATTATCTAGGAGTTTGGTAGCTTCTCCTAAACTGATTTCCATAAAAGTGCCTCCTGCAGAGGAATCTAAAAGATTTCTAGAAGCAAAATTCAATCCGGCATAAATTTTTTGTATAATCATCCATAATTTCAAACCATGTGCAGGGCAATTACGTATCATTAATTTCATCCTCTCGCAAGATTGTGCAACATGCTCATGATCAAGTTGCTTAAAATTCATAATATCGTTTCTAAGAGAGATGATCTTAGTGGGAGGAAAATACTTAGAGATAAAATCATCTTGCACTTATTCCATGAATCAATACTATTTTTAGGCAAAGACGAAAACCAAGCTTTAGCACGATCTCTAAGCGAAAACGGAAATAGCTTAAGTTCAACAATATCATTATCTACATCTTTCTTCTTTTGCATATCACACAAATCAACAAAGTTGTTTAGATGGGTAGCGGCATCTTCACTAGGAAGGCCAGAAAATGGATCTTTCATGACAAGATTCAGCAAAGCAGTATTAATTTCACAAGATTCAGCATCGATAAGAGGAGCAATAGGAGTGCTAATAAAATCATTATTGTTGGTATTGGCAAAGTCACACAATTTAGTATTATCTTGAGCCATCATGACAAGCAAGCAATCCAACACACAAGCAAACAAGCAAAGAAAAAGCGAATGGAAAGAGAGGGCGAAAGGAAAAGAGGGCAAATAAAACGGCAAGGCTGAAGTGGGGGAGAGGAAAACGAGAGGCAAATGCAAATAATGTAATGCAAAGGATAAGAGTTGTGATGGGTACTTAGTATGTCTTGACTTGGCATAGATCTCCCTGGCAACGGCGCCAGAAATCCTTCTTGCTACCTCTTGAGCATGCGTTGGTTTTCCCTTGAAGAGGAAAGGGTGATGCAGCAAAGCAGCGTAAGTATTTCCCTCAGTTTTTGAGAACCAAGGTATCAATCCAGTAGGAGACCATGCACAAGTCACCTCGTACCTACACAAACAAATAAGAACCTCGCAACCAACGCGATAAAGGGGTTATCAATCCCTTCACGGCCACTTGCAAGAGTGAGATTTGATAGAGATAATAAAATAATAAGATAAATATTTTTGGTATTTTATGATATAAATTGAAAGTAAATATTGCAAAATAAAATAGATTGGAAACTTGTATGATAGAAAATAGACCCGGGGGCCATAGGTTTCACTAGTGGCTTCTCTCAAGATAGCATAAGTATTACCATGGGTGAACAAATTACTATCGAGCAATTGATAGAATTGAGCATAGTTATGAGAATATCTTGGTATGATCATGTATATAGGCATCACGACCGTGACAAGTAGACTGACTCCTGCCTGCATCTACTACTATTACTCCACACATCGACCGCTATCCAGCATGCATCTAGAGTATTAAGTTCATAAGAAGAGAGTAACGCTTTAAGAAAGATGACATGATGTAGAGGGATAAACTCATGCAATATGATATTAACCCCATCTTTTTATCCTTGATGGAAACAATAAATACATGTCATTTCCCTTTCTATCACTGGGATCGAGCACCGCAAGATTGAACCCAAAGCTAAGCACTTCTCCCATTGCAAGAAAGATCAATCTAGTAGGCCAAACCAAACTGATAATTCGAAGAGACTTGCAAAGATAACCAATCATACATAAAAGAATTCAGAGAAGATTCAAATATTGTTCATAGATAATCTTGATCATACACCCACAATTCATCGGATCTCGACAAACATACCGCAAAAAGAGTTACATCGAATAGATCTCCAAGAAGATCGAGGATAACCTTGTTTAGATATCCAAAGAGAGAGAAGAAGCCATCTAGCTAATAACTATGGACCCGAAGGTCTGAAGTAAACTACTCAGACATCATCAGAGAGGCCATGGAGTTGATGTAGAGGCCCTCCGTGATCAATTCCCCCTCCGGCGGAGCTCCAAAAAAGGCCCCAAGATGGGATCTCTTGGGTACAGAAGGTTGCGGTGGTGGAAATAGGGTTTCGTGTTGCTCCGAGATGTTTTGGGGGTACGTAGGTATATATAAGAGGAGGAAGTAGGTCGGTGGAGCCACGAGGGGGGAGGGCGCACCCAGGGGGTAGGCGCGCCCCCTGCCTCGTGGCCACCTCGTTGGTTGCTTGACGTCCATTCCAAGTCCTCTGGATCACGTTTGTTCCAAAAATCACGCTCCCAAAGGTTTCATTCCGTTTGGACTCCGTTTGATATTCTTTTTCTGTGAAACACTGAAATAGGCAAAAAAACATCAATTTGGGCTCGGCCTCCAGTTAATAGGTTAGTCCCCAAAATAATATAAAAGTGTAAAATAAAGCCCATTAACATCCAAAACAGATAATATAATAGCATGGAACAATAGAAAATTATAGATACGTTGGAGACGTATCACAGTGCAATTGCTCGGGTTCAGTTAGAGCCAAACGCCTCGCTCGGGTTCAGTTAGAGTGCAACGCCTAGCACACACGCGCATACATACGACAGAAACGCGCATCACTCGGCCCCGACCACCCACCGTAACCGGGAACTCCCCTGATATTTTCCTCGCCCTCGCTTCTACCACGGTTTTCTCCGTCATGGACGGCCAAAAGAATGTCATGCAGCTGCATCTCCGCCCCGCCCAGGACGAAAAGCCCATTTTTTGTCATTATTTTTTGTCATAGAAGTAGGAGCCCACCACATCTATGATTATACTGGGTTTTGTCACAATTATCGTCATAGAAGTGTCATAAGCATGACATATTTTTTTTCGTTCGGCCCAAAATGTCACGGATGTGTCTTTTTTTTGTAGTGTATAGTTTTGCGGTGCTTAGGCGAAGCCCTGCGGGAATCACTTCACCATCACCGTCACCATGCCGTCGTGCTGACAGAACTCCTCTACATCCTCGACACCTTGCGGGATCAAGAAGGCGAGGGACGTCATTGCGCTGAACATGTGCAGAACTCAGAGGTGCCGTACGTTCGGTGCTTGATCGGTCGGATCTAGAAGAAGTTCGACTACATCAACCGCATTGTCAAACGTTTCCGCTTTCGGTCTATGAGGGTACATGGACATACTCTCCCCCTCTCGTTGCTATGCATCTCCTAGATAGATCTTGCGTGAGCATAGGATTTTTTTTTTGAAATTGCATGCTACGTTTCCCAACAGTGGCATCTGAGCCAGGTCTATGCATAGATGATATGCATGAGTAGAACACAAAGTGTTGTGGGCGGTGATAGTCATACTGTTACCACCAATGTCTTATTTGATTCGGCGGTATTGTTGGATGAAGCGGCCCAGACCAACCTTACATGACCACGTTAATGAGACCGGTTCCATCGACATACATGCAACTAGTTTTGCATAAAGGTGGCTGGCGGGTGTCTGTTTCTCCTACTTTAGTTGAATCGAATTTGACTGCGTCCGGTCCTTGTTGAATGTTAAGACAACAAACTTGATAAATCACCGTTGTGGTTTTGATGCGTAGGTAAGAACAGTTCTTGCTAGAAGCCCATAGCAGCCACGTAAAACTTGCAACAACAAAGTAGAGGACGTCTAACTTGTTTTTGCAGGGCATGTTGTGATGTGCTATGGTCAAGACGTGATGTGATAAACGTTGTTGTATGAGATGATCATGTTTTGCAAGAAATCTGACAACCGGCATGAGCCTTATGGTTGTCTCTTTATTGTACGAAATGCAAACGCCATGTAATTGCTTTACTTTATCACTATGCGTTAGCGATAATTATAGAAGCAATAGTTGGCGAGACGACCACGACGCTACGATGCAGATCAACGTGTCGAGCCGATGACGATGGAGATCATGACGATGCTTTGGAGATGGAGATCAAAAGCACAAGATGATGATGGCCATGTCATGCCACATTTTTTGATTGCATTTGATGTTTATCTTTTATGCATCTTATTTTTCTTACTACGGAGGTAGCATTATAATATGATCCCTTAACTAAAATTTCAAGGTATAAGTGTTCTCCCAAGCATGTACCGTTGCGACAGTTCATCGTGTTGAGACACCATGTGATGATCGGGTGTGATAGACTCTACTTTCACATACAATGGGTGCAAGACAGTTTTGCACATGCGGAATAGTCGGTTTAAACTTGACGAGCCTGGCATGTACAGACATGGCCTCGAAACACTGGAGACCGAAAGGTTGAATGTGAATCATATAGTAGAGATGATCAACATAGAGATGTTCACCATTGATGACTACTCCATCTCACGTGTGATCGGACATGGTTTAGTTGATTTGGATCACGTATCATTTAGATGACTTGAGTGATGTCTATCTAAATGGGAGTTCTTAAGTAATTTGATTAATTGAACTTAATTTATCATGAACTTAGTCCTCATAGTATTTGCATATCTATGTTGTAGATCAATAGTTTGCGATGTAGTTCCCCTGTTTTTTGATATATTCCAGGAGAAAACTAAGTTGAAAGATGTTAGTAGCAATGGTGCGGACTGGGTCCGTGATATGAGGATTATCCTCATTGCTGCACAAAGGAATTGTGTCCTTAATGCACCGCTAGGTGACAAACCTATTGTAGGAGCAGATGCATACGTTATGAACGTTTGGCAAGCTCGATATGATAACTACTTGATAGTTTAGTGCACCATGCTTTAAGGCTTAGAACCGAGACTTCAAAAATGTTTTGAACGCCACGGAGCATATGAGATGTTCCAAGAGCTGAAATTTGTATTTCAGACTCATGCCCGTATCGAGAGGTATGAGACCTCTGATAAGTACTTTGCCTACAAGATGGAGGAGAATAGCTCAGTCAATGAGCATGTACTCAGAATGTCTGGGTACTACAATAGCTTGAATCAAGTGGGAGTTAATCTTCCAGATAAGATAGTGATTGATAGAGTTCTCTAGTCACTATCACCAAGCTACTAGAACTTCGTGATGAACTATAATATGCAAGGGATGATGAAAACGATTCCCGAGCTCTTCGCAATACTGAATTCGGCGAAGGTAGAAATCAAGAAAGAGCATCAAGTGTTGACGGTTAAACAAGACCACTAGTTTCAAGAAAAAGGGCAAGGGGAAAAAAGGGAACTTCAAGAAGAATGGCCAGCAAGTTGCCACTCCCGAGAAGAAGCCCAAAACTAGACCCAAGCCTGAAACTGAGTGATTCTGCTACAAAGGAAATGGTCACTAGAAGCGGGACTACCCCAAATATTTGGTGGATAGGAAGGATGGCAAAGTGAAACAGGGTATATTTGATATACATGTTATTGATGTGTACCTCACTAGTGCTCCAAGTAGCCCATGGGTATTTGATACCTGTTCAGTTGCTAAGATTAGTAACTGGAAACAGGAGTTGCAGAATAAACGGAGACTAGTTGAGGGTGAGGTGACGATGTGTGTTGGAAGTGGCTCCAAGATTGATATGATCATCATTGCACACTCCCTATACTTTCGGGATTAGTGTTGAACCTAAATAAACGTTATTTGGTGTTTGCGTTTAGCATAAACAAGATTGGATCGTGTTTATTGCAATACGATTATTCATTTAAGTCAGAGAATAATTGTTGTTCTGTTTACATGAATAAAACCTTCTACGGTCATACACCCAATGTAAATGGTTTATTGAATCTCGATCATAGTAATACACATATTCATAATATAGATGCCAAAATATGCAAAGTTGATAATGATAGTGCAACATACTTGTGGCACTGTCATTTAGGTCATATTGGTGTAAAGCGCATGAAGAAAGTCCATGCTGATGGACTTTTGGAATCACTTGATACTTGCAAACCAAGCCTCATGGGCAAGATGACTAAAACTCCATTCTCTGGAACAATGGAGCAAGCTAATGACTTATTGGAAATAATACATACCAATGTATGCAGTCCGATGAGTGTTGAGGCTAACCGCGGGTATCGTTATTTTCTGACCTTCACAGATGATTTGAGTAGATATGGGTATATCTACTTGATGAAAAACACAAGTCTAAAATAGTTGAAAAGTTCAAAGAATTTCAGAGTGAAGTGGAGAATCATCGTAACAAGAAAATAAAGTGTGTATGATCTGATCACAGAGGTGAATATTTGAGTTACGAGTTTGGCATCCATTTAAAACAATGTGGAATAGTTTCACAACTCATGCCACCTGGAACACCACAATGTAATGGTGTGTCCAAATGTCGTAATCGTACTTTATTAGATATAGTACGATCTATGATGTCTCTTACCGATTTACCACTATTGTTTTGGGGTTATGCATTAGAGATAGCTACATTCACGTTAAATAGGGCACCATCTAAATCCGTTGAGATGACACCTTATGAACTATGGTTTGGCAAGAAACATAAGCTGCCGTTTCTTAAAGTTTGGGGTTGTGACACTTATGTCAAAAGGCTTCAACCTGATAATATTTCTTCGTTTGCATATCACACAAATCAACAAAGTTGTTTAGATGGGTAGCGGCATCTTCACTAGGAAGGCCAGAAAATTGATCTTTCATAACAAGATTCAACAAAGCGGTATTAATTTCACAAGATTCAGCATCGGTAGTAGGAGCAATCGGAGTGATAATAAAATCATTGTTGTTGGTATTGGAAAATTCACATAATTTAGTATTATCTTGAGCCATCGTGACAAATAGTCAATCCAACACACAAGCACACAAGAAGCAAGCGAAAAGAGACGAACGGAAGAGGGGCGAAGAAAAGGCAAAGGTTTTCGAAAAACGTTTTAGAAGTGGCGGAGGGGAAAACGAGAGGCGAATCGCAAATAATGTAATGCGAGGGAGAAGAGTTTATGGTGGGTGCTTGGTATGTATTCACTTGGCATAGATCTCCCCGGCAACGGCGTTAGAAATCCTTCTTGCTACCTCTTGAGCATGCGTTGGTTTTCCCTTAAAGAGGAAAGGGTGATGCAACAAAGTAGCGTAAGTATTTCCCTCAGTTTTGAGAACCAAGGTATCAATCCAGTAGGATACAATGCACAAGTCACCTAGTACCTGCACAAACAATCAAGAACCTCGTAACCAAAGCGATAAAGGGGTTGTTAATCCCTTCACAGTCACTCGCAAAAGTGAGATCTAATAGAGATAGTAAAGTAAATATTTTTGGTATTTTTGTTGTATAGATTGGAAAGTAAAGATTGCAAAATAGTAAACGAGATGTGATGTAAATAAAAGAGATGTAATATAATAGGAAAGAGACCCGGGGGCCATAGGTTTCACTAGTGGCTTCTCTCAAGATAGCATGTATTACGGTGGGTGAACAAATTACTGCCAAGCAATTGATAGAAAAGCGCATTGTTATGAAGATATCTAAGGCAATGATCATGAATATAGGCATCAGGTCCGTGTCAAGTAGATCGAAACGATTCTGCATCTACTACTATTACTCCACACATCGACCTCTATCCAGCATGCATCTAGAGTATTAAGTTCATAAGAACGGAGTAATGCATTAAGCAAGATGACATGATGTAGAAGGATAAACTCAAGCAATATGATATAAAGCCCATCTTTTTATCCTCGATGGCAACAATACAATACATGCCTTGTTGTCCCTACTGTCACTGGGAAAGGACATCGTAAGATTGAACCCAAAGCTAAGCACTTGTCCCATTGCAAGAAAGATCAATCTAGTAGGCCAAACTAAACCGATTATTCGAAGAGACTTGCAAAGATATCAAATCATGCATATAAGAATTCAGAGAAGAACCAAATAATATTCATAGATAATCTTCTTCATAAATCCACAATTCATCGGATATCGACAAATACACCACAAAAGAGTATTACATCGAATAGATCTCCAAGAACATCGAGGAGAACTTTGTATTGAGAATCAAAGAGAGAGAAGAAGCCATCTAGCTAATAGCTATGGACCCGAAGGTCTGTGGTAAACTACTCACGATTCATCAAAGAGGCAATCACTACAAAAAAAGACACATTCGTGACACTTTGGGCCGAACAATTTTTTTTCTGTCATACTTATGACACTTCTATGACAATAATTGTGACGAAACACGGTATCAACATAGATGTGGTGGGGTCCTACTTCTATGACAAAAAATCATGACACAAAATGCGCTTTTCGTCCTGGGCAGGCCGGAGACTCAGCTACATGACATTCTTTGGGCCGTCCATGACGGAAAAAACCGTGGTAGAAGCGAGGGCGAGGAAAATATGAGGGTGTTCCCGGTTATGGTGGGTGGTCGGGGCCGAGCGATGCGCATTTCTCTCGTACACGCACACGCGTGGGTGCGAGGTGTTGGGCTAATTGAACCCGAGCAAGGCGTTGGGCTCTAACTGAACCCGAGCGATTGCACTACAGGCTACACGTTACTGAACCCGAGAAATCGATCGATGGCTGTTAACTGAACCCGATCGAGCGATTCCTTTGCTACTGCTACTAACTGAAGCCGACCGATGCTGCCTCTGGATGAACAGTGAGCGTTGCTGGGGGGGTTGGATGAACAGTTCCTGGTGGGGGTGGATGAACAGGACCCCGTGGTGTTGCCTCTGGATAAACAGGACCCCGATCGATCGAGCCGGTTGGGGCTAGATGAACAGGACCCTGTGGAGGGCTGGATGAACAGGACCACCCCGTGGAGGGCAGGATGAATGGTAGACGGTGGAGGGCTAGATGAATAGTAGCCCGTGGAGGGGTGGTTGTACAGGAGCCCGTGGAGAGGGTTGGTTGAACATTAGCCGGTGGAGTAGCACGCGGTGGTGGCTGGATGAATAGGAGCCCGTGGATGAACAGTCACAGGTGGAGGCTGGAGGAGGTCGACGGTGGATGAACAGTACGGTGGAGATGAACAGTATCCCGTGGAGTCCCGTTTTGCGGTACGCCACACCCCTCCCGATGAACAGGACCCCCGTTTCGACCGTAGCGCTCCAACACAAGTCCGTTTCCTCTGTTTTGCGGTACGCCACACCCCTCCCGATCAACAGGACCCCTGTTTTAACCGTAGGAGGTCCGTTTCCTCTGTTTTGCAGTATGCCAGACCACTCCCGATGAACAGGACCCCGTTTCGAGCATGGCTGGTCGAACACAAGGCCGTTTCCTCTGTTCTGCGGTACGCCAGGCCTCGTTTCCATCGGATGTTCCATCCAAGCCCTCCCGATGAACACAACGACGCATTCCATTCCGACCCAGCCGGTTGGCTCCCCATGAACACGACGACGACACTGTTTCTTTGTTCCGACCCGGCCATGTACACGAGCCCTGGTCATACGTACGTGCGAGTAGGCGTTCGAGACCCCGCCCGTATGTACGTACGTGGCCGTATTTACTTTCCTGCACTCTAGCCGTTGTACGTACGTGTACATGCTACGTGGGCGCCTCTGCTAGGACACGTGCGCGCCTCTACATCGACCAGTATGTACGTACACGTTCGCGACCAGAATGACAAAGCTATGTATGCTTCGACCAGGTGGGTCCCGACTGTCAGGCACTTCCTTGCGTGCGAAGATGTAGCTGGTGGGTCCCAGCTATCAGGGGGCGAATCATTTTTTTGCCCAGACGCACTTCCTTGCATGCGAAGATGTAGCTGGTGGGTCCCAGCAGTTAGGGGGAAATGTTTTCTTTGAGAAATACGGTGGCCCGTTTGGTGGGTCCCCGCTGTCAGGTGGAGGAATAATTATTTTGCACATAATAAGGAGTCACTTCCTTGTTGCGGCCGTGGACCCAGCTGTCAGCCTCTCCACGTACAGTCCACGTCTGATGGAAGCCATTCCTTGACCACGTTGACCACGCCGCGCCGAGAGCACCAGGACGGTGGACGATGCCGAGGCCTAGGAAGGGGACGATGCGACAGTGGATGCCCACGCGTAGAGGAGTACGAGGGTTCACTGGTTCGCTGCGGTGTGAGGCCGCTGTTGCCGCAGAATAACATGGGGTGTGGGTGTGTAGAGGGATGGCCTGGCCAGCGGTGGGAATAGTCGGGGCGATGAGGCCTCCGCGGCTGCATAGCCGGCCACAGGAGGCAGGAGCATGCGACACGACCGGCGCTGCTTTGGGCGGCTGGAGTAGGAAGACCAGAGGTTGAAGAAGCACTACTGTCGTTGGATGGACATCGTACGATCACTAGAGCTAGAATCGTTCATATTGACTAAGTTCACAAAGCACTCTGGCCTCGTCAACTTAGTAGGCCCACAAGTCAGCCTCCCACCAAGGTGGGTCCCAACCAGCAGGGGGAGTATTCATTTTTTGTGCGTAATAAGGAGGCACTTCCGGTGGGTCCGAGCTGACAGCGGGGGAACTTTTTTTCACGAAATACGGTGGCCCGTCCGGTGGGTCCCAGCAGTCAGCTGGAAATGTTTTTTTTTGCCAAATACGGTGGCCCGTTCGGTGGGTCCCTACTATCAGGTGGATGAATAATTATTTCCCGCGTAATAAGGAGGCACTTCCTTGTGGCTGCCGCGGACCCATCTGTCAGCCTCTCCACGACAGTACTCTTCCGATGGAAGTCGTTCCTTGACCACGTTGACCACACCACGCTGAGAGCACTAGGGCGGTGGACGACGGCGAGGCCTAGGAAGGGGCACTACAAAAAAATACACTTTCGTGATGATACGTGTTTATCGCAGTAGGTCGTTTTTTTGTCATGCATGTACATCCATGACAAATTTATGACAGAATCAAGATAGTCATACCTGTGCTGTCGTAGAAGTGTTCCATGACATTACCAAAATTATCATCATGGAAGTGTCCCCTTCCATGAAGATAAATCATGCGTCACAGAAGTGCTTTCGTCAAGGGTCACCGACACGTGGCATCCACCGTAACGGAACGCCATTAAGCTATCGGGTCGGGTTTTTGGATCCGATAACCCATTAACAGCCCCGACCAATGGGGATTTTCCACGTGTAAAATCATCATTGGCTGGAGGAAACACGTGTCGGCTCATCGTTGGGACAGATGTCAACCACTCATTGGACAGAAGGCGCCTATGATACGTCGACACGTGGCATGGCCCAACAGAGGCCCATTCCCGTGAAAAGACCGGCCCGTTTGACTTGGTCAAAACCTGGCAGGCCGGCCCATGGAAAGCCTGTTAACGGCCTGTTCGAATATAGCCCATTTACAGCCCGCTAACCCAAGGCCCGTTATGCCCTATCCGAATTAGGCCCAGTAGCGTCATCTGGGCCATCCAATATGATTCCAGCCCGTTTTCACTTCTGGCCCATGTATGGCCCATGACGTCTTTCGGCCCATATGAGGCCCTATGTAACTCTTGGCCTACTAACGGCCCGTGGTGAAACTGGCCCGTAATGAATAGTGTATCACTTTACACCCATTAACGGCCCGTGGTGAAACTGGCCCGTAATGAACAGTGTATCACTTTATACCCATTAACGGCCCGTTATTCCGTTGGGCCGTTTCCAGCCCATGTTATCTTTCGGCCTTCTCAGAGCCCATTTATTCTTGGGCTCATTTCCAGCATTCGTTTACTTACGGCCCGTTACTGTCATTTTCTGCTTGTGGGCCAAATTCAGCCCGTGGTTACAGTCGGCCCGTTTGTGGTCCGTTAATACGTTGGGCCATTTTCATAGCGTCATCAAATACGGCCTATTAACGATGGCCTGTTATGGTCGGCCCATGAACGGACGATTCCAACTCTAGCCCATTTACGACCATAATGTGGCCTGTTATTGGCCCATGTTTGGCCATCGATCATACTGCCCGTATAAGGCCCATTGATGATACGGCCCGTAGAAGGCCCATTGTTTCTACGGCCCGTAGAAGGCCCACTGTTTCTACAGCCCGTAGAAGGCCCACTGTTTCTACGGCCCGTAGAAGTCCCACTGTTTCTACGGCCTGTAGGAGGCCCAGTGTCACTACAGTAAATATTAGCCCATGGTTATTGTGGCCTAGTTTTAAAAATAGGTTATTGTAGCCACTAGCAAACTGCGGAAAAAGAACTACAATGACTAGAAGCAAACAAATAAACAAGACAACAAGGAAATAAATAAGCAAGCAACTTACGCTAGGCTATCACAGCTATCACACATATTACATCCACTGGGCATCAAAGTTCGCCACCAGTGCAAATAAATGCGCCGACAAAAGAATATACAAAACTAAGAGCACTTCAGAAGGCACTAGGCCTGGCCAGGTCAGCCCCCCCCAAACAGCTGAAGAAGCTGAGTAGACCTCAGTTGTGTCAACGATAGATGCATCAACACTAGATTTAAGGCATGATGGTGCGCACGGCAGTCCTCTGACATCTTCATTGCATCTTTGACTTCAAGTCGGAGCTGAGCTGAAGCAAGCCTTTCCGCTTTAAGTTGAGACTGAAGAAGTCGAACTGATTGAGGCAGCGACTGCACAGAGGTTGTCTCACACCTGCTGGTGAGTAGCTTCAACTCACTGTCTTCATCAAGACAGGACCTTGGGGTCATCTCGCTGTCCTCAAGATGGTTTGGCTCACTATCTTCCCTAAAGTTCTGCCTGGCGTAAGAGATACGAGTCTGAAAGAGAAACAAGGAGACACGTAACAGGTTTCACAATTATATAAGCAAATAAATGGATCTGTTCTGCATAAGGAACATGTTTTTACAACTACAATTTGAAACTGGTAGTTGTTGCAAACATCCAATCAGATGTAAACAGCAAAGCAAACAACAGTGGAGGAAATGATGCCTACCCAAATCTATACTAGAACAAAGTTTGAAGGCTTGAGAAGGATGAACTTACATTACATGTTAACACGGGCTGGACAAAGCCCTTCTCCATGTTGATGGAAGGATAATTCAATAAATTCCCCAAAGAAAATTCTTTATAAGCGTTGCCATTATTCTACATTTTGCAAAGAGTAAATATAGATCAAATAATATTGGAAGAAACAGAGGATAATGAAGCTCAGGTGCAGACTGATGATACATAATCAAATAGCAATTAATTAAGTACAACGTTACAAGGCAAAAGGGAGAGAGGTACTGACAAGAGCAATGCAGAGCCCATTATTGTTTTGAGATCGTATGATCCTTTGAGCAAGGAGATTCATCTGAAATTAGTTTTCATACAAGAGAGAAGGTAAGGCACAAGCAGAAATTTAGGAGTTCAAATTTTGAATTGATATCATAGACAGTACCTGACGCTGGGCTCCCAGCAGTTCTAATAGGGGTTTGGCCACTAGAGTAGGGGTAAAGTGTGGTCAGTTGGGCCTGTGTTTTCTGTGGCTGCTGATCTATCTGATTTAACAGGTATCACTACCTTTTCCAAATACCTAGTTTGTACTCCTTGACGACCTGCACTCACCCTCTTCCTTTTGGACACCTATTACGAAAGAACAACATTTGACTGGAAAAACATAGTGTGACGACACATGGAATAGGTACAGAAAATGGATAGGTATGGCATATACTCATATATGATGCTTAAACTAAGCAGATGGTGTAACAAAGTAGAAGTAATGCAAGAGGTCAGAAGCAAAATATGTGCGACCAATACAACTTTGCAAAGTTAGAGCAAGCACCTTGATGGGTGAATAAGATAGGCCATCCTCCACCATGCCAAGTTTGTTAGGCAGTGGATCATTCCGCAATATTCCTCTCGTGCGCCCATTCTCATATTCATTTTGATAATGTTCAATATCTGACATGCATGA
The DNA here is from genome assembly GCF_018294505.1 of Triticum aestivum. Classification (NCBI taxonomy): domain Eukaryota; kingdom Viridiplantae; phylum Streptophyta; class Magnoliopsida; order Poales; family Poaceae; genus Triticum; species Triticum aestivum. The sequence continues at coordinate 107,017,185 of NC_057803.1, forward strand.
AAACATAAAAACAAGTGAGATTTTCTTTGTAATGCAGAAGTGATTCTAATCCAATACTGCCTCCCTGTAAACCCCTTTGTGCTATCTCTGCAATTCTTTTAAAAGATGCCATGCATGCTGTAATTTGTTGTGTGCATTAATATAATGTGGCCTACTACTCAAAATATGAGAGCTCCAGAAGTGATGACACTTCGCAGATGATAGCTTCAACATATAGTAAAGAAGAACAAGTCGACCTGACCTGACAGATTCAAAATATACTAAGGGAGAACAACTCGACCTGACCAGTCGACCGCAAGAGAAGAGTATCATCTTAAAGAAGAGCAGAAGAGCAAGCAGATTGAAGATATTACAAGTCTTTTAATACAATGTCGGTTGGCCACCCATGATGAACCAGAGCGCACAGAGAAATACTATTCTTTCCGGTCTCTCCATATGTGGCTCACATGCATTTCGAAACTAAAGTAGGAACATTTAGCTAACCAATTAAACATCTCTCAGTTTTACTAATATCAGCAATAATATCAGATATGAATTTGTACAACTAAGCTTGTTTAGCTCGATGGGTGGAGCAGTGCTATTACGACACGAACCACGTAGGCTGATTGTGGTCATCATAAAATGGGGAAAACATAAGCATGATGAGTACAGTGTTGACCGTGGCAGTGGGATGGCAGATCTGAAGCTGCAAACCGCGCAAAGGGTAGTTAGCAACCGATGTTTGCTTTGAAATAACAACTAAGATTTGGTATGGACAAGAAAGTACGGTCAACAAGTGACAAAGAAATGCAATTATGCTGTCTCTCTATATGTCGCGACATGCATTTGGAAACTCAAGTGGGACCTTTAGCTAACCAATTAAATGTGTCGGTTAACTAATATCAGTATCATATCACAATCATATTTGAACAACTAAGCTTTCGAATTCTGAGTGTTGTGTTGTTTAGCTTGAAGGGTGGAGTAATGCTAGTACGACAGAAAGCACCTACGCAGATCATAGTAGAGTAGATAAAAGGGGAAAACCCTAAGCATCAAGAGAAAAATCAGGAAAGTGGAACTAGCTGGACCAGTGGGTGGCGCACATGCTTTTCGAAACGAATATAGGAACATTAGGTGACCAATTAAACGTTCTCTATTTTAGTGATATGAGCATCATATCAGATTCGTATTTCAACACGTAAGCTTTGGGTTGAGGTCTTGAGGAGCAGTGCTAGCACGACACGAAGCACCTACGATGATGGTAGTGAATATAAAGGGGGGAAACCATAAGCTTTACGAGTATAGTGCCCGTGCCATGGCGGATCTGAAGGTGCAAACCGGACAAAGCTACTTCGCAACCAATGTTTGCTTTCAACTAGCCACTACGATTTGGTACGGACAAGAAAAGTACAGTAAACAAATTACGATCTATTTTCCGGGTGAGATCAATAACTTAAGCACATATGGAAGAGTACCACCTCTCTTGCGACGCCGTGTAGGCCTATGCTGATACGTTGAGGGTGCTGCGGGTGCGATGGCTGTCGGCGGCGGGGAAGAAGACTTTAGACGGCAGGCGGCTGGTCGGGGGATATATCCTGTTACCGTGGACGAGGCGGTCGTAGGAGCGGCAACGTCAAGGTGGACGACGGCGCCGATGAAGTGAGAGGAGGCGATGAAAGGATGCTGGTCCAGCGCCGTGGATGAGAGACGTCCATCTCTTGTAGTGGACGGCGGGGTAGGGGTAGCGGCTCCGGCAAGGTGGAGGATGGGGTGGCGGACAGAGGAGGCTGGCCGCAGTGCGGAGGTTGTTGTACCGCCGATAGTGTATGAATGGGGAAATGGAGGGGAGGGGGATCTCAAACTTTGGGACGCGCTTCTCTGAAATGGGGGAAAGTTACGAACTTATCCCCCGTTTAAAATTTTGGACATCACGTCGGTTGGGGATAGGACGGTAATCTCGCATCTCCCAAATATTTGCCGGTAACTATTTCGGGCGAGGAGAGGGTGTTTTGCCGCCACGGTTGGTGCCCATGGTGTATGAACGGGGCTGACAGGTAGGGCGGTTGTGTCACATCTGATGGAAGTTACACATCTGCCCCTATTTAAAATATAAGCCTACATCGATTTCAGACGAGGAGAGTTTGTTTTGCCGCCCACCGTGTATGAATGGGGAAATGGAGGAAGAGACACATGTCTTTCGGACGAGCTTGAATCAAATGTGTTTTGCCGCCCACGTTTGGCGCCCACCGTGTCTGAATGGGCTCAGAGGCCGTCGTGTCACGTCTGATTGAAGTTACTAGTCTACCCCTATCGACAGCAGTGTAAATCCTGTCGATAAGGATGTCAAGTGTCAGGGGTAGACAGTAATTTCCATCTCGCAAACACTTGCTTCGAGCAGCCCACAAATTATAGTGGGTGTTTAGCCGCTTCATTCAAAACTTGGGAGAATTAGCATTCACGTTTGCCCTGGGACCTGGCAAACTAAATTCAAATCCAATTTGTATTCGATTACGAATATCCACAGATAATTATACGTTTTGTTATTTATTTCTTCAAAACCACAACAAAGATTTATTCCACCTTTATATATGATTATGATTTAGAAATGCCGTGATCTTCGAGTTCAGTAGGTTGGATACACTCTAAGTCAAACAGTTATTTCATCCAATACAAAGTTCACCTTATGTCAATCATACAAGTTCTCAGGATTACCTCGCCTAAAAAATTCGGATCATTACAACACATGGACAACATAGGGGGTCTTGCAACATAATCCATTCAGAGACATGACACAACATGCAAGTAAAATAATCTAATGAAAATTTGAACTGGTATCTAAAGAAGAACTGGGATTATCTTGGGCTTCAGATAGCAGCAACAGCAGGACCTCCTCCGTCTTCAAATGCAACATTCTTACTTCCTCCAATTCTTGGGTTGCTTGCATAACGCGTGCTGCAAATTCCGTAATTTCCAGCCTCAAGATAAATATTACCTCATTCATGGCAGCCACACCATCTCTTTCTGCCTCTAGTAGAGCCTCAAGCACTATAATATCTGTGCTCAGACTGCTCTCCGGCGGTGTTGCCTCTGAACTGCTACCATCTGGTAACATGGATGGCGCACTGCTTCCACAAATAGATTCTGGGGTTGTACATTGTGTCCTAGTGTGAACGGCATCCTGAAAGGTTTCCGCTGGACATCAGTAAGAGATAGTTATCGTATGATCCAGGCAGTAAGCTTACATGGTAAACGACGGACGAATTATTGCCGAGCATGGCAAACTATATTTAAATGGTTCGAAGCAGCATCAGCCGAAAAGAAATTAAAATGGTAAGATGAAACTAGGGATGTAAGTGGCAAATAAATGAAATCCGCCAGTCCCATCTAGTTAGTTTTTGCTACCTCCCTAGTTCATTTTCCTCAAAAAACAAAACTCTTTTGAACTATCATACCACTAGTGGACTTTAATCGGGATTAAACCGGACCCAGTTGACATCCCTAGTTGAAAGGGAGTGTACAACCGCTATATTTAAGTTGCCAAGGCATCTAAGCAGTTGAAATAATCTGAGAAAGCACTTAACAGTGTGGCCTCATATAAACTACGAAGACAGTCATGTGATGAAGTTGAGAGGAAAAGTTAAGGACTCAAATGAAATAGGCATGCATTTCTTTACGATAGTACAGCAGGCACTGCTGACATATTGGCCAACTCAGGTATAGCGTAACAACAAATAAGCATTCGAATCAAGCAATACAGCAAAGCAGACAACTGAACTATTTGTAATTCGGTAGGATTACACGTTGAGGGCACAAGCCAAGAAAGCAGCCCACTCGCATTACATTTCACATGTACTAAAACACACTGGCTTACCATATGTTGCTGTGAAGCCTAGCTGCTGTTGCAATGTTCTTTGAAGATATCGTCAGCATCCCGTGGTTGCAAATCTAGTTGTTGTAGTTTATTCTGCACCATCTATTTAGGTAAAATTAATTTTAATCGCATGCACTGGTCCGAATTGATCATCAATGGTTCATCTAAACTAATGAAAGAAGGGTGTGTGCATACACGACAATACTCCCTCCGATTCTTTTTACTTTGCGTATAACTTTTTCTCAGTTTTCTCGTATTAGTCTGCGCGTTGCCGATTCCTAGCGCTGGTTTCCTTTTGTGCCCCGCCCCATCCGCCTCTGCCCTAATTAATTGGCAAATTAGTCCAGAAAAATTAAACCAGTGCCCTCCTTGGTATGCGGGTCAAGAGTTATGGGCAGAGTAAATAGAATCGGAGGGAGTATATCTGCTTCCCTCTATTTTTATGCTTGTTCGAGGTGCCAGCCCCAAAAGAACAAATATTTTGCTTGATGGGGTTGGCAGCTCCATAATTAATAGAAGCATCAAATTAGTCATGCAACTTGGGAAGATCAAGAACACACAAACAAGTAATGAACAGAGGCTCGGAGCAGTGATGTAATAGCTAGCATCAGAAAATGTAGGGTAAAACGAACAAAAAGCAGCGGAACCACATGCTAGTTTGCTGATGTGTAATTAAGCATAGAGAACATTAAGCAGTCTGATGGAACCAACAGGTGGCATCAGAACAAAACTAAAGCATATTAACTATATGTGCACTGGTATGTAATTTAGCACATGTAACATGTTCACTGCCAGAAGTATGGCCCTACAGGTGCAAGCAGAATAACGCGTCTCATGAAAAACTGAATGATGCCCTGAAGAAATTCAAAGGTGCGGTGCTTATGCTAGGAAAGTGAACGTAGGCGCCGGCCGTTGGATAATAGTACCTGATTCTCGGCGGCGTATGGGTATCGTTGTCATACTTGATAGCTAAGGATCGTCGATGGTGCTCGTGTTGCGGTTGAGTTTGGGCCGGCTGTCGCCGTCGCTGAAGCGGCTCCGGTGCTACGGTTGCGGCGCCTGTCGACATACAAGAAAGCTCATCTGTGGTAAGTGAACAGTTGCACGATAAAGAGAAAAACCGAAGGAGTACAAATCGAAATAACCTGATGAGGCTGCGGCGTCGGTAAAGCAGGGCCGGTGGAGTTGAATATGGCGTCCGTGGAGCGGGTCCGGTGCAGTGGACGAAGGCTTCGGCGGGCGCGTTGTACAGTGCTTTCGGTGAGGCGGATCTGTTGCGGCGGACGAGGGCTTGTATGAAGGGCCAGCGAAGGGGCGGACGAGGGAGTCAGTGAAGGGCCTACGCTGTGGTGGACGAGGGCGCCGGTTAAGCAGATCCGGTGCGGTGGACCATGATGGCGGTCAAGGAGATCTGGAGCGGTGGACAAGCCAGTCGCTGAAGCGGCTCCGGTGAAGTGGTGAGTTGGCAGTTGGGGGTTCCAAGGTGCGGAAGGTAGATCCGGCGGGGTGTGAGGTCCACCGCTGCGGCGGAGGACTAGATTCGGCGGCTTGCCGTGGTTGGGGGGGTCGGGGAGGGGAAGGGGAGGGGCTCTGGGGAAGAATGTTGGGGGCAAAGAGGGGAAAACAATGGAGTTACCAAAGCAGCCCTTTTCCGTTCATGTGGCAGGGGTAAAACAGGAATATCGCAGGGCTAAACTTTCGGGCGCGTGATATTTCGATGTGAGCGGGAAGTTTGAAAGCTTTTGGCGCCTAAAATTATAAGTATTCTGCTCTCGTACGGCCGACTATGATATCATGGCCGACAATTTGTTTGTTTTGCACGCAAAAAAATGTGCAAGTTTTGAAAATCAATGTCTCCAACTCGAAACTTAGATTGTCCATTCAATTCAAATATGGATCATTGAGCTACTACAAGCAAATACCATCATACGGTCCAATTCAAATGAAATTCCAAATGTGTTTATCCTAAATATGATGACAAAAGCAAAAATGTGTATGTGTATGAATAAAGTGGATGATTATAAAGTTTGAACATGCCCGTATGTGTATATCTCTAGGTTTGATATATGAATTTGAAATCACGAAATCCCGGCTTAAAAATGTACCTCCGTTTAAATGAATTACAAAAGCTAATGATGGAGTCGAATTCCAAAATTCCAATCTTAGGTTTGTAATTCTGGTACATCAAGGTATATCACGCATGTTCAAAAGTATCGTTATCTCATAGTACAAACTGTGAAACAAATTGATCAACCATGAGTGCACAATATCTCAATTACGCTAAAGTCCCTCAAATATAGACACCTCACTCTTTATCTGAAGTCAACCCCCCACCACACACACACACACAGAGAAGTCGTTCTCTCCCCAAACACCAACACACGAGCACATTAACACCCCTCTCTCTTGTAAAGTCCGGACCCCAACATAGGTCTCTATCACTTTGTCTCTCGGGCATGCACACATCTCTTCCCTCACTCTCTAGGTCTCCCGCTATCTCTCTTACCCAAGCACACGCACTATGTAGAGTGTATATTTCCCATACACACAAAACGTCACCCCCAAACGTCTATCTCCCTAGTTATGTGGTTCTCGCGCACTCACCTCACACACCACCCCCACTGCAAACAAGCACACTTTGTCTCCTTGTGCACCACTCTCCTCTTTCTATCTCTCCCACATGCGGACCCGCCCCAGCTCCTTCCCTGTATACATATATGTCGTGACTCTTTGCATAGCTCCCTAATGTATAATCGTTCTCGATTTCGCACATTGTTCTCTACACCATCTATTCTAGCTCTCTCATGAAGTCCCTATCACACACACGATGACTCGCTTCCCTTGCGTCTCCGTTCATAGGCCAATTTCGGACAACATCAACATTGTCTCCCTATCTATACGCCATTTATGGACACAAACGACCCCTCTCGCCCCTCTCTCTCTCTCTCTCTCTCTCTCTCTCTCTCTCTCTCTCTCTCTCTCTCTCCGGCGCTAGCTCTCTCTTTCTCTCGCTCTCACACCCCTCTCCCCACACACACTCGATGTCTCTTCCAAATAGTCTGCTCCCCCGCCCGCACCCGTGCTATCTCGCTACTACACATGTCACACCATTCCCCCTTCCCTTATACTAGGTTTACATCATCAGTGGTCTCTCTACTCCACATACACTCTCTCCCTCTCACACACAAACGCGTGCACAAACACACACAGACATGCACAAACACCCATTTACCTGGATCCTCATCTCTCCTCATGTCTGCATGTGTATCTCACACACTCACTCTCTAATTATGTATATGTGTCTCCACGTTACACAACACAAAGCCCCATGTACATGTCTCTCTCTATCCTCCACACACATAGACACAAAGAATCTGTTATCATTGCCTCAGTCTCTAACATATCACACACGCACCTCTCTCTCTCTCTCTCTCGCAAACACGCTCAACAAGGGTTTCCCCATGAATAACTTACCGTCTATTCATGAACAGTCGTGGCAGTACGGCGAACACGAGACGTGAAAAAGAATAAATCTACACGTGCTTAGACCACCTAGTATGACTACTAGGACTAGAGCAAGCCAAAAAGCGCGCCGCCGTCACCCCCTCCTTGTCGGCGACGGGAAAATCTTTGTTTTACACAGTCGAGAAGTCATTGTGCTAAGGCCCCACATGTCGAGGCGTTGAATAGAATGTAGATGCTAGTTTACGGAAGCAAGTATCGATAATACGTTTGTATCTCCATACTTATATTTCTTCTCTTATAAAAAACCGAGTTGGTGATGATGGTACGTGTGCCATCTTGCAATATAGACCGTCCGATCTATATCTGACGGATGGAAATTAAACTAAAAGATACCCGCACCCCTCTCCACATTTGCAGACAAGGCCTTCCCTCGTTCATCCTTATCTCCAACAAACCTCATTGTTGAGCAATTAATAAAGGAAGCCTCTGGAACAAACTGGCCTGGTGGCCGCTGCCGGCGTCGTCAATCCCCATGCCTCCGCTCAGTCCGACCACCAACCACCACCACACCCCACTCCTCTTCACCTTATCTCATATTTCTCGAGATATCATTAGTTTTTACACATGGGATTACTCCCGCAAGGGTCAATCACAACAAGTGTTTTATAAAAAAATGCATCTTGATGTTCCGTGCAATGCACGGATCTTGCTAGTACTCCTACACAAGACTAAGTTGGTGATGCTGGTGTGTCTGCCATCCGTCGTTTCTGACCATTAGATCTACATCTAACGATTGTGAGGTAAGTTGTTGCCTTTTCTCACCAACATCCCACTTGTCTACCAATTTGCAGAAAAACCCATAATTAGTATCTTAAAACCAACCACATCCCTCCCTGACCTCACCAAAACAGCCCAAGGAATATATTCTAATTGAAACATAATATATCTCTAGTGACATATGTATATCAAAATTAGAGTGTTTTGTACCAAGTTTGTGAATAAGTATTATTCTAATTGTGATTCGTTGCAACGGACATGAACATTGCTAGTATTTCCAACCATGCATTTCTTTTCCTAGTATTCCATAGTTTCGAGTTTTCCATCAAGATATTAGTCACTCATGGTTGATATTTACTTTCAATCATGTACACATATGCACTATGTAACTAGCCTTGCTTATTGGCTTCCAAAGCTTAACTTTCACTCCTACTTACAATATGTAGAGTATTTAACAAAAAACTACCACTTTCAACCAGCCCTAGGAGGAATCTATTGTACAAAAATAGCAAAAACATACCCAAAATTTCTTAATCCACGCCAAAAACTACCTAGTACTCCTACCGATTAGGTTCGTTTTAAACCCATTTATGACAGGGTTGGCCCACATGTCCGTGCTGACGAGGCAGCTTAAACCAACACATTTTGTTTGACCGTTGACACGAGGGACCCACATCTGACCTTCTATCCTGTTATTCCCCCTCAAATCATTATTTTTCCTGAACATTACTTCAAACAGTACTGATGCGTGTTCGTCGGTGGCGCCGGTGATGAGCGAGTTGGCCGCCGCTCCGCCGGACGGGCCGGACGCCGCGCTGGCCTCCGCACGGGTTGGCAGGCTGGCCCGAGCGTGACTCACGAGCGAGCAAGCCGCCGCGCTGGCCTTCGCTCGAGCCAGATGGCTGGCCTTAGCGCGGCGCGCGTGAGCAAGCCGCCGCGCTGCCGTGCCAATCTAGCTAGCAAACCTTGCAGACAAGCAGCTGGACGGAGCTATCTTGGCTAGCTAGCGGCCGCGAGCGCCGGACGGAGCTGGCATCCGGGCTGCCGCAACATGGGCTCCGCACCGCCGGCGGTTTTGACCTCGCCTTCTGCCGGCGGCGGTAGCTGCGTCCCATGGCCGAGGATGACTAGGTGGACGGGCCGGAGGTAGGAGGTCACTCGAGGATTTTTGTTGGTAAGAGCAGTACAATGGTTGATAAGGTAGTCTTATCTTAAGTCTGCCACGTATGCAAGTGGTAGTAGTTTCTTGGCATTTTAGTGGTTTCTTGCATTATTAGAGCAAGTACAATAGAGCTGAGTCAGCGGGCTATAAAAAATAAACTACTACTACATGTTGGCTATAAGATGGGCTGTAGATGACATGGCACTGGCTTATAGCCAGCAGCTGGCTATACTATTAACCATGCTCTTAGGGTTTTCTTGTAAGGAACAATGTACGTACTACTAGCGACAAAAGGCGATTCTAGGTTGCGTTGTACTCCAACGAGTACTACTAGTGGTCGCGGGAGTGTATACCTCGTTTTGTGGGTTCGATCCCGGCCGAACGCACGACAGCCTTTTTTTAAAATAGTATACTATCTAGATACATCGCAGAAATGGATGTATCTAGAACTAAAATACATCTAGATACATCCATACCTACGACAAGTAATTTGGAATGGAGGGAGTACTACACTTCGCTGCGAGCCAATATTTTACACGGGTAGTTTGAGTTTTGAAGTCAAACGGACGTGCGGCCCCACAATCTGGGTGCACTGGAGTCTGGACGGCCTAGCCACGTGAACGGGTTTTCCTTCCCAGCATCCCATGGCTCGTGTGCTCGCCCTAGCCGCACCTTGCTTGCAGCTTCTAGCTAGTAGCATATTTAAACTAGCGCCTCCCAATTAAGCCCGAGGAGCCAGAAAAGCCTGGCGGGGCATTGGGAACTGTGCAATATGGCTCTGTACGTAAAGTGCTCTACTACTACTCTGTAGCTTGTGGCGTTGCATGCATGGACTTCACTCCATTATCGGCTCTACTATAAAAGAAATTCCTCTTGACGTGTTTTTTTTGAAACGGAGGCAAAAGCTTTGCTTCATCTCATTCATAAAGAAGGAACTACTAACAAAGTTCGACGAGATCCATTACACCTCCACAAATGGAAGCGAAAAGCCTAGTCTCGTTGTATCAAATAACTCAAATGTTCTGCCCCGCAGTAACCGTCGCTGATAAACAGGTTGCTAGTGTGTGCATGAGAGGAGCGGCTGAGTAGGCCAGCTACATGAGAGGAGCGGCTGAATAGAGCACCGAGAGTACCCACTAGGCCACTACGCAGGTGTACTTCCCCTGCATTGATAGTACAACGATGGTTCTAGAGAACAGTAGTACCCTCCACTTCCAACTGTAGCTCCTTGGCCCTGAGATTCAAGAGTTCAAAACTGGTGCACTATACAAGACTAGACTAGAAGTACAGTACTCCCTCATTTCCGGTTTATAGGGCTTATCTCAAAATTTTAGTTTTTCCATTTTATAAGGCTCAATTTGGTTGTTTCCCATCACATGTTCAGATTCCAAGGTGCATTAAATCATTGCATGCAAGTATTAAGAGAAAATTGACCAATGAATGTAATTTATGCATGCATGCATTGCAATTAATGCATTGGTAAACATACTTTTTTGAGGAAAATAAGAGCATTAATTGGGTGCTTTTTTGAGGAGTAGTTGAGAAAAGTAGTACTAGTACTGCTACAGTACGAGTACGTACTCCTCCGTCACATAATGTATGACGTTTTTTGACACTAGTTGGCGTGTACAAAAAATGGCAAAAACATACCCAAAATTTCTTAATCCACGCCAAAAACTACTACCTAGTGCCAAAATTTCTTACTAGTGCTATTATTTACAGTATAATGCAATCCCGTAAAGTTCCATAATGCTAGTACTACTACTCCATGGTACCAAAAACTACTACCTAGTGCCAAAAATTTCTTACTAGTGCTATTATTTACTAGTGCTATTATTTAGAGTAGTAAATAATAGCCTCACCCCTTCGCTGAGGAACGATCTACAGTTGGAAGGGACGAGGCCCTGCGGTTACTACGCTCTTATCTCCTCCTCGCCAGTTACCCTCCCCCCGAAGAGAAGGCAGTTCGTCACTGCTCCGATGGATTCGCCAGGCGGTTCTCCTCCTCGTCGAGGCTGGGAGACCTTGGACGACGATTCTCTGGGAGAAATCACACGCCGCTCCGACGTCCTCACCGCCGCAAGACTCAGTGCTTCCTGCACTAACTTTTTCAAGACGCTGCTTAAACAGGCTTGGGAAAAGGCCATGCTTGTTGGTATTCCATGCGTCCTCGAGGAGAAGGTTCTTCTATGGGACAATTCTTCGAACAGTCCACCGCTCCCTGGCCATGGTTGCAGGTTGACTCCACTAGAGTTGACGACGTTGAGAGGTAGTCGGATTTTGTCCAATGAGCAGGTCAGTAATGGAGTTTGATCATCTAGTACTTAGTTAATCCATTTCCATCCCGTAATTTCTCCGCTGCCCACCGTCTTATATATAGGTCTGGGTCGGTGCCAACAAAGATTGGCTTGCATACCTCTAGCCGGATACCACCATGATTTTGCACAACATCCACAGCAGTGCGGCCGTTCCGGTAGACCCCTTCTCCACCATTGGGATCGGCCTTCCGGACTGGCTGGGCAAGAATACATATGATGATGCCTACATGAGATTGAAGAAGATAGCAATTGCGGACCCGCCATCAAACCGACGCGGCTACGACGATTACTATCTCATCGCGGTGTTCGATAAAATTATTGCCATCAATGCAGGAGGCTGTAACGGCAGAGGCTGGCGCATGTTGGCGGCGGCAGATTTGTACCCCTACACGTTCAAAGACGCCGTGCGCCATCTAGGCCGCATCTTCATGGTGACAAGCCAGGGGACTTGTTTCATCTGGTTGACATCCTACGATACGGGAGATTACAAACGGAATGCACAAACCATCATTTGCATCCCTAACGGTACTCCATTATTTTGCAGGGACCAGTCATCCCCCGATCAAAATAAGATCGCCAATCCTGGATGTGCATTTGCATCCGCGATTTGGTCTAACCTGGAACCTTGTAGCTGACTTTGGCATATTGGGATCAACTATCTTAGCAGTCGTTACCCATGGTACCATTGATGTGCAACATGGTCACATAATCTACCACGATCGGACTGTCACCATCTACCCAGGTATTCCATTTTTTAACCCTCTCACCTTCTCTTTCATTGTTGTACTAGTAGTATACTTTGTAGTACTAGTAGGAGTACTTTTTACCTTGGAGGACGCGTTTAGCTAGCTAGGCCCTTGAAGACTTGAACCCACTAGCTGCCACCATTTTTGTTTTTCCATGTCTTACTATCTCATCCATGTAGCCAAGAGTGGCTATATATAATAAGCCGGTTATTTTACTTCCTCTATACTGGAGTAGTACTATTTGCTGCACAGTATTACTGACCGCCACATTTGAGCACAACATTATTATGCATGGACCTTGACTATGTACGTCACCATGTGTCCAGATCTGGGATGTCGCGTGTACCAGATGAACGGCGCCGAGTTCGACCCCCGTGATGCTACGTGGGTGCCGAGGAACACTCTTGGAGAGTACTCACTTTTCATTGGGGATAGCTACCCCATTGTGAAGCGGATGCCACCTCCTGTCGTTCATGAAGCATGGTTGTGTATTCAATGTGCACCGCCGGATGAACGACATGCTGGGACACGCTATCCCTGATTTATGCCGCTTCAGCTTGGATGAGTCTGCATCGTGTGGAACCGGACTAGAAAGCTGCGACAATGATTCCCGTTGCCCACCGCTATGGACCGTGCCATCCATGAAGAACACCTGGGATTGGAACCTGGAGGAGGACACGTAGCCCATCTATAACGTGTAAGTGGAGTACGGTAATTGTGAACGGTAGCACTGTCAATATATGTAGACTAGTCGTGCACAAATTTATCACATGAGTTGGACATGAACTTGTGTGGCATACTTGCATTTGCCCTTTAGAATTTATTACTAGTAAAGTGTTATGTCTACGTGCAACTTGTGTGGTTGTTGCACGGGCTCCAACACGCTCTTTGAGAAAAAAAAAGGTGGCACAACTTTGGATATACGTGATGTGGCGGCATCATACAATATCATCGTTCGCTATAGTTGTACTAGTACACTCCTACTAGGACGACAACTCCTATAAAACCTTGCGCTTGGCTCTTTGCCTCTTCAGGAGGTTCAACAGTTCGTACTCGTGTGAACCTTGCACTTGGCTCTTCGCCTCTTCAGAAGGTCCAACAATGATGATACTATAGTACAATATGCTTCTGGCAATCTGACACCGATTGAACTGCTGCACGTCCACCGCGAGGGCGAGTGCGAGGGAGAGGGAGAGGGCGCTGTAGTCAAAACCCTCTCCTCGTCCTGCGAACCACCGCACGCGTGGGTGAGGGAGAGGCGTAGTAAGCAAGCTTCTCCTCGTTCGGCGAGTTGATGGGACACATCAAAGCAGTACTAGTACTAGTAGTAGTAGTCCATACTGCGTCCTTTCCGATTAATATGGCTTAATTTGAAATGAGAAAAATACACTGGCGGTCAACGTATGTAACAGTACGCTCTTTACGGTCACTATATATAGTTTTGCGGCGATTATGCGATCACTAGCTCATCGTAGAGCACCGTATTGCACCCTACTAACCGGCCACATAGTCAACGTGGCACTTTGTTGACTAGTTAAATTGTCACCTGATTTCTGGGTCCCACCTGTCAGTTGCCAGAGCAAAGAAATCAGTTAAACAAAACTTTACGCAGGCATGACACGAGTCCAACCCTTGCGCGCGAACCGCCCTGGCTGTGTATGTGAGTGCATGCACGTGTCCTCCCTCGGTCTTCCAACAAAGAGTGTACTACATGATGTACATCTACACTTCCAATGCATTTAGCCTTTAATCTACTAAATCGATATTGATTGACTAATGCACCAACTTGTGCTGTAGGTATAGGCTACATGTCTATCCTTAATTACAGCATGCAATGGCCTTCATTTAATCTTATTATCTCAATGGTCGCATGCACACATAAGTCTGCTACTTTTGGGCATTAATTATGCCCTGGTCAATGTGTAAATCTCTAAATGTACAGTCTTTCACGGATGTAGGGAGTAGGTTGAGCACTTGAGCGTGAGCGTGTGTGTTGCGTCGTGTGATGTGTGCCACATGGGTGCGTGAGTGTTGCGTGCGTCCATGTGTACATGTGAGTGTTGCATGTTGCATGCATGCATGGGGCTTACTCCCTCCCATTGACATGTTCATATTTCAAGCTTCCTCTGTTCCCTCCATATGGTGATACTCCCTCTGTTCCCAAATATAGTACAAAGTTGAGTCAACTATTTTGGAACAGAGGGAGTAGTATGGAGTAAAAGCCTCCCTCTGTTCTCAAATACGGAGTATTTGTCTTTCTACAGATTTCAACAAGTGACTAGGTACGGAGAAAAATGAGTGAAGTGAGCGTAGAGGCATAGGGATACTGTAGAAAGGAAGTCCTCACGATCCATTTATTCCCCATCTCAGTCAGAGAGAACTATTCAACTAGTCTTCGAAGTGAAGTGACAATACACGCTGCAGCAGATGGGACACGTAATTAATAAGCTAAACCAGCATGTTGGTGTTACTAAATCAGCCTTACCCAGTACTGCCATCATGTTTGCCAGTAGAGCACGCTTCCGCAAATACACCTACGCACCTCTGTCCTCCATTAACTGACATATGGGCCCTGTTGTGGTAGACCCACATGTCATCGGTGTAACTATTTACACTCCGAAGGACGGTATATCCTGGTAGTAGTACTAGTAGAATTGAAGCACTCCTCTGGTTTGAAGGATAGATACCTTCCTGGGATCAAGTGCATCCTAACTCACCTGCGTAGGATGTACTGATAATGATGATGGAGATGCTGTGCAGAAGCCATATATATATATATATATATATATATATATATATATATATATATATATATATATATATATATATATATATATATGTGGTTCCGCACATTCCACCACTTCTCAGTTCATTTCCAATACTGATCGTGAAACACCATGAGCAGCAGGATGTTGAGGTCCGGAATTCGAAGTGAAATTCTTGATTTGCCCGTTCCTAGTCGTCATGGGAAAGAAATAAGAAAGAAATAAGAAAGAGATTATTCCCCTAGAGCTTGTCCAGTACCACCAGTACTCAAAATGCATCTCCGCGCGTCTACCTAGCGCTTTTATTAGCCGCCTTGCATGCAAGCGAAGCGCTATTGGCGGCAATTAATAGCTCACTGAGCGATGATTGATGCAGTCAGTCAGTGCCCTCGATTATTCTATTCCTGATAGAAGGATCATGGCGCCCCGGAAGCATTCCATCCAGCAGCAGCATCTCCTTCAACCATGCGAGGACAAAACTGATGTTAGCTACATTCGCCGTTCCCAATGGTGGAATTGCTTCTTGCCTGCTTTGCCGAGGAGAGCGCTCGCTACCCGATCCCCCTAAGCTAATGTAGTTCCCAGGTTGCCTACTAGATACCGTTTACGGCTATATCCGTGTAGGAAGCCAAGGAAAGAGATAATTAATAGTTGCCAAAACCACGTAAAAGAAATGAGATTGAACATATTTCAATTCAACAAATTCTGATTGTTTCATTATCAAATGCAAGGGATGTTGGACCAGGTTCTATTATTGGAGTTAAGCGGTGTAGGAGCCGTGCCGTTCCTGTGTATTAGCTCGTTGTTAGCAGCCCCGAAGGGCGTAAAGGGGGTAAAAGATTTCTCGGAAGCAGCTCTTCGCTTGTGGGAACTTGCTCTTTTCTTTTGTTTTAAAATGCAACCTATGCTGAAACAACCGAATAAAAACCAAAAAGTAAAGAGGTGGATCAGTTGATCCTTTTCTCGATTGAATGCGCTTTCTATCTATCTATACCGGTACCAGGAAAAGCAGAATAAGCAGTTGAGCACCAAGAAATTTTTGTTTCAAGTAAGTACGAAGGGGCAAGAGAGACTGTCATAATATTACTATGGGAGACGGATCCTGTTAAGTCAGTACGAATGTGATACGAAAAATCCTCTTCCATTCTTTTCGGCTGGGCAACATGACTGATGGGAATGTTCGCTACCGCTTCGGGGTCCATCTCATACATATGTTCTCTGACCACCTCCATATACACACACACACACACACACATATATATATATATATATATATATATATATAGGGTCGCGCTATTCGTCACCCTGGTTGAGGAATAGTTATTCTTCACCCCCCTCTATTTTACCATCAATGCACCGTAATTTTACGTTCCGTAAGTTTTGTCTTATTTCCGACGTAAAAAGAGACCGTAAGAAAATATATAATCACCGTAAAAAATATTTTATGTTATGTAAAATTACAAACGTAAAAACATAGTCTAAAATACACATAAACTACAAATTTTCTTGTCTTATGACCTATATTTTTGTTTTTTTATGTCAAATTTTACGTAGTGAATCAATAGGAATGTAACTATTTGAATTCTAAACGTAATTTAATTATGAAATGATCGTAAGATTACCTCGGGTGAAGAAATACTTATTCTGCACCCCGGATGATGAATAGTAACACTATATATATATATATATATATATATATATATATATATATACATATATCAGTTAGGCTTCAAGTGCGTACTTGTTAGTTAAACCTATGTATAAATTGTGACACTAAATACGACTAGTAAGTAGTACAGTAGCAGTACTAATATACGTCGGGCAAATTATTCATCATGTCCACACATTGAATTAACGTGACAACACGCTGCGCGTGAGGTGACACAAGAATCCCGGCGGCGTGTTCGGGTATTCTGGAATTACCGATGCAAGTCGAAGAAGGATTGGCCCAACCTGAGAAACTTGAGGCCAAAGTGAGTGCTGACAGCGCGAGATTTCAGTCTCTCATCGATTTGTTCATACCAACCATCGACAGCGAGCACGACATATGTTACACCCAACCTGAGAAACTTCCAGGCAAGACACCGATCGGCCGTCTACTTGCACAAACATATTCCTTTGTTTATAGCTCTATTTTTCTTTTTACACGCATACCTGGTGAAGCAATTACAATTTGATAGTTAATAAAAAGTGAAATAAGTGACTGCAACATTCCAAAGATGTTATGAAAATGCCAACTAGGTACACTAAAACCTGTATTCCACAATACTGCAGGTATCACACTGAGTGGCCTAAGGAAGCATTTCTTCCAGCACAATTACAGGGCTTTCAAAAGGGGTGCGTGGACGCGTCGCAAGATACAGTCGGAGTGCGGCATGCACGCGATGTGGCACAAGACCGGCAATACCTTGCCGGTGATGGTTAATGGCCGGCAGACGGGCAGCAAAAATGGTTCTGGTGCTGCACACCAACAAGAACTTCGACCAGCAGAGGACCAACTGGGTGATGCACTAGTACCACCTCGGGGACCTGGAGCAAGAGAAGGAGCGGGAGCTGGTCCTCTGCAAGATTTTCTACCAGACAAACACTAGGGCCAGGAGTAAAAAGATTATAAGTTAGTTTGGTATTGGTAGTTGTACTACCTTGTCGTCCGCAAGTTGGTATTGTTGTTAACGATCTTTTGGTATGAACTTGCATTTTCTTCCAACCATCATGCCGAGGGTCGACGTGGATATAAAGCTGAATCATTTTTTTCGAAACGAATTTTCAGGCACCTGATTTTTATTTAATGGGTAGCATAAGCACCCGCCGTTCGAATTCTCAGTTCTCCAATTTTTTCAAAACAAGTGCATGCACTTATTATCACGATAAAAAACAATATCCGTTCTGCATCCCAGTTATCAGTCTGTACTTGCAGAATTCTCTCGTTTATTGAGCACGTATATTGTTTTTTCAGGTCGAGCAAGTTTCAACTGGGCTGTAGATTGCCAGGGTTGTTTTGTTTTAACAGGCCGAGCCCATGAAGACAACGGGGCACAAAGATCCAGCAGGTATCTACTGGCCTCTGGCCCGCCAGCGTTAGTTATATTTTGTCTTACAACATCCCCAAGTAGTTTTTTTTACTGAATCAAACACACAGCCCAGTTCTATTTTCCTCTTGAAACGCATGTCCTACATCCGTTTTCTAAGCTCTACCTATAGTTTTACTAGTTCGTATACACGTATCATTATATTGAAAACACATAAAATTCCCTTTTCATATTTACATCCTTATTTTTGTTGTTTTTCCCACCCAGTGCTTATTTTTTTACCACTGGTTTTCCCTTAAACCAACTAAATTTGTCCCACGTCTTATTTGCTTACAAAAACAAAACGATTTTTTTTGGCAAATCAATAAGTTCTTAAAAAATGTTTATCATTTCGGGATTACAACAGTTCAGACTCCACTGAAATATGCAAATAAGGTTGGACTTTTTGACCATGGTCCTAGGTAGAAAATGGGCTGTAATAAATTACTTAAGAATTAGCAAATGGGCTGCAAATTATAAAAAATAGCAAATGGGCTTTATGTTGTCTGCCATAGATTTGGAGGCTAAGTTGTGGGCCTACTAAGTTCATGCGAACACAAGGTTTCTCAAAAAAGAAACTTAGTCAACAATCGACTCTACCAGCGTCAGACCGTTAGATGTCAATCTAACGGCAATCGTGCTTCTTCAGTCTCTGATCCTCCTGCCCCAGCCGCCCAAACCAGCGCCGTCGGAATCGCCTGCTCCCGCCTCCCATGGCCGGCAGTGCTGCCGGGAAGGACTCACGGCCCCATCATACTCGCATCCCTGGCCTGTCTATCCCTCTACTCACCCACACCTCCTGTTATTTTCTGGCGACGGCAGCTGAACCAGTCAATCCTCGTACTCTCTACCGCGTGGGCAGCCACTGCCGTGTCTTCCCCGGCTCCGTGTTGTTCCCTTCGTAGGCCTCGCTATCGTCCACCGCCCTGGTGCTCTCAGCGCGGCGTGGTCAACGATGTCCATCCAACGGCCATAGTGCTTCTTCAACCTCTGGTCTTCTTGCCCCAGCCGCCCAAAGCAGCGCCGGTCGTGCCGCATGCTCCTGCCTTCCGTGGCCGGCTGTGCTGCCGCGGAGGCCTCACCGCCCCTACTATTCCTACTGCTGGCCAGGCCCTGCGGCAACGACAGCCTCACACCGCAGCCGAACCAGTGAACCCTCGTACTCCTCTCCGCGCGGGCTTCCACTGCCGCGTCGTCCCCTTCCTAGGCCTCGTCGTCGTCCACCATCGTGGTGCTCTCCGCGCGGCATGGTCAACGTGGTCAAGGAACGGCTTCCATCGGAAGAGTATTGTACGTGGAGAGGCTGACAGCTGGGTCCACGGCCACACCCTAGTTTTTTTTGTGATTTGCCAAGCAAGTCGCTTTGTCAGGCCTGTTGGGCTGCAAATCTTTCAAGACGAGGAGAGCTTTCATTCGGCTGGCCGAGAAAATGGCCCATCAGTAATGAGAAATGGGTTGTACATTTATAAAACACATCAAACCGGCAATTAGTTTCAAATATATTTTTTTCATTTCGAGATTTTAAATTAAATTAATTTTTATGCGTGGAGAATTTGTTGGATTTTATATTGATATACATTTATTTTTAAAATCAGTTTGAATGTGAGTCGAAATTTCGGGATTAAAAATAGTTTGGACCGCACCGGAATATGCAAAATTTCGTATAATTTTTTAACCGTTGCCACAATATGGGTGTAATGCTAACAAAAAGAATATGGGCTCCAAAAAAACCTTAATAATTAGCAAATGGGCTGTAAATTATTAGAAATAATGGCAGATGGGCTGTATGCTGTTTCCCACAGATTTGAGGCTTTCCTAAAAAAAGGTTGACGCATAAGCAGTGACTGTTGGATGGCCATCCAACGGCCGTCGTGCTTCTTCAATCTCTGCTCTTCCTGCTCCAGCCGCTCAAACAGGCGCCGGCAGGACTGCCTGCTCCCTCCTCCCCGCGGCCTCACCACCCCACTGTACTCCCATCACTGGCCTAGCCATCCCTCTACTCACCCACACCTGCTGTTATTCTCCGGCAACGGTAGACGAACCAGTAAACCCTCGTACAGGCGTACTCCCCTCCGCATGGAAAACAACTGTCGAGTCTTCCCTACCTCCGTGTCGTTCCCTTCCTAGGCCTCGCCGTCGTCCACCGCCCTGGTGCTCTCGGCGCGGCCTGGTCAACATGGTCAATGACCGACATGCATCTGAAGTGGACTTTAGGTGGAGAGGCCGATAGCTGGGTCCATGGCCGCACGCAAGGAAATGCCTCCTTATTACGCGCAAAATAATGATTCCTCCACCTGACATCTAGGACCCACCGAAAGGGCCTCTGTATTTCGCGAAAAAAGTTACTGTCGCTGACAGCTCGGACCCACCAGCTATATCTTCGCACGCAAGGAAGTGCCTCCTTATTACACACAAAAAAATGAATACTCCCCCTGTTAGCTGGGACCCAGTATAGTGGCAGGCTGACTTGTGGGCCTACTAAGTTGACGGGGATGGAGGGCTTTGTCAACTTAGTCAATATGCACGATTCTAGCTCCAGTGACCGTACGATGTCCATCCAACGACCGTAGTGCTTCTTCAACCTCTGGTCTTCTTGCTCCAACCGCCCAAACCAGCGCTGGTCGTGCCTCATGCTCCTGCCTCCCGTGGCCGACTGCGATGCGGCGGAGGCCTCACCGCCCCCTACAACTCCCACCGCTGGCCAGGCCATCCCTCTACTCACCCACACCCCCTATTATTCTGCGGCGACGGCAGCCTCACACCGCAGCCGAACCAGGGAACCCTCGTACTCCTCTCCGCGCGGGCTTCCGCTGCTGCGTCTTCCCCGGCTCCGCGTCGTCCCCTTCCTAGGCCTCGCCGTCGTCCAGACCACCGCCCTGGTGCTCTCGGCGCGGCGTGGTCAACGTGGTCAACGACCGACTTTCATCGGAAGAGTACTGTACGTGGAGAGGCTGACAGCTGGGTCCAGGCAGCCGCAAGGAAGTGCCTCCTTATTACGTGCAAAATAATTATTCCTCCACCTTACAGTAGGGACCCACCGGATGGGCCACCTTATTACGCGAAAAAAACGTTTCCCCCCTGACTACTCGGACCCACCGGACGGGCCAGCGTATTTTGCGTAAAAAACGTCCCCCCCCCGTTGTCAGCTCGGACCCACCGGAAGTGCCTCCTTATTACGCACAAAAAAATGAATACTTCCCCTGCTAGCCGGGACCCACCATGGTGGGAGGCTGACTTGTGGGCCTACTAAGTTGACTGGGACGGGGGCCTTTGTCAACTTTAGTCAATATGAACGATTCTAGCTCCAGTGACCGTACGATGTCCATCCAACGGCCGTAGTGCTTCTTCAACCTCTGGTCTTCTTGCTCCAGCCGCCCAAACCAGCGCCGGTCATGCCTCGTGCTCCTGCCTCCCATGGCCGGCTACGATGCGGCGGAGGCCTCACCGCTCCCTACAACTCCCACCGCTGGCCAGGCCATCCCTCTACTCACCCACACCCCCTGTTATTCTGTGGCGACGGCGGCCTCACACTGCAGCCGAACCAGTGAACCCTCGTACTCCTCTCCATGCGGGCTTCCACTGCTGCGTCTTCCCCGGCTCCGCATCGTCCCCTTCCCAGGCCTCGCCGTCGTCCACTGCCCTGGTGCTCTCGGCGCGACGTGGTCAACGTGGTCAAGGAATGAGTTCCATCGGACATGGACTATACGTAGAGAGGCTGACAGATGGGTCCATGGCCGCAGCAAGGAAGTGCCTCCTTATTACGCGGAAAATAATGTTTCCTCCACCTGACTGCAGGGAACCACCGGACGGGCCACCGTATTTCATGAAAAGAATGTTTCCCCCCTGACTGCTGGGACCCACCAGCTACACCTTCGCACGCAAGGAAGTGCGTCCGGGCAAAAAAAACGATTCGCCCCCCTGACTGCTGGGACCCACCAGCTACATCTTCGCATGCAAGGAAGTGCATCCGGGCAAAAAAAACTAAAACGATTCGCCCCCTTGATTGCTGGGACCCACTAGCCCCCCGACTACTGGGACCCACCAGCTCCCCGACTGCTGGGACCCACCAGCTACATCTTCGCATGTAAGGAAGTGCGTCCAGGCAAAAAAAACGATTCGCCCCCCTGACTGCTGGGACCCACCAGCTACATCTTCGCACGCAAGGAAGTGCGTCCGGGCAAAAAAACCCAAAACGATTCGCCCCCCTCATTGCTGGGACCCACCAGCCCCCCGACTGCTGGGACCCACCAGCCCCCCGACTGCTGGGACCCACCAGCTACATCTTCGCACGCAAGGAAGTCCATCCGGGCAAAAAAAACGATTCGCCCCTGACTGCTGGGACCCACCAGCTACATCTTCGCAGGCAAGGAAGTGCCTGACAGTCGGGACCCACCTGGTCGAAGCGTACGTAGCGTTGTCATTCTGGTCGCGAACGTGTACGTACATATATACTGGTGGATGTAGAGGCGCGCACGTGTCGTAGTAGAGGCGCGCACGTAGCATGTACACGTACGCACATCAGCCAGGGTGCAAGAAAGAAAATACGGCCATGTATGTGTACATACGGGCGGGGTCTCGAACGCCTACTCGCGCATACGTACGGCGAGGGCTCGTGTACATGGCTGGGTCAGAACGGAGAAACAACGTCGTCGTCGTGTTCATGGGTCGGAACTGAATGCATGGCCGTGTTCATCAGGAGGGCTTGGACGGAAGAGGCGATGGAAACGAGGCCTGGCATACCGCACAAGGGAGGAAACGGACCTCCTACGGTCGAAACGGGGGTCCTGTTGATCGGGAGGGGTGTGGCGTACCGCAAAACGGAGGAAATGGACCTCCTACGGTCAAAATGGGGGTCCTGTTGATCGGGAGGGGTGTGGTGTACCGCAAAACGGAGGAAACGGACCTCCTACGGTTGAAACGGGGGTCCTGTTGATCGGGAGGGGTGTGGCGTCCCGCAAAACGGAGGAAACGGACTTGTGTTGGAGCGCTACGGACGAAACGGGGGTCATGTTCATCGGGAGGGGTGTGTGGTACCACAAAACGAGACTCCAAGGGATACTGTTCATCTCCACCGTCGACCCCCTCCAGCCTCCACGAGCTACTGTTCATCCACCATCGACCTCCTCCAGCCTCCACGGGCTCCTGTTCATCCAGCCTCCACTGTGCGCTACTCCACTGGCTACTGTTCAACCACCCCTCCACCGTCTACTGTTCATCCAGCCCTCCACACCACGGGGTCCTGTTCAACCACCCCTCCATGGGCACCCCTCCACCGTCTACTGTTCATACTGCCCTCCACACCACCGGGTCCTGTTCATCCACCCCTCCACGGGCACCCCTCCACCGTCTACTATTCATCCAGCCCTCCACCACACCACGGGGTCCTGTTCATCCAGAGGCAACGCCACCGCTCACTGTTCATCCAAACCCCCCCCCCCCGCAACGTTCACTGTTCATCCCATCGATCGGCTTAAGTTAGCAGCAGTAGCCAAGGAATCGCTCGATCGGGTTCAGTTAACAGCCATCGATTGATCGCTCGGGTTCAGTAACGCGTAGCCTGCAGTGCAATCGCTCGGGTTCAGTTAGAGCCCAACGCCTCGCTCGGGTTCAATTAGAGCCAACGCCTCGCACACATGCGCGTACGTGTACGAGAGAAACGCGCATCGCTCGGCCCCCGACCTCCCACCGTAACCGGGAACTCCCCGAAATTTTCCTCCCCCTCGCTTCTACCACGGTTTTTTCCGTCATGGACGGCCCAAAGAATGTCATGCAGCTGCGTCTCCGGCCCGCCCAGGATGAAAAGCCCATTTTCTGTCATGATTTTTTTCATAGAAGTAGGAGCCCACCACATCTATGATGATACCGGGTTTTGTCACAATTATCGTCATAGAAGTGTCATATGTATGAGAGAAATTTTTTTCGTTCGGCCCAAAATGTCACGGATGTGCCTTTTTTGTAGTGGGGATGACGCAGAGCCGGGGAAGACGTGGTAGTGGATGCCCATGCGGAGAGGAGTACGAGGGTTCACTGGTTTGTCTGGGGTGTGAGGCTGCCATCGCCGCAGAATAACAGGGGGTGTGGGTGAGTAGAGGGATGCCCTGGCCAGCGGTGGGAGTAGTAGGGGGCGGTGAGGCCTGCACGGGAGGCGGGAGCAGGCGGTCCCGCCGGCGCTGGATTTGGCGGCTGGAGCAAGAAGATCAGAGATTGAAGAAACACGACGGACGTTGGATGTCAATCCAACGGTTACGTCTGCTAGAATCGTTTGTTGACGTATATAATAACTAAAAATATCTTGCATACGCGTCAACTTAATAGGCCCATAAGTCAGACCAATCCCTCTTTTTTTAATAATTTATATATAGCTCATTGCGACTTCTGATGCAATTTATGGCAGTCCGGCTTTTTGGTTGGCTAGGGCCAATTTCGCATATTTCTGTGGGTTCCAAACTATTTTTAATACCGAAATGTCGAGCCAGATTTAAAGTACTTTGAAGATATATTTAAATTAGGTTAATGCCTAGTGAAATAGGAATCTGAAAATGTGAATTTTTTTAGAAATTATAAAGTAATTGCCAATTTGTCATCTGTTTTTATATTTACAAACAATTTCATATTACTTTCAAGATTTGCAGGCGTCTTGAAAGAGTTGCAGCCCATCAGGGCATAGAAAAATAAATAGGCCTGGATTGGGTATTCTTCAGAAAAAATAAACTGGGATCATTTTCACAAAGAAAAAATAGCTGGGCTCGTCACATGGTGAATATAAACTATAAGCCTGGGCTAGACGGGCCACAGCCCAGTTCAAACCCTGCTTCGTCTCAACAATAACAAAAAAAATATTGCTTGAGCAGCTACGTCCCAGGTGTCAGCCGATCTTGTGTTGTTCTCTTGTCTATTGACTATATACGCTCACAATGTTGTGGGTCCCAGATGTCAGGAAAACACTAGGAGGAAGCATTTTATTTTTCCATATGCTAACATGGTGGGCCCGTACTGTCATCCTCTCCATGTACTTCTGCCGATTCCGGTTGTTTGTTAACCTTGTTGACAACGCGAGAGGGCGGTGCCGCGCCGAGCGCACCAAAGCACGCGGAGGATGACGGCAAGGCCTCGGACGTCGGCATTAACGATTTAGGAGACGGTCGGGCGGTGATGCGTGCGCTGAGGCGCAACCAGCTATGGGACGCGGAAGCAGGCGGCCCCACTGGCCCTGGTTTGGTTTTGGCGGCTGGAGGAAGACAGGACTAAAGAAACACGACAGACTATAAAAGCAGCAGGAGTACTTAACAACCTTAACTGAAACCAGCAGGGGCACTTAACAACCATAGCTGAAAGCAGTATGAGTACTTATACAGGTTCAACCGTACAAAGCATGTCTCGAACAGTGCTACTTTGCCTACCGTTAACCAAAGGTGAGGCCGCCAAGCCCCAGGACAAGGCCCAGGCATCACCCCGCGCATCCACAACCTTCTGAAAAGCGGCTTCATCTCGCGATGTGGTCAATAAACAGGATATTCGCTTTAGAGCCATGGACAAGCAGGAACATAATCTTCTGTCCTATTGTCCAAGATGGATGAGCCTTCATTATTTGAGACCACCCATGAATAAGTACCTTTTCACCTCCAAGGGGAATGGAGTAGGTCGACATAAACATCATGTTATGACCAAGCGCAAGTCTGACCCGACCATGGTCAGGCATCTGTATAGGAACAATAGAACTGGGCAGTTTCTGTTTCAAGAAGATCACAACTGTAAAATTGTGTATAAGAAATAGTTTATGAACAACATATATAACATAAAACAGCTCGTACCATAAGTTTCTCGACATAGTTGGACCTGTTCAACGAGTGCAGCAGTGGTACACATATCCCACGTGGCCTTCCATCATTGAAACGCCCCACAAGGACCTCAAGACGATCAATAAAGTGTAGGAACTTGTGGATGTTGTCCCAGTCAACTTCACTTCCATCAGTAATAGTCGAGTTGTTACAGAATAACAAATGAGCAGCCTGCTTAACTCTGAAAAAACCTGCACGTGCCACCAATTATAAGAAAACATTAGTTAGAAGTAGCATCTTTGTGAAAGATTCGTTGCTACTTCTAATGTTAAATTGTGATTAGTTAGACATAATAGGTGGATTAAGAAGTAATCGAAGCAACAAGCAAGAACAAGATACAAAACTAACATGGATGAACAATTGGAACGACGTCGGGGTGGAAGATCGCAATGAAGATGAGACCAGGTTCTGCTATTTCCATCAACATTCGTGCGCCAACTTTCAGTCCGTAACACTTGAGAAAGTTTATCCAAGTTCGGCCATAAAAAAGCAGCGATCTTCTTGGTTCATGAACCCAACTCGGAACTTATATCCATGGCTTGTCTTCATTGTGACCATTAAACTGGTGTATTCAGTTATGGCAAGGCCGAGCATCTTGAGTACATGTGTTCTGGCAAAACAAATAATGCACTGCAGGAAAAATAATATGAGAACACAATGTATTCCCTATCCAAATCTAGAAATAACTTCCTCCTTCACGTTAGTGTTGACCATCGTACTGGTAGTACCTTTTATCCAAATATAGCAATCCAAATTTCCAAATTAGTCGACAACATGTTCAAAAAACCACACAAAAGAGGATTCTAGGAACATACTGTGCGCGTTTTAAAATCATATGTTAGGATGAGAAGGAACAAGTGTGTTGTCTCGCCGAGGGCGCAGAAACCTGTAGGGTCCTCGCACTTTGGGCACTACAAATTAAACACACTAGATTCAGTAGGAATAAAAATGCATCAACGGCGGCGGCTGCCATCCTAGGATTACCCGCGACCAAGGGACTTGGATTTATCGGGGATGGATGAAGAATTCGTACTTGGTTCTCCATGAGAAAACCCTATGCAACCGCTGAGAGGGGGTTTTCTCTGAACAAGCAGATGAGGGAGAAGGGGATTCAGTCCCAGTGAAATATTGCCGCTTAGTCCGTCCAGCTTACTGCTAAAGCTGGAAAGGTTTTTTTTATTTGACGGATCATTGGGCATTACTGCGGCGCTACGACCGGGGTGTGTCTACCGTGCAGTTGTGCACTCTAATTTGTGCATATGGAACATGGACCCCATTGCGGGATGCCCCACATATCAGGGAAAGGAAGTAGAAAGACAGGAGTAACTAGTTACACAAAAATATATTTTTGATAGAGAGATACTCCCTCTGTAAAGAAATATACAAATCTTTTATATCAGAACTTTATACGTAAGAAAAATCAAGGGGAATATATATAACATATATAATTATAAAAAATAGAGTTGTTTTTAACACAATATAGACGAGTTGGTGATGATGGTGTGCCTGCCATCCTGCAATATAGGCCGTCCGATTTATATCTGACGGATAGGAAGGAAACTATGGCAATTTTGCAAAAAGGTACCCGCACACCTCTCCACATTTGCAAATAAGGCCTTCCCTCGTTCATCCTTTTCTCTCACAAGATAAAATACTCATACAAATGCATCTTGATGTTACGTGCAACGCACGGGCATTATGGGGGTTCAGCTGAGAATATAATACTCAGACAGGCTCACGGTTCTGGACTTTGGGCCACAGGCCCACCCTACATGTTTGGGGGCCCATGTGTTCTACCTCCGCACTTTTCATATTGCAAGCGATCGGTACGGCGCTGGTTTTAGATGCTGTCGCAAGGCGAATACACAAAATTGAATAAAGCACGGCAGCTATTGGAATGAAATCGAACGACAGTTCCTAACCAACAATGAGAGTTGCAATTCTATCAATGATATACCATGTGATAAATAATACTGTCGTATTACTTATACACAGGACACTTGTTTCACCATGCCAGATTATTACATCAAAATCTCTCGTAGGATAGATCAGTTCGGCAGTTGCGTGCTGCTACTGAAGAATTTCAAAGTTGATTTGGACTAGCTCTCCTTGCCGAGAAAGTTTGATTTTGAGATCATCCCCTACCGCAAAATATGATTTAGATTTGAACCTTGACCATCCTTTAACATCAATCATCATGTGACCATCCTTTGTACTTACGGTATATTGAGTAGGTTCATTCACACCAAGACTGCGCATGGTAAGAGAAACTTGGCCGTTGTCGCCCGGATTGTTGAAGGACTCCCTTGTTGCTCTAGGAATTCTCTGTTTGCAAACAAGAAGACATACCCAAACAATTAGATCAACACAGTGAATCATGCGAAACAACATGGAAAGAAAAAGAACTAAACACTTGGGTGACCAATGCTTACCAAGAAGGTGGACATGTCGGTTTTTGTAAGGACTTTGGTATATGAAGTGCGAACTGCAGCCCAGTCTGTTGCCGGTGCAACTGCTTCTTTGGTTGCCGCTGCATGGGCCAGAGCAAATGCAAGTGCAAGTGTTGGTGCAGGTGCCGAAGCTGCTGCTGCTGCCGGAGATGGTGCTCCTTGTAGAGCTGGTGCCGGTGTCGATGCCCGATCCTCCGGTAGATCAGCCTGATCCGCTGACGCGGTCGGTGCCCAATCCTCAGCTGGATCAGACTGAGTTGCCGCCGCTGTTAGTGCTAGAGTAACTGCCCGTGCTTGATCCGTTGCTGAAGGTGGTACCGATGTGCGAGACAGTGATAACCCACAAGTATAGGGGATCGCAACAGCTTTCGAGGGTAGAGTATTCAACCCAAATTTATTGATTCGACACAAGGGGAGACAAAGAATATTCTCAAGTATTAGCAACTGGGTTGTCAATTCAACCACACCTGGAAACTTAGTATCTGCAGCAAAGTGTTTAGTAGCAAAGTAATATGATAGTGGTGGTAGCGGCAACAAAAGTAAATACAGCAAAAGTAATGTTTTTGGTATTTTGTAGTGATTGTAACAGTAGCAACGGAAAAGTAAATAAGCGTAAACTAGTATATGGAAAACTCGTAGGCACCGGATCAGTGATGGATAATTATGTCGGATGCGGTTCATCGTGTAACAGTCATAACATAGGGTGAGACAGAACTAGCTCCAGTTCGTCAATGTAATGTAGGCATGTATTCTGTATATAGTCATACGTGCTTATGGAAAAGAACTTGCATGACATCTTTCGTCCTACCCTCCCGTGGCAGCGGGGTCCTATTGGAAACTAAGGGATATTAAGGCCTCCTTTTAATAGAGAACCGGAACAAATCATTAGCACATAGTGAATACATGAACTCCTCAAACTATGGTCATCACCGGGAGTGGTCCCGATTATTGTCACTTCGGGGTTGCCGGATCATAACACATAGTATGTGACTATAGACTTGCAAGATAGGATCAAGAACTCACATATATTCATGAAAACATAATAGGTTCAGATCTGAAATCATGGCACTCGGGCCCTAGTGACAAGCATTAAGCATAGCAAAGTCATAGCAACATCAATCTCAAAACATAATGGATACTAGGGATCAAACCCTAACAAAACTAACTCGATTACATGATAAATCTCATCCAACCCACCGTCCAGCAAGCCTACGATGGACTTACTCACGCACGGCGGTGAGCATCATGAAATTGGTGATGGAGGATGGTTGATGATGATGACGACGGTGACGAATCCCCCTCTCTGGAGCCCCGAACGGACTCCAGATCAGCCCTCCTGACAGGTTTTAGGGCTCGGCGGCGGCTCCATATCATAAAACGTGATGATTTCTTCTCCCTGATTTTTTTCTCTCCGAAAGCAAATATATAGAGTTGGAGTTAGCGTCGGAGGGTCAACAGGGGGCCCACAAGGTAGGGGGCGCGCTCTAGGGGGGGCGCCCCCCACCCTCGTGGAAAGGGTGTGGGCCCCCTGGTCTTCATATTTGGCGAGGATTTTTTATTGTTTTTTCTAAGACCTCCCGTGGAGTTTCAGGTCATTCCGAGAATATTTGTTTTCTGCACATAAAACAACATCATGGTAATTCTGCTGAAAACAACGTCAGTCCGGGTTAGTTCCATTCATATCATACAAGATAGTGTCCAAAACAAGGGCAAAAGTGTTTGGAAAAGTAGATACGACAGAGACGTATCAACTCCCCCAAGCTTAAACCCTTGCTTGTCCTCAAGCAATTCAGTTGACAAACTGAAAGAAAGAAAGAAAAACTTTTACAAACTCTGTTTGCTCTTGTTGTTGTAACTATGTCAAGCCAGCGTTCAAGTTTTCAGCATAAATCATAACTGACCACATTTGCAATAATTCTCAGGTATCATCATTACTCATATCAATAGCATAATCAACTAGCAAGTAATAATAATAAATCTCGGATTACAACACTTTCTCAAAACAATCATAATATGATATAACAAGATGGTATCTCGCTAGCCCTTTCTGAGACCGCAAAACATAAATGCAGAGCACCTTTAAAGATCAAGGACTGACTAGACATTGTAATTCATGGTAAAAGAGATCCAATCATAGTCATACCCAACATAAATTAATAGTGATGAATGCAAATGACGGTTGTGCTCTCCAGCTAGTGCTTTTTAATTAGAGGGTGATGACTCAGCATAAAAGTAAATGGATAGGCCCTTCGCAGAGGGAAGCAGGGATTTGTAGAGGTGCCTGAGCTCGGTTTTGAAATAGAGATACATTGTATTTTGAGCGGTATACATTCATTGTCAACGTAACAACTAATAGATGGCGATATCTTCCATGCTAAACACATTATAGGCGATTCCCAAACAGAATGGTAAAGTTTATACTCCCCCTCCACCAACAAGCATCAATCCATGGCTTGCTCGAAACAACGAGTGCCTCCAACATACATCAGGTCCCAGGGGGAGTTTTGTTTGAAATTAATTTTGATTATTTTTGCATAAAGCATGGGACTGGGCATCCTGGTGACCAGCCATTTTCTTGTGAGTGAGGAGCGGAGTCCACTCCTCTTGACAATAACCCGCCTAACACGGAAGATAAGGACAGCCTTTGTTGATACATGAGCTATTCGAGCATACAAAACAGAATGTTTATTTGAAGGTTTAGAGTTTGGCACATACAAATTTGCTTGGAACGGCAGGTAGATACCGCATATAGGAAGATATGGTGGACTCATCTGGAATAACTTTGGGGTATAAGGGATTGGATGCACAAGCAGTATTCCCGCTTAGTATAGGTGAAGGCTAGCAAAAGACTGGGAAGCGACCAACTAGAGAGCGACAACAGCCATGTACATGCATTAAAACTAATAAACATTGGATGCAAGCATGAGTAGGATATAATCCGCCATGAACATAAATATCGTGAAGGCTATGTTGATTTTGTTTCAACTACATGCATGAACATGTGCCAAGTCAAGTCACTTAAATCATTCAAAGGAGGATACCAACCCATCATACCACATCATAATCATCTCAATAGCATGTTGGCATACAAGGTAAATCATTGTAACTCATAGCTAATCAAGCATGGCACAAGCAACTATGATCTCTAATTGTCATTGCAAACATGTTTATTCATAATAAGCTGAATCAAGAACGACGGACTCATCATATTTACAAAAACAAAAGAGGTCGAGTTCATACCAGCTTTTCTCATCTCAGTCAGTCCATCATATATCATCATAATTGCCTTTCACTTGCACGACCGAACGGCGTGAATAATAATAAGAGTGCACGTGCATTGGACTAAGCTGGAATCTGCGAGCATTCAATAAATAGGAGAAGACAAGGCAATATGGGCTCTTGGTTAAATCAATCAATAATGCATATAAGAGTCACTTCAACAATTTAATTATGGTCTTCTCCCACTGACCCCCAAGAAAGGAAAAGAAATAAAACTATTTACACGAGAAAGCTCCCAACAAGCAAAATAAGAACGGGAAATATTTTTGGGTTTTCTTTTTAATTATTACTACTACAGCAGAAAAATAAACTACTACTATTTTTTTTGGTTTTTCTTAAGGTTAAGCAAACACACAAGAAGAAAGCAGGAAAAAGAAAATAATCTAGCATGGATACTACAGTGAAAAAGTATGAGCACCGACATCTAGCAATGAGTGTGTGTGAACATAAATGTAATGTCAGTGAGAAATACGTACTCCCCCAAGCTTAGGCTTTTGGCCTAAGTTGGTCTATGGCCACGGCTGGCCTGGCGGATATCCATAATAATAGTTGTTGGGGTCATACTACGATGAGGAGGAATAGTTGGGATCATACGGATGTGCAGCGGTTATTGCCTGCTGAGCTGCAGCGTGGAGTCGGGCTTCCTCCGCTCTCCTCTCGTACTCTTCTGCCTCCTCTCTGGTAATAACATATCTTCCTTTTGTCTGTGAATCAAAGAAGGCAGGAGCAGGGAGAGTAATACGGAAAACACGTCGTTTATCAAAAATTAAGCGATATAAGAGAGGTGATTCAGGCCTCTCGACAAACTGGTGCGAAGCCATAGAGTTATAATCTAAATATGCAGGAGACAACTCCATGTCACCCTCACGAATGTCTATTTCAAGAAAATGAGCTAAGCGAGTTGCATAAATTCCTCCAAAGAAATCTCCATTATGTCTATTATGATGCAACCTACGAGCTACAATGGCTCCCATATGATAAGATTGGTCTCCTAACACAGCACTCCTAAGAATGCTGAGATCAGGGACACACATGTGACATGCTTCATCCTTAGCATTTATGCATCTACTGATGAAAAGAGCAAAATAATGTATAGCAGGAAAGTGAATGCTCCCTATGGTAGCCCGTGTTATATCTCTAGATTCCCCCACGATTATACTAGCAAGAAAGTTTCTAAATTCAGATTTAGGGGGATCCCTAATACTGCCCCATGATGGAAGTTCACAAGCAGAAGTGAAATCCTTTAGGTCCATGGTATAAGATTTGTCATAAAGATCAAACATGACTGAAGGAGAATTATGCGAAGATGAATACTCAAACCTCCTCACAAATGAACTTGTGAGATCATGATACTGGGGGCATTTGTTAGCCTCGAAATCCTCAAGACCGGCATTGTGCAAATATGATTTGAATTCTTCTTTAATTCCCGCATGGTCCATAAAATTTTCCGACGGCCATTCGCAAGGCCGTACTGGAGCGTCTCTTGGTGGATCCTCGTCAGCATCGCGCATAGCAATTCTGGGTCCTTGCTTCTTAGAGGAACCACCTTGGAACATCTTCCTAAACATATTGTTTTCTCTGAAAAATTCTGAAATTTTTAGTAACTTCGAAATAAAAGTGAACCAAACTCAATTAAACTGATAGCAACTACTCCTACAAGTGCCTAGAGCCTATATCAAGGATTAGAACTATTAGGAACCATATAAATTTGACATGCAAGCTCAAGAACATGGTCACCTATGCAGCACAAATTTGCAAAGAATAAAGCACTAGAACAAAAACTAATTGGACCAATGGAGGAGTCACATACCAAGGAACAATCTCCCCAAGCAGTTTTGCGGGAGGTGCTTTGAGCAAGGAGATTGAAAATCACAGCAAAAGTGGCTGGAACTCGTGCTTGAGTTGGTTTTTCGGGTTTGTGTGAGATAGAGGAAGAAGATGGGTGCTGGAATAAGTGGATGAGGGCCACCGTGGGCCCACGAGGCAGGGGGGGCGCGCCCTATAGGGGGGCGCGCCCACCACCCTCGTGACCAGGTGGCAGCTCCTCCCGCGATAATTTTTGCACATTAAATCCTCAAATATTCCTGAAAAAATCATATTAAATTGGCATGGCATTCTGAGGATTTTTATTTTCGGGATATTTTTATATTGCATGGATAAGTCAGGAAACAGACAAAAAAATGCTATTTTTACTTTATTTGATATAAATAGCAGAAAATATAAAGAGGGTACAGAAGTTTGTGCTTCTAGTTTCATCCATCTCATGCTCATCAAAAAAGAATCCGCTAACAAGGTTGATCAAGTCTTGTTAACAAACTCATTCCGATAATCATGAAACTGGAGAAATTTCGAATAACACTAAGTTACCTCAACGGGGATATGCACATCCCCAATAATAAGAATATCATATTTCTTTTTGACAGTAGGAAGAGGAAATTCAAAACCTCCAAATATAATCGATGGAAATTTTCCAATAGAGTTGATACTATGAACTTGAGGTTGTTTCCTCGGAAAGTGTATCGTATCCTCATTACCATTAACATGAAAAGTGACATTGCCTTTGTTGCAATCAATAACAGCCCCTGCAGTATTAAGAAAAGGTCTTCCAAGAATAATAGACATACTATCATCCTCGGGAATATCAAGTATAACAAAGTCCGTTAAAATAGTAACGTTTGCAACCACAACAGGCACATCCTCACAAATACCGACAGGTATAGCAGTTGATTTATTAGCCATTTGCAAAGATATTTCAGTAGGTGTCAACTTATTCAAGTCAAGTCTACGATATAAAGAGATAGGCATAACACTAACACCGGCTCCAAGATCACATAAAGAAGTTTTAATATAATTTCTTTTAATGGAGCAAGGTATAGTAGGTACTCCGGGGTCTCCAAGTTTCTTTGGTATTCCACCCTTAAAAGTATAATTAGCAAGCATGGTGGAAATCTCAGCTTCCGGTATCTTTCTTTTATCAGTAACGATATCTTTCATATATTTAGCATAAGGATTCGTTTTGAGCACATCAGTTAATCTCATACGCAAAAAGATAGGCCTAATCATTTCAGCAAAGCGCTCAAAATCCTCATCATCCTTTTTCTTGGATGGTTTCGGAGGAAAAGGCATGGGTTTCTGAACCCAAGGTTCCCTTTCTTTACCATGTTTCCTAGCAACAAAGTCTCTTTTATCATAACGTTGATTCTTTGATTGTGGGTTATCAAGATCAACAACAGGTTCAATTTCTACATCATTATCATTACTAGGTTGAGCATCATCATGAACATCATCATTAATATTTTTACTAGGTTCATGTTCATTACCAGATTGTGTTTCAGCATCAGACATAGAAATATCATTTGGATTATCAGGTGGTTCAGCAATAGGTTCACTAGAAGTTTGCATAGTTCTATCATTTTTCTTCTTCTTCTTTTTAGAAGAACTAGGAACATCAATATTATTTCTTTGAGAATCTTGCTCGATTCTCTTAGGGTGGCCTTCAGGATACAAAGGTTCCTGAGTCATTCTACCAGTTCTAGTAGCCACTCTAACAGCATAATCATTTTTCTTACTATTCATTTCATTAAGCACTTCTTTTTGAGCTTTAAGTACTTGTTCTACTTGGGTGGTGACCATAGAAGCATGTTTGCTAATAAGTGTAAGTTCACCTTTAATATCAGCCATATAATCACCCAAGCGTCTAATCATATAAGCATTTTCTTTTAATTGTCTACCAAAATAAGCATTGAAGTCATCTTGCTTATACATAAAGTTATCAAACTCATCCAAGCACTGACTAGAAATTTTAGTAGGAAGGACTTCAGCTTTATCATATCTATAGAGAGAATTTACCTTTACTACCTGTGTCGGGATATCAGGATCAGGAGGTTCTTCAGTAAATAAATTATTGAGATCATAAGTTCCTTCAACAGGCGATGAATTAAGACCATGTATTTCTTCAATAGGAGGTAAATTCTTAACGTCTTCAGCTTTAATACCTTTTTCTTTCATAGATTTCTTTGCCTCTTGCATATCTTCGGGACTGAGAAATAGAACACCTCTCTTCTTCGGAGTTGGTTTAGGAATAGGCTCAGTAATTGGAGCAGGAGTTGGCTCAGGAGGTGGCTCAGGAGGTGCCCAATTATTTTCATTTATCAACATATTATTCAATAGAATTTCAGCTTCATCCGGTGTTCTTTCCCTGAAAAGAGAACCAACACAACTATCCAGGTAATCTCTGGAAGCATCGGTTAGTCCATTATAAAAGATATCAACTATTTCAGATTTCTTAAGAGGATGATCAGGCAAAGCATTAAGTAACTTGAGAAGCCTCCCCCAAGCTTGTGGGAGACTCTCTTCTTTAATTTGCACAAAGTTGTATATTTCCCTCAAAGCAGCTTGTTTCTTATGAGCAGGGAAATATTTAGCAGAGAAGTAATAAATCATATCCTGGGGACTACACATGCAACCAGGATCAAGAGAATTAAACCATATCTTAGCATCGCCCTTTAATGAGAATGGAAATATTTTGAGTAAATAGAGGTAACGTGATCTCTCATTATTAGTGAACAGGGCAGCTATATCATTTAACTTAGTAAGATGTGCCACAACAGTTTCAGATTCATAGCCATAAAACGGATCAGATTCAACCAAAGTAATTATATCAGGATCAACAGAGAATTCATAATCTTTATCAGGAACACATATAGGTGAAGTAGCAAAAGCAGGATCGGGTTTCATTTTATCTCTAAGTGATTCTTTGTTCCATTTAATTAATAACCTCTTAAGCTCATATCTATCTCTGCAAGCTAAAATAGCTAAAGAAGCATCTTGATCAAATAAATAACCCTCAGGAATAACAGGCATATTTTCATCATCACTATCATCATCGTATTCAGATTCAATAATTTCTTTTTCTCTAGCCCTAGCAATTTGTTCTTCTAGAAAATCACTAAGTGGCACAGTAGTATCAGGCATAGAAGCAGTTTCATCATAAGTATCATGCATAGCAGAAGTGGCATCATCAATAACATGCGACATATCAGAACGAATAGCAGAAGCAGGATGTAGGTGTCGCAAACTTACTCATAACAGAAGGTGAATCAAGTGCAGAGCTAGATGGCAGTTCCTTACCTCCCCTCGTAGTTGAGGGATAGATCTTGGTTTTTGGATCTCTCAAGTTCTTCATAGTGTCCAGCAGATATAAATCCCAAGTGACTCAAAGAATAGAGCTATGCTCCCCGGCAACGACGCCAGAAATTAGTCTTGATAACCCACAAGTATAGGGGATCGCAACAGCTTTCGAGGGTAGAGTATTCAACCCAAATTTATTGATTCGACACAAGGGGAGCCAAAGAATATTCTCAAGTATTAGCAGCTGAGTTGTCAATTCAACCACACCTGGAAACTTAGTATCTGCAGCAAAGTGTTTAGTAGCAAAGTAATATGATAGTGGTGGTAGCGGCAACAAAAGTAAAGACAACAAAAGTAATGTTTTTGGTATTTTGTAGTGATTGTAACAGTAGCAATGGAAAAGTAAATAAGCGTAAACCAGTATATGGAAAACTCGTAGGCACCGGATCAGTGATGGATAATTATGCCGGATGCGGTTCATCATGTAATAGTCATAACATAGGGTGACACAGAACTAGCTCCAGTTCGTCAATGTAATGTAGGCATGTATTCCGTATATAGTCATACGTGCTTATGGAAAAGAACTTGCATGGCATCTTTTGTCCTACCCTCCCGTGGCAGCGGGGTCCTATTGGAAACTAAGGGATATTAAGGCCTCCTTTTAATAGAGAATCGGAACAAAGCATTAGCACATAGTGAATACATGAACTCCTCAAACTATGGTCATCATCGGGAGTGGTCCCGATTATTGTCACTTCGGGGTTGCCAGATCATAACACATAGTAGGTGACTATAGACTTGCAAGATAGGATCAAGAACTCACATATATTCATGAAAACATAATAGGTTCAGATCTGAAATCATGGCACTCGGGCCCTAGTGACAAGCATTAAGCATAGCAAAGTCATAGCAACATCAATCTCACAACATAATGGATACGAGGGATCAAACCCTAACAAAACTATCTCAATTACATGATAAATCTCATCCAACCCATCACCGTCCAGCAAGCCTACGATGGAATTACTCACGCACGGCGGTGAGCATCATGAAATTGGTGATGGAGGATGGTTGATGATGATGACGGCGACGAATCCCCCTCTCCGGAGCCCCGAACGGACTCCAGATCAGCCCTCCCGAGAGGTTTTAGGGCTTGGCGGCAGCTCCGTATCGTAAAACGCGATGATTTTTCTCCCTGATTTTTTCTCTCCGAAAGCAAATATATAGAGTTGGAGTTGGCGTCGGAGGGTCAACAGGGGCCCACAAGGTAGGGGGCGCGCCCTAGGGGGGCGTGCCCCCACCCTCGTGGAAAGGGTGTGGGCCCCCTGGTCTTCATATTTGGTGAGGATTTTTTATTGTTTTTTCTAAGACCTCCCGTGGAGTTTCAGGTCATTTCGAGAATATTTGTTTTCTGCAGATAAAACAACATCATGGTAATTCTGCTGAAAACAGCGTCAGTCTGGGTTAGTTCCATTCAAATCATACAAGATAGAGTCCAAAACAAGGGCAAAAGTGTTTGGAAAAGTAGATACAACGGAGACGTATCAGCAGCGGCGATCGTGTCTGGTCTGCTAGGATCAGCTTTCTAACTTGACTGGGCTTCGTGACCGTGATCCAGTTGTTTTCTTAATTTCTTTTAAACGCGAGAAGGACTAATTGTGGCATTTTTGTTAAACCAAACTGCAGTTCATCATAGGGATTCAGCTTGTACTCACACAACATACTGATCCAGTTTTTTCCAGTAATATAAGTGATGGACAGTGCCTTCATTACTGACACGACATAAGAAGTGAAACCTGCAAAAATAGCCATCGTAGAGCAAATGAAACAGTTTATTCTGTGATGAATGTCACATGGCAAAACCTGCATCGCAAAAGAAAACATGACATTAAATCAATAAGATTTATACAGTAAATCAATAAGATTTACTTGATGTGACACGAGTGAATCCTTACCAGGAAATCACTATGTTGAAGTACTAAACAGAAGATTGATCGTCCAACCACGGGTGGCATGCAGGGCCCCCGCCTACTCCCACAAGCAGGACAGTCCAAAGGCCGTGACAAATTGTATGGACCGAACATCCATGGGACTGGAAATCCTGGTCGGTGCTATAAACCCTGCAATGCATACAGATATTGAGTGTAACCATAATTGATAAACCGTCCTCACAAAAAAGATGACCTGGATACTTCAAAATATACAGACTGAATTGAGTGGACAGACATTAACATAGACGGTTCTCAGGACTGACCACACAACAAAAGCGGCAGTACTAATAAACAATACAGGGTTCACAAACACAAATCAAGTACTGAACAATAGTACTTACTACACACAAGCAAACTAGCACTAATTAAACTCTGCAGACTATTTCTTGCCATTGACCTATGGGATGAACCCCGCATAACTGACTAGGCCATGGACTTCATGAGAGATGTCTACATGCACCATTACCATCTCGATCGTCAACCTTGGAGAACCTAACAGAGTGGTCTTTCCACTCATAAACATGATCATGAAGACATGCCGTATCAGATTTGTTGGGAAGCTTTACAAGAACCACACCTTCGTATTCGAAGGCACAACCAGGAAATTGTTGTGGTCAAGTACAGCCTCGAGAACACGCCTGACAATAATGCTACAGGAAAACACTAGTTCAGGACACGTGGCGACAAGGACACAACAGCTGGATAGTTTAGCAGTAGAACTCATCCTCTGGTCTTCCAGTTCACACGGCATGACATTGAGAAGTTCATCTCCACTACGGACCTGGTTCTAATTCAAACAGAAACCATATTTTATTACTACCTCCGTTCAGAAATATAAGATGATTTTCGATTTTATACTCCATATATGACTACATATACGCACAGAAATGAGTGAAAAAAGACATTACAACATGTCTTCTAAGGCATGAGAGCAGAGGGATTACTTGCAATATCCATAACACAAGTTACTAATGCAAATATACCCTGTTCAAAGGTAGCATTGATGTTCATAAAGTACTCCCTCCGTCCCAAAATTGTTGTCTTAGATTTGTCTAGATACGGATGTATCAAGTCACATTTTAGTATCTAGACAAATCTAAGACAAGAAATTTGGGATAGAGGGAGTAGTTGAAAGTAATCTATAAGAAATCAGTGTCGACCTCTCGCATGTTTTGGTCAAAAGAGGAATTTAGAACCGTCATTTGGCACACAAAAATCACATGCAAGATCACCCAGAAAGTTGTACTACTAGTACTAGTACTGCGTGTTAGATTAAAAGACACGATCAAGATCGAGAAAAAGATCGTCAAGAAGAGATATTACCTGGACTTGCTTAATGAGGGATCCCGGAGAGGGGGGCTTGGACGATGGCTTTGAGCTTGTCTGTGGTAGTCTCGGTGGGGTGCTTGCGCTTCTTCGTACCATGAGCCTCGATGGTTTTGGCCAGAGCCATAGACATCACTTCGGCCGGTGCTCCAGCGTCCATCAAGAAACTGCCAAATAGAACTAAAAGAAAAGAAACCACAATCACAAACCCAAAAGAAGAAAAGAGAGGGAGTTATAGGATCAGTCTCGGGGTTGGAATACCGGGCCTTGTCCAGAATCAACACCATTGATCCGCTCACCTTTCCTTCTTTGGGAGAGAAGAACAATGGCAGAAGCAGGTCGGGGTTTTCTTGAAGAAATGAGGAACAAGATGAGGGAGAAGCGAGTTGGGTAGAGAGGAAGCTGAAAGAGAAGAGTGAAATGATGGTTGCTTCGTCCATCCAACTTACTGCTGGAAAGGAGGGGGTTTTGTGATTTGACGGATCATTGGGCATTACTGCGGTGCTTCGATCGGGGTAGTCTACCGTCACTCTACTACGGAGTAATTTAGTGCATGGCTGGTGGACCCCGATGTTGGCTGTCCCACACGTCGGCGAAAGTGAGTAATTTAGTGCATGGCTATAGGAGGATCCGGACGGTAGAGCGTGTCCACTGTTTTTCTAAAGAAAAAAATGATTACAGCAAGCGTTTCCACTCTTACGACAAAGGAGTGCGAAACACGGCAGCCACTTGAACATACACAATGCTCCTAGTACTAGGCATGTGCAGTGGTTCATATGTCGGTACTACATAATCTTGTTGCTAGTGTAGTAAGATATGATGACAACAAATGATGTTGTACGCATGTCAACTATATGAACAGTAATGTAGTAACATAGTACCGCTTTCTTGACTGTCCGATCGAGAATGAACGGTGAGATCAATGTTAACAGAACTAGGTCTACAACGCATGGAGAGTACGGTGCTACAGTACTCCAGAAAACATGAACCATATGAAGCACGAATAGTGTAGGGTGTATGAAGGGTGCACGGGATGGGAGCAAAAGTTCCCTTCTCGACCCACTTTTGGGTGTTTGGCAGAGTGCGTGAAGGGTGCATGAGTCCACACTAGTAGGTTAACACAAATACACGAAGAGGAAACAACTACTCCCTCCGTCTACGTGTGTAAGTCATCTTACATTGTGCACTGCGACCAAGGCAGAGAGGAAAACAAGAAAACTTAATGTCTGTTTGCTAATTAATAGCATCGCATGCAATGAACTAACCACTGCATGTCATGTTTATTAGTCTCAAGTCATTGAAGGCATGCATGACCCACATCTCTTATTGGTTGATATGTCACAAAACAAGAAACGGGGAGGGAGTTAATGTATTGTGCCTAAGTGTTTTGGGATTATTTGGTTTTCATAAGGTGACTTACACACCTAGACAGAGGATTATATTGAGATGAGAATGCAACCAAACACACCCACACGCTTTGTGCTACAATGACTAACCCGCGCCGTCTGAGTTTGATCCAACGGCCATGTTGTGTTGAGACATGGACATGCCCATGCAGAGGGCGCCTAAACACCACCGAAGTCCCTCTACTTCTCGAGGTGCACGATGTTGGTGATGCAGGGGGCGAAACGGCTGAAAGGCAATGCAATCTACGGGAAGGCGGAGGGAGCCAGCCGAGGAGCGGGGAATCTTTTGGGTTTCACCATGGTAAAACACCAGTCGACGACTTCTCACATCAGGGAGCAGTGGGTTTTACAGGCAGAGTCATTGTGACTAATTGCTGCCACACCTGCTCCCGTCAATCAAAAAATTAAAAATCCTGCCGCGCCTGCTCCTGTCAATCAAAAAATTAAAAATCCTGCCGCACTCAAACACCAGAGCAACGCCGCGGTGGATATTTGAATTTACCTGCCGGCAAGTAGATAAAAAAAGGGGTGAAAAAACAAATGTGGCGGCGGCCTAGCTAATCGGTCGAACTAGCCCAACTAGCTAGCCACCGTGCTTCATTGATGTACTCAGCGAGAAAAGTGGTCTTTCGTGATTTGATGACTCATTTACTTGCTTCAGCGAAAACGTGCGGTAGGGCGCCCCATGTCAAGAAGAATATATGCGTGCACCACCCGGGAGGACCCCGAAACCGCGTGATAGGGTGTGCCATGTTTCGGCACAGAGGAAAATGTGCGTTTAAAAATATATTGTATCAGACATAGTACCTATGGTTCAACCTCGGGACCCATCCAGTCGGTCGAAAACACCCCACTAGCCACACAGCTTCATCATGCTAACATGGCACGGAGGATAGGTGTGGTTAGCTCCGTCTCGACCAGCCACAACGTCTCTTGTTCTAGGCGATTCTTCTATTTTCCAAGCTTTTTTTAGTTGTAATAACACCACGGCAAGCTAGCGCCGCTCTTCATGTGTGCCCGTGCAAAGGTTAGACGATGGAGAGAAGAGAGAGATCGCAGACCTGGGACCCACCAGTAAGTGAGTCAACGGTCATGCACGTGTTGACGAGGCACTCCCTCTACTCTACTCAACGTAATACTATCTAAAACCAAGTTATGGGACAAAGCCAACAACCGTTGTTGTTTCAGGCTATCGACTTACGCTTTGTAGTCCAGGTTGCCAGTTCGAATCTCGTCTTTCAGATTTGTTAGTTTTAGGTCCAAATTTGATTAATGACAAGTGGGACCCCCGTGTGTTGTTCCGATTTCAGTGTAGGATGGTTTTTTTGAACAAACACTTTGCGCGGTTAGACAAGTAACGGCACAAGTTACACGTATTTTGCAAGTTTACGAACAAAAATGACAGCGGCATAGAATATCACATCCACCCCGCAGCTTAGATGCTATGGTGATACGAGTTTTTACACCGTTGGAAGTGAGATCCAA
Organism: Triticum aestivum; assembly: GCF_018294505.1. Lineage (NCBI taxonomy): Eukaryota > Viridiplantae > Streptophyta > Magnoliopsida > Poales > Poaceae > Triticum > Triticum aestivum. Next base: position 107,060,241 of record NC_057803.1, read on the forward strand.
TGGCTTGGGAGTAGTCTTTGTAATTATGCGCAATTTCCAAACTCTCCAAAGGTTTTTTTGCAAATAAAACATTCAGGCCTCGTGTGTGCCGCTGCATCTTGGATCCAACGGCTCCCCGTTGCTCATATTAGGTGCTCCCCGTAGCTTAATTACCCGCTACGGTGATATGAGCATCTAGGTCGTATGATCAGTGATCAGATGGCACATGCGTAGTACTTGTACTTTCTGCGCAATTCCCAAACTCTCTCAGCCGTATATTGCAAAAACATTCAAACCTCCTACTGTGGGCCGTTAGATCTCCGTGAACTCGTATCACCATAGAATCTACGGTGCGGGAGCACCTCATATTCTCCCGTGCGAGAAAACATAAGGTGCTCTCGCAGCTTGGATGCTACGGTGATACGAGCTTCGAGGTCGTTTGATCTGAGATCCAATGGCATCTGAGCAGTCTTTGTGCTTGTAAGCAGTGGCCGAACTCTTTGGGGGCTTTTCTGCAAAAAACCATTCGAACCACCGAGGAGGTGTTGGGTCACAAATCCAACGGCTCCGAAGAGCTTGTATCACCAAAGCATCTAAGGTGTGGTAGCACATGATATTCTTACATACAGGAGAATATGATGTCCTCCTTCATCTTAGATGCTACGGTGATACGAGCTTCGAGGTCGTTGGATATGGGATCCAAGGGCATCTGAGTAGTTTTTGTACAAATTGTGTGCAATTCTCAAACTCATCAAGGTTTCCTGTAAAAATATTAAGACATCATGTGAGCTGCTATATCTCAGATCTACAAGCTCCAAGCAACTCGTATCGGCATATAGCATCTAAGGTATGGGGGCACATGATATTCTCCCGGGGAGGAGGGGTGGGGGTGCACAACCAATCGGTGGTTGGGAGGGTGGGGACAAATATAATCTAAACAACCCTAAACAGAGCTTCACAATTTTATCTAAGGTCGAGGGGGTGACCCCCGACAATCATAGCTCCGCCTAATTAAACACAACATTTGCATGTACTGTAGTACTAGACTTAATATTCATGTTTCAGTTTCATGTTCGTTTTAAATATTGAATTGAGGACCATGCATGTCTTACATTTTACTCCCTTCGTTCCTAAATATTAGTCTTTTTAGAGATTTCAAGTGGACTGGCACATACGGATGTATATAGACATATTTTAGAGTGTAGATTCACTCATTTTGCTCCGTATGTAGTCGCTTGTTGAAATCTCTAAAAGACTAATATTTAGGAACAGAAGGAGTATTTTTGAATTCGTGTCATACATGCATGGTTTGGAAAAATAGATGCACTATACTTATTGGATTGTTGTTGTGTTCGTGTGTGGGTGTCTCTCTGTGTGTGTGTGTGTGTGTGTGTGTGTGTGGTCATATGCTTGATACATACAAAGTTTTCTCACCTCCATATTGTTCATCTTTTAAATTTGAATTTGCATTGAAAAACTTACCAGGGATACCATGAAATGTGAAATCCACGTTGAGATCACTATATCACAAACTCACTCTAATTCACAACTCGTCATAAATCAATTACCACGTTGAGATTAGTATTTGCAAGGAAAATACGGGCATTGTAATACACATAGATTCGTTCGGCAATTTAAAAGGTTCCTTTCGTATTCTCGAATGGTAGGACCCAACGGCGTACCAGCCAGACCTTGGCTCGTGTTGATCCTAAAAAAATAAAAAATAAAAAAACCAGGCTCGTGTCCTTCTGGTGGCGTGCATGGTACGCACATTAGGCAGCCCCAACCAGTCGAGCCTCCGTGTTTCGAGTCGAAATATCTCGCGGCCAGAATTCCAGCCCTAGGAAATTCCCCTCATGTCCCCGGTCCATAATGACTACCGATGAACAACGAAGGGATGCTTTAGTAACTAGACAACGTTACCTACCGTGTCGAGCACGGTTCAATTCCCTCGGTCGCCGCTCGCCAAGGTCACCCGTCAACTGCATTGCCTACTATTACTACTACTACTACACCAAGATGAGCACAAAATTGAACCCGTTTGTTCGTGCCTAGTACTTGAGTTAATATATCAGGCAATGGACTGGCACGGAGGGATTATCCTTTTGCTCTGCATATATAACTTGTCTGAAGTCTAACTAAGCAAAATGTTTGACCAAATCCTTTCTTAAGAAATACAACAGGACAGATGTATGGCTTGAAAATTTATTGCATGATGCAGGTTATGATATTGTTTCGAATCCTGGATCTTAAATTTCAGAAAATCCAAAAGTGACCATAAATTCTTGAAACTGAGCATGGTCACATGATATGGCACAAATATTACTTCGTAATTTTTTCTTCAATTTGAGACAAGCTGCTTATGACAAGTTGCACAAATGAAGAGCCAAGGTATTTTGGAACAAAGACCTGTCACGTTAAGGCGAACGCTTTCACTATTGAAACCGTGGGCGTTTACGTGCCGCCACGAGTCCCGCTTCTCATCGGCAGGTGCCGTCCGAGCAAGCGTGTGAGTCGACGGGAGGCGTGCGAGCAGACCGCTGCGCCGGCTGACAGGGAGGCGTGCGAGCAGACCGCTGTGCAGGCTCACCGGGAGGCGAGCCCTTTGACCAGGCTCCGCCGCCCACCTTCGTCCCAACTGCTCCCACTTTTAATGTCGTCGACGCCGTAGTTTAAAATCAACCCCACACTACCCGGTATCGCTACAATCTTCTCTCTTCCTCAATGATTCTCCTGTTGTCTACCTCCAACCAGCCTGACCTAAACATACGCCATGCCGCATCGCGATGGTCTGCCCTTAGTCTTCCAGTTTCCTGAGGAAGACACCCAGCTGGAGTCTCAAGAACATAAGGCGCTTTGGGACAAGCTTGAATTGGCCTTGCGGGAAGACGCCGCGCCTGTCCCCGCTCCCGTTCCGGCTCCCGTCGCCCCGACTGTGCCAGCGCCCATCCCCGTGGCATTGATGGGCTGGGAGCCGCACATTGTCGCCGAGCTTGATGCCACGGGGTTCCACGAGGTCCCCGCCGACTTTCACGCGCCCGTGCACCTGCCAGCGCATGCGCCTGCGCGTGCACTGACGCGCACGCCCGTGCCAGTGCCCGTGCACCTGCCCGCGCATGCGCCTGCTCATGCACTGACGTGCGCGCTCGTGCCGGTGCCCGTGCACACGAATGTCTCCGCCGCGCCGTTGACAGCGCCTGTCCCCGCGCGGGTGCCAGTGCCCCCCTCAGCGGCATGGATGGCCGCCGTCGACCGCTTCCTTGCACCAACGCCAGTCGCCTCCTCCCGCCAGTTGACTCGCTCCGAAGTCCAGAACATTTTGGCCTTCCTTGAAGCTAGGCCAACGTCCAGGAGTACGCCAACAACGGCGCAAGGCGCCGTCGTCGCTGTCGGTCAGTGGCCCGACGACACACAGAGCACGGCAGAGGAGCCGCTTCCCACCGCAAGACGCCCCCGCCGCCGCCGCGTAATCTAAATTTGCCATGAAAAACGTTCGGATTGCCATGCTTAAAATCCGAATGTTTATCATTTCCGTTTATTTTAGATCGATCGTCGTATAATTTAAAGTCGGAGTCAGACTGAACGAAATCTATGGTTTGATCGATTGAATGTTCTGCTAGAGCCGTATCAAATTAAATATAAAACGTCATCAAGCCACATGTATTCCTTGTCATCCAACGACCTAGACTGCTTCAATGTCGAGCGCTCAACACGTTTAGCGTGCAGTTAATTTCATGCCAAAAATAGTGCTAATCACATAATAACACGCAAATAATATCCTACTTAATATCCGCATGCACTTAATATACTTCCAAATTAACGTGCATTGCACGTACACACTGACTAGTGCTGCTAGCACGTGAAACTGGTGCCGTAACTTGTGAACGCGTCCAGATATGGTCAACGGCAACATCGCCCGCGAGTTCTTCGTGTTTGCCCGTGCGTCTAAACGCAGAAGGGGAGGAGAGAGAGAGAGCACACATGGAACCCACCAGTAAGTGAAGGCGAATAGTACTAAAAATAATATTACATGTTATCAATTAAATAGGCTGTGGTAATATAAAAACATTATGTGAACAAAGGGAGGTACAACAAACATTGTTGTTCTACGTATGTTGCCTATTGACGTGCGGCTTGAAGGCCCTGGTCGCATGTTCGATCCTCGTCCTTTATTTTTTAATTTGTATATGGGTCCAAATTTGTTTCATGACATGTGGGCCCCTCGGTGTGTAGTTTGTAGCACTTTAATTTGTGGGTCGAAATTTGTTCCATTCCAAGTGGACTATCGGTGTGTAGTTTTGTAGCTTATTTATAATAATTAAAGAGAACAACAGAGTTTTTTGCAATAATACCATGGTGCGACGTTGAAGGCGAGAAAGGACGTGCGAGAGAGCGATGACCGAGCCAGAGGGAAATCAACTAGGGGAGTTGCGGGGGTTGCAACGGTGTTTCGAGTAGTTGTGGGCCGAATGCTACGAAAATATAATCTAAACCGACCGGAATAAATGCCTACACAAATTAATCCAAGGTTGGAGTGCCCCTCGCAATGTAAATAGCTCCGGCTTTGCGAGGGATGGAGAGGTAGCTTCAATGTGTGGAAGATACGGCGTGAGAAAGCGAGGTCAATCGAGAGACATATAGATAGAGAGACAAAGTGAGTGTGGTCCGACATTCATTGAACAAATATATATGCTCTGGAGAGATATTGTCTGATTGAGCTTTTGGCAACGGTGAGGGCTGTAAGATAGAGCTTCAGAGATGATCCAGTCACAGACGTGTAGGTATATTTTGTGCGTGGGAGGAAGCAAGGTCAATCGATCATATAGGGTCGTCGTGTGATCTAAAGAGTGAGACGGGTTGGAGAGAGTGACCTAGATAGACAATGTGCATGAGAGAGTATACAATGTGAATAAGTCAAATTGGGATCAAACATGGTGATATATCGTTTTTGTCCAAGAAAGAGCGAGGTCAATCGAGACATACAAAGAGAGAGAGAGAGAGAGAGAGAGCGTGGCCCGCCATGAGGTCGAAAGAGTGGGGCGGCTTCGATGGACTAACCTAGATAGACAATCTACGTGAGAGAGTATAGAGTGTGTCGATCGAGGCCTGAACAGGGAGATATATCATTTGTGTGTGAAAGAAAACGAGGTTAAATGAGACTCAGATAAAGAGAGTGATATTGAGCGATGTGGCCTGCCGTGCGGAAGAAAGAGTGAGACAGTCTCGAGGGAGTGACCTAGATAGACAACGTGCGTGCGTGCGCACGAGAGGTTGGGGGGCTAGATAGGCAATGCATGTATTTAGCGCGAGAGGGTGAGAGGGAGAGGGAGAGAGAGAGAGCTCGGCATGGGGTGCAATGGCGGGTGTGTGAGGTAAATACATTTCGTAACAGAGTGGAAAAAGGGGGTTGTGTAGTTGAGAGAGTTAGAGATCGAAACATGGAGAGAAAGAATGGATGTGTGTTGGAAACCGATAGCTTCCTAAGGTGGTTAGGAGAGGAAGATTGACCGATACAGGAAGTATGTAGCGTGTGTGCGGGGGGGGGGGGGCTAAAAACAACATTTGAATGTAGATAGTACGAGACTTAATATCGATGTTTCAATTCGGTGTACATTGTAAGATTTGAACTGAGGACCATGCATATGGGTAATTATTTCGAATTCGTGCCATACTAGGTTTCGAAAAGTTGACATTGACTCGATTTGTTGTGCTATTTTGTAGGTCATATGTTTGAATCCATCCAAAAGTTTTCTCACTACCATGGTGTTCATCATATACATATGAATTTGTATTAAAAAGTAGCGTGGATACAGTGAAATGCGAAATCCACGTTAGAATTGGAGATCGCTATGTGACACACACTCTAATTCAAATAACTAATTATGTGACACACACTCTAATCCACGTTAGCGTGGATACCGTTTCGATTTTTTTTCAAATAACTCCTCATTAATTAATTTATAGTATCTCGTTTCGAATGACTAATTATTGCAAGGAAAACACGGGCATGGTAATACATACAGATTCGTTTGCAAATGAAAGAAGATTCGTTTGCATTCTCAAATGTAGGCGCACCAGGCAGACCAGGGTCGTGTCGTGGTGGTCGCGTGTGTCGGACGGACGCTTAGCACCCAGCCACCCACCCCCTCCCTCCCCCCCCCCCCAAAAAGGACGACGACAAAATAAGTTCGCGCTTCCACGTTTCGGATTGAAATATCTGGCGGCCCCAATTCCAGCCCTGCAAAATCTCCCTTCTCCACCGTCCCCTTCCGCGCCCAGATTGCTCAAATCCCTAATTCGCCGCCAACCCAAGCAAAGTTCGAATCGCCCCTCGTCTCGTCTCTTTCCCCACCTCTGTGCCGGACGACGACGAAGACGACGGTCGCGCTTCACCACCGCACCGGAGCTACCTCATCTACGCCCTCGTCCACCGCACCGGGTGGTCCACCGACAACGTCGGCCGCCGCAACCGACGTGCCTCACAGACACCGACTTCCACCGCATCAGGTGCGCTTCACCGACGCCGTCTCCCAGCTCACCGGGGCTACTTCACCGAGCACATCGTCGCGCCTCCGCCCCCCGAGGCCGCTGGGGCTTCACCAACGGTCTCGTCCACCGCATCGTAGCGCTCTGCTGCCACTCAAGATCTGCATCCGTGCGCGGCCAGCCAACGCCAGCGCATCACCCTCAACGGCTCTGAAGTGACCCGCACTCTAGCTAGGCGAGCATGCCCAAACGCCGGCCCGAACTAGGTATCCACACATCACTCCCTTGTGCACTGTTCCGACGATGTTTGGATATCCTTTCACTGCTCTCTTAGCTTACACGCCTATCCAACTCTGACTTTAACTCTTATTTCTTCTGGAGATATCATCTGAAACAAGCAAATCCATTTTTAGCGAAGCATGACGGCGCTACGGGATCTGGTACACATCCTGCACACCCGTATAACCTTGTAAGTATCTGTCCTCCGGTACAACAGCAAGGTCGATTCCTCTTATTTGATCAGCCATTCGCCGTGTCAAAAATGCAGAGGGGGATGCAAGGAGCACAAGGCCTGCACATCCAAGCAAGTGGTAACATGGACTTGTACATGGAACATCCCAAGCGCAAGCAGAGCTGCAGTGAGCCTGTACAACGAGCTAGCGTAAGTCCCTGCATTTCATTTAATTCGTACTGGCATTCGTGTATGATTTGTGTGCAGTGGCGGATCCACGAATTCAAGTTACCAGGGGCGAACATTTAACTTAAAAAATACGAAGGCACTTGCACTCCGGAAATCAACATAACTTGAGAAATGTGAAGCTACATGCACTTTGAAAACCAGCTAATGATCCAAAGTAGTTCAGATTATAAACACTAAATGATGCAAGCACCAAAAAACACAAAATGCAACATGGTGTACAAGGACTACAAACATGGTCTGTACCTGCTTGAATTATTCGTTCTCTGGCTGAAAATATCGAAGTGTAATTGCACCTATAACCAGTGCGCAAACTGCATATCAATATATCTATCCTGCACAAGTATGCCAATAGTTTCAAACAACAGATTAGAAAAGTATTTATGCTACGTTGTCATGATACGGGGACTTTCTGGTAGATGGCCTCGACGTTTCCTCAAGCCATGAAAATGCACTATAATTTGCTTGTCATCAATGCCTGCAAATCTCTATGTCTCTCTCAACATAGCAGATCATCATTAGACACTAAATCCTTCAATGGGAGCTTGCAAAATGCTTGCATTAGATGCCTCATTAGACACTATATGTTCATCACCAGGAGCATGTAAAATGTTTGCATCAAATCCTTCATTAGCAGTCTGTTCATTAGACACTTCAGGCTCAAGAACAACATGAGCTTGGATGTTTGCACCGGAAACTTGATTAGATTCATCAGATTCAGTCAGTTCAGTATTGATTGGGGGAGTTATAAAATAAGTAGAAATTGGTTTCATTTTCTCATAGATTCCCTACATACAAGCAGTTTTACAACACCGTCAGGTTTAACTATTGGCCAGAAATTGAAGAGTTGAATTAGATATAATCAGGGATGTGATGTACCTGCTCGTTGCGCATGCTACTCTTGCAAGCTGCGACTGTCCGTTTGCGCAAGCTCGATGCCATGCCCGTGCTGCCGCCGCTGCCTCCCACGCAGGCTACACCCAGGGTTGGATCTTCATCTTCTTGTCCTTCCGTTCGCTTGAAGCCCGGCGACCGCCCTCCAACGAGGGCGCGAGGAAGTGCTGTGTCGGTCTGTCCAGCGGCGGCTAGGTTAGGAGCGAACCAGACTGGAGGCTGGAGCGGATGAATTGGGATTTTTCCTGCTGTCGATCGATATGGGAGGCGCTCGTTTGGGCCGCGAGCCTGCTATAGGGCCTGCCTTGCACTTATGTTATTGGCCTATCCAAATTGAAACATTTTTCTTCATTTTTTACATTGCCTGCTCGTGCGTTGGGACGAACAAAACTAGCCTGGGCCAACCTGGACGACTCAAACTAGGTGCACACTTTCGAGCCACCCGAGGCGGCCGCCCATACCAGCCCCTATGGTGGCGTCGCCCCTTTTTGCGTGTATGATAGGGGTAGTGAAAAATATTCCAGTGGCGCTTTTGATTTACCCACAGAATGGTTGAATTGCTTGTTTCTATGAACTGAGTTCGCCAATAATGTGAAGGATGCCAGTCTTTTCATCCTATTGTAGATTGCTTAGATCTCGATATGCCAAAAGTAATCGCATGAAATATACAGTAAAAGCCAGTGTGATGTGTGTGGCTACAACTAGTCTGACTACACGTCCTCATATAACATATCAAGGACGCACCATCTTACCAGATTAACCATTCGACTTACCAATGCAGTGTGGGAAGAAAGAAGTATTGGGACTGCGTATCCAAGCAATTGATGCCATGGACTCCTTCGTACAACCTTGTAAGCGAAAAAGAAGTTGCAGTGTGCCTGTACAAAGAACTAGCGTAAGTTCAGTTACCTGCTTCTCGGAATTTTAGTTAGCCACTTATTGCAAAATTGTTCAATTACGTTGCTTGGCTTAATTTAGTTTGCTACTGATTACATAATGCCACAGCCTGTTAATCCTATTATAGACTGCGCCTATCTATGTGTTTGATACTTACTGTTAAGAATTACCTGTTTGCCTGAACTTAAATAGCTACTTGTTTGTTTAACTGCTTTGCTGCTGCAACAACGGGTTACAATGATGTTAATAACTACTTTTCAGCATCGAATTGAAACTCTTTAATTCCTTGTTTGTTTAACTGGTTTGCTGTTATAACTCCCAGTTGAGATGTTTTGCTAACTTCAACTTTTCTGAATCCAATCGGAACTTTAATGGCAAAACAGGTTAGCCCAAGATCAAAGAGCGAGGTCCCCATGGACGTTGTATCATCCCACAGCAGTGGCACCGGCCCAATCGTGCATTATGAATTGCCAACTGCTGATGCTCTAGAGGCTAAACTAGTGGTAGAAAGAGATTCTGCTTCTGCACTTAGATATGAAGTTGACATGTTGAGGAAGCAAACAGCACAATCAGTAGCAGTACTCAAGACAACCATTAAATATTTGGTGGATTTCAAAACGAAGCAAGCTGAGACTGACCACATTGTTAAGGTCCTGAAGGAAAAAAGGAAATTAAATTCCCACTTGGTAAATCATAGGTGAAATGTTCTTTCCATCGTTGAATAACCTTTGTGTTGTTTGTTCATGTAATCAATCAAACCATTTGTTTTAGAGATCATGTAATAATTGTTTTTTTTTGTTTTTTGGTTTGTAATTTTATTTGAGCACAAGTCTGTATTAATTGATAAGACTCGGAGACATTTCATTTTGATTGCTGTGCCAGACCTACAAATATGCCAATCGGGCTGAATGTGCATTCAGCAATAATAGTAGTATAGATGGACCATAAGTGGCACGCATCGGAAAGGGCCAAGATGCTGTAGTAGCTTGGCTAAAAAAAGGATGCTGTTGTAGCAAAGAAAAGTACAGCGGCCTGGCTTATGTATGTTAGTTGATATTATTGATCCATATACTCTATAAGTGTTTATATGTCTGTTAGTTCTGTACATTCTTGGTTGATTGACTCGGTATTTGAATCTTGATACATCGCTTGTGTACATATCTAAATGGGAGTACACATTATGCTGCGTGTGACATTTGAGTTGGACATGAAGTGTTCCAAATATTCGAATTCACCTTAAACTGGATTCTAGCTTCTGAATTTGAGTATCGGCATTTGTAAACCATATTCATATATGACAGTGGAATACATCTTTGTCGTCCTTTTGAAGATATATAAAAACACATAGAATGATTTATAAAGATTCGTATAGGAATACAAAATGGATTCGAATTTAGTTGCCAGGGTAAACGTGGATGCTTATTGTCCCAAAATTCGAAAGAAGCGGCAAAATGTCCACTCCCACGTCGGCTGCCCGAAGCCAAGTGTTTGGGAGATGGAAATTACTGTCTACCCATTACACGGACAATCCATCGGCCCGATTTCCACTGCTCTAAATAGGGGTAGGATAGTAACTTCAATTAGACGTGACACGACCGCCTCTGAGCCCATTCCGACACGGTGGGCGCCAAACATGGGCGGCAAAACACATTTGATTCAAGCTCGTCCGAAAGACCTCTGTTTCTCCCTCCATTTCCCCATTCATACACGGTGGGCGGCAAAACAAACTCGACTCGGCCGAAATCGATGTAGGCAAATATTTTCAATAGGGGCAGGTTTGTAACTTCACTCAGACGTGACACAACCGCCCTACCTGTCAGCCCCGTTCATACACCATGGGCGCCAACCACCCTCTCCTCGCCCGAAATCGCTCTGGGCAAATATTGGTGAGATGCGAGATTACCGTCGTATCCCCAACCGACGAGACGTACAAATTTTAAACGGGGGCTAAGTTCGCAAGTTTCCCATATTTCAGACAGGCGCGTCCCAAAAACATGGTTCCCCGTACCTCTCCCTCTATTTTCCCATTCATACACCGTCCGCGCTAGACCACCATCCCCACACCAGCCTCCATCCGCCACCCCATCCATCGCCGCCGTCCTCCACCACATCCATCGCCGCCGTCCTCCACCACATCCATCGCCACCGTCCTCCACCATGCCAGAGCGCCTACCAAGACCGCGTCGTCCACGGCTAGAGATGGACGTTTCTCATCCACGGCGACGGACCAAGAGCCTTGCATCACGTCCTCTCGCTTCATCGGCGCCGCCGTCCTCTTTGCCGGGGCCGCTCACACGATCTTCTCTTCCACCGCAACGGGACTTATCCCCCGATGCACCCGTCTACCGTCGCAGATCTGCTTCAACGCCACCGACAGCCATCGCACCCCCGATGCCTACACGGCGCCGCAAGAGAGGTGGTACTTCATATCTCCTCAACTTTTTGATCTCAACCAGAAAATAGATCTTAACTTGGTTACTCTACTTTCTTTTCAGCTCTTAGAATTTAGTTCTTAGTTCGAAGCAAACAATGGCTGCTAAATATCATTTCTCCGGTTTCCCCCTTTTATGATCACTATACGATCAGAATACGTGCTTCGTGTCATAATAGCACTGCTCGACCCATCAAGCTAAACAAGCTTAGTTGTTCAAATACGAATCTGATATTATTAAAACAGATTCGTTTAATTGGTCAGCTAAATGTTCCTAAATTAGTTTCGAAAATGCATGTTCGCCGCTCGGGTGTGTATCTCTACAGGGTGCCCACGGTGGGCCGGCCCACCCTGGGATTTTGGGTCGTCCCAGGCCCCGATTCCCCTCTGTTCTGCTGCGCGCTTCCGATCTCTACTCGCCCCCAGCCGCCTGCCTCGCCGGCGACTTGCCGTCCCCGGACGGCATGACTCTAGGAGGAGACGCCGGACTAACAGGAGGTCAGGAGCCGCTCGCCCAACAGCGTCACCGCTGCCCGGGCGCGCCGCCGTGCCTACCTTCCCAGTCCGTTCAGGGCTCAGGCGTGCAGCACCCACTAAGCCAACCCGATTTATCCTGAGATAAGTCCTCAACACTCAGCAGCCACTCCTCATCACCCATTTTCTAATTGATTCATTACTCATTAGGCAGGACTGTCATTAGGGTTTGTTGTGTGCTCAGTGCTACCTACACTTAATGGTTCAGATGTATTTCGGTAATCTTTAGTACCTGTAAAGTTCACAGGGTTTTCAAAATTCCGGCCCTAGGAACAGACACTAGTCATTTTGGATTGTTGGTCGTAGTGACATTGACCCAGATTACTACTGCAAGCCAGGTTTGTTGACAATTTTACTTGTCTTTCTTACTCATTCGATATAATATCCAATTATTCACGTCGATTAGTTGCAAACAATAAGTGCTAGACAAACTTCTTGATTCAGATTTTGGACGGTCTCTTACTGCAGTTACAATTCTGCATACTTGTCCTAGTAAGCTCACAAGTAAATGATTGATTCACTACATCTATGCTTGCCTTGTCATATTTGTTGTCAATATTCTTTTAGGGTGGACCACCCTGTTTCTAAATACTGCAACCGTAGACATGAGTGAATAGTATTTCTCTATGTGATCTCTTCCATCATGTGTGGGCAACGAACACTGCATTGTATAGAAAGAAAGTGTCATTTCCAGCTTTTACATAGGCTTCGATCTTTTACATGGAATACAATCTGCCTACTTGCTTTGTGTCGCACTACCAACACTCCACCCTTGAAGCTAAACATTATGCCACTCATAATTCCTTAGTTTATTTGTTCAAATACGAATTTCATATAATTCTAATGTTCCTACTTCAGTTTTGAAATGTGTGTCTGCCTGTTATAGAGACATAAGGGGTTTGTATTTCTGTGTGTGGTCTGGTCAGCACGGTTGGGGGTGAACTTTGCATATGCAGGGGTTTATAGGGAGACACTCTTCGAGTTGAATCCGCAATGCATTCCATAGATAATCTGACTACTTTTTATGTTTTCATGAATCTCAGATTCTGAACAGCATCATAATGATTATGAGCTTGCGCGCATAAAAAGAATAAAGCAGAACAATGCCATGGCTGTCAAACTTGGCATTAAGGGACTGAAATCAAGTCTGGATGCAATGCAATGCAAACGCTCTCCACCTACAGATTCATGCTCAGAATATGATCCTAACAGTGATTCTGAGCTAGAGGGAGACCTAAGTCAATATAGCTCCCTAGTGGAGGAGTCAGAGGAAGATGCCCTATCTTATTCACCCATCAAGGTGCTTGCTCTAACTTTCCAAGGTTATATTTGTCGCACATATCTTGCAACTGATGCTTTGCATTGCTTCTACTTTGTTGAACTTCCATTAGCTTAGTTTACACATCGTGTATGTGAATACGCCCTGCCTATCCATTTTCAGTACATATTCCATCTATCATCATACCATATTTATCCATTCAAATGTCGTTCTTGTGTATCTGACGTTCAAAAGGAAGAGGGCGATTGCTGATCGTCGAGGAGCACAAGCAAAGTATTTGGAAAAGGTAGTGGCACATGATAAATCAAATAGCCCATTAGGTGTAGTTGCAATATCATCTGACCCACAAAACACCCCAACTCTAGGAGACTCTAGCCCTACTACACTGGTCATTTCTGATGCCCCAACTCAGCAGACCCCAACTGCAGCAAACATTATGATTATGCCAGTTGACATAGCACCAGCTCTACGACGCAAAACCCCCATTCCAGCAAAGAGTACACCAAATCTAGTTGCCAAATCCCTTTTCGAACCAGAGAGAGCCCCAATTGCAGCAAATAGGACCCCTGTTCTGTTTCTTCCCAGTTTAGAAGATAAAGCTTATATTGTTGTCAAGAACTTTGTGCGCATCTTTCCTTCATGGAAATATTATACCACATACACAGAACAATTTCCAGCCTTCCTTCGCAACTTACGCGTAAGTAATGTACTAATGTTATTCATGGTCATTGTTGCATATGTTTCTGCTGACAGAAGACACAAGATTTCATTCTTTTAAATAGGCGAGGACCAAACTGGATTGTGAGACGAGCAAGGGTTGGTTGCGCTTTTCAAGCACTCGTTGATGAAGTATCATTCCTACCTAAGGCAAGCGCACTGCGATGGCAAGCCTCTAAAAGAAATTTCTGTAAAGTCTCCGGTGCTACATTTATCCGACGGTGACTGGAATAATATTGTTACACATTGGTCTCGGTTGTAGCGTAAGGTACTATCTATGATATCACATCACAATTTGAACTACATTTTTGCATTTTCCTTAACGTCTCACTTGTACGAAAACTGTTAGCAGAAGAACATTCATTCTCAAGGGACCACAGAATCTCGCAACTATACTGCACATTGCATTGCTCTTGTGAGTACCTCTTGCCCTGTATGACCATACTTACTTTCATAGCTGTTTGATTATGTAGCATCACTGCACATGTTAGCCTCGTTATCGTCCATTTGGTGGACATTATAAGATCTGTATGGACTCTTACATAAATTTAGAATCAACCCAATGCTTTTGAAGAGGTTTAGCTCTGCAGTCCTCTTGTAAGGACTGAACATCGTCTATCACTGTACTTACATTAACAGCTACTCCCTCCGTCCCATAATATAAGAACGTTTTGTACAGTACACCAGTGTTCAAAACACTCTTGTATTATGGGAAGAGGGATTGGTTCATTGTGTAGCATTCTGCATCTTATCTCCCTCGCCCACCATTTACTATAAAATATCAGATCTATATTTAATCTTACCAAAAAGTAGAATACACAGACAATGCTAGTGCAGAAGTGTAGCCCATTGCTCTTGTCATTACATTTTGTTCTGTAACGCTTGTACTTCCAGGGATTGGTAGTTGATTATGTAGCATCAATCTGCATCTTATCTTCATTATCCTCTATCCCTTCCAGTATTATCATATCTATAATTACTCTCTACAAAATGTAGAGTACAGGCAATGCTTATGAAGAAGATTCTGTGCTGAAACTCTTGAATTATCCTTCCCTTGACATGGAGAAGGGCATTATAAAGCCGGTGTTAACTGTTAATGTAAGTCAGTCCTTCTAAAGCCTTTATCCTCAACTGCTGTTTAATTTGCTCATACTCCCTATCATTTACTGCTGTTTAGTTAGCTATTTCTACCAAAATGCATGTTCGCAAGTACCGTAAGTTCTAAGTTTTACTTGCAAAACCAAATTCCTTATTCATACCATGCACATTACTCAATACTCCCTATATGTATGCTTGTTTTTGTGGATCTATAATCCAGTGTGTGATGAAGCAGCCCACGTTAGCACTTTGTCATCTCCTGTTTTATCTTACTGATGTGGCTGATGATATGAACAACATGCCATGCACATTAACCAAAATAGATACAATGATTTTCTTTGCCCTTCATCTATTCTTGTTATGTTGACATGGTAATCCAGTAGTGTGGTGAAGCTCCCTGCATTATGAATAATGCCAAATTATGCTATTGATATTTTGAACTTACTCTTTATTTTGTAATTTGAAATTGGATGGAATTGACAGCACAGTTATCATCTTTGTTTATACACGTGCAAAACCTGTCATCTCTATGCTTTGTTTCAGGGTGATATGCCTTATGGCATGCACAAGTGTGCTGAAGGCTGTGAGACAAACCCAACATATATTGCAACAAAGAAGGCAAAACATCTTGAAGATAGCGAGACAACCCCAAAGTCTTGTCTTGATGCAGTGTTCAAGTTACTTGAGACTAGCAGTCAGACAAGTTCACAGAATTCGTTGTCTCGACTTCTTCAGTCCCAAGTTCTAGCAAAAAGGCATTCTACAACTCAACTTCGACTTGAAGTCCTATCTCTAAGAAAGATTGCGGAGAACACCAATGAGAACCTCATCGCTAAACAGCTACACCTGGAAGCTATGACCGACATGCTAGGCCAGTCTCACAGCCTTGCTCAGCAGCTTGCGCAGCAGTTCCCGCGCAATGCTAACCTTTCTTGAACTGTCTTGGAAGTGGTCTCGGTTCAGTATTATTTTGTTACGCTGCAATGGTGCCCAGTTTTTGTAATCTTTTTCTTCGTTGCGCGTTATGATCACTGGTGGCGAACTTCGATGCCCAGTGGATGTAATATACCATAAATCCTTTATTGTATAGTGTAGGTTTATTCTTAGTTACTATGCGTAATTTCTTTATTGTATAGAGTAGGTTTGTTCTTAATTCCTACTAGTTACTGCCATCATTCGCTATCTGAAAAAAATCAGATGTAGTCGACCGGGCCGAAACATTCGCCTCTAACGGGCCTGGTGTTTAGCAGGCCACAATTGGGATGGCCTGCATCTTTCATGGGCCTGAATCATTGGGGCCTTCACACTTTGCGTGAGGCCCACAACTTACACTGGCCTATATTTTTGTTGGGCCTTTTGTGGACCCAGCGCTTAGTTTGGCCCAGGTAGCGTTGGGCCATTAACAGGCTGAATATTGTGCTGGCCTGTTACGGCCCAGATGAAACCATGGGCCTTTAGCAGGCCAAAATGCATATTGGGCCTCAATTTTCACTAGTCGTCGACGGGCCTTCAGCAGGCTGAAATGTAGACCCGGCCTTTTTGGGCCTAGTTATATCACAGGCAGTTACCAGGCCGAAACATATCTCGGGCCTTAGTTGGCCCACTGATATCATGGGCCTTTAAGAGGCCGAAAGATTAGTACATACATCAATGGGCCGAATTATGCGACAGACCTTTAACAGGCCGAAAGTCACGTTGGGCTTAACTGTTGCCACCTTTATCACGGGCCGTTAGTGGGCCCGATGTCCTGTCGGACCATATATGGCCCATGGGCAGCACGAACCATTCCCAGGTCGAAAGTCACACCGGGCTAAAATGGGCCCATGTCTACATCGGGCCTCTAATAGGCCGAAAGTCACTGGGCTGTAATTGGGCCCAAATATTCAGCGAGCAGTTAACGGGCCAGATTTGGCTTCGGGCCATAAATGGGCCCAAATATTCGGCGTACAATTAACTGGCCAGATCTGGCTTCAGGCCATAAATGGGCCTTTATTAAACATGCCGTTATTGGGCTGGCCCACTAGTACCTAAGTAAGTACTACGGGCCTTTGACTGGGCCGGCCTTGTTAACCTATATGGGCCTCTGTTGGGTCGTGCCACGTGTCGACGTATCATAGGCGCTTTGGGTCCAATGAGTGGATGACATCAGTCCCAATGGTGAGCCGACACGTGTTTCCTCCAGCCAATGATGATTTTACACATGGAAAATCCCCATTGGTAGGGGTTGCTAACGGGTTATCGGATCCAAAACCGGACCCGATAGCTTAACGTCGTTCTGTTATGGTGGATGCCATGTGTCGGTCACCCTTGACGAAAGCACTTCTATGACGCGCGATTTATCGTCATGGAAGTGGACACTTCCATGATGATAATTTTGGTAATGTCATGGAACACTTCAACGACAGCACATGTATGACTATCTTGATTCTATCATAAATTTGTCATGGATGTACATGCATGAAAGAAAACGTGACCTACTGTGACAGGCACGTATCATCACGGAAGTGTATTTTTTTGTAGTGAATGGTGTTGATGTAGAAGTCCTCCATGATCGATTCCCCCTCCGGCAGATCGCTGGAAAAGGCCCCAAGATGGGATCTCACGGGTACATAAGGTTGCGGCGGTGGAAAAGTGGTTTTGTGGTTCTTCCTGATGTTTCTAGGGTATAAGAGTACATATAGGCGGAAGAAGTACGTAAGTGGAGCTACGAGGGGCCCACAAGGGTGGGGGTGCACCTACCCCCCTGGGTGCGCCCTCCTGCCTCGTGGCTTCCTCGTGGAGTTCCAGACTTCGACTCCAAGTCTTGTAGATTGCTTTCGGTCCAAGAAAGATCATCATGAAGGTTTCATTCCGTTTGGACTCCATTTGGTATTCCTTTTCTGCAAAAATCTAAAATAGGCCAAAAATAGAAACTGGCACTGGGCCTCCAGTTAATAGGTTAGTCCCAAAAATAATATAAAAGGGCATATTAAAGCCCATTAAACATCCAAAACAGATAATATAATAGCATGGAATAATAAAAAATTATAGATACATTGGAGACGTATCACATTCCTTAATGGATTTCTTAGAGAAGAGTTGTATATGATGCAACCAGATTGTTTAGTCGGTCCTAAAGGTGCTAACAAAGTGTGCAAGCTCCAGCGATCCATCTATGGACTGGTGCAAGCATCTCGGAGTTGGAATATACGCTTTGATGAGGTGATCAAAGCATATGGTTTTATACAGACTTATGGTGAAGCCTGTATTTACAAGAAAGTGAGTGGGAGCTCTGTAGCATTTCTGATATTATATGTGGATGACATATTATTGATTGGAAATGATATAGAATTTCTGAATAGCATAAAAGGATACTTGGATAAGATTTTTTCAATGGAAGACCTCGGGGAAGCTACTTATATATTGGGCATCAAGAACTATAGGGATAAATCGAGACGCTTAATAGGACTTTCACAAAGCACATACCTTGACAAGATTTTTAAGAAGTTCAAAATGGACCAGTCAAAGAAAGGGTTTTTGCCTGTGTTGCAAGGTGTGAAGTTGAGTAAGACTCAAAACCCGACAGCGACAGAAGATAGAGAGAAAATGAAAGTCATTCCCTATGCCTCAGCCATAGGTTCTATAAAGTATGCCATGCTATGTACCAAACCTATTGTGTACCTTGCCATGAGTTTGGAAAGGGGTTACAATAGTGATCCAGGATTGGACCACTAGACATCGGTCAAAATTTATTCTTAGTTACCTAAGAAGACTAAGGAAATATTTCTTGGTTATGGAGGTGATAAAGAGTTCGTCGTAAAAATTTATGTCGATGCAAGCTTTTAAACCAATCCAGATGACTCCGAGTCTCAATCTGGATATGTATTGAAAGTGGGAGCAATTAGCTAGAGTAGCTCCATACAGAGCATTGTAGACATAGAAATTTGCAAAATACATATGGATCTGAATGTGACAGACCCGTTGACTAAACCTCTCTCATAAGCAAAACATGATCACACCTTAGTACTCTTTGGGTGTTCATCACATGGCGATGTGAACTAGATTATTGACTATAGTAAACTCTTTGGGCGTTGGTCACATGGCAATGTGAACTATGGATGTTAAATCACATGGTGATGTGACCTAGGTTATTGACTCTACTGCAAGTGGGAGACTGAAGGAAATATGCCCTAGAGGCAATAATAAAGTTGTTATTTTATATTTCCTTATTCATGATAAAGGTTTATTACTCATGCTAGAATTGTATTGATCGGAAACCTTGATACATGCATGAATACATAAACAAACATTGTGTCTCTAGTAAGCCTCTACTAGACTAGTTCGTTAATCAAAGCTGGTTAAGGTTTCCTAACCATAGACATATGTTGTCATTTGATAATGGGATCACATCATTACGAGAATGATGTGATAGACAAGACCCACCTGTTAGCTTAGCATAATGATCGTTCAGTTTTATTGCTATTGCTTTCTTCATGTCAAATACATATTCCTTCGACTATGAGATTATGCAACTCCCAGATACCGGAGGAATGCCTTGTGTGGTATCAAACGTCACAACGTAACTGGGTGATTATAAAGATGATCTACAGGTATCTCCAAAGATGTTTGTTGAGTTGGCATAGATCAAGATTAGGGTTTGTCACTCCGAGTATCGGAGAGGTATCTCTGGGCCCTCTCGGTAATACACATCATAAGCTTGCAAGCAAACGACTAAGGAGTTGGTCATGAGGTGATGTTTTACGGAACAAGTAAAGAGATTTGCCGATAACGAGATTGAACTAGGTATGAAGATACTGACGATCGAATATCGGGCAAGTAACGTACTGATAGACAAAGGGAATTACGTATGTTGTCATTACGATTCGACCGATAAAGATCTTCGTATAATATGTAGGAGCCAATATGGGCATCCAAGTTCTGCTATTAGTTATTGACTGGAGAGGTGTCTCGGTCATGTCTACATTGTTCTCGAACCCATAGGGTCCGCATGCTTAACGTTTGATGATGATAGAGTATTATATGAGTTATGTGATTTGGTGACCTAATGTTGTTCGGAGTCCCGGATGAGATCAAGGACATGAGAAGGAGTCTCAAAATGGTCGAGAGGTAAATATTGATATATAGGATGATGGTCTTCGGACACCTGAAGTGTTTCGGAAGGTATCGGGTATTTATCAGAGTGCCAAAGGGGTTACCGGACACCCCCGGGGGAATATATGGGCCATATGGGCCATGAGTGGGGAGCACACCAGCCCACAAGGGGTGGCGCGCGCCCCTATGGCAGGAGGCTGATTGGGAGAAGGAAAAGAGGGGGTTCGACCCCCTTCCTTCTCTCTTCCCCCTTCCCTTTTCTCTCCGGTGTATTATGGAAGGGGGGCGCCACTTGGGGAAACCCCAAGTAAGATTCAGATCCTACTTGGGGCGCACCCTGGCTGCCTCCCCTCTCCCTCCCATCTATATATATGTGGGGGGCGCCTTAGCACACACTAGACAATTGCATAGCCGTGTGCGGCGCCCCCTCCACCATTTACACCCTCGGTCATATTGTCGTAGTTCTTAGGCGAAGCCCTGCGAGGATCACTTCACCATCACCGTCATCACGCCGTTGCGCTGACAGAACTCATCCACTACCTCAACGTCATGCTAGATCAAGAAGGCGAGGGATGTCACCGGGCTAAACGTGTGCAAAACGCGGAGGTGCAGTGCGTTCGGTACTTGTGTGACGCCCGGGTAATCAGACTACAGTAACCCTCTACTAATGATGCCACGTCAACGTGATGACTGTTATCAATCTCGCGATGATTAAAATCCCGATCGAATTCACATTTAAAATAAAGTTAAACGATAAAAGTTTTCAAACCATAAATCTAAAATGTTCACAATACGCTACAGATTGCCCTGATCATTGCCATGTTGAAACCAACTTCACTTGACCCACAAGTAAATTCCTAGAAATTAATAAGTGGTCTAACAATGAATAAAATGGCCTTTTCAAAATTAATGATTATTTATTTAACTCCAATTGCCCCCAAACTTTTTCTGCTAGCTCAAAATAATCCCTATTATTTATGTGCCAAATTTCATGTTCACCAAAAATCGTTTGGTACAAAAGGAAAATAGAAAATGGTGTCAAAAATATAAAACAGAAAAGGATAAAAAGAATATGGGCCTAGAGATCTACTGGGCACATGGGCCCTAGTGGCCTCGGTGCACACACGGCCTAGCCCACCTCGTTCCATCCCCTCCTCTCGCTACAGAGGACGGGGGAGGGCGTGGCGGCCATCCGCGGGCCATGGCTGCGCCAGGCCGTCCGTGGCGCCATCCCCGACCTCCTCGACGCCTTCAAGGCATCCCCGCGCCCCCCAAACCCTAGCAAACCCTAGACCTCTCCCTTCTCCTCCCTCGCGTCGTTCTCTCCTCCGCAACATACAACCGAACAGTGCCCTCCATGGCCGCCGTCGTCGTCATGGCCACCAGCCTCCCTGTCGCCTAAGAAGATGTCCAGGAGGACCACCACCCTCGACTCCGTCTATCCCGAGCATTGAATCGAGCCGGAACGTCTCAAACGCTAGCCATCAACTTGGTCATCTCCGCGTACATCATCTCCGTCCGCCGTCAATTGCCGCTACTCCAGTCCATCCCCGACGCACCTCCGAGCACACTGACTTGCCCTGCAGCCCCATTGTGAGCTCCCTTCGATTTCCCCTTTGTTTTCCCGTCGATTTTGTGCCGTACTACCGAAGCCTACAAGCACCGAGCTTCGTCGTCCGCCATGGCCGGACCTCACCGTGGCCGCACCCGCGCTCTTGCGTGCACCTACCCGAACCCATCACGCGCACCCTGGCCGCGACAGGCCGTGCACCGGCCGTCCCCTGTCCTCACCCCGCTGCTCCCGTCGTCGTGCGTTGCGCCCGCAACTGCTACTTTTCGCCGCTGCCTGCTGCGCTGAACTGCTTGTGCCGCTGCTCTCTGCTGCTGTTTATTACTGTTGTATCTGCTAATTGTTGTTACTGCTGCTTCGTGCTTAGGCCGCTGCTACGCTGCTCTGTTGCTGGTACTACTGCTGCCCACTACCACCGGCAGCTGCTGCTACTAGCCATGGCCACGGCCATGGCCAAGTGTGTTGTGTGGTGTGTGTGCAGCGTATGTGTATTCTGAGTGTGGCCGGCCCTTTGCTAGCTTAGGGGCTAATCCCTAGTTAAACAAGCCCCTTTGTTAGACTAATTTATATTAGACTTAGCTTTAGTTGTACCCTATGACATGTGGGACAGCCCCTGTAAAACAGGAAAAAAAGGAATGAAAAAGTAAATAAAAAGTAATTAATTAATTAGTAATATGATTAATTAACTTACTTAACATGCTTAATAACCTAATTAACTAGATTAGTTAGTCTTATACTGTTTAACTACACTGTGTCTATGACAGTGGGATCCACACGTCAGTTTGACCAGTCAACGCCCTGTTGACTGCTGACATCACTCTGACCTCATGTTGACGTCATTATTCCTTTTCTGTCGAATTTAATAATTAGAAATAATTTCAGAATATTGTTTAAACTTCAGAAATTCATAGAAAATAAACCGTAGCTTGGATGGAAAAACTTTATACATGAAAGTTGTTCAGAACGACGAGACGAATCCGGATACGCAGTCCGTTCGTCCGCCACGCATCCCTAGCATATCGAACATGCAACTTTCCCCCTCCGGTTCATCTGCCCGAAAACACAAAACACCAGGGATACTTCCCGGGATGTTTCCCCCCTTTACTGGTATCACATATCCCTGCGTTACACCACCCCTAGCACAACGTATTGCCGCGTCCTGCTTTGTGTTACATTTGATTGCTCTGTTATTTATTGTGTTCCCCCTCCGTTACTTCTTTCTGGTAGGCTCCGAGACCGTTGCCGATACCCCTGTGATCGGCTACATCGAGGACAACCCCTTCTTCTTGCCAGAGCTTCCAGGCAAGCCCCCCCCCCCCTGATCACCAGATATCGCCTATTCTTCTCTACTGCTTGCATTAGAGTAGTGTAGGATGTTACTGCTTTCAATTTATCCTATTCTACCGTATAGCCTGTCACTGTTGCTACAGTTGTTACCCTTACCTGCTATCCTACTGCTTAGTATAGGATGCTAGTGTTCCATCAGTGGCCCTACACTCTTGTCCGTCTGCCATGCTATACTACTGGGCCATGATCACTCGGGAGGTGATTACGGGCATACACTATATACTTTATACTATTACATTACTTATGATACTGTTTGGAGATGGTGGCTGAAGGGGCAGGTGGCTCCATCCCGGTAGAGGTGGGCCTGGGTTCCCGACGAACCCCGACTGTTACTTTGAGGCGGAGTGACAGGGCAGGTTGAGACCACCTAGGAGAGAGGTGGGCCTGGCCCTAGTTGGCGTTCGCGGATACTTAACACGTTTAACAAGATCTTGGTATTTGATCTGAGTCTGGCCACTGGCCTATACACACTAACCAACTACGCAGGGACAGTTATGGGCACTCGACGTCGTGGTATCAGCCGAAGCCTTCGTGACATCAGCGACTGAGCGGCGCGCGCCGGGTTGGACCGGAACACCCGCTCTTGTATAAGGGAGGCTAGGTCTGCTCACCGGCCGCGTACGCAACGTATAGGTGTGCAATGGGCGATGGGCCCAGACCCCTGCGCCATAGGATTTAGACCGGCGTGCTGACCTCTCTGTTGTGCCTAGGTAGGGCTGCGACGTGTTGATCTTCCGAGGCCGGGCATGACCCAGAAAAGTGTGTCCGGATAAATGGGATCGAGCGTGTTGGGAAATGTGGTGCACCACTGCAGGGAAGTTAATCAATTCGAATAGCCGTGATCTTCGGTAACAGGATGACTTGGAGTTGTACCTTGACCTTATGACAACTAGAACCAGATACTTAATAAAACACACCCTTCCAAGTGCCACATACAACCAGTGATCGCTCTCTCACAGGGCAACGAGGAGAGGATCATCGGGTAGGATTATGCTACACGATGTTACTTGGTGAACTTACCATCTACTCTCTTCTACATGCTGCAAGATGGAGGTGGCCAGAAGCGTAGTCTTCGAAAGGACTAGCTATCCCCCTCTTATTCCGGCATTCTACAGTTCAGTCCACATATGATACCCTTAATCCATTTGATACCAATGCATACATATGTAGTGTAGCTCCTTGCTTGCGAGTACTTTGGATGAGTACTCACGGTTTCTTTTCTTCCCCTTTTTCCCTTTTCTATATCCGATTGCTGCGGCCAGACGATGGAGAACAGGAGCCAGACGCCACCGTCGACAATGACTGCTACTACTCTGGAGGTGCCTACTACTACGTGCAAGCCGCTGACGATGACCAGGAGTAGTTTAGGAGGATCCCAGGCAGGAGGCCTGCGCCTCTTTCGATTTGTATCCCAGTTTTGTGCTAGCCTTCTTAAGGCAAACTTGTTTAACTTATGTCTGTACTCAGATATTGTTGCTTTCGCTGACTCGTTTATGATTGAGCTCTTATATTTGAGCCCTCGAGGCCCCTGGCTTGTAATATGATGCTTGTATGACTTATTTTTATTAGTAGAGTTGTGTTGTGATATCTTCCCGTGAGTCCCTGATCTTGATCGTACATGTTTGCGTGTATGATTAGTGTACGATTGAATCGGGGGCATCACAACTTGATCGGTTAAAGCACAGAGAAGTTCAACTACATCAACCACGTTGTTTAACGCTTCCACTTACGGTCTACGAGGGTATGTAGACACCCCCTTGTTTCTATGCATCTCCATGGATAGATCATTGCGTGTGCGTAGAATTTTGTTTTGTTTTCCATGCAATGTTTCCCAACAATGATTTGCCCTGGCAGCGCTCCGGCCCTACCGGAAGAGAGGGAGAGAGAGCCCCCCTCCTTCTTGTTCTTCCTTAGCCTCCCCCTAGATGGGAATAGGATTTCCCATCTGGTCCATGGCCTCCATGGCTCTCGGACAGTGGGAGACCCTCTGAGATTGGATATCTCTCTCTCTCTCTCTCTCTCTCTCTCTCTCTCTCTCTTTTCTGTTTCGTGTTCCTGTTTCCTGGCCCTTCATCGTTTCTTAAATTCCGAGAGATCCATAACTCCAATTGGGCTGAAATTTTAACACGATTTTATCTGGATATTAGCTTTCTTGTGGCCGAAGAAGGGCACCAACTGCCTTACAGAGCCCCGCAAGCCTGCCTAGTGTGCTCAGGGTCGGGGCATGCCGTTTGAGCTTGTGGCCCCCTCAGGCATCGTCTCGTGTTGATTCTTTTTCCCAAAAATCTCATATATTCCAAAATAAATCTCCATAATTTTTTATTGTGTTTGGACTTTGTTTGATATGGATATTCTGTGAAATAAAAAACATGCAACAAACAGGAACTAGCACTAGGCACTAGGTCAATGTGAAAGTCCCAAAAATAATATAAAATGTTGCCAAAAGTATATGAAAGTTGTAGAATATTGGCATGAAACAATAAAAAATTATAGATACGACGGAGACATATCAGCATCCCCAACCTTATCTGCTCATCCTCGAGTAGGTAAATGAAAAAATAAAATAATTTTTGATGTGGAATGCTACCTAACATAATCTTTATCATATAATCTAATCTAATCATGGCATGAATATTAAGATACGAGTGATTCAAAGCAATAGTCTATAATTTGATACGAAGACATCAGTACTTAGGCATACCAACAAACAATCATGCCTTTTAGAATGAAATATGCTAAAGAATGTTATCCCTACAAAATCATATAGCATTGTCATGCTCCATCTTCTTAACACAAAATATAAATCATGTACTACCCCGGTGTTAGCGCAATTGGTTCATACTTTTTAATGTGCTTCAGCTTTTTCAACCCCCACGCAATACATGAGCGCAAGCCATGGATATAGCACTATGGGTGGAATAGAATGCGGTGGTAGAGATTATTATGGAGAAAAAAAGGAAGATAGTCTCGCATCAACTAGGCGGATCAACGGGCTATGGAGATGCCCATCAATTGATGTCAATGCAAGGAGTAGGGATTGCCATGGAACTGATGCACTAAGAGCTATAAGTGTATGAAAGCTCAAAATGAAAACTAAGTGGGTGTGCATCGAACTTGCTTGCTCATGAAGACCTCAAGCATTTGAGGAAAGCACGTCATCATAATATACAAGCCAAGTTCTATAATGAAAAATTCCCACTAGTATACGAAAGCGACAACATAAGAGACTCTATATATGAAAAACATGGTGCTACTTTGAAGCACAAGTGTGGTAAAGGATAGTAACATTGCCCCTTCTCTGTTTTTCTCTCATTTTTTGTTGTTTCTTTTTGGGCTCTTTTTGGCCTCTTTTTTTCATGGGATCTTTTTGGCCTCTCTTTTTTATTTCCTCACTGAGGCAATGCTACCATAATGAATAATGATGATCATCGCACTTCTATTTACTTACAACTCGATATCTAGAACAATATGACTCTATATGAATGCCTCTGGCAGTGTACCAGGATGTGCAATGATCTAGCATAGCAAAGATATCTAAAAACAGAAAAGCCATGAAAATATCATGCTATCTATCTTACGACCATACAAAGCAATATGACAATGAATGTTCAAGTAATTTATATGATGATGATGGAAGTTGAATGGCAATATATCTCAGAATGGCTATGGAAATGCCATAATAGGTAGGTATGGTGGTTGTTTTGAGGAAGATATAAGGAAGCTTATGTGTGATAGAGCGTATCATATCATGGGGTTTGGATGCATCGGCGAAGTTTGCACCAACTCTCGTGGTGAGAAAGGGCAATGCACGGTACCGAAGAGGGTAGCAAATCGCGGAAAGGTGAGAGTGCATATAATCCAAGGACTCACATTAGTCATAAAGAACTCAAATACTTATTGCAAACATTTATTAGCCCTCAAAGCAAATTACTACTATGCATGCCCCTAGGGAGAGGTTGGTAGGAGTTAATCATCGCGTGCCCCCGACTTCCACACAAAGGAAGACACTCAATAATAAATCATGCTCCAACTTCTTAGCATAACGAGAGACTATACGTGCATGCTTCGGGAATCACAAACCTTAACACCAATATTATTACTAAACCACAATCATTCATGAGCACCTCCAATATATCACCATCTCTATATCGCAAAACTATCACAAGGAATCAAACATATCATATTTTGTGATCTACAAGTTTTATGTAGTATTTTATGACTAACCATGTGAATGACCAATTCCTTATGACTATCTAAATAGATATAAGTTAATCATGAGATTTTAATTATTTCTACAAAAGACTTTCCCACGCTCTAAGAAATATATGTGAAGCAAAATAGCATTCTACAAATGACGGTTTTCCTATGTAGAGAAACAAGCATCCAAACTTCAAATGATATAAATGAAGCACGTGAAGCATCCCATAAAGCCATACTCTAAAGATTTAAGTGAAGTGAAATGAGCATTCTATAAATCCACCAAGGACTATCTCATACCAGCATGGTGCATCACTAAAATAAAAATAAAAAGCACACAACGCTCCAAGAATTTATGCATATCATGTGAACATAACAAAAAACTGAAACATACCGATAGTTGTCGAAGAAAGATGGGATGCCTTTCGGGGCATCCCCAAGCTTAGACGCTTGAGTCTCCTTGAATAATTACTTGGGGTGCCTTGGGCATCCCCAAGCTTGAACTCTTGCCTCTCCTTATTCTCCTAATATCGATACCTCCTCGATCTTCGGTCACTTCATCCACACAAAACTTAACCGAACTTTTTATTAGCGGGGTTAGTACATATAACATCAAATCCCATCATGTCCTACTATAACATTATCGTATAATTATAATTAAAAATTACCCACTGTATGCTATCATAATTCTATGGATCCCAAGTCAACGGGGCTCAACAAGATTTCAAACATAAGCAAATAATGAAACCATAACAACAATTTGTGAAAACATGATAGTTTGTAAAGATGCAGTTGGTACATTGCTACCTCTTGAGCACTGCGTTGGTTTTCCCCGAAGAGGAAGGGATGATGCAGCAAAGTAGCGTAAGTATTTCCCTCAGTTTTTGAGAACCAAGGTATCAATCCAGTAGGAGGCTACGCGTGAGTCCCTCGTACCTACACAAAAAAATAAATCCTCGCAACCAACGGGAATAGGGGTTGTCAATCCCTACACGGCCACTTACGAGAGTAAGATCTGATAGATATGATAAGATAATATTTTTGGTCTTTTTATGATAAAGATGCAAAGTAAAATAAAGGCAAAGTAAAAAAGCAAAGGAAATAACTAAGTAGTAGGAGATTAATATGATGAGGATAGACCCGGGGGCCATAGGTTTCACTAGTGGCTTCTCTCAAGAGCATAAGTATTCTACGGTGGGTGAACAAATTACTGTTGAGCAATTGACAGAATTGAGCATAGTTATGAGAATATGTAGGTATGATCATGTATATAGGCATCACGTCTGAGACAAGTAGACCGACTCCTGCCTGCATCTACTACTATTACTCCACTCATCGACCGCTATCCAGCAACACAGTAACGCCTTAAGCAAGATGACATGATGTAGAGGGATAGACTCATGCAATATGATGAAAACCCCATCTTGTTATCCTCGATGGAAACAATACAATATGTGCCTTGCTGCCCCTACTGTCACTGGGAAAGGACACCGCAAGATTGAACCCAAAGCTAAGCACTTCTCCCATTGCAAGAAAGATCAATCTAGTAGGCCAAACCAAACTGATAATTCGAAGAGACTTGCAAAGATAACCAACCATACATAAAAGAATTCAGAGAAGATTCAAATATTTTTCATAGATAGACTTGATCATAAACCCACAATTCATCGGTCTCAACAAACACACTTCAAAAACAAGATTACATCGAATAGTTCTCCACAAGAGAGGGGGAGAACATTGTATTGAGATCCAAAAAGAGAGAAGAAGCCATCTAGCTACTAACTATGGACCCGTAGGTCTGAGGTAAACTACTCACACTTCATCGGAGGGGCTATGGTGTTGATGTAGAAGCCCTCCGTGATCGATGCCCCCTCCGGCGGAGCTCCGGAACAGGCCCCAAGATGGGATCTCGTGGATACAGAAAGTTGCGGCGGTGGAATTAGGTTTTTGGCTCCGTATCTGATCGTTTGGGGTTACGCACGTATATATAGGAGGAAGGAGTACATCGGAGGAGCAACAGGGGGCCCACGAGGGTGGAGGGCACGCTTGGGGGGGGGGGGTTAGGCGCTCCCCCTACCTCGTGGCCTACTCTTTTGTGTCTTGACGTAGGGTCCAAGTCTCCTGGGTCTTGTTTGTTGAGAAAATCATGTTCCCGAAGGTTTCATTCTGTTTGGACTCCGTTTGATATTCCTTTTCTTCAAAACCCTAAAACAGGCAAAAAAACATCAATTCTGGGCTGGGCCTCCGGTTAATAGGTTAGTCCCAAAAATAATATAAATTTGGATAATAAAACCCAATAATGTCCAAAACAGTAGATAATATAGCATGGAGCAATCAAAAATTATAGATACGTTGGAGACGTATCATACATATACTTATGTAACTCATAAAATTCTGAAAAATTAGGAAAAAAATAAACAATTTTCATAGCAGTACTATGTAAAATATTTCAGAATTTTTTCATGTTCCAGTAAAAAATGTAAATTCACGCACTACAATAAAAGGTTATGTTTTTGCACTGCACATACCAAACAAGCAATGTAAACACCCTAACAGTAAATATTGGCACATTATTTTTATAATACAATGGATTTGTACAAGGGAATAATTTTTTTGATGGAAATATCCTGTAATCAAGATTCACAAAGTTTTCATGGGCATGAACAAAGTTCAAGGCATGCTCGCACTTCAGCGGTGCTTGTCTTTCTCACTTTCACTTTCCTTTTAAAAAAATTAGGTTCCCCTCTCTATATTTTTTTAAACCTTTTAAAAGCACACAACAGAATACAATGACTCTCTAAAACTTCCGGGTTGTCTCCCTGGCAGCGCTTTCTTTAAAGCCATTAAGCTAGGCATATAGTGCTCAAGTAATTGATCCACCCGGATCCCAAGGTATATCAAAGCCAATTTTAATTAAAATGATTTGTAATTTAGTAGTGAGCACAAAGAAATATATATCACATAATGACAAAGCCTAACTCTCTTCCTATGCATCGGCATGTCATAAAAAAAGAATTCATGCACACATATTGAAGGCTGATACATAGCATAAACAATTTCTTGCAGTTTTATTGTGTTGGAAATATAGAGAGGTTGAGATGTAGTTCCTCTCTCTTAATAATTGCAAGTAGGAGCAACAAGCACATGCATATTATATTCATCAAAATCATCATGTGTAATACTAAAATGCCACCCATCAATATAATCCTTAATAAGCGCAAACTTGTCCGATATGGTGTGGTTGGGAGAATTCAAAAAGATAATAGGACTATCATGTGTGGGTGCAATAGCAACAATTTCATTATTAACGTAAGGAACTATAGCAAGTTCATCTCCATAAGCATAATTCATATTGGCATCTTGGCCACAAGCATAGCAAGCATCAATTTCATCAAAAAGGGACATTTCAAATGAATCAACGAGATCATAGCAATCATCATAGCATTCATCCTTCAGTAGGCACGAAGGGAAATTAAACAATGTATGAGTTGAAGAGTTACTCTTATTAGAAGGTGGGCATAGGTAGCTAATCCGCTCTTCCTCCCTTTGTTCTTTGCTCTCCTCCTCATTTTTTTTCATCTAATGAACTCATAGTTTCATCAATTTCTTCTTCCATAGATTCGTGCAAAATATTAATCTCTTCTTGGACAGCGGAGGCATCCTCAATATATGCTTTAACATAAGCATTAGAATCATAGTTTTCATAGCAATATTTAAGCATGGCTAATTTTTCAGATTTGTAAAGAGTAGAATCGTAATATTCAATCAAAGAAGCAATTTCATAAGCACCCTTAAAAGCAACATATTATTCAATTTGTTCAATATCATAGTAACTATAAACACCTTTAGCATAAGAATATACGATTCCATTATCACTAAACTCACATTGCTAGGGAAGGTGTTTCTTAGGGTCTTCAGAACAATAACTAAAATCATGTATTTCGCATAAATACCAAGCATAGCAATGCATAGTATTAATATGATACCATAAAAGTTTCCCATTTTGAGATAAGCGGTGTCACACAAAGTAAGCATGCTCATTTAATGATTTTTCCCTCAACTAAACTAGTTGGGTTTTCAGCACGAGCACATAGGGATCGAAGATGATTCAAGTAGAAAGCTTCAGCAATATGATAGATTTTGGCTGGTTCTTCGACCATTGGGTTAGCATGTACAACTAATTTTTTGGTATTTTGCGTTTCCTACACATACTAAAGATAGAAAACAAGAGCACGAAATAAAATCTACTCAGTGATAAAGCAAACAAGCACACGCACACACACACACACGAGAATATTCACCCCATGCTATTGCTCCCTGGCAACGGCGCCAGAAAAAGGTCTTGATAACCCACAAGTATAGGGGACCAATTGTAGCTTTTTAGATAAATAAGAGTATCGAACCCAACGAGTAGAGAAAGGTAGAATTTATATTTCTTCAAGTTCTATCGACCATTGATACAACTCTATGCACACTTAACGTTTGCTTTACCTGGAAGAAGTACGAAACTAGAAGTACTTTGTAGGTGTAAAGGGATAGGTTTGCAAGATAACAAAGAACATGAAAATAAAAGTTAGTGTTGTTTTACTAAAAGAACAAGTAAGTTAGTATAGCGAGTGCGGAAAAAGTGGTGGTAGGATTTGCGAAATTGTCCCTAGGCAATTGGCTAAGTCGTTACTAGACCGATAGCAAGTTTTTATGTGGGAGAGGCTACTGCTAGCATGTCTGTGATGACCTGAGACCGACGCTCCAGATGCCTTCCACGTTTTCCCTTATCGTCATGTGTTTTTATTTGTTTGTTGCATTTCATCTTGGCATCATTTGCATTGCATCGGTACTTCATTGCCGTGTTTGTTTTTCAAAACCTGCATCCGTCGTTGTTGTCGTTTCTCCCTTTCCCTTCATCACCTTCTCTCGGACCGCTCTCTTCTCTCTCTTCTCTAAGTCCATCAAACCCCCCTTGCCTTCGTGGCCTTTTGTCAGACCCCTCTCCGCACAGTTTGCAGATCCCCTTGCGCGTTCGAATACTTCCCCGAACCGGACCCATTCAGTCGTCACCGTTGGGTCCGGATCATCCCCAAACATCTATAAAACATCTCTGTTTTCTTAATTGGACTTTCTAACCTATTTTTTCTCAGCCGTCCGATTACGATCGAAGGGACGTGATAGCCCCTACCCTAATCTCATTGCAATATAAATATTAGGCCAAACCCTAACTTCTAGGGAGTTTTTCCCATCGAGCCGTCGCCAGCCATTTCCCCCTTGGATCCATCCCCACCTACCAGCATCCAACCCCCTATCCGAAAATCCTCTCGTCCTCCAACCCATACCCCTCCACCTCTCAATCTATCCCCACCAACAAGCGCGTCCCCTGATCCCCTCGCCCACCTCCCGCAGCCTCCCGCAGTGCTCGACCCATTCTGGATCAAGGCAACAACCACGATCGAGGCAGCCACCTCGCCCGAGCCTCCTTCCAGGGAAGCCGAGGACCACCTCGTCCCCAACCAGCGTCGCCCCCGGTGGCCATCAGCCGCCTCTTTGGCACGCCCCTGCGCCACGAGCGTCTGAGGCCGCAGCCTCCTCGTCCAGGACCACTCCACCATCGCCTCCGGTTGCCTCACCAGAGCAAGCTCCACCGGCGACTAGAGCCACCTCGTGTCGCGGCCTCCTCTATTTCTCCTTGCACCCGAGACCTCATCCCCGCCGACAACCACGACCAGGCCGTCACCCTCACATGCGGCCCTTCTTCTCCTTCCCTGCCTTCTACTCTCTCTACTCTAATCTTTCCCTCTCTCTCTCTCTCTCCTTCTCCTTCTCCTGCTTCCGTAGGAACCAAAGGAGCTCTGCCCCGACGCCATGGACAGGAGTCGCCGCTCCCAAGTTCTAGCTCGTGCGGGCTCGCCAAGTCCCAAGCCGCGCTAGATCTGGAGGGGATCACCGTTGCTGCGCCTTTTCCCGACCCCCACGACCTCCTCCGGCCTCGTTCCCGTCAAAGGCCGCCGTCGTCGCTCTGGTTCGGCGTGACCAGTTCGTCTGCCTCGCGTCTTGTCCTCGTTGCAGGGAGGAGGAACGCCTAAGCCCAGTCCGTCTTCGAGCCAAGCCGCCGCGCTAGAGCTTCTTCACTGTCCAGCAGGTCCCGCTGACCATCCCCTGATGTTTTCCTCTCCATATTCCTTTGTTTCTCCTGTACGTCTCTCACCTCGCTCTCCCGGTGTCGTTTTTCCCAGGGAACCAGGAGCTCAAGCCCCTCCGTGGCCGCGCCCGACATGTGTGACCCCGCCAACCGGATCTGCTCATCCCCGTTGTTCCCGCGCCGCCACACCGCCCTTGCAACTCTCGTCGGCCGCCGCTGATGTCTCTGCTTCATGCACGCGTCGGTCAAACCACTCGCCCGACCCCTCCTGGTCGCGCATTGACCTCCAGCACCCCCCAAGGCCCAGCCTAGCACCAGATCTGGCCCAAGGCCGCTGGGTGAGGCCACACCCCAGCGCCCTCCTCTGTTTTTCCTCCTGTTGGGCCAGCTTGATTCAGCCCGTCATGTTTTTTTCCTTGTCCAGCGATTTTAGCATTTATCTTGAGATAATAGATTTGCAGAAAAGTCCCTCTAGATCATGCATTTAATAAGTCACAAATGGTGCAATGGATCAAAATGGTTTATATATGTAAAATGCTTAGTTTTCATGTACTTTCATAATAAGCAACTTTCATCCATGTTAAAAATGTTTAAAATGATGTTTGCATATAAATTGCATAATTGTCATGTTAAAATGATTTAATTCATAACTAAATAACCATAGCTCTGAATTTAATAATCTATATATGTAAATGGGGTAGAAAAATGCCTATTTTAACATGGTGGCATTACTTTGCATGTTTAACAACTCTAAAATATGGCTTAGGGCAGAACAGGACCAAATTCATAATATACATATGGGGATTTTCCGGAATTGTTGTTTGTTATTTGCAGCCTCATTTAAACTTTACTAAATAGTTAGTTTACTTATGCCTCACCTCTTTTCATGTTAACCAACATTTAATATTGTTGAGTACCTAACCGGGAGTGAACTAAATAATCGAATGTGGTGTTTCGTCAACATGCATCTTGTTACATGTTGAGCTCCACTTTACTTGTAGTTTTGTTTATGCACTTTGCCATGCCATGCATATCTAAACCGGACATGCATCATCCTTGGTTGTGCATCATGCCATGTTTATGCTTGGGTGTTTACCATGTTGCTTGCTTCTTTCTGGTTTGCTTCTCTCGTTAGCTTCGGTTTCGTTCTGGAGTTGTGAGGATTCTTTCATCTATGTCCGTTTGTCTTCTTCATGGACTCGTTCTTCTTCCTTGCGGGATCTCAGGCAAGATGACCATTACCCTTGATATCACGTCTATCTTTGCTTGCTAGTTGTTCGTTGTATTGCTATGTCGTGCTACCTAACACTTGTTCATCATGCCTCCTATATTGCCATGCCAAGCCTCTAACCCACCTTCCTAGCAAACCATTGTCTGGCTAGGTTACCGCTTTGCTCAGCCCATCTTATAGCATTGTTAGTTGCAGGTGAAGTTGAAGATTGTTCCACGTTGGAACATGTTTATGTTGGGATATCACAATATCTCTTATTTTAAGTAATGCATCTATATACTTGGTAAAGGGTCGAAGGCTCGGCCTTATGCCTGATGTTTTGTTCCACTCTTGCCGCCCTAGTTTCCATCATACCAGTGTTATGTTCCTTGATTTTGCATTCCTTATGTGGTTGGGGTTATGGGACCCCCTTGATAGTTCGCTTTGAATAAAACTCCTCCAGCAAGGCCCAACCTTGGTTTTACATTTGCCTAACAACCTATAACTTTCCCTTGGGGTCGCGAACCCGAGGGTCATCTTTATTTTAACCCCTCGGGCCAGTGCTCCTCTGAGTGTTGGTCTAACCTAGAGCCACTTGCGGTGCCACCCCTTCACCCGGGGTCTTCGGTTGCCGTACATAGTGTTCATCCAATGTGCCCTGAGAGCGAGATATGTGCAGCTCCTATCGGGATTTGTCGGCACATTCGGGTGGTCTTGCTGGTCTTGTTTTACCATTTTCGAAATGTCTTGTAACCGGGATTCCGAGACTGGTCGGTTCTTTCTGGGAGAAGGAATATCCTTCGTTGATCGTGAGTTCTTGTGATGGGCTAAGTTGGGACACCCCTGCAGGGTATAAACTTTCAAGAGCCGTGCCCGCGGTTATGTGGCAGATGGGAATTTGTTAATATCCGGTTGTAGAGAACTTGTCACTTGACTTAATTAAAATAAATCAACCACGTGTGTAGCTGTGATGGTCTCTTTTCGGCGGAGTCCGGGGAGTGAACACGGGTTGGGTTATGTTTGAACGTAAGTAGTTTCGGGATCACTTCTAGCTTTTCGACCATTGCGTAGCTTCTCATCTTAATATTATTTGCGTATGTTAGCCACCATATTTGCTTAGTGCTTGCTATAGCTCCACCTCATTACCTTCTCCTACCCATAAGCTTAAATAGTCTTGATCTTGCGGGTGTGAGATTGCTGAGTCCTCGTGACTCACGGATACTTCCAAACAGTTGTAGGTGCCGATGATACCAGTGCAGGTGATGCTACCGAACTAAAGTGGGAGTTCGACGAGGACCTTGGTCGTTACTATGTGTCATTTCCTGACGATTAGTAGTGGAGCCCAGTTGGGACGATCGGGGATCTAGCAATTGGGGTTTATCTTCTTTTTTCATTTGGATTTGACTGTAGCCGGTCTATGAGTGTATCTTGGATGATGTATGATATATTTATGTATTGTGTGACATGGCGAGTGTAAGCCAACTCTCTTTATCCCTTTCTTGTTCATTACATGGGATTGTGTGAAGATTACCCCTCTTGCGACAAAACCACTATGCGGTTATGCCTCTAAGTCGTCCCTCGACACGTGGGAGATATAGCCGCATCATGGGCGTTACAAGTTGGTAAGTAGATCCATCCCCGACTTAGGACCCCCCTGCTTGATCGAATCGCTGACATTGTTGAGTCTATAACAACAATGTGTCGAGTCTTAGGATTATATATATCAGAGAGTAGGATTCTTTTTACTCCTCAATCCCTTTGTCGCTCTGGTGAGGCCTCCTGACGTAGATGTTTTGACTTTCCTCTCCTCAAATTTCACAAAAAAAAATAGGATCACGCAGGTATCTTGGAATCGTTCTGATATTCTTGTGACGAGAACATTCTTCTTGGTGCCTCCTAACATTTAGGGGTTGTGGCAGTGTCCCGGGGAGTTGAGCTCCGAGGTGTTGTCGTCACAATTTTATCGTTGCATTTCTGGATTACCTGAGTTTGCCGACATCGAAAATCTCTTTTATGCAGTTGTTGGTGAGATAACCTCGACGCCACCCAGTACTGGGGAGGGAGTTCAGGAGTTTTGCCATAACTCGTATAACGGATGACTTTCGAAGGTTGAGGTACATGATGTATGGACGTTTCTTGGTTATGTGTTGACGGATGGATACATTTGGAGCGTAGGGCTTGTTAGTTGTGTGATATATATTGTCCCTCCTTGTATCCCCAACACCAGATTGCATAACCAGAAAGTTTCGGGAGTTTATAGGTGGGAATTCAAGTAGCTCCTAGAATATCTTTCCGACAAATGCATGATATGGGATTGGGTAAATCTCTATCACATGTGTTCTGGCTTATTCTGCAAGCCAATCCTTTGTTTTGTTTTTGAGTTGTGGTATTCGAGTTGCTTCAATGTCAAGTGTTGATTCCATACCTTCCCTAAGTGGTGTTCTCATACTTCTATGTGAATACCAATCCTTCTTGGTCATCAAGATTGTCATCTCAATTCTATTTCCAGCCGGTGCGCTTCTCTTTGAGATGATCCCATCATTCTCCCCATTCGCAAGATCACCCCACAGTTTTTCCCAACGTTGTTCATTTCAGCCATCCCCAAGTTGCCTTTGTTTTTCCCGCCCTCCCACCCGTTTCTTCAAGGACTCGGATTTCTTAATCAAGTATCATGTTATTGATGGGAAGTCTCTCCATTCTTTTCCGTCGATATTCTTATCCGGTGATTCTTAGGAAGATACTAACGGAGTTTCAGGTTTATCATTCTTCGTTCTCTTTTCTTCTCTGGTGGATTCAATTCAAGCTTTCGGTGTTGATCATATTTGTTTCCTTATTTTCAAATGCTTTTCCATGCTGGTGCACCCCCTAATCATCCACCTCTCGTTGTTCGTTTGTTCCGAAGCGCCAAAGATATCTCAGGAGATTCATGTTTTCATTCCTAATCCGTTCAAGATATCTCGAGGTTGTTATCTCTCTTGAGCCATTTAATTCAACCGGTGCAATCTCTCTTTTAAGATCGTTCAACGGTGTTTCCTTTTGAGTGGGCCCTAACCCACAGGTCTTTTCCCAGGATCTTACCTGACTCTTTTAATTTTCTGGAGTTATTCTCAAATCTTTTCAAAGTTTGACATAAGAATAAATAATCATCAGTCAGATGACTTCTCCAAGATCGCTTTCAAATTCTTTTCCTCCTTGGCTCAATTTTTTCTATTCTTCATTACTCCGGAGTGTCTCAACAATTCATGATGGTGTTTCTCATCGCCATTCTCGGATTTTTGAAGACCGAAGAAGAGTTCCTCTTAAATTCTTACCCGTTCTTCCAAAGATTCATGGTTCTAGCGGTATGCCATCCTCTCATAATTGTTTTCGATTGTGAGAATTCCTTTTTACCCATCTGGAGCAATTCAGGAGTCTTTTCAATTTGATTCTCCAGAGCCAATCATCTCGGAATTATTCATTCCAGCTTTCAGCTCTCGTTCTCCAAATCTCACCGGTGCATCATTCAAGTATTCTCTAATCAGCTCGAGATCTCTTTGTTCACTTGTATCTAAATTCTCTCAAGTACCTTCGTTCATTTTCCAACTTGTCCTGGTGATGCGTTCGTTTTCTTCGTTCGTTCTTTAATCCTTATGGTGGTTCGTCCAACATTCCTCTTCTGTTGCTATCGTATAAATTCATTCGTTCTTTCCTAAAGTCTATCGGTGGATCCATCAAGACCTTACCAAGTTTACGCTACATCTCTCCTTAATCCTTTCCAATGGGAATGAGTAGTATGCCAAATCCATTGGTCATCAATTTAATTGTTGAAGGATAAGCATAATGTAATTCTTATTCTTGTTTCATCCAAGTGATTCATCTTTCTTTCCAGAGTTGTTTGTCATATCACATTCTCGGTTTGAGATGCTTCTTCTTTTCTTTTCCGGAGTTCCAAGTTTTTCCACATTATCTCGTCATGAAGTTCCATCTAAATCATTGCAAGGCTTCACCTTGTGTTTTTCCACATCTCTTTATTTCTATCATCCTTCTATTACCAGAGTTCTAAATGGGGGCTCTACATGGTGGTTGTTAAAGATTTCTTTCATTCTCGAAGTGTTCTTCAAGATTCTTCTTGGAGGAGCTCAAGTTTTTGTCATCTTGCAATGTGAAGTGCAATTCTTTCTACATTATCTTTTGAGGTGGTCTTATGTCATTCTTGACAATTTCCCTTCATGTTTCATGATTGGCAAGTTGTCACGGATGAGATATGCAAACCCACCATTTTCTCTTCGTTCAGGAGATCCTTTGCAACCCATCAATATCTTCATTGGAGTTATCTTGGGTTATATTTCACCTAAAGCTTTCCCTAAGGATTGTTGCTATTTATGGTGCTTATAAATGACCCAAGTTCTTCATTTATCCTCCCGATGAAATAAGTTTCTCGTCTCCTTGTTGATATCAATCCAATCTATTGTTTCCGTTAGTGGAATAATTTCACCTCATAATTTTGAGACGTTTTCCATAAGCCCACAACAACCTTATTCTTTTGTTGTGTAATTTTCAACAACTCCATTCAATCCTTCTTTAAGGATGCCTTCAAATTCATTGGTGGTAGAAGTTATCGTTTCCTTCTACTTTCTTTCTTCCTAACGATCTAGCTTATATTCTTTCATTCCGGAGGCATTGTGATTTTGCACTCTTCGACCCATTATCCCTTTTTTTTCAAAGATCATGTTCTTTCCTTTGCTTATCCGTTCAACTAGAGTGTCGTGTTCTTCATTCAAGTTCTCTCATCTTATCAAGTTTTGCATCCCTTCTGAACTGGAGTGCTGTCTGAAATATTTCTTACCCCTTGTGCCATTCTTTTAATAGTTCCGGAGGCAGTGTGTTGTTGATTTCATCAAGTATCCTCTCATCTTGTCAAGTTCATGTCCAATTCCTTTCATTTATAGTCGGAGTGCTGTCCAAATAGTATCAATCTTATTTCTTCTCTATCTTGTTTTAAACGGAGTATTGTGCTTATCATTCCTCTTCTAACCGGAGTCTCATCCAAGTGCTTTCATTTTGCCAAGTTCATATTCTATGCCTTCCGTTTCCAACCGGAGTGTTATCGTAATTGATCTTTATCCTTCCTTGTACATCTCGTTTCAACTGGAGTGCTTGCATGTACTTCTTGTCCATTGTCACCTTTTTCTTATGTTTTTCAACCTACAAGGTTCGTGTAATGTTCCTTGTTCCTCTCATGTAACAGAGTGTTTTCAACTTCATTCATCTCCGGTGTATTCTTTCCTTGAAATTGTTTAACCTCTCAAGGTTCGTGGTTTCACTCGTTTGTCGAAGAAGCAACTTTGTTTACCTCTTCCTCTTGCGCTTCTCTCCGGTGCCATCCTTAGATCTCGGGACGAGATCTCTTGTAAGTGGAGGAGTGTTATGATGACCCAAGACAGACGCTCCAGGCGCCTTCCACGTTTTCCCTTATCGTCGTGTGTTTTTATTTGTTTGTTGCATTTCACCTTGGCATCATTTGCATTGCATCGGTACTTCGTTGCCGTCTTTGTTTTTCAAAACCTGCATCCGTTGTCATTGTCGTTTCTCCCTTTCCCTTCATCACCTTCTCTCAGACCACTATCTTCTCTCTCTTCTCTGAGCCCATCAAACCCCCCTTGCCTCCATGGCCTTTTGTCAGACCCCCTCTCCGCACAGTTCGCAGACCCCCTCGCGCGTCCGAAAACTTCCCCGAACCCGACCTACTCAGTCGTCACCGTTGGGTTCGGATAATCCCCAAACATATGTAAAACATCTCCGTTTTTTTAATTGGACTTCCTAACCAATTTTTTCTCAGCCGTCCGATTACGATCGTAGGGACGTGGTAGCCCCTACCCTAATCTCATTGCAATATAAATATTGGGCCAAACCCTAACTTCTAGGGAGTTTGTCCCATCGAGCCGCCGCCAGCCATTTCCCCTCGGGATCCATCCCCACCTACCAGCATCCAACCCCTGATCCAAAAATCCTCTCATCCTCCAACCCGTAGCCCTACACCCTTTGATCTCTCCCCACGAACCAGCGCCTCCCCCGATCCCCTCGTCCACCTCCCGCAGCCTCCCGCGGCACTCGATCCATTCTGGATCGAGGCAACAACCACGATCGAGGCAGCCACCTCGCCCGAGCCTCCTTCCAGGGAAGTCGAGGACCACCTCATCCCCAACCAGCATCGCCCCCGACCGCCATCAGCTGCCTGCTTTGGGCACCCCTGTGCCACGAGTGTCTGAGGCTGCAGCCTCCTTGTTTAGGACCACTCCACCATCGTTTCCGGTTGCCTCGCCGGAGCAAGCTCCACCGGCGACCAGAGCCACCTCGTGTCGCAGCCTCCTCTGTTTCTCCTCGCGCTCGAGACCTCATCCCCGCCGACAACCATAACCAGGCCGCCGCCCTCACCTGCGCCCCTTCTTCTCCTTTCCTGCCTTCTACTCCCTCCTCTACTCTAATCCCCCCCCCCCCCCCCCCCCCCCTCTCTCTCTCTCCTTCTCCTGCTTCTGCAGGAACCAATGGAGCTCTGCCCCGACACCATGGACAGGAGTCGCCGCTCCCAAGTTCCACCTCGTGTGGGCTTGCCAGGTCCCAAGCCACACCGGATCTGGAGGGGATCACCGCCGCCGCGCCTTTTCTCGATCCCCACGACCTCCTCTAGCCCCGTTCCAGTCGAAGGCCACCGTCGTCGCTCTAGTTCGGCGTGACCAGTTCGTTTGCCTCATGTCTCGTCCTCGTTGCAGGGAGGAGGAACGCCCGCGCCCAGTCCGTCTTCGAGCCAAGCCGCCGCACTGGAGCTTCTTTACTGTCCAGTAGGTCCCGCTGACCATCCCCTGAACTTTTCCTCTCCATCTCCCTTTGTTTCTCCTGTATGTCTCTCACCTCGCTCTCTCGGTGTCATTTTTCCCAGGGAACCAGGAGCTCAAGCCCCTCCGTGGCCGCGCCCGACCTGCGCGACCCCGCCGACTGGATCTGCTCATCCCCGCCATTGCCGTGCCGCCACACCGCCGTTGCAACTCCCGTCGGTCGCCGCTAATGTCTCTACTTCACACACGCGTCGGTCAAACCACTGGCTCGACCCCTCCTGATCGCGCATTGACCTCCAGCGCCCCCCAAGGCCCAGCCTAGCACCAGATCTGCCCCAAGGCCGCTGGGTGAGGCCACACCCCAGCGCCCCTCCTCTGTTTTTCCTCCTATTGGGCCAGATTGATTCGGCCCGTCATGTTTTTTCCCTGTCCAGCGTTTTTAGCATTTATCCTGAGATAACAGATTTGCAGAAAAGTCCCTCTAGATCATGCATTTAATAACTCACAAATGGTGCATTGGATCAAAATGGTTTATATATGTAAAATGCTTAGTTTTTCATGTACTTCCATCATATGCAACTTTCATCCATGTTAAAAATGTTTAAAATGATGTTTGCATCTAATTTTCATAATTTTCATGTTAAAATGATTTAATTCATAACTAAATCACCGTAGCTCCGAATTTAATAATCTATATATGTAAATGGGGTGGAAAAATGCCTAGTTTCACATGGTGGCATTACTTTGCATGTTTAAAAATTCTAAAATATGTTTTAGGGCAGAACTGGACCAAATTCATAATATGCATATGAGGATTTTCCGGAATTGTTGTTTGTTATTTTCGGCCTCAAAAATGCCTAGTTTCACATGGTGGCATTACTTTGCATGTTTAAAAATTCTAAAATATGTTTTAGGGCAGAACAGGACCAAATTCATAATATGCATATGGGGATTTTCCGGAATTGTTTTTTGTTATTTTCGGCCTCATTTAAACTTGACTAAATAGTTGGTTTGCTTATGCCTCACCTCTTGTCATGTTAACCAACATTTAATATTGTTGAGTACCTAACCGGGAGTGAACTAAATAATGGAATGTGGTGTTTCATCAACATGCATCTTGTTACATGTTGAGCTCCACTTTACTTGTAGTTTTGTTTATGCACCATGCCATGCATATTTAAACCGGACATGCATCATCCTTGGTTGTGCATCATGCCATGTTTATGCTTGGGTGTTTACCATGTTGCTTGCTGCTTTGCGGTTTGCTTATCTCGTTAGCTTCGGTTTCGTTTCGGAGTTGTGAGGATTCGTTCGTCTACGTCCGTTAGTATTCTTCATGGACTCGTTCTTCTTCCTTGCGGGATCTCAGGCAAGATGACCATTACCCTCGATATCACTTATATTTTTTCTTGCTAGTTGTTCGTTCTATCGCTATGTCGCGCTATCTACCACTTGTTCATCATGCCTCCCATATTGCCATGCCAAGCCTCTAACCCACCTTCCTAGAAAACCGTTGTCCGGCTAGGTTACCGCTTTGCTCAGCCCCTCTTATAGCATTGTTAGTTGCAGGTGAAGTTAAAGATTGCTCCATGTTGGAACATGTGTATGTTGGGATATCACAATATCTCTTATTTTAATTAATGCATCTATATACTTGGTAAAGGGTGGAAGGCTCGGCCTTATGCCTGGTGTTTTGTTCCACTCTTGCCGCCCTAGTTTCCGTCATACCAGTGTTATGTTCCTTGATTTTGCGTTCCTTACGCGGTTGGGGTTATGGGTCCCCCTTGACAGTTCGCTTTGAATAAAACTCTTCCAGCAAGGCCCAACCTTGGTTTTACATTTGCCTAACAACCTATAACTTTACCTTGGGGTCGCGAACCCAAGGGTCATCTTTATTTTAACCCCCCGGGCCAGTGCTCCTCTGAGTGTTGGTCCAACCTAGAGCCACTTGCGGTGCCACCCCTTCACCCGGGGTCTTCGATCGCCGCACGTAGTGTTCATCCGGTGTGCCCTGAGAACGAGATATGTGCAGCTCCTATCGGGATTTGTCGGCACATTCGGGTTGTCTTGTTGGTCTTGTTTTATGACTGTCGGAATGTCTTGTAACCGGGATTCCGAGACTGGTCGGTTCTTTCCGGGAGAAAGAATATCCTTCGTTGATCACGAGAGCTTGTGATGGGATAAGTTGGGACACCCCTGCAGGGTATAAACTTTCGAGAGCCATGCCCGCGGTTATGTGGCAGATGGGAATTTGTTAATATCTGGTTGTATAGAACTCGTCACTTGACTTAATTAAAATGAATCAACCGCGTGTGTAGCTGTGATGGTCTCTTTTCGGCAGAGTCCAGGAAGTGAACACGGTTTGGGTTATGTGTGAACGTAAGTAGTTTCAGGATCACTTCTAGCTTTCCGACCGTCGCGTAGCTTCTCATCTTACTCTTATTTGCGTATGTTAGCCACCATATTTGCTTAGCGCTTGCTGCAGCTCCACCTCATTACCTTATCCTACCCATAAGCTTAAATAGTCTTGATCTCGCGGGTGTGACTCACGGATACTTCCAAATAGTTGCAGGTGCCGATGATAGCAGTGCAGGTGATGCTACTGAACTCAAGTGGGAGTTCGACGAGGACATTAGTCGTTACTATGTGTTGTTTCCTGATGATTATTGGTTCAGCCCAGTTGGGACAATCGGGGATCTAGCAATTGGAGATTATATTCTTTTTTTTTCATTTGGATTTGATCGTAGCCAGTCTATGAGTGTATCTTGGATGATGTATGAGATATTTATGTATTGTGTGACGTGGCGAGTGTAAGCCAACTCTCTTTATCCCTTTTTTGTTCATTACATGGGATTGTGTGAAGATTACCCCTCTTGTGACAAAACCATTTTGCGGTTATGCCCCTAAGTCGTGCTTCGACACATGGGAGATATAGCCGCATCATGGGCGTTACAATGTCATCCCTTACTTGGAATTCTATGAACTTATGATTGGAACTATTAGCAAGCATCCGCAACTACTAACGTTCTTTAAGGTAAATCCCAATCATAACATTAAGATATATTGGCCCCCCTTCAATCCCGTACGAATCAATTTCTGTCGGTGTACAAAAGAGGGGCTCTTCTTTCGACCCCTTTACTTGTGCACGGGCAGTCAGAGCCGCGCGCCACGACCACACTTAGTAGGTAAGAGGAGGGAAGCCGAAACGCGAGGCAGCCAAGGCAACGCCAAGACCAGAAGCGCAGGAGAGCAAGAGGGCGAGGTGGACTCCCTCGGCAAGATCCTTGCCGAGGCAATTTCCACAGCCCCGGCAAGAGCCTTGCCAGGGCAACTTGCCCGATGCCAACGGAGTGAGCCACCCTTGAGCCCACAGGCTCCAACCCAACCAACTACATTGGAACCAAGGCTCGGGAGGCGCC
Organism: Triticum aestivum; assembly: GCF_018294505.1. Classification (NCBI taxonomy): domain Eukaryota; kingdom Viridiplantae; phylum Streptophyta; class Magnoliopsida; order Poales; family Poaceae; genus Triticum; species Triticum aestivum. Next base: position 107,105,032 of record NC_057803.1, read on the forward strand.
TCTGTGGTGGCATGCAAATCTTCGTCAAGATCATAAACATGTGAGATCAGATGAAGACCAGAAGACGGCGACCCTCGGTGGGATCCCAGCCGAGGGAACCCACAAGACCCCCGGCAAGACCCTTGCCGGGGACGACTGCAACGCCACAACAGCACCCTTGTCGGGGCCCTGGCAAGACCCTTGCCGAGAGCATCAGTAGGGCCACTAACAGGCCTGTGCCAGCCAAGACTCCACCACCGTCCCCAAGCAGATGCTAGCTCAACCAGCTAGGCAGGCACCTGCGTGGCGACGGGCGGCCTCTACACCAACTCAGCAAACACCTGCATGGCGTCATGTGACCCTTCATGAAGGCTCCACCACCGCGCCAGCCCAGCAGCCAGCCAACGTGGCGCCACGATGCCTCAGCAGCTCGGACGCGTGTCGAGGCCAGGCGAGGTGGCGACAGCTGGGACGTGCTTCCCTGGCGTCCCCGATAAAGCAAGGAGGGCACGTCGGCAGCACATTAAATGCGTTTATTCAATGGTCCCAGAGGATAGGCTTGTTGACTGTAGACCTTTCCACCTCCTGTGTGCCACTATGGCAACCCCTTGTTCCTATAAAAGGAGGACCGAGGCGACCAGGAGAGGGATTCGGCTCTTTTGGGCAAGTTGCACCCCATAGCTAGCTCAAGAACACAAGAACACTCAAATACATCCACCAAAGTAGGACTAGGGTATTACGCATCTTCGCGGCCTGAGCCTGGGTAAACGATTCGTGTGCTTCCTGTCAGACCCGCTCTTTGCACAACCTCGTGCTCGCCAACCATAGAAGGGATCCCAGTGACCCCATAGGTGTCGTTTCCACCGACATCTCTGGCGCACCGGGTAGGGGTGCAGTTGTGAAAATCCGGTCTGGCAGTCAGCCTAGCCGTTCTTTGTCATCATGGCCCTCAAGAAGAAGGCGACCACATCGGTCGGTACGTCGGGAGCCGGACGGCCCGTACTGGTGCGGGCGAGCAGCGGGCCAGTCGCGGACAGGACCCGAGGCGCGACCCACAAGCACCAACATCACTATGGCAGTCAAAGCCTGGCAAGCAGCGTCGTTCGTGCGCAAGGCGACGGGTCACACGCCGCAAAATCCAGAGATGGCGCTGGGCCCCCTACAGGCGGCACGGGACCCTCCGGGGGCGTCGCTGTACCACCCACGAGCGGCGCGGCGACCTCCAAGACGCCCACAGTGCGCTCTTCCCAGGTTGCGCGCGACGAGCAGTGTCACCACACCGGTGACCCTAGACACCACCATGGGGAGAGTCATGTGCGTCATTTGCGGGACGAAGTAGGTCAGTATACCCGCCGAAGTGCTGGCAGAAATGGCACATAGCCGTTGGGCCGTGACAGAGCTCCTTCTAATGTGTTTAGAAGTTGAAGCATGCCACGTTCCACGCAGCTTTCGCCACCACCCACGCCAGCAGAAGCTTTGGCGCGCGCGCAGCTGCTCCTCGACTTCCCTCCTGCTGCGGAGAAGCTCGACGAGTGGAGAGCCACTATCCGGAGCCTCGTCGGCGTCGCCAACAAAGACGAGCCATGACCGGCGGGGCCCTCAGGCCGGCGCTCCATCGAGCCACTGCACGCCAGCGGTGGGGGGAGGGGGGGGGGCGGAGGCGCCGCAGCCATGGTGCACTCTCCTCCTTCACGCTAGCCACCGCGGATGTCGGTCCATCGTGATGACACTTGTGATAACATTTCCATAGCGTCGTCCGACCCATGGACCCACCGTGACCAATGCCAGGTTCTTCGGGAGTGAGCCCATGAAGACGCTCGAACCACCATCGAGCACCGGGGCGATACGCGCCACCAGTCAGACAGGCGGGCGGGGGCCGCTATGGACCACCTAGCACCGGGAGGCTCCAGCGGCCTACCTTACGAGGTGAGTTCCCAGCCTTTACCCGTGAGCTGCGGCAGTTCCATGGCCGTCCCACCGCATGTTCAAGCACGACGTCGGCGAGAAGTATAACGGCAAGACCCATCCGTCAGAGTTCCTCAGCATCTACACCATTGCAATGCAAGCCGCTAGAGCTCGTGATGACAAGGTGCTTGCCAACTACTTCCCGTTGGCCCTGAAACCTAATGTCATGTCTTGGTTGATGCACTTGTCGGCGGATTCCATTTCTTCTTGGTCAGACCTGTGTCATGAGTTCGTTGGTGCCTTCACTGGAGGCCACCAAGCTCATGGCCAGGCGAGTGATTTGCATATCATTCCCCAGAAGGAAGGTGAAAACCTGCGCAAGTACATACAGAGGTTCAGCCGAGTGCAATACAACATCCCAAATGTTCATCCTGTCACCGTGATCAGCGCATTCCATCAGACTATGCGTAACCGCAAGATGTGTGAAGAGCTGGCAATGAACAAGGTCAAGGACGTGGCCGAACTTTACGTTCTGGCCGATAGATGTGCCCGGGCTGAAGAGGGAAGGAAGTACCCCGGCGAAGACGCCAGTGCGGAAACCAACTCTACCGACAAAGACACCGCCGCCCCAAGAAAGAAGGGTCGGCGTCGCAACAGGAAACGCAAGGGCAAGGCCGTGCTTGCCGTCGAGGGATCCGACGACACCGGCGCCACCAAGAAGGCCAAAGCAGACGACCCCGGCAAGGAGATTGCCGGGTGCGCTGCTTGCCGGGCCTTGGCAGCCACCGACAAGCCAGGGGGCTCTGACAAGCAGTATTGCAAGATCCACCGCACCAAGGGCCACGACCTCCAGAACTGCCCACAAGTTGAGCTGCTTGCTGAAAAGCAAAAAGCCGAATATGAGAGACGGGACAAGGAGAAGGGTCAGGATGGTGCCGAAGGATCCAACAAGAAGCATGGTGGCCAAGGGGGCCGCCGCGGCTAGGACAATCAGCAAGAGAGGCCCGCTCGGGGCCGCGACAAGAAGAAGGAAGACGATGATCATGACGAGAACGACGTGTCCGGCGAGCATGAGTTCCAGAAGGCTACGGAGGCCATATGCGTCAATGGTGGTGCCTCGTTGCATACTTCTCACCGCCAGCTCAAACAGTGGGCGCGTGAGATCACAGCAGCGGAGCCCTTGTTCGACGCTTAGAAGCCACTGAAGTGTTCCAGCACGCCCCTCATCTTTGACACCAAGGACCACCCTAACCGCACAACTGCGGTCGGGTGTTTGCCATTGTTGGTCTCACCAATGATACACAACCTCAAGGTGAACAAGATGCTGGTTGACGGTGGGGCCGGCCTAAACTTGATCTCACCCGTTGTGATCAAAAGGCTGCAAATTCCTGATGGAGACCTCGAGGAAACGGGCATGTTTCAAGGGGTCAACCCGGGAAGGAGCCAGCTGAAGGGGAAGGTCACATTGCCTATGATGTTTGGAGGCGAGTTGAACTACAGGACAGAGAGGATTGTCTTCGATGTAGCCAAGATCCCCTTGCCCTACAATGGGATCCTCGGCTGCCGGGCACTAGCCAAGTTCATGGCGGTGTCGCATTACGCCTACAACACACTGAAGATGCTTGGGCCGATGACCATCATCACCGTCCCCTACGACAAGAAGGATGCGCTAATCTGCGCTGACCAACTCTACTGAGAAGCGGTTGCAGCAGCTGCCGCTAAGGCGCCTGCTCCTGCCGCCGAAGTTCCGGGTGGGAAGAAGAAGACTGGCAGGACCTCTCGCACCCACTCCTGCAAGCGCACCTCTTCGAAGTGTTGTGCTACCGTTGAGGACGTGCCAGAGAGCTCCACCGGCAAGAGCAAGAAATCCAAAGCTACGTCGCCAGAGACCAAGAAGGTGTCCATCAAGGAGGATGGCACGGGAGGGGCTTTCACCATAATCTCCACCCTCGACAGCAAATAGGAAGGCGCACTCATCACTTTCCTGTAGGCGAATGTCAATGTGTTTGCATGGAAAGCATCCGACATCCCCGACATTCCCAGGGAAGTGATTGAGCACCATCTTGCTGTCTGTCCCCATGCGCGAGCCGTCAAGCAGAAGGTCAAGAAGCAAGCTTTGGAACGACAGGGATTCATCACAGAGGAGATCAGGAAGTTGGAAGCGGCAGGCTTGGTGAGAGGGGTGCGCCGTCCAACGTGGTTGGCCAATCCGGTGGTGGTGCGCAAGGCGAACGGCAAGTGGAGGCTGTGTATCGATTACACATATATCAATAAGGCTTGTCCTAAGGACCCGTTCCCGTTGCCGCGCATTGACCAGATTATTGACTCCACGGCCGGGTGCGATCTGTTATCCTTCCTCGACGCCTACTCAGGCTACCACTAGATCTTCATGGCAAAGGAAGACGAAGAGAAGACAACATTCATTACCCCATGTGGTACGTATTGCTTTTTACGAATGCCTTTTGGGTTGAAGAGTGTTGGCTCGACATTCGCAATGGCGGTGCAAATTGGTTTTGAGCCCCAACTACATAGAAATATGGAAGCTTATATGGATGACATAGTGGTCAAAACCAAGGACAAGGCAACCCTTGTACGAGACTTAGAAGAGACGTTTGCCAACCTACGCAAGATCAACCTCAAGCTGAACCCTGAGAAGTGTGTCTTCGGTGTTCCGTCCGGCAAAATTCTCGGGTTCTTTGTGTCGCGGCGTGGGGTCGAGGAAAACCCGGAAAAAATCAAGGCTATTGAGCAGATTGAGGCACCCAAGTGGATCAAGGATGTGCGTCGGCTCACTGGCTGTGTTGCCGCCATGAGCAGATTCATCTCCAAGTCCGCTGAGCGTGCCCTTCCATTTTTCAAGATCTTGAAGAAGGCGGGCCCAATGGAGTGGACCCCAGAGGCTGAGGCAGCGTTGCAGGATCTGAAGAAATACCTTTCCTCTACACCAATACTGGTTGTGCCTAAACCACAAGAGCCGTTGCTGTTGTATCTGGCGGCGACGAATCAAGTGGTGAGTGCCACTCTAGTGGTGCAGAGAGAGGTCGGTAAAGAGGCAGTGGCGATGGTGGGACTGGCGGATGGCAAGCCAGAGGTTTCCCCGACAAGGCCCAATGCTGGCAAGGCAAGGCCCCCGGCGGAGTCTGATGCCATCAGGACAGGCCCCATGCAATCAAATGAGGTGGTGCAGAAGAAGAAGATGATGTAGCACCCGGTTTACTTTGTCAGCTCCCTCCTGCAGGTGTCACATCCTAGCTAGTCCCTGCATTAGTGTGTGCATCATGTTTAAATATCATTTGAATTTGAAATGGGGAAGGACAGAAACCCCCAGAACCCCTTTTAATCCAACTAGGGTTTACTAAAAATTATTTCAATGAACCTGAAATGCCCTTAAAAATGCTCATCACCTTTGCTTTGGTTCAGAGCCTCTGCCAAAAGTGGTGCACCATTTTCTAGGTCATCCTAAGGTCTTTGAATTAATTCATAAGTATTTGAATTTGAGCAGTTCAAATTATATAAAATATTGCAAATGCCCAAATATTCCCAAACAGAAATGTTTCATGTTGGAAATAATCCAACTATGGACCAGGAGCAGTTTGGTGATTTTTGGAGCCATCTAAGTATTTTTAAAAACTCCACAAAGTTGCAGAAAAATAGAAAAAGGGAAATAACAGAAAACTTACCTGGCGCCCGCTAACCGGCCCACCTGCCGGCCCAGCCCAGCGCCGCGCCAGCGAGCTGCTTGCCGGCCAGGCAAGCAGGCAAGGTGCTCGACGGCGAGCACCGCATGGGTGCCACGCACCTGCTTGCTGCCTCGCCGCTCCACTCGCCCGGCTAACGCCGTGGATCGGTTCCTCTCTCTCCCCCGAACCCCCCCAGACGCCCTCTCTCCTCCCCGGCTCCTCTCTCTCGCGCTCCCCCACCATGGCCGACGCCACTGCAGCCACGTCGTCGTCGTAGACACGCTCCCCGCCGTCCGTGCTCCTCCTCAGTGTGTCTAGGAGCTCCGCCACCCTCAACTATGTCGAGCTAGCCGAGCCCCGCGTGCTCGAGTAGCCCGAGTCCACCGCATCGACTTCGCCCGAGTCCACCGTCGCTGAAGATCCCCTTCAACGCCCTCGTCACTCCGGCCCGTCCCCGGCCGCACCAAGTGTTCCGTCGAGTTCCCTGTGAGCTTAACTATCTTCCCCTCCCTTCCTTTCTTGCCCCCGAGCTGTGTAGTGACCTCCCGGAGCTCAACCGCACCCACCGCCGCGGAGCTCGTCGCCGACGTGCTCCCGATCACCCTCCGGCCACCACTTGGTGTCCATCGTGCTCACCACGTCACGTAGCACCTAACCAACTACTCCCCGCACCTCACCGACCCCTCTAGCCTCAAGTTCGCCTTCGGCCGAACTCCGGCGGCCGCCTAGGTCGTCGCCGGCACCGATTCCGGCCGCCCCGACCCCAACCGACTCCACCAGAAGTTGTGGCATGTTCCCAGCTACCCATAGCCACCCTCCGCGGCTAGTTTGGTTGCCGAAACGGCCAAAACCACTTCCGCCGCCGCGTCGGGCTCGCCGGCGGCTAAACGCCGGTGCAGCCGACGTTGACTTCGACCACGGTGGGCCCTGGTTGACTCTGATGAGTCAATGACAGGTGGGGCCCAGCCCTGTTAACTAAATAGGTTTAGTTTTAATTAAACTTTAGCTAAACTAATTACCCTGACACCTTGGACCCATAGTCAGATTTGACCTGGACGTCTCCGTTGACCCTGACGTCATTCTGACGCATGGCTGACGCAATAAATTAATTTCTGGATTTACTCTAATATAGGAAATTCCAGAATATAGTTCAAACTTCAAAAATTCATAACTTTTAATCTGTAACTCTAAATCAAACAAGTTATATATGAAAAATGATCAGAAAAATCCAATCTATCCATCTGTACTGTTTTCATGCATGTTTAAACAAGTTAACTTGCTGTTTAGTGCAAAACATGATAAAGCACTATTTAAGATCACAAATGTGTTTGGAATTTGAATCTTTGGTTCAAATTAGCTCAAACCCATCTGGTCTTAGTTGCATTAGCCCAACACACTCATACTGCCATGTCTCATGCATGCATCATATTGTTGCATATTGTTTGGTGACGTTGTGTATCAGTGTTCTTTGCGGCAGGTTCTGCCTCCGAGGAGTACCGTGATTACCCTAGCGAAGAACCGTATCCGTGCATCGATCCATCAGGCAAGCAACCAACCAGTTGATCATATCGATACAATCCCATGTTCTCGCTTCTGCTCTCTTTTACTGCATTAAGACAACGCGTTTCAAACTGCTGTGTGCTACGGTAGTTGAACCCATTTCCTCTGCATGACCTGTCATTGCCACAGTAATTAGATGAAACCCACTAGCATGTGTAGGAATTGATTGAGCCATATGTATGTGTTGTTCCTACCTTGCTATGCCTGCTATGCTTAGAGTCGTGTCAGGTCTGGTTCATCTGGGTGATGGGCCAGAGTGAAATGATCATGTCGGTAATGAGAGTGATGTGTTGAACATGATTGGTAAAGGTATCGATGAGAGGCCATGTAGGAGTACATGGTGGGTTGTTTCATTGAAGCCGACCTTAAGCACTGAGATCTGTATGTGTGATTTAAGAATCAGCTACTACCATGCATTGGGCCCGAAACCAATGGACCCTCTCGGCTTCTTATTCACCCTAGTTCTCTGTCCAGGAGTTGCAAGTAGTTTCTGGTGTTTGTAGCCTACTGGAGGCCGTGGACAGTGCTGACCGTAGGGGTGGGCTGTGATGCAGTAGGTACGTGGCCGCGAATACCGGGCACCCGTTAGGTGTCACGGAACCCTGTACACATCGTTCGGGGCCGTATGGGAAACCTCGGCCGGACTCCCTGCGGATGGAACCTGGATAGGCGATAAACCTGGATTGGAGGCTTAGGTGATTAGGTAGGTCGTGGCCGACACCCACGTTGGGCTTCCGCTTGAAGGTTGCCGAGTACATGTCGTGTAAACGACGGTAAGTGGTGAGAGCGTGTATGAAGAAGTACACCCCTGCAGGGTTAACATGATCTATTCGAATAGCCGCGTCCGCGGTAAAGGACTACTTGGTTGCCTATACAGTTCATAGACAAGTAAACTGGAAACTACTAAAAGCTTCAAGATAAGCGTGAGTGCCGAGGATGGCCCCTCCGTAGGAAGACGGAGGTGGATTCTCGGTTGTGTATTGAAGTGGTGAGTAGTGGACTCGTGTGCGCAAAACCATTTCAAGTTGGAGTCTTGTAGGATAGTTTAGCCAAGAGTCAAAGCTGGCTTGCTGCAATAACTCCACCAACCCTTCTTGATAATGTGCATGTATGTAGGATCTGACGTAAGTCTTGCTAGGTACCTTTGTACTCATGTTGCTATAATTTACATTCTACAGAAGACGCTGCAACCCCTTCTGATGGGTTCTTCGTAGACGTTGACATCGACGAGTAGACTAAGGCCCAGGTGGTGATCCTGAGCACGTGAAGGACCATGTAGTATAGCTAGGCTTTCCAAGCCTCTTTTATTTTACTAGCTGTCTGTACTCAGACAAATTTACTTCCGCTGCTGGTTTGTATGACTGTATGACTTGAATGTGGGTCGTGTGACCCGTACTTGTATGTATGTTATGTATGGCTCTCTGAGCCTTTAAATAAAGTACTTGTGTCGTAGAGTCATGTTGTGATGCCTTGTTGTATTTGCACATATCGAGCATATTGTGTGTATGATTGAAATGCTTGGTATGTGTGGGATCTGACTATCTAGTTGTTTATCTTTAGTAGCCTCTCTTACCGGGAAATGTCTCCTAGTGTTTCCATTGAGCCATGGTAGCTTGCTACTGCTCCGGAACACTTAGGCTGGCCGGCGTGTGTCCTTCTTCGTTCCTGTGTCTTTCCCTTCGGGGAAATGTCACGCATTGAGTACCAGAGCCCTGTTAGCCCGCTACAGCCCGGTTTACCGGAGTCCTGCTAGCCCAGTGCTACAGCCCGGACCCACTTGCTGATGACCGACACGTTCGATGCTGGGCCATGGATGCCTGTCCCTGTAAGTCTGTGCCACTTTGGGTTTACGACTAGTCATGTCAGCCCGGGCTCCTTATCATATGGATGCTAGCGACATCATCATATACGTAAGCCAAAAGGCGCAAACGGTCCCGGGCAAAGGTAAGGCGACACCCGTGGGAATACCGTGCGTGAGGCCGCAAAGTGATATGAGGTGTTACAGGCTAGATCGATGTGACATTGAGTCGGGGTCCTGACAGCAGGGGGCTAGGTCAAGGTAGTCTGATGTGCAGAAATTGCTCTTCGGCCTCCTTATGGCCTCGAGGAAGCTGCATCACTACTTCCAAGCACACGAAATCACCGTCGTCACCCGCCTCCCATTACAATGGATACTGCACAACCCAGACGCAATCGGAAGGATTGTGGAGTGGGCCTTGGAGCTTTCGTGCTTTGGTTTGAAGTTTGAAAGTACTACGACAATCCAGAGCAGAGTCTTGGCAGAGTTCATTGCAGAATGGACCTCAACGCCTGACGAGGAAATCCAGGAGACCACCCTCCCCGGCAAGGAAGCAAGTCACAACTGGATCATGTACTTCGATGGGGCTTTCTCGCTACAAGGAGCCGGTGCTGGTGTGCTGCTCATCGCACCCACCAGAGAGCACCTCAAATATGTAATCTAGATGCACTTTCCCAGGGAGATGTCCACCACCAACAGTGCTAAATATGTAATCTAAGTATGACGGATCGTGGTGGACCTCGGGGTCAAGAAGCTCATCGTCAGGGGTGATTCACATCTTGTCGTCAGACAAGTTAACAAAGATTATCAGAGCCCGTTGATGGAGGCCTAAGTAGATGAGGTGAGGAAGCTGGAGGAGCGCTTTGATGGTATACAAGCGGAGCACATTCCCCGAGCAGAGAACGACATCGTCGATTACCTGTCAAAGCGCGCTGCATTCAAGCTACCTGTGGAACTAGGTACTTTTTGCTTCGGTTAACTCAACCATCCGTCGAACCATCAACAGAGCAGAACAAACGGAGGAAATCAGGCCCCGGCAAGTACATTCCTGCTGAGCCCCCAGGGGCCGCCGTCAAGGGTGTTGCCGCGGATTCTGAGCCTGCCGAGGAGCGATTGATTTCGGCGGGCCGTCAAGCCCTGGCCGTAGAGACGGCCGCTCCCATGGCAGAAGAAATGCCTTTGGTCCTTGCCGTCGAGCCCGAGGCTCCATCATGGGCGCAACATACCATCTGATTCCTCCAAACAGGGGAGCTTCCTGAGGAGCAGGAAGAAGCGGAGAAAGTAGCCCGTCGGTCTGCCATGTATCAGTTCATCGATGATGTCCTGTACAGGAAGAGACCGAACGGTGTGAAATTGAAGTGCATTCCTTGAGAGGAGGGACTGGAGCTGTTGGCGGAGATACACGAAGGCATATGTGGCTCCCACATAGGGTCGAGGGCCCTGGCCGGCAAGGTTTCTTCTGGCCCACTACCCTCCAGGATGCAACGGCACTAGTAACCAAGTGTGAAGCGTGTTAGTTCCATTCAAAGAAGCTTCATCAACCAGCTCAAGCCCTTCAAACAATCCCTCTTTCCTGGCCATTCTTGGTCTGGGGGCTCGACATCCTGGGCCCTTTCCCCCGCGCCGTCAGGGGCGTTGAGTACTTGTACATTGCGATTGACAAGTTCACAAAGTGGCCAGAGGTGGAAGCAGTGAGGAAGGTGACAGCAGAGTCAACCGTCAAGTTCTTCAGGGGGCTAGTGTGTCGTTTTGGTGTGCCAAACGGAGTCATCACCGACAATGGCACACAGTTCACAAGCCACACCTTCATGCAATACATCCAAGACCTCGGCAGCAGGGTATGTTTCGCTTTCATGGCACACCCATGGAGCAACGACCAGGCGGAGAGGGCAAATGCTGAAGTGTTGCGAGGCCTGGGGACAAAGACTTTTGATAGGCTGCACAAGAGCGGAAAGCGCTGGATTGATGAGTTCCTGGCGGTTCTTTGGTCGATCAGAACAACGCTAAATTGAGGCACCGGCCAGACACCCTTTGCCCTAGTATACCGAGCAGAGGCAGTTCTCCCCACAGAACTCATATACGGGTCACCCTGAGTGCTTTCTTACGACGAGATTGAGCAAGAGCAATTGCGTCAAGATGACACAACGCTCCTTGAGTAAGATCGTCTTCAGGCGGCTGTGCGAGTAGCACGCTACCAGCAAGCCTTGTGCCGCTACCATAGCCGCAAGGTTCATGCCCAAAGCTTTGAGGAAGGCGACCTTGTTCTTCGGCGCATTCAATCGGCCAAGAATTCTAACAAGTTGACGCCAAAGTGGGAAGGCCCTTATGGGGTAATACGAGTCACCACGCCTGGTGCAGTCCGCCGGGAGACCGATGATGCAATTCCAGTGAGAAACTCCTGGAACATTGAACGTCTTTGCAAGTTTTACCCATAAGGCGCGGTTGTCGGCCCCCTCGGCAACCCACCTTTTGTACAAGCCTTGCCGACGAGGCATGTAACCCTCTGTACAAAGCCAGGCGCAGACCCTGAGCATAAATAAATGAAGCGCTGGTGCCCTAAGTTTTAGCATGCATGCTAGGTTAAGTCTCTCCCTCGGTTAGGGTTGATAGTGCATAGTGGCGACTAACCCCTAGCCTAGAGGTCGAGTGTGCGTCTTTCTGTCTTCTTTGGTTCACAGGGCATGTGGACGCTTTTGGTGAGCCGCTTGGGAGAAAGAAAACGAACCGGCACTCTGGCCCTGGCAAGCCAAGACTGCCGGGGGCTGAAGACACAAGGATCTAACCTTGGCAAGCCATAGTTGCCGGGGGCCACGGATTCAGATAAGTCCTTCATCCCCTGTTGTGCATTTCCGTATGGAACTGGGACAACTGAAACCTCGTTTTGCTCCAAGACCACCATGCTTCACCTTTTTTGTAACCAAGTCCCTAGGACAGAACCAGGTCATAGACGCGGTGGCAAGGAAATAAACGAAGGGTCTAACTCTATTTCGCCCCTGCCTCCACCAAAAGCGTGAGAATGGTCGATTGAAGTCAGGGGACGGCAAGGCCTATTGCCGGGCGACAATGTTTATCTTAAAAATAACAAGGATTCGTTCCTTGGCATGGGCCTCGCTCACGCATGGAGAACCCAGCAAGCTCCCTTTTTCATTAAAAACATCCCATACAGGTACAGTTCATACGGAATTAAAAACATGAGCAAGGGGGTTACAAATTTTAAATCTAACAAGTGCCCGCATGCTTAGAAACTAAAAAGAGATAAGATGCCCATAATCCCTTTCTTGTCCCCCTCCTCGGAAGGTGGAACAAGATGGCAGGAGGGCAAAAAGAGCACCTAGGCGAGGTGCGAGGAGTAGAAGGCACCAAGAGAATGTCCCGGTGCCGGGAGGGGATCTGGAAGATGAGGCTTTGGGCCGGCAATACGCGATGAAGGCGTCGGTGCCCATGTACTCCGACTTGATGGCCGCCACCCGCCTTCGTCGCCTTCTCTGGCCCTCCTACGCCAGCCGCCCAAGGAGACGACAGGGAGCGCCCTGATGGAGAGCTTGACGAGGAAGGCCCTCGGTAGGCCACACGACATAGGGCGGGGCGACGCGGTCAGTCGGAGACGAGGTCGATGTGACCCCGCTCGACGCTCTCATCGTCGCTGTCACTGCCCTCCTCATCACTGCCGCTTGAAGAGGAGTCTTCATCGTCGGAGGAGCTCTCCACGCAGCACTTCACGTGAGTTCCAATATCTCCAAAGACCTTGACGGAGAGCAGGCCACCCTCCATTAACTTGAAGTGGAGGACAAGCCCCGCCGTCAGGCTGTGGATGCGAGTGAACGTCTTCCATCCGTGGCGGAGGTACATGACGTGAGGAGCGAGGAAGTCGACATCGACCCACGTGCCGCCATTCCCGCAGCCCCTCATGTGCACCCTGAGGGTCTGGGGTGGATTGAGCTCCATCTCCCAAGCAAAAGGGGTAGGGAGACGTAGGTGGCGATGCGGTGGCTGGTGCAGCCTAATGAAGAACTCGCGAGGCTGGTCCCCAACGTGGCCCTCCATCGGGGGAGGCATCAATGGCGAAGGCGAGGCCGATGCGCCACCTCGTCCCCCTCTCCCCCGAGCGCCACGGTGACCTCGGCCTCTTCCCCTCCCCTTCCTCACATGGCCGGCTCCGCCGCCACAAGCTCTTGGGAAGGAGGGACGCGCTGACGAGCAGCAACCCTTGCCGCCACCATCGAAGGGCTGACGCCTCCTCTCGCCATGGCTGATGGAAGAAAGGAGCTGAAGTGGATGGAGATGGACGATGAAAGGATGTGGGATGCCACCCCTCCCCCTCCTTGTAAAGGAGCGGGGTTGGGGCTCGGCTGCCCTACTCGGCCAATCCGGCCATCAAGGGCGCAGGGGATCGGGACCGACCCGCTGCCCCAATCAGCGATGACCCGGTTTCCCACCTCCACCGCCTGCCATCTGCATGGGGGACATGTGGCGATCAAGCAGAATTGAGGGGACGGGTGAGACAACTGTTCCCCACCCCGTGATCGCGGGGGACTGACGCCTTGAAGACCACGGCCCGATTCCGCCCAAGTAAATGAGTCGTGCCTCTTCACCCTCCTATTTTTATGGGGAAGGCGTGAGCCGCCTCTTTACCATGATGTGACGCATGCATGCGGAAACCGCCCCATGCATGACCCCCACGCCACGCACGACCCTCCACGTCGCGTGTTCAACGCAGGTCGTGGGGAAGCGCAGCGGATGAGAACTTACTGCGGTAAAATCCGCCCCACCTGCCCCGCGCACTATTCTGGGCCTAGCCCAACAATGTGGCGCGCTTATGTGTGGCCCAGGCCCGGGGGCTCCTGTCAGTGTACAAAAGTAGGGGCGCTTCTTTCGACCCCTTTACTTGTGCACGGGCAGTCAGAGCCGCGCGCCACGGCCACACTTAGTAGGGCAGAGGAGGGAAGCCGGAGAGAAGCCAAAACGCGAGGCAACCAAGGCAAAGCCAAGACCAGAAGCGCAGGAGAGCAAGAGGGCGAGGTGGACTCCCTCGGCAAGATCCTTGCCGAGGCAGCCTCCGCAGCCCCGGCAAGAGCCTTGCCGGGGTAACTTGCCCGATGCCAGCGGAGTGAGCCACCCTTGAGCCCACAGGCTCCAACCCAACCAACTACATTGGAACCAAGGCTCGGGAGGCGCCTCTGTTGTGGCATGCAAATCTTCGTCAAGATCGTAAACATGTGAGATCAGATGAAGACGAGAAGATGGCGACCCTCGGTTGGATCCCAGCCGAGGGAACCCACAAGACCCCCGGCAAGACCCTTGCCGGGGACGACTGCAATGCCACAGCAGCACCCTTGCCAGGCCCTGGCAAGACCCTTGCCGAGAGCATCAGCAGGGCCACTGCCAGGCCCACGCCAGCCAAGACTCCAGCATTGTCCCCAAGCAGCTGCTAGCTCAACCAGCTAGACAGGCACCTGCGTGGCGACGGGCGGCCTCTACACCGACTCAGCAAACACCTGCATGGCGGCATGCGACCCTTCATGAAGGTCCACCACCGCACCAGCCCAGAAGCCAGCCAACGTGGCGCCATGATGCGTCATCAGCTCTGACACGTGTCGAGGCCAGGCGAGGCGGCGACAGCTAGGATGTGCTTCCCTGGCGTCCCCGATAAAGCAAGGATGACACGTCAACAGCGCATTAAATGCGTTTGTACGACGGTCCCAGAGGATAGGCTTGTCAACTGTAGACCTTTCCACCTCCTGTGTGCCACTATGGCAACCCCTTTTTCCTATAAAAGGAGGCCCGAGGCGACCAGGATAGGGATTCAGCCCTTTTGGGCAATTTGCACCTTGTAGCTAGCTCATGAACACAAGAACACTCAAATACATCCACCAAAGCAGGACTAGGGTATTACGCATCTTCGTGGCCCGAACCTGGGTAAACGATCCGTGTGCTTCCTGTCAGACCCACTCTTGGCACAACCTCACGCTCATCAACCATAGAAGGGATCCCAGTGACCCCATAGGTGTTGTTTCCACCGACAATTTCTATGGTAAGAAGAAGCTTCTGTCACTCTTGCCCTCCAATGCATAGTCCTATCAACATACAACTAACCCTATGGTGTGATCCACATGCACGCTCATATGATGGACACCAAAGGACAACAACATAACCACAAGCAAATTAAACCAATCATAGCAATTCACCAATTACCCCAAAGGACAACAAAAATCTACTCAAACATCATAAGATGGCAACACATCATTGGATAATAATATGAAGCATAGAGCATCATGTTCAAGTAGGGGGTACAACAAATTGCGGGAGAGTAGACCGGTGAATATAGATGAGGTAAGGTGATGGATGTGTTGATGAAGATGACAGAGTTGTTGGTGTAGATTGCCGTCACACGATCATTGCCCCGACAGCATTCTGGCGCCACTATGAGAGAGGGGGGAGAGCCCCCCTCCTCCTTCTTCCTTGGCCTCCCCCTAGATGGGAGGAGGGTTTACTATTTGGTCCATGGTCTCCATGGCTCCCGGAGAACAGGAGCCCCTTCGAGATTAGATCTCTCTCTATTCTCTTCTATTTCGTGTTCCTGTTTCCTGGCCCTTAATTGTTTCTTAAATTCCCGAAGATTCGTAACTCTGATTGGGCTGAAACTTTAACATGATTTTTATCCGGATATTAGTTTTCTTACGGCCGAAGAAGGGCACCAACCGCCTTACAGGGGCCCCACAAGCCTGCCCGGCATGCCCAGGGTAGGGGGCAAGCCGTCTGAGCTTGTGGCCCCCTCAAGCATCGTCTCGCGTTGATTCTTTTTCCCAAAAATCAAATATATTCCAAAATAAATCTCTGCAAATTTTATCGTGTTTGGACTTATTTTGATATGGATATTCTGCGAAACAAAAAACGTGCAACAAACATGAACTGACACTGGGCACTAGATCAATATGTTAGTCCCAAAATAATATAAAATGTTGCAAAAAGTATATGAAAGTTGTAGAATATTGGCATGAAACAATAAAAAATTATAGATACGACGGAGAGGTATCAATACGTTGGAGACGTATCAATCCACGGTCATGGACAAAAGTTCGGGAGTAAGCCACTAACTTTTCGTTCACTTACTAGAGTATAGTTAAGGAGGACATGGTGTCAATGTTGAGTAAAGTATTTCAAGTCATCATTTAATAAAAAAAATTGGCCACTTTAGATTATGTTAACTTTAATGTAAGGCCACCTATGTAAAGGAGAAAGAGGATATGGTGCAGAGTCTTGACCACTTGAATCAGTCAACTTAAATTTAGAAATGGTCAAGTTGAGGAAAGAATTGCATGATAGTATTTTGGTCGGTACAATCGTACCACTATTTCAGTAAGTGGATTTGTGGAAGGCATAGTGTTGTTCGGATTGCACGCAAGACGTGGTCTCGGTGAGTCAAGTGCATTTACTTTCTAGTCTAGAGGTAAGTATATTTGTACCCTTGCTTGGATAGTATTATTGTTGTATTGCATAAACTTTGTTATTGCGATGTTACTTGTTTGCTTGATTGCTATATAATCATCTATCTTGCAAGTACGTTCACAGTACTTACATGGCCTTGCACGTGGCCAGATTCAGGAGAAGATGGATAAGCTAGATGGTCGCCCCCGCCAGTCATGTGAGTTGTGAAGCCCAACCAAGTCGTCAACCTAGTCTTCGACTGTCACTTATTTCTTCCGCTGCCAAATAACTATACTATGGAGTTATACAGGATAGACCCCATTGTAATTGGGCTATGTACCCTGTATTATCAATAAATCTATGTGTGGAACTATGTACCATGATACTGGCGCATGCGGGGAAGTTATCATGGGCACGTGCAGGCAACCCATCTGCGCCAGACAGGGGTGCCACACATGCGTCTCTGGTCCAGGATTAAAACATGGTAATTATAGTGCAATGAATGCCGCTTATCGACACACCATGTTACATTATATAATCTAAAACATAGGTGTCGATGTCAAAAACGGGCGATCTCGGGTAGGGGGTCCTGAACTATGCATCCGAGGTTCGAAGGTAACAAGCGACATAGGGAACACGATGTTTTTACCCAGGTTCGGGCCCTCTTGATGGAGGTAAAACCCTACGTCCTGCTTGATTGTATTTGATGAGTATAGGGGTTACAAGAGTTGATCTACGTCGAGATCGTAATGGCTAAACCCTAGATGTCTAGCCTGTATGAATTCTGATAGCCTCTATGGACTAAACCCTTCGGTTTATATGCACACCGGAGGGGCCTAGGATTGTACAGAGTCGGTTCACAGAGGAAGGAAATTACATATCCGTACACCAATCTTGCCATCCACGCATAGGGGGTCCTACCCGGACACGGGGGAAAGTCTTTCGCTTTATATCTCCATGGCCCATTAGTCTGGCCCATACCAAATAGCCCAGACATCCGAGGACCCCTGAATCCAGGACTCCCTTAGTAGCCCCTGAACATGTCTTCACTAACGATATGTTTGGCATACAGATTGTCTTCGGCATTGCAAGGCAGGTTCCTCCTCCTGAATACTTCAAAGCAATCTTATGAACAAAAGAACCGTGTTCGGCTCTGTATAATTGTTACAACCCTTAGCCATGAAGGCAAGATATCAATCAAAACAGTGTCCTTCCACTAACAACTCTTTTCAGCGAAACGTCACATCTGGCCTCTTAACATTTCAAACCGTTTTTACACCTCCCGCTTCGCGTTTCAAGGCACAACCTATATTGCCACGTCTTGTCAAAATAGAGATCGTGTCCGCCCATTACGAGATCCTCATCAATATGGTTTTTGGGTAATCCAACCATACCATTCACATGACCCCTCGGGAACATGCGAGTTTTAAGGCTTGTGGGGGCGTTTGATATTCACTGCCTATATAAGAGGATAAAGATCCCTCTTTTCCCCATGCCTTCTTCCTTCTCCTGCTTTCTCATCCTCAAGCTCCAGCGCCCAATCTTCAATCTTTCCCACGGCCACCAGTCTCCCTAGACATGTCAAGACCTGGCTCAAAGGGCAAGTGGGAGGCCTCCTCCGTCATCGGGAAGGACGCCAAGGAGCTCCAGGAGGCGGGATACCTGTCTGCGGACATTGCGCGCAGGCTCCCTTCCAAGGATCAAGTCATCCCCACTCCAGAGCCTGGCGAAAGGGTTGTATTCATCCCCCACTTCCTCTGTGGGCTAGGGTTTCCCCTCCACCCCTTCGTCCGGGGCCTCATGTTCTACTATGTGCTAGATTTCCATGATCTAGCCCCGAATTCTTTCCTCCACATCTCGGCATTCATTGTCATGTGCGAGGTGCTGCTCCGTATCCCCCCACACTTCGGCCTATGGCTCAAGGTCTTCAATTTGAAGCCGAAGGTGGTCGACGGCCAGCATGCGGACTGCGGCGGCGCCATTGTGAGAAAGCTCCCCAACACTGTTTGGCCAATGGGGGCCTTCATGGAGACTGTCAAGGTGTGGCAGCAGGAGTGGTTCTACATCACCGAACCCCGCGACGCCAAGTGGGCGGCCACTCCTGAATTCAGATTCGGACCACCTATGTAACTCACCTAATGGACCACTAAGTGTCTGGACTGGGGATCCATAGCAGAAGTGTTGATGCTGCAAAAGCGCATCACAAACATGATAGGCAAGAACAACAGTCTCACTAACGTGATTTAGGTGATGCTCTTTCGCCGGATTCTTCCCTACCAACTCCGGCCCTCTCACATGTGGGAGTTCAATCCGGAGGATCCATGGACCCTAAAGCACTTCTTCGGCACAATGCACGAAGACATCTAGAAGCTGATATTCAAGGCCCAAAAAGCGTGGCCGAAGATGACCGAAGACATAGGTCTTGACAGCGAGAATCTAGCCACATCGGTAAGTATGATTTTCCCGAATATATATTCGATTAATAAGTTCCTTAGATATAATGAGTTTTCTGTCCCTCATACAAGGCTGGATAGCAAAGGCAGAGCGGATTAAGTGTCCGGCTCCGCTGTCTGAAGACTCGTCTACACCCGAGCTGACAAAGATGCTAGTCCCGGCGATAACCCACAAGTATAGGGGATCACAACAGTTTTCGAGGGTAGAGTATTCAACCCAAATTTATAGATTCGACACAAGGGGAGCCAAAGAATATTTGAAGGTATTAGCAGTTGAGTTGTCAATTCAACCACACCTGGAGATTAATTATCTGCAGCAAGTAATCAGTAGAAAAGTAATATGATAGTTTTGATAGTGGTGACAGCAGCAATAGTAATGGTAACAGTGATAGCAGTAATTTTGTAACAAGTGTAATAGTGATGATAGCAGTAGTAACTTAGCAAGAACAATATAAGATAAATTCGTAGGCATTGGATCAGTGACTTGTTGGATGATATTCATCATGAGACAGTTATAACCTAGGGCGATACGGCACTAGCTCCAGTTCGTCAATATAATGTAGGCATGTATTCTGTAAATAGTCATGCGTGCTTATGGAAAGAACTTGCATGACATATTTTGTCCTAACCTCCTGTGGCAGCGGGGTACACATTGGAAACTAAGGGATATTAAGGCCTCCTTTTAATAGAGAGCCAGAACAAAGCATTAACATATAGTGAATACATGAACTCCTCAAACTACATTCATCACCGGGAGTGGTCCCGACTATTGTCGCTCCGGGGTTGCCAGATCATAACAAGTAGTAGGTGACTATAACTTGCAAGATCGGATCTAGAACATGGATATAATGGTGATAACATAAACAGTTCACATCTGAAATCATGGCACCCGGGCCCAAAGTGACAAGCATTAAGCGTAGCAAAGTCATAGTAACATCAATCTAAGAACATAGTGGATACTAGGGATCAAGCCCTAACAAAACTAACTCGATTACATGATGAATCTCATCCAACTCCTCACCGACCAGCGAGCCTACAAAGGAATTAGTCACTCCCGGTGGGGAGCATCATGGAATTGGCAATGGAGAAGGGTTGGTGATGACGAAGCACGAAGATCCTCCTCTCCGAAGCCCCAAACAGACTCCAGATCTTGCCTCCCGATGAAGAACATGAGGTGACGGCGGCTTCGTCTCGTGGACCGTGATAATTCTTTCTCCTTGTTTTTTTCTAGAAAATTAGCATTTTTTAGTGTCGGTTTCAGGGTCTGCAGGGCCACCGGGTGGGGACAACCCACCTGGGCGCGCCAAGAGAGGGGGGCACACCCTGGTGGGTTGTGCCCACCTAGGTGCCCCTATTCGGTGGATCTTGGCTCTAGAAATTCCTATTTATTGCATAAAAATTCCTCGCAAAGTTTCGTTCCATTTCGAGAACTTTTATTTCTGCACAAAAACAACACCATGGTAGTTCTGCTGAAAACAACATTTGTCCGGGGTTAGTTTCATTCAAATCATGCAAATTAGAGTCCAAAACAAGAGGAAAAGCATTAGGAAAAGTAGATACGTTGGAGACCTATCAACTCCCCCAAGCTTAAACCATTGCTTGTCCTCAAGCAATTCAGTTGATAAACTGAAAGTGAAAAAGAAAAACTTTTACGAACTCTTTTGCTCTTGTTTGCATAAATAAGCTTAAACAACACCCAGGTTTTAGCCAACATTATAACTAACCATGCCGACAATAACTCTTAAAGATTATATTAACTCATATCAATGACATCATCAGCTAGCGAGCAATAATAACGTTGGAAATATGCCCTAGAGGCAATAATAAAAGCATTATTATTATATTTCCTTGTTCATGATAATTTTCTTTATTCATGCTATAATTGTGTTATCCGGAAATCGTAATACATGTGTGAATAATAGACACCAACATGTCCCTAGTAAGCCTCTAGTTGACTAGCTCGTTGATCAACAGATAGTCATGGTTTCCTGACTATGGACATTGGATGTCATTGATAACGAGATCACATCATTAGGAGAATGATGTGATGGACAAGACCCAATCCTAAACATAGCATAAGATCGTATAGTTCGTTTGCTAGAGTTTTTCCAATGTCAAGTATCTTTTCCTTAGACCATGAGATCGTGTAACTCCCGAATACCGTAGGAGTGCTTTGGGTGTACCAAACGTCACAACATAACTGGGTGACTATAAAGGTATACTACGGGTATCTCCGAAAGTGTCTGTTGGGTTGACACGGATCAAGACTGGGATTTGTCACTCCGTATGACAGAGGGTATCACTGGGCCCACTCGGTAATGCATCATCATAATGAGCTCAAAGTGACCAAGTGTCTGGTCATGGGATCATGCATTACGGTACGAGTAAAGTGACTTGCTGGTAACGAGATTGAACGAGGTATTGGGATACCGACGATCGAATCTCGGGCAAGTAGCATACCGATTGACAAAGGGAATTGTATACGGGGTTGCTTGAATCCTCGACATCGTGGTTCATCCGATGAGATCATCAAGGAGCATGTGGGAGCCAACATGGGTATCTAGATCCCGCTGTTGGTTATTGACCAGAGAGCGATCTCGGTCATGTCTACATGTCTCCCGAACCCGTAGGGTCTACACACTTAAGGTTCAGTGATGCTAGGGTTGTAGGGATATGTATATGCAGTAACCCGAATGTTGTTCGGAGTCCCAGATGAGATCCCGGGCGTCATGAGGAGTTCCGGAATGGTCCGGAGGTAAAGAATTATATATAGGAAGTGCTATTTCGGCCGTCGGGACAAGTTTCGGGTCACCGGTATAGTACCGGGACCACCGGAAGGGTCCCGGGGGTCCACCGGGTGGGGCCACCTGCCCTGGGGGGCCACATGGGTTGTAGGGGTGTTCGCCTTGGCCTATATGGGCCAAGGGCACCAGCCCCAAGAGGCCCATGCGCCAAGAGATCAAGAAAGGAAGAGTCCTAAAAGGGGAAGGCACCTCCTAGGTGCCTTGGGGAGGAGGGATTCCTCCCTTGGCCGCCGCCCCCTAGGAGATTGCATCTCCTAGGGCCGGCGCCCCCCCTAGGCTCCCTATATATAGTGGGGGAAGGAGGGCCTCTCAGACCACGCCTTTGGTGCCTCCCTCTCCCTCTCCAACACATCCTCCTCCTCCATAGAGCTTGGCGAAGCCCTGCCGGAGTACTGCAGCTCCATCACCACCACGCTGTCGTGCTGCTGCTGGAGCCATCTTCCTCAACCTCTTCTCCCCCTTGCTGGATCAAGAAGGAGGAGACGTTACGCTGACCGTATGTGTGTTGAACCTGGAGGTGCCGTCCATTCGGCGCTAGGATCTCCGGTGATTTGGATCACGTCGAGTACGCCTTCCTCATCCCCGTTCTTTGAACGCTTCCGCGCATGATCTACAAAGGTATGTTGATGCAATCCGATCACTCGTTGCTAGATGAACTCCTAGATGGATCTTGGTGAAACCGTAGGAAAATTTTTGTTTTCTGCAACGTTCCCCATCAGTGGCATCATGGGCTAGGTCTATGCGTAGTTCTCTTGCACGAATAGAACATAATTTGTTGTGGGCGTTGATGTTGTCAACTTTCTTGCCGCTACTAGTCTTATCTTGCTTCAACGGTATTGTGGGATGAAGCAGCCCGGACCAACCTTACACGTACGCTTACGTGAGACCGGTTCCACCGACTGACATGCACTAGTTGCATAAGGTGGCTGGCGTGTGTCTGTCTCTCCCACTTTAGTTGGAGCGGATTCGATAAAAAGGGTCCTTATGAAGGGTAAATAGAAGTTGACAGATCACATTGTGGCTTTAACGTAGGTAAGAAAACGTTCTTGCTAGAACCCTATTTCAGCCACGTAAAACTTGCAACAACAATTAGAGGACGTCTAACTTGTTTTTGCAGCAAGTGCTTTGTGATATGATATGGCCAAAGTTGTGATGAATGATGAATGATATATATGTGATGTATGAGATGTTCATGCTATTATAATAGGAATCATGACTTGCATGTCGATGAGTATGACAACCGCCAGGAGCCATAGGAGTTGTCTTTATTTTTTGTATGACCTGCGTGTCATTGAGAAACGCCATGTAAATTACTTTACTTTATTGCTAAACCTGTTAGCCATAGTAGTAGAAGTAATAGTTGGCGAGCAACTTCATGGAGACACGATGATGGAGATCATGATGATGGAGATCATGGTGTCATACCGGTGACAAGATGATCATGGAGCCCCAAGATGGAGATCAAAGGAGCTATGTGATATTGGCCATATCATGTCACTATTATTATTTGATTGCATGTGATGTTTATCAT
The DNA here is from genome assembly GCF_018294505.1 of Triticum aestivum. Lineage (NCBI taxonomy): Eukaryota > Viridiplantae > Streptophyta > Magnoliopsida > Poales > Poaceae > Triticum > Triticum aestivum. The sequence goes on from NC_057803.1 coordinate 107,128,167, forward strand.
GTTTTTGCATCTTGTTTGCTTAGAACGACGGTAGTAAATAAGATGATCCCTCATAATAATTTCAACAAAGTGTTCCCCCTAACTGTGCACCGTTGCGACAGTTCGTTGTTTCGAAGCACCACATGATGATCGGGTGTGATAGATTCCAATGTTCACATACAACAGGTGTAAGACAGATTTACACGTGCAAACACTTAGGTTGACTTGACGAGCCTAGCATGTATAGACATGGCCTCGGAACACAGAAGACCGAAAGGTCGAGCATGAGTCCTATAGAAGATACGATCAACATGAAGATGTTCACCGATGTTGACTAGTCCGTCTCACGTGATGATCGGACACGGCCTAGTTAACTCGGATCATGTTATACTTAGATTACAGGAGGGATGTCTATCTAAGTGGGAGTTCATTGAATAATTTGATTAGATGAACTTAATTATCATGAACTTAGTCTAAAATCTTTACAATATGTCTTGTAGATCAAATGGCCAACGTAGTCCTCAACTTCAACGCGTTCCTAGAGAAAACCAAGCTGAAACACGATGGCAACAACTACACGGACTGGGTCCGGAACCTGAGGATCATCCTCATAACTGCTAAGAAAGATTATGTCCTACAAGCACCGCTGGGTGACGCACCTGTTCTCCCTGCAGAACAAGACGTTATGAACGCTTGGCAGGCACGTACCGATGACTACTCCCTCGTTCAGTGCGGCATGCTTTACAGCTTAGAGCCGGGGCTCCAAAAGCGTTTTGAGAGACACGGAGCATATGAGATGTTCGAAGAGCTGAAAATGGTTTTCCAAGCTCATGCCCGGGTCGAGAGATATGAAGTCTCCGACAAATTCTTCAGCTGTAAGATGGAGGAAAATAGTTTTGTCAGTGAGCACATACTCACAATGTCTGGGTTACATAACCGCTTGACTCAGCTGGGAGTTAATCTCCCGGATGACGCGGTCATTGACAGAATCCTTCAGTCGCTTCCACTGAGCTACAAGAGCTTTGTGATGAACTTAAATATGCAGGGGATGGAAAAGAGCATTCCTGAAGTATTTGCAATGCTGAAATCAGCAGAGGTAGAAGTCAAAAAGGAACATCAAGTGTTGATGGTGAATAAAACCACTAAGTTCAAGAAAGGAAAGGGTAAGAAAACCTTCAAGAAGGACGGCAAGGGAGTTGCCGCGCCCGGCAAGCAAGCTGCCGGGAAGAAGCCAAAGAATGGACCCAAGCCCGAGACTGAGTGCTTTTATTGCAAGGAAAGTGGTCACTGGAAGCGGAACTGCCCCAAATACTTAGCAGACAAGAAGGCCAGCAAAACGAAAGGTATATGTGATATACATGTAATTGATGTGTACCTTACCAGTACTCGTAGTAGCTCCTGGGTATTTGATACCGGTGCAGTTGCTCACATTTGTAACTCAAAGCAGGAGCTGCGGAATAAGCGGAGACTGGCGAAGGACGAGGTGACGATGCGCGTCGGGAATGGTTCCAAGGTCGATGTGATCGCCGTCGGTACGCTACCTCTACATTTACCTACGGGATTAGTTTTGAACCTCAATAATTGTTATTTAGTGCCAAGTTTGAGCATGAACATTGTATCAGAATATCGTTTAATTCGAGATGGCTACTCATTTAAATCCGAGAATAATGGTTGTTCTATTTATATGAGAGATATGTTTTATGGTCATGCTCCGATGGTGAATGGTTTATTCTTAATGAATCTCGAGCGTAATGCTACACATGTTCATAGTGTGAGTACCAAAAGATGTAAGATTGATAATGATAGTCCCACATACTTGTGGCACTGCCGTCTTGGTCACATAGGTGTTAAACGCATGAAGAAGCTCCATGCTGATGGACTTTTAGAGTCTCTTGATTACGAATCATTTGACACGTGCGAACCATGCCTCATGGGTAAAATGACCAAGACTCCGTTCTCAGGAACAATGGAGCGAGCAACCAACTTATTGGAAATCATACATACTGATGTGTGCGGTCCAATGAGTGTTGAGGCTCGCGGTGGCTATCGTTATGTTCTCACCCTCACTGATGACTTGAGTAGATATGGGTATGTCTACTTAATGAAACACAAGTCTGAGACCTTTGAAAAGTTCAAGGAATTTCAGAGTGAGGTTGAGAATCAACGTGACAGGAAAATCAAGTTCCTGCGATCAGATCGTGGAGGAGAATACTTGAGTCATGAGTTTGGCACACACTTAAGAAAATGTGGAATAGTTTCACAGCTCACGCCGCCTGGAACACCTCAGCGTAATGGTGTGTCCGAACGTCGTAATCGCACTCTATTAGATATGGTGCGATCTATGATGTCTCTTGCCGATTTACCGCTATCTTTTTGGGGGTATGCTTTAGAGACTGCCGCATTCACTTTAAATAGGGCTCCGTCGAAATCCGTTGAGACGACACCGTATGAATTATGGTTTGGGAAGAAACCTAAGCTGTCGTTTCTGAAAGTTTGGGGATGCGATGCTTATGTCAAGAAACTTCAACCTGAAAAGCTCGAACCCAAGTCGGAAAAATGCGTCTTCATAGGATACCCTAAAGAAACTATTGGGTATACCTTCTACCTCAGATCCAAAGGCAAGATATTTGTTGCCCAGAATGGATCCTTTCTAGAGAAGGAGTTTCTCTCGAAAGAAGTAAGTGGGAGGAAAGTAGAATTTGATGAAGTATTACCTCTTGAACCGGAAAATGGCGCAACTCAAGAAAATGTTCCTGAGGTGCCTGTACCGACTAGACAGGAAGTTAATGATGATGATCATGAAACTTCAGATCAAGTTGCTACTGAACTTCGTAGGTCCACAAGGACATGTTCCGCACCAGAGTGGTACGGCAACCCTGTCTTGGAAATCATGTTGTTAGACAACGGTGAACCTTCAAACTATGAAGAAGCGATGGCGGGCCCGGATTCCGACAAATGGCTAGAAGCCATGAAATCCGAGATAGGATCCATGTATGAAAACGAAGTATGGACTTTGACTGACTTGCCTGTTGAGCGGCGAGCCATAGAAAATAAATGGATCTTTAAGAAGAAGACAGACGCGGATGGTAATGTGACCATCTATAAAGCTCGGCCTATCGCTAAGGGTTATCGACAAGTTCAAGGGGTTGACTACGATGAGACTTTCTCACCGGCAGCGAAGCTAAAGTCCGTCCGTATCATGTTAGCAATTGCCGCATTCTATGATTATGGGATATGGCAAATGGACGTCAAAACAGAATTCCTTAATGGTTTCCTTAAGGAAGAATTGTATATGATGCAGCCGGAAGGTTTTGTCGATCCTAAGAATGCTAACAAGGTGTGCAAGCTCCAACGCTTGATTTATGGGCTGGTGCAAGCATCTCGGAGTTGGAACATTCGCTTTGATGAGATGATCAAAGCGTTTGGGTTTACGGAGACTTATGGAGAAGCCTGCGTTTACAAGAAAGTGAGTGGGAGCTCTATAGCATTTCTCATATTATATGTAGATGACATACTTTTGATGGGAAATGATATAGAGCTTTTGGACAGCATTAAGGCCTACTTGAATAAGAGTTTTTCAATGAAGGACCTTGGAGAAGTTGCTTATATATTAGGCATCAAGATCTATAGAGACAGATCAAGACACCTCATAGGTCTTTCACAAAGCACATTCCTTGATAAGATATTGAAGAAGTTCAATATGGATCAGTCTAAGAAGGGGTTCTTGCCTGTGTTGCAAGGTGTGAAATTGAGCTCAGCTCAATGTCCGACCATGGCAGAAGATATAGAAGAGATGAGTGTCATCCCCTATGCCTCAGCCATAGGTTCTATTATATATGCCATGCTATGTACCAGACCTGATGTAAACCTTGCCGTAAGTTTGGTAGGTAGGTACCAAAGTAATCCCGGCAAGGAACACTAGACAGCGGTCAAGAATATCCTGAAGTACTTGAAAAGGACTAAGGAAATGTTTCTCGTCTATGGAGGTGACGAAGAGCTCGTCGTAAAGGGTTATGTCGACACTAGCTTCGACACAGATCTAGATGACTCAAAGTCACAAACCGGATACGTGTATATTTTGAATGGTGGGGCAGTAAGCTGGTGCAGTTGCAAGCAGAGCGTCGTGGCGGGATCTACATGTGAAGCGGAGTACATGGCAGCCTCGGAGGCAGCACATGAAGCAATTTGGGTGAAGGAGTTCATCACCAACCTAGGAGTCATACCCAATGCGTCGGGGCCAATCAAACTCTTCTGTGACAACACTGGAGCTATTGCACTTGCCAAGGAGCCCAGGTTTCACAAGAAGACCAGGCACATCAAGCGTCGCTTCAACTCCATTCGTGAAAATGTTCAAGATGGAGACATAGATATTTGTAAAGTACATATGGACCTGAATGTAGCAGATCCATTGACTAAACCTCTCCCTAGAGCAAAACATGATCAACACCAGAATTCCATGGGTGTTCGATTCATCACAATGTAACTAGATTATTGACTCTAGTGCAAGTGGGAGACTGTTGGAAATATGCCCTAGAGGCAATAATAAAAGCATTATTATTATATTTCCTTGTTCATGATAATTGTCTTTATTCATGCTATAATTGTGTTATCCGGAAATCATAATACATGTGTGAATAATAGACACCAACATGTCCCTAGTAAGCCTCTAGTTGACTAGCTCGTTGATCAACAGATAGTCATGGTTTCCTGACTATGGACATTGGATGTCATTGATAATGAGATCACATCATTAGGAGAATGATGTGATGGACAAGACCCAATCCTAAACATAGCATAAGATCGTATAGTTCGTTTGCTAGAGTTTTTCCAATGTCAAGTATCTTTTCCTTAGACCATGAGATCGTGTAACTCCCGGATACCGTAGGAGTGCTTTGGGTGTACCAAACGTCACAACGTAACTGGGTGACTATAAAGGTATACTACGGGTATCTCCGAAAGTGTCTGTTGGGTTGACACGGATCAAGACTGGGATTTGTCACTCCGTATGACGGAGAGGTATCACTGGGCCCACTCGGTAATGCATCATCATAATGAGCTCAAAGTGACCAAGTGTCTGGTCACGGGATCATGCATTACGGTACGAGTAAAGTGACTTGCTGGTAACGAGATTGAACGAGGTATTGGTATACCGACGATCGAATCTCGAGCAAGTAGCATACCGATTGACAAAGGGAATTGTATACGGGGTTGCTTGAATCCTCGACATCGTGGTTCATCCGATGAGATCATCGAGGAGCATGTGGGAGCCAACATGGGTATCCAGATCCCGCTGTTGGTTATTGACCGGAGAGCGATCTCGGTCATGTCTACATGTCTCCCGAACCCGTAGGGTCTACACACTTAAGGTTCAGTGACGCTAGGGTTGTAGGGATATGTATATGCAGTAACCCGAATGTTGTTCGAAGTCCCGGATGAGATCCCGGACGTCATGAGGAGTTCCGGAATGGTCTGGAGGTAAAGAATTATATATAGGAAGTGCTATTTCGACCGTCGGGACAAGTTTCGGGGTCACCGGTATTGTACCGGGACCACCGGAAGGGTCCCGGGGGTCCACCGGGTGGGGCCACCTGCCCCCGGGGGCCACATGGGCTGTAGGGGTGTGCGCCTTGGACTATATGGGCCAAGGGAACCAGCCCCAAGAGGCCCATGTGCCAAGAGATCCAGAAAGGAAGAGTCCTAAAAGGGGAAGGCACCTCCTAGGTGCCTTGGGGAGGAGGGATTCCTCCCTTGGCCGCCGCCCCCTAGGAGATTGCATCTCCTAGGGCCAGCGCCCCCCCTAGGCTCCCTATGTATAGTGGGGGAAGGAGGGCCTCTCAGACCACGCCTTTGGTGCCTCCCTCTGCCTCTCCAACACTTCCTCCTCCTCCATAGAGCTTGGTGAAGCCCTGCCGGAGTACTACAGCTCCATCACCACCACGCCGTCGTGCTGCTGCTGGAGCCATCTTCCTCAACCTCTTCTCCCCCTTGCTGGATCAAGAAGGAGGAGACGTTATGGCTGACCGTACGTGTGTTGAACGCAGAGGTGCCGTCCGTTCGGCGCTAGGATCTCCGGTGATTTGGATCACGTCGAGTACGCCTTCCTCATCCCCGTTCTTTGAACGCTTCCGCGCGTGATCTACAAAGGTATGTAGATGCAATCCAATCACTCGTTGCTAGATGAACTGCTAGATGGATCTTGGTGAAACCGTAGGAAAATTTTTGTTTTCTGCAACATTCCCCATCAAATAAGACATCTCAAACGGCAACACGTTGTCAAAACAACCACGATATAATATGACAATAGTGGTATCTCGCTAGCCCTTTTTGAGACCGCAAAACATAAATGCAGAGCACCTCCAAAGTCCAAGCAGCAACTAAACATTGTAATTCATGGTAGAAAAGATCCATTCATGATGCACCCAACATTAGCTACACACAATGCATAAGTCATGACAGTTGTGCTCTCAGGTTCTGGCGCTTGTTTTAGAAGGTGATGACACAACATAAAAGTAAATAGATAGTCCCTTCACAGAGGGAAGCATTGATTTGCAGAGGTGCAAGAGCTCATGTTTTTAAAACAGAGATAAATGATATTTTGAGACATGCACCCTTCCATTTACTTCACGACCATCATTTATCAATATCTTCCATGCTAAACACGCTAGTGGTGGTTCCCAAGCGATAAAAAGTAAAGGTTTTGACTCCATTGGGAGTTTTTGTTTGATTATTTGAGAGATTAACTCTTTTTGTGTTTACAGTTTGGGACTGGGCATCCCTATTACTGCCCTTTTCTTGTGCGATGGCGAGTGAATAACCACTCGACCTGAGAATAGCCTGCTTAGCACGGAAGATACCGACCACCTCCTGTCATTCCATGAACGATCCAGGCACACAAAAGGGTATTTTTAGAAGTTTTTAGAGGTGGCACATGAAAATTTACTTAGGGCGGCAGGGTAATACCGCATATAGGTAGGTATGGTGGACTCATCTGGAATAACTCTGGGTTCAAGGTTTTTGATGTACAAGAAGAATTCCCACTTAGTACAAGTGAAGGCTAGCAATTAGATTGAGAAGCGGCCAGCTAGAGAGCAACAACGATCATGAACATGCATTATGCATAAGTAACATTGGGCACTAGCATGAGTAGGATATGGTCACCATGAACATAAGTATCGTAGAGGCTATGTTGGTTTTGATTCAACTTCATGCATGAACATGTGCCAAGTCAAGCCACTCGAACATTCAGAGGAGGATACCATATCATCATACTACATCACAATAATTTTAACGCAATGTTGATATTAAAGATAAATCATTATTCACTCCCAGCTACTTATGCATGGCATGAGAAACTATAATCTCTAATTGTCATTGCAAACATGTTTAATCATAATGGGATGAATCATGGATATTAGGTTAAACATATTTACACAAACAGAACAAGTCGAGTTCATACCAGTTTCTCTCTGCCACGGCTAGTTCATCGAATGTCGTCATTATTGCCTTTCACTTGTATGACTGAACGATGTGAAAATAATAATGGTGCAAGAGTGCCGTGGACTAAGCTGGAATCTGCAAACATTTTAATCAACAGGAGAAGACAAGGTAATATGGGCTCTTTATTAGTTCAACTGTTATTCATATGAGAGCCACTCAACATTTTGATCGTGGTCTTCTCTGCGGTACAACTCGAATAAAAGGAAAGAAATTCAGAGAAACATACTGAAATATTTTTGGAGTTTTTGGTTTTCTTGAACAAGCAAATAAAAAGGAAAAGCAAAAACGAGAAAAACTATTTACACGGGAAAGCTCCCAACAAGCAAAAGAAGAACAAGGAAATCTTTTTGGGTTTTCTTTTTAATATTACTACTAAGCATGCATAGAAAGTAAACTAACTACAACTATTTTTTTTGTTTTTTCTAAACTTTTTCAAACACACAAGAAGAAGGCAAGAAAAATAAGTCTAAGCAGGGATGATACAATGAAAAAGTGTGAACACGGACAAATGAAAATAAGTGGACATGAATGTAATGTTGGTGAGAACACGCACTCCCCCAAGCTTAGGCTTTTGGCCTAACTTGGTAATCGATTAGTAGCATGGATGGTAGTTGTTGGCGTGCATGGTAGCTCATGGAGGATCTTAGTGCGGACGCCTCAGCCTACTGTGTTGCCTCCACTACTGCATTGTGATCTTGGGCCTTGCTCTCAAGAACAAAATATCTTCCTTTGCTGTGATAGTCAAAAAGAGCAGGCGCAGGAAAATATGTGTGCACAACAGATTTTTTTGTTAAACAATAGATTATAAGTGAAGTTATCAATTTTTCCTTTAAGTATCTTATGATCTTTTAAGGTGTCGAAGTCCAAATACTGCGTGGGTAGGATAGGGTCAAAGGGCAAAGGTGCAACACCCAGCCCTCGTGCTAAATGCGTGGCATAAATTCCACCATAGAACCAGCCACTGTTAGCGTTATGCTGAAGTCTGCATGCAACAATCGCTCCAAGGTTATAATTCCTTTCACCGGTTAGAGCGGTGTGTATGAGGCTCAAGTCTGTAGCACAAAGTGTACTACAGTCTTGCTTGCCTACTATACATTTCCCGTTAAATAATGCAAAGTACTAAATTGCGGGAAAATGAATGCTCTCTATTCTGCCTTGTGTCGCTCCCCTTGTCTCACCGTAGCAAAGATCAGTCAAGAAAGATTGGTATTCAGCCCTTGGCGGTTCCTCAAGCGAACCCCAGAATGGAAGTTTGCAGTGGTAAGCAAAATTTCTAGTGAGATGGTAAATGGATTATCATAAAGCATAAACAACACCCTAGACTCATGGGGGTGGAATTTTAATCCTTTGACAAACGATTCAGTAAGAATGTGGCATTGTTTGCACTTATATGAAATGTATGGACGGAGACCGGCATTGTGAACATATTGCTCAAATTCCTCCTTAATGCCCACACATATCATATACTCGTCGCAAGGCCATAATCATGTTTTGGTGGCGGCATCTCATGTGAAACTTACACTTGTTTCAACATATGACCGGCGAGCGGAGCTGTCACTAGAAGATGCCCCCGAGGATCGCCTCCTCGAAGAACTCCTTCCGAAAAGGGTCATCGTGTTCACGTACAATTTTCTGAAAAATTTTGAGTGACAAAAATTTATCAACAAAACTTTATAAGATTGGTAGTAACTACTCATAGGGATACATAGAGGCCATAGCAAGCATTCAAACTACTTAGAACTCTAAGAATTCAACATGCAAGCTCATCTACAGCAGCACCAAGAGTAGCTAATTATTCAAAATATAAACCACTAAAACAAAAACTAATTGGACAATCGGTGGAGTCACATACCAAGCAACAATCCCCCGAAACAGTTTCGGAAATGGAGCTTCAAGCAAAGAGATCGAAATCCGCGGGTTTGAGAGCAAGAACACAGGAGAGAGAGCAATGGAGATTTTTTCTGAAGGTAAGTGATGATGTGGTGTAAAGAGATAAGTGAGGGGGGCACATGGGGACCACAACCCACCATGGCGCGCCTGGGGGTCCTAGCGCGCCCAGGTGGGTTGTGCCCACCTGGTGCACCTGCCTCTAATGTTATTTGCACCAAAAATTCAGAAAATATTCAGAAAAATCGTATTAAATTTTCAGGGCATTCTGAGAACTTTTATTTTTGGGTCATTTTTTATTGCACAGGAAAATCAGAAAATAGACAAAACATGGAATTTTATTTTATTTAACTAATAAAAACAGAAACAAAAAGTAGTGACAAAAGGTAGAGCTTACTAAATTCATCAAATTCATACCACTCAAAAATGATGCATTAATAAGGTTGATCATGTCTTATTAACAACCACTTTCGATTAGCATGAAACTGAAGAACTTTCGTATATCACTAAGTTACCTCAATGGGGATAAGAATGTCCCCAACAATAAGCATTTCATATTTCTTTTTGACAGTAGGTAAAAGTATTTGAACTTCCAATAGTGATTGTCGGAGATTTTTCAATAACATTAATACCATTCACTTGGAATTGTTTCTTCGTAAAGTGCACTGTATGCTCATTACCACTGATATGAAAAGTGACCTTGATTTTATTGCAATCAATAACAACCCCTGCAGTATTCAAGAAGGGTCTACCAAGGATAATCGACATGTTGTCATCCTCGGGCATCTCAAGTATAACAAAGTCAGTCAAAATAGTAACATTAGCAACAACAATGGGCACGTCCTCACAGATATTGATAGATATGGCAGTTGATTTATCAGCCATTTGCAAAGATATTTCAGTAGGTGTGAGTTTATTCAAATCAAGTCTTTTATATAAAGAGAAAGGCATAACACTAACACCAGCTCCAAAATCACACAAAGCAGTTTTCACATAATTCTTTTTGATAGAGCAAGGTATAGTTGGTATTCCCTGATTTCCAAGTCTTTTAGGTACTCCATCTTTAAAAGTGTAATTAGCAAGCATAGTGGAGATTTTAGCTTCCAGTATTTTTCTCTTATTTGTGATGATGTCTTTCATATACTTTGCATAAGGAGGCATTGTCAAGATATCAGTCAAGCGAGTACGCAAAAAGACTGGCCTCAACATTTCAGCAAAGCGTTCAAATTATTCATCATCATTCTTTTTAGTTGACTTAGGTGGAAAAGGCATAGCTTTTTGAACCCGCGGTTCTCTTTCTTTACCGTGCTTTCTAGCAATGAAGTCTCTTTTATCATACCTTTTATTCTTAGGTTGTGGGTTGTCAAGATCAACAAGTGGCTCTATCTCAACATCATTGTCTGGTTCTTTATTATTTGGTTGAGAGTCTTCATGAACATCAGCATTATCTTTTTCATTATCACTAGGTGAGTGTTCATTACCAGGCTGAGTTTCAACATCAGAGATTGAAACTTCATTATCATTGTTAGGAGGTTTTTCTATTTCAGGTTCACTAGAAGCATGCAAAGCCCTATCATTTTTCTTTTTCTTTTACTTTCTAGAAGAACTAGGTGCACTCGTGTTAGCTCTTTGTGAATCTTGTTCAATTCTTTTTGGGTGTCCCTCAGGATAAAGTGGTTCCCGAGTCATTTTACCTCCTCTAGTTGCAACTCTAACAGCAAAGTCATGCATATTATTATTCATTTCATCAAGAAATTCTCTTTGAGATTTAGCAACTTGTTCTAACTGAGTTTGAACCATAGAAGCATGCTTTCCAACACCTCTAACATCATTTGATATTCTAAATAACAAGTCACTCAAGCGAGCAATCATATCAGAATTGTATTTCAATTGTTTCATAACATTTTCATTGAAGTGATCTTGTTTTCTAATATAGTTTTCGAACTAATAAAGGCATTGGCTAGGGTGCATATTGTGAGGATTGTCATTATCATTGAACTTCATAAGAGAATTTACCTCTACCGCCTTAGGCAATGGTGGTGTATTAAGCCCATGTATTTCTTCAATAGGGGGTAAATTTTTAACATCCTCATCTTTAATACCTTTTTCCTTCATAGATTTCTTTGTCTCTTGCATATCTTTGGGACTGAGATATAATATACCCCTCTTCTTTGGAGTGGGTTTAGCTGGTGGTTCAGGAAGAGTCCAATCATCATAGTTTTTCAATATGTTATTCAATAATTCTTCAGCTTGTCCAACAGTTCGTTCCCTGAAAACACAACCAGCACAACTATCTAGGAAATCCCTAGAAGCATCGATTAGTCCATTATAGAATATATCAAGTATTTCATTTTTCTTAAGAGGATGATCAGGCAAAGCCTCCCCCCAAGCTTGTGGGAGACTCTCCTCTTTAATTTGCACAAAGTTAAATATTTCCTGTAAGGCAGCTTGTTTCTTATGAGTAGGAAAATATTTTTTAGAGAAGTAATAAATCATATCCTGGGGACTACGCACACAACGAGGAGCAAGAGTATTGTACCAAGCTTTAGCATCACCCTTTAATGAGAAATGAAATAATTTAAGAGTAAAGTGATAGCGAGTTTTCTCATCATGAGTAAAAAGGGTGGCTATGTCATTCAACTTAGTAAGATGTGCCACAACAGTTTTAGTTTCATAACCATGGAAAGGATCAGATTCAATCAAAGTAATTAACTCTGGGTCGATAGAGAATTCATAATCCTTATCATCAATGAAGATAGGTGAAGTAGTAAACTTAGGATCACATTTCATTCTAGCATTCAGAGATTTTTCTTTGTAATTGCATAATAATTTCTCTAGATCATCTCTATCTCTGCAAGCAAGAATATCTCTAGTTGTCTCCTCACTCATAAAATAACCTTCCGGTACCTTAGGCATTTCATATCTGGGAGGGCTAGTTCTAGCAGGTGGTTCAGGAGTTTCAGTTTCAAGCTCATCATCAGATTCAACAACATCATGTTGTATAACTCTAGCAATTTGTTTATCAAGAAAGTAACCAAGTGGCACATCATCATTAAGCAAGGTACTAGCATCATCATAAGCATTATCCATAATAGAGGTAGCATCACCAATAACTTACGACATATCATAATTAATAGCATGTGGTGGTGTTGCAAGTTTACTTATAACAGAAGGTGAATCTAAAGAAGAACTGGATGACAGTTCCTTACCTCCCCTCGGCTTTGAGGGAAATATCTTGGTCTTAGCATCCTTCAGATTCTTCATAGTGATAAATTGATAATAATCCCAAGTGAATCAACAAATATAGCTATACTCCCCGGCAACAGCGCCAGAAAAAGGTCTTGATAACCCACAAGTATAGGGGATCGCAACCGTTTTTTAGGGTATAGTATTCAACCCAAATTTATAGATTCGACACAAGGGGAGCCAAAGAATATTTGAAGGTATTAGCAGCTGAGTTGTCAATTCAACCACACCTGGAGATTAATTATCTGCAACAAGTAATCAGTAGCAAAGTAATATGATAGTTTTGATAGTGGTGACAACAACAATAGTAACAATAATAGTGATAGCAGTAATTTTCTAGAAAGTGTAACATTGATGATAGCAGTAGTAACTTAGCAAGAACAATATAAGATAAATTTGTAGTCACTAGATCAGTGACTTGTTGGATGACATTCATCATGAGACAGTTATAATATAGGGTGATACGTCACTAGCTCCAGTTCGTCAATATAATGTAGGCATGTATTCCGTAAATAGTCATACGTGCTTATGGAAAGAACTTGCATGACATCTTTTGTCCTACCCTCCCGTGGCAGCAGGGTCCATATTGGAAACTAAGGGATATTAAGGCCTCCTTTTAATAGAGAGCCAGAACAAAGCATTAACACATAGTGAATACATGACTCCTCAAACTATGGTCATCACCGGGAGTGGTCCCGACTATTGTCACTCCGGGGTTGCCGGATCATAACACGTAGCAAGTGACTATAACTTGCAATATCGTATCTAGAACATGGATATAATGGTGATAACATAAATGGTTCAGATCTGAAATCATTGCACCCGGGCCCAAAGTGACAAGCATTAAGCATAGCAAAGTCATAGCAACATCAATCTAAGAACATAGTGGATACTAGGGATCAAGCCCTAACAAAACTAACTCGATTACATGATGAATCTCATCCAACTGCTCACCGACCAGCGAGCCTATGAAGGAATTACTCACTCCCGATGGGGAGCATCATGAAATTGGCGATGGAGAAGGATTGGTGATGACGAAGAATGAAGACTCCCCCCCTCTCCGAAGCCCCAAATGGACTCTAGATCTGGCCTCCCGATGAAGAAGAGGAGGTGGCGGCGGCTCTGTCTCGTGGATCGCGATAATTCTTTCTCCTCGATTTTTTTCTGGAAAAATATGATTTTATAGCGTCGGTTTCAGGGTCTGCGGGGCCACCAGGTGGGGACAACCCACCCGGGCACGCCAGGAGAGGGGCGCGCGCCCTGGTGGGTTGTGCCCACCTAGGTGCCCCTCTCCGGTGGATCTTGGCTCCAGAAATTCTTATTTATTGCATAAACATTCCTCCCAATGTTTCATTCAATTCCGATAACTTTTATTTCTACACAAAAACAACACCATGGTAGTTCTTCTGAAAACAGCGTCAGCACGGGGTTACTTTCATTCAAATCATGCAAATTAGAGTCCAAAACAAGAGGAAAAGCGTTAGGAAAAGTAGATACGTTAGAGACGTATCACCCGGCGCCACTGTTTAAGAACTCGGCCGATTAATCAGTTAACGGGCCAGTTAATTGCTACTAGTAGGGTGACCGAATCGAATAGCACATATTCATCGTTTTAACTTGTCAGGCCGATTAATTGGCCCGCTAGACTGATTAATCGGTTTATAGGCCGGTTAATCGTTGCCGACCCATTATCTTGTGGGCAAACAAAGCCCCAAAAAATTCCCTGTACCCCCTCCCACCCCCTCTCTCTCCTCAATAGATAGGGTTCGACCAAACAGTAGCATATTTTGGTATATTACATAGTTGAGCATGAGAGTATGGTATAATACATAAAAACTAGATATTTGTTGGCAATTCCTATTTAATCTACCGATTAATCCAGTTAATAGGCTGATTCACCGATTAATCACTACTCTCAAGTCGACCGAGCAGCTACCAGTTACCGATTTCCTGAACAATGCCGGGCGCCCTATCAGGCGCCGGAGAAGAAGGCCAAGAAGAAGAAGAACAAGGAGGCTAGAGGCGGCCTCTGCCACAAGGGTACTTTGGACGCAATGTTCGGAGAGACCAAAATCCCCTCCTCCCACGAGGGAGATGAAGATGAATAGGGGGAGGAAGCGGAAAGTAACTCCCCTCTTAAGGGGAGGAAGAAGAAGAGGGCAGCCTCCACAGACCCGGAGGAGGAGGCGCCCAAGAGGGGGAAGATGGCCCTCTCGGATGGTTCGGATTCGGAGGCCGAACCCATCCCCAAGAGGCTTCCTAGGATGAAGCCCCTGGCCGAATTGTAAGTATCAAAGGATTTACTATATGTCTTTGGCCCACTATGTTTTATAATATAACATATTATATTGTGTGTTTTTCAGCCCTGCTCGCGACCTCCCCAACGCTTCAGCTATCTGAGGGGAGTTCTCTGCCACCAGATATGGTAGAGAGCGAGACGCCCCCGCGAGCCCCTTCACCAGCCATCGCGGATGACACCGAGGTGTTGTACCGAAGGGCCTCTCCTGGCCGTGGAGGGGCGAGCAAGACTGCCGAGAAGGCGCCCGAGGGTGATACCTCGGCTGCCGAAGGCATGGGGGATGCGACCCCCATGGCGACCAACGACGGGGGTCCTGATCAATCTGGCCCCTAGCCGGACATCATTCCGAGGACCCACGTAGCTCCAGAATCGGGCGAGCAACCCCTTTAAAGGAGAGGGGGAACATCAGCTCCGATGGCGACCTCCATTAATCCGGAGGCACCGAATACTCTAGTGGAAGCACTACGACGTGCTTCCATCGTGGAGGAGAACTGCACCCTGATGGGTGTGGTGGTAGAGAATCCTAAGCTATGAATGCATGCCCTCCCCCCCCCAACCGAGGTTCAACCTAGTAAAGTGTGAAGTAGCTAGCAGCCATCCCTCCCTCGTGTCGGCACGAAGGGAATCCTAAGCTATGAATGCACATGCCCCCCCAACAAAGGTTCACCTAGCAAAGTGCGAAGTAGCTAGCAGCCCCCCCCCCTCGTGTCGACACGAAGGGAATCCTAAGCTATGAGCATGCCCCCTCCCCTGTTGGGGAACGTCACAGAAAACAAAAATTTTCCTACGGTTTCACCAAGATCCATCTATGAGTTCATCTAGCAACGAGTGATCGGATGCATCTACATACCTTTGTAGATCGCGAGCGGAAGCGTTCAAAGAACGGGGATGAGGGAGTCGTACTCGACGTGATCCAAATCACCGGAGATCCTAGCGCTGAACGGACGGCACCTCCGCGTTCAACACACGTACGGTCAGCGTGACGTCTCCTCCTTCTTGATCCAGCAAGGGGGAAGGAGAGGTTGATGAAGATCCAGCAGCACGACGGTGTGGTGGTGGATGCAGCAGTCACCGCAGCAGGGCTTCGCCGAGCTTCTATGAGAGGGAGAGGTGTAGCAGGGGGAGGGAGGTGCCAAGGCTTAAGGGTGCGGCTGCCCCTCCCTCCCCCCTTTATATAGGCCCCCTTGGAGGGGGCGCCGGCCCTTGGAGATCAGATCTCCAAAGGGGGGCGGCGGCCAGGGGGGTTGGATTACCCCCCAAGGCAAGTGGGGCGCCCCCCCACCGTAGGGTTTCCAACCCTAGGCGCAGGGGGTGGGCCAAGGGGGGCGCACCAGCCCACTATGGGCTGGTTCCCCTCCCCACTTCAGCCCATGGGGCCCTCCGGGATGGGTGGCCCCACCCGTTGGACCCCCGGGACCCATCCGATGGTCCCGGTACAATACCGGTGACCCCGAAACTCTCCTGATGGCCGAAACTGCACTTACTATATATAATTCTTCACCTCCGGACCATTCCGGAACTCCTCGTGACGTCCGGGATCTCATCCGGGACTCCGAACAACTTTCGGGTTACTGCATATTCATATCTCTACAACCCTAGCGTCATCGAACCTTAAGTGTGTAGACCCTACGGGTTCGGGAGACATGTAGACATGACCGAGACGGTTCTCCGGTCAATAACCAATAGCGGCATCTGGATACCCATGTTGGCTCCCACATGCTCCTCGATGATCTCATCGGATGAACCACGATGTCGAGGATTCAGGCAATCCCGTATACAATTCCCTTTGTCAATCGGTACGTTACTTGCCCGAGATTCGATCGTCGGTATCCCAATACCTCGTTCAATCTCGTTACTGGCAAGTCACTTTACTCGTACCGTAATGCATGATCCCATGACCAGACACTTGGTCACTTTGAGCTCATTATGATGATGCATTACCGAGTGGGCCCAGAGATACCTCTCCATCATACGGAGTGACAAATCCCAGTCTTGATCCGTGTCAACCCAACAGACACTTTCGAAGATACCCGTAGTATACCTTTATAGTCACCCAGTTACGTTGTGACGTTTGGTACACCCAAAGCACTCCTATGGTATCCGGGAGTTACACGATCTCATGGTCTAAGGAAAAGATACTTGACATTGGAAAAACTCTAGCAAACGGACTATACGATCTTGTGCTATGTTTAGGATTGGGTCTTGTCCATCACATCATTCTCCTAATGATGTGATCTCGTTATCAATGACATCCAATGTCCATAGCCAGGAAACCATGACTATCTGTTGATTAACGAGCTAGTCAACTAGAGGCTTACTAGGGACATGTTGGTGTCTATGTATTCACACATGTATTACGATTTCCGGATAACACAATTATAGCATGAATGAAAGACAATTATCATGAACAAGGAAATATAATAATAATCCTTTTATTATTGCCTCTAGGGCATATTTCCAACAGTCTCCCACTTGCACTAGAGTCAATAATCTAGTTACATTGTGATGAATCGAACACCCATAGAGTTCTGGTGTTGATCATGTTTTGCCCTAGGGAGAGGTTTAGTCAATGGATCTGCGACATTCAGATCCGTATGTACTTTACAAATATCTATGTCTCCATCTTGAACATTTTCACGAATGGAGTTGAAGCGACGCTTGATGTGCCTGGTCTTCTTGTGAAACCTGGGCTCCTTGGCAAGTGCAATAGCTCCAGTGTTGTCACAGAAGAGTTTGATCGGCCCCGACGCATTGGGTATGACTCCTAGGTCGGTGATGAACTCCTTCACCCAAATTGCTTCATGTGCTGCCTCCGAGGCTGCCATGTACTCCGCTTCACATGTAGATCCCGCCACGACGCTCTGCTTGCAGCTGCACCAGCTTACTGCTCCACCATTCAACATATACACGTATCCGGTTTGTGACTTAGAGTCATCCAGATCTGTGTCGAAGCTAGCATCGACGTAACCCTTTACGACGAGCTCTTCGTCACCTCCATAAACGAGAAACATGTCCTTAGTCCTTTTCAGGTACTTCAGGATATTCTTGACCGCTGTCCAGTGTTCCTTGCCGGGATTACTTTGGTATCTTCCTACCAAACTTACGGCAAGGTTTACATCAGGTCTGGTACACAGCATGGCATACATAATAGACCCTATGGCTGAGGCATAGGGGATGACACTCATCTCTTCTATATCTTCTGCCGTGGTCGGACATTGAGCTGAGCTCAATTTCACACCTTGCAACACAGGCAAGAACCCCTTCTTAGACTGATCCATATTGAACTTTTCAATATCTTATCAAGGTATGTGCTTTGTGAAAGACCTATGAGGCGTCTTGATCTATCTCTATAGATCTTGATGCCTAATATATAAGCAGCTTCTCCAAGGTCCTTCATTGAAAAACTCTTATTCAAGTAGGCCTTAATGCTGTCCAAAAGTTCTATATCATTTCCCATCAAAAGTATGTCATCTACATATAATATGAGAAATGCTACAGAGCTCCCACTCACTTTCTTGTAAACGCAGGCTTCTCCATAAGTCTGCATAAACCCAAACGCTTTGATCATCTCATCAAAGCGAATGTTCCAACTCCGAGATGCTTGCACCAGCCCATAAATGGATCGCTGGAGCTTGCATACCTTGTTAGCATTCTTAGGGTCGACAAAACCTTCCGGCTGCATCATATACAGTTCTTCCTTAAGATAACCGTTAAGGAATGCCGTTTTGACGTCCATTTGCCATATCTCATAATCATAGTATGCGGCAATTGCTAACATGATTCGGACGGACTTCAGCTTTGCTACGGGAGAGAAAGTCTCATCGTAGTCAACCCCTTGAACTTGTCGATAACCCTTAGCGACAAGCCTAGCTTTATAGATGGTCGCATTACCATCCGCGTCTGTCTTCTTCTTAAAGATCCATTTATTTTCTATGGCTCGCCGATCATCGGGCAAGTCAGTCAAAGTCCATACTTCGTTTTCATACATGGATCCTATCTCGGATTTCATGGCTTCCAGCCATTTGTCGGAATCCGGGCCCGCCATCGCTTCTTCATAGTTCGAAGGTTCACCGTTGTCCAACAACATGATTTCTAAGACAGGGTTGCCATACCACTCTGGTGCGGAACGTGTCCTAGTGGACCTACAAAGTTCAGTAGCAACTTGATCTGAAGTTTCATGATCATCATCATTAACTTCCTCTCTAGTCGGTGCAGGCACCTCAGGAACATTTTCTTGAGCTGCGCTACTTACCGGTTCAAGAGGTAATACTTCATCAAGTTCCACTTTCCTCCCACTTATTTCTTTCGAGAGAAACTCTTTCTCTAGAAAGGACCCATTCTTGGCAACAAAGATCTTGCCTTCGGATCTGAGGTAGAAGGTATACCCAACAGTTTCTTTAGGGTATCATATGAAGACGCATTTTTCCGACTTGGGTTCGAGCTTTTCAGGTTGAAGTTTCTTGACATAAGCATCGCATCCCCAAACTTTTGGAAACGACAGCTTAGGTTTCTTCCCAAACCATAATTCATACGGTGTCGTCTCAACGGATTTCGACGGAGCCCTATTTAAAGTGAATGCGGCAGTCTCTAAAGCATAGCCCCAAAATGACAGCGGTAAATCGGTAAGAGACATCATAGATCGCACCATATCCAATAGAGTGCGATTACGACGTTCGGACACACCATTACGCTGAGGTGTTCCAGGTGGCGTGAGTTGTGAAACTATTCCACATTTTCTTAAGTGTGTGCCAAATTCGTGACTCAAGTATTCTCCTCCACGATCTGATCGCAAAAACTTGATTTTTCTGTCACGTTGATTCTCAACCTCACTCTGAAATTCCTTGAACTTTTCAAAGGTTTCAGACTTGTGTTTCATTAAGTAGACATACCCATATCTACTCAAGTCATCAGTGAGGGTGAGAACATAACGATAGCCCCACGAGCCTCAACACTCATTGGACCGCACACATCAGTATGTATGATTTCCAATAAGTTGGTTGCTCGCTCCATTGTTCCTGAGAACGGAGTCTTGGTCATTTTTCCCATGAGGCATGGTTCGCACGTGTCAAATGATTCGTAATCAAGAGACTCTAAAAGTCCATCTGCATGGAGCTTCTTCATGCGTTTGACACCTATGTGACCAAGGCGGCAGTGCCACAAGTATGTGGGACTATCATTATCAACCTTACATCTTTTGGTATTAACACTATGAATATGTGTAGCATTACGCTCGAGATTCATTAAGAATAAACCATTCACCATAGGAGCATGACCATAAACATATCTCTCATATAAATAGAACAACCATTATTCTCGGATTTAAATGAGTAGCCATCTCGAATTAAACGAGATCCTGATACAATGTTCATGCTCAAAGCTGGTACTAAATAACAATTATTGAGGTTTAAAACTAATCCCATAGGTAAGTGTAGAGGTAGCGTGCCGACGGCGATCACATCGACCTTGGAACCATTCCCGACGCGCATCGTCACCTCGTCCTTCGCCAGTCTCCGCTTATTCCGCAGCTCTTGCTTTGAGTTACAAATGTGAGCAACCGCACCGGTATCAAATACCCAGGAGCTACTACGAATACTGGTAAGGTACACATCAATTACATGTATATCACATATACCTTTTGTGTTGCCGGCCTTCTTGTCCGCTAAGTATTTGGGGCAGTTCCGCTTCCAGTGACCACTTCCCTTGCAATAAAAGCACTCAGTCTCGGGCTTGGGTCCATTCTTTGGCTTCTTCCCGGCAGCTTGCTTACCGGGCGCGGCAACTCCCTTGTCGTCCTTCTTGACGTTCCTTTTACCCTTGCCTTTCTTGAACTTAGTGGTTTTATTGACCATCAACACTTGATGTTCCTTTTTGACTTCTACCTCTGCTGATTTCAGCATTGAAAATACCTCAGGAGTGGTCCTTTCCATCCCCTGCATATTGAAGTTCATCACAACGCTCTTGTAGCTCGGTGGAAGTGACTGAAGGATTCTGTCAATGACCGCGTCATCCGGGAGATTAACTCCCAGCTGAGTTAAGCGGTTATGTAATCCAGACATAGTGAGTATGTGCTCACTGACAGAACTATTTTCCTCCATCTTACAGCTGAAGAACTTGTCGGAGACTTCATATCTCTCGACCCGGGCATGAGCTTGAAAAACCATTTTCAGCTCTTCGAACATCTCATATGCTCCGTGTCTCTCAAAAAGCTTTTGGAGCCCCGGTTCTACGCTGTAAAGCATGCCGCACTGAACGAGGGAGTAGTCATTAGCACGTGTCTGCCAAGCGTTCATAACGTCTTGGTTCTATGGGACGGGTGCGTCACCTAGTGGTGCTTCTAGGACATATTCTTTCTTGGCAGCTATGAGGATGATCCTCAGGTTCCGGACCCAGTCCGTATAGTTGCTGACATCATCTTTCAGCTTGGTTTTCTCTAGGAACGCGTTGAAGTTGAGGATAACGTTGGCCATTTGATCTACAAGACATATTGTAAAGATTTTAGACTAAGTTCATGATAATTAAGTTCATCTAATCAAATTATATAATGAACTCCCACTCAGATAGACATCCCTCCAGTCATCTAAGTATAACATGATCCGAGTTAACTAGGCCGTGTCCGATCATCACGTGAGACGGACTAGTCAACATCGGTGAACATCTTCATGTTGATCGTATCTTCTATACGACTCATGCTCGACCTTTCGGTCTTCTGTGTTCCGAGGCCATGTCTGTACATGCTAGGCTCGTCAAGTCAACCTAAGTGTTTGCATGTGTAAATCTGTCTTACACCCGTTGTATGTGAACATTGGAATCTATCACACCCGATCATCACGTGGTGCTTCGAAACAACGAACTGTCGCAACGGTGCACAGTTAGGGGGAACACTTTCTTGAAATTATTATGAGGGATCATCTTATTTACTACCGTCGTTCTAAGTAAACAAGATGCAAAAACATGATAAACATCACATGCAATCAAATAATAATAGTAACATGATATGGCCAATATCACATAGCTCCTTTGATCTCCATCTTGGGGCTCCATGATCATCTTGTCACCGGCATGACACCATGATCTCCATCATCATGATCTCCATCATCGTGTCTCCATGAAGTTGCTCGCCAACTATTACTTCTACTACTATGGCTAACACGTTTAGCAATAAAGTAAAGTAATTTACATGGCGTTTCTCAATGACACGCAGGTCACACAAAAAAATAAAGACAACTCCTATGGCTCCTGCCGGTTGTCATACTCATCGACATGCAAGTCGTGATTCCTATTACAAGAACATGATTTCATACATCACATATATTTCATTCATCATTCATCACAACTTTGGCCATATCACATCACAAAGCACTTGCTGCAAAAACAAGTTAGACGTCCTCTAATTGTTGTTGCAAGTTTTATGTGGCTGCAATAGGGTTCTAGCAAGAACATTTTCTTACCTATGTAAAAGCCACAACATGATTTGTCAACTTCTATTTACCCTTCATAAGGACCCTTTTCATCGAATCTGCTCCAACTAAAGTGGGAGAGACAGACACCCGCTAGCCACCTTATGCAACTAGTGCATGTCAGTCGGTGGAACCAGTCTCACGTAAGCGTACGTGTAAGGTCGGTCCGGGCCGCTTCATCCCACAATACCGCTGAAGCAAAATAAGACTAGTAGCGGCAAGAAAGTTGACAACATCTATGCCCACAACAAATTGTGTTCTACTTGTGCAAAGAGAACTACGCATAGACCTAGCTCTGATACCACTGTTGGGGAACGTCGCAGAAAACAAAAATTTTCCTACGGTTTCACCAAGATCCATCTATGAGTTCATCTAGCAATGAGTGCTCGGATGCATCTACATACCTTTGTAGATCGCGAGCAGAAGCGTTCAAAGAACGGGGATGAGGGAGTCGTACTCGACGTGATCCAAATCACCGGAGATCCTAGCGCCGAACGGACGGCACCTCCGCGTTCAACACACGTACGGTCAGCGTGACGTCTCCTCCTTCTTGATCCAGCAAGGGGGAAGGAGAGGTTGATGAAGATCCAGCAGCACGACAGCGTGGTGGTGGATGCAGCAGTCACCGCAGCAGGGCTTTGCCAAGCTTCTACGAGAGGGAGAGGTGTAGCAGGGGGGAGGGAGGCGCCAAGGCTTAAGGGTGCGGCTGCCCCTCCCTCCCCCCTTTATATAGGCCCCCTTGGAGGGGGCGCCGGCCCTTGGAGATCAGATCTCCCAAGGGGGGCGGCGGCCAGGGGGGTTGGAGTACCCCCCAAGGCAAGTGGGGCGCCCCCCCACCCTAGGGTTTCCAACCCTAGGCGCAGGGGATGGGCCAAGGGGGCGCACCAGCCCACTATGGGCTGGTTCCCCTCCCCACTTCAGCCCATGGGGCCCTCCGGGATGGGTGGCCCCACCCGTTGGACCCCCGGGACCCATCCGGTGGTCCCGGTACAATACCGGTGACCCCAAAACTCTCCCGATGGCCGAAGCTGCACTTCCTATATATAATTCTTCACCTTCGGACCATTCCGGAACTCCTCGTGACGTCCGGGATCTCATCCGGGACTCCGAACAACTTTCGGGTTACTGCATATTCATATCTCTACAACCCTAGCGTCACCGAACCTTAAGTGTGTAGACCCTACGGGTTCGGGAGACATGTAGACATGACCGAGACGGTTCTCCAGTCAATAACCAATAGCGGGATCTGGATACCCATGTTGGCTCCCACATGCTCCTCGATGATCTCATCGGATGAACCACGATGTCGAGGATTCAGGAAATCCCGTATACAATTCCCTTTGTCAATCGGTACGTTACTTGCCCGAGATTCGATCGTCGGTATCCCAATACCTCATTCAATCTCGTTACCGGCAAGTCACTTTACTCGTACCGTAATGCATGATCCCGTGACCAGACACTTGGTCACTTTGAGCTCATTATGATGATGCATTATCGAGTGGGCCCAGAAATACCTCTCCGTCTTACGGAGTGACAAATCCCAGTCTTGATCCGTGTCAACCCAACAGACACTTTTGGAGATTCCCGTAGTATACCTTTATAGTCACCCAGTTATGTTGTGACGTTTGGTACACCCAAAGCACTCCTACGGTATCCGGGAGTTACACGATCTCATGGTCTAAGGAAAAGATACTTGACATTGGAAAAACTCTAGCAAACGAACTATACGATCTTGTGTTATGTTTAGGATTGGGTCTTGTCCATCACATCATTCTCCTAATGATGTGATCTCGTTATCAATGACATCCAATGTCCATAGCCAGGAAACCATGACTATCTGTTGATTAACGAGCTAGTCAACTAGAGGCTTACTAGGGACATGTTGGTGTCTATGTATTCACACATGTATTACGATTTCGGATAACACAATTATAGCATGAATAAAAGACAATTATCATGAACAAGGAAATATAATAATAATCCTTTTATTATTGCCTCTAGGGCATATTTCCAACATCCCCCCTAACCGAGGTTCACCTAGCAAAGTGCGAAGTAGCTAGCAGCCCAACCCCACTCGTGTCACCATGAAGGGAATCCTAAGTAAGCTATGAATGCATGCCCCCCCCCCCAACTGAGGTTCACCTAGAAAAGTGCGATGTAGCAACCCCCCCCCCACACACACACTTTCAGTCGGCGGTCCAGAGGAGCATATATCTCACCAATATGGATCATAAAACGGACCAATAATAATCCACCTTGGTCATACAACCTCTCTCTTGTTGTTGGTCAAAGTGATGGTCGTCCATGCGACCCCGGAGATGGGCTAGCTCGCCAATAATCACGCAAGTAGCTAGTCCCCGAAGATAACCACTACATGTGTGTGGCCCAAACATATGTATGGAGAGGTGTGTTTTTGAGTAACAATGGAACAACTTTGATGTGGCACCGTGATTTCGAACTAGAAATCCTCACACTGAGTGAGGGTTAGGTTGACGATGCATATGTATGTTACACCACACTTCAAGCCAACGACGGGGATTCATATATGCATGCATGCGTGCATAGTATATCCTCTCAAACTTAATTAGGTCTGAATCTCACCATGACCTATACTACGATAACACGAACCAAATGAAGAATCCGCCAAGGTAACCTATCTTGTTGTTGGTCAAGGTGATCATGGATGTCCACGCGGGCCCACGAATATATAGGCTTGTCGCGGATAACCACGCGAGGGAGTGTATTGTTCGAAGGCAACCACTACTTGCATATGTATGGAGGTGATGCGTGCATGCATGTTTGAATACACAACATTGATCTGGCGCGTGTGTCAAAAATCGTACACTAGCTCCCCACACAGAGCGAGATCGGTTCATGATGGTGTCGTTGTACTAGCCACTTCGACTTGATGGGAGGGATTCATGCGTACACATGCATGTGTCTGTGCTCAAAGTGTATCATGCATGTCATCCGAGAGCAAAAATAATAATCCCCTCCTAAGTCAAATTAACCTCTCTTGTTGTCAGGCAAAAAGAAGTGATGGACCAAGCGGGCCCATAGATGGAAAGCATCGATATCGCTGATAACCGCTTAAGTGGGTGCAAGAGGACAACCACCACCGCTTTGCATGTGGACCAAACATATATATGTTGAATACCCAAAATGCACAACTTTGATGTGCCACATGCCTCAAAAATCATAAACCATGCACCCACACAGAGCGAGGTTTATATCAAGCGTACTACATATAGGGCCGGCCCTGGGGTATGGCCAGAGGGGCGACCGCCTAGGACCTAGGCCTGGAGGGGGCCCATGATCCAGCAAACAAATACAGGAAAAAACAAGGTTGAAAACAAAAGAGATGGGCTAAGGCCCAAATGCCTTGGCTGATTACTAGCGCTAGATGAAGCGTCGGACCGCCGGCCGACCCCGCTCATCAATCCCATCGCTTCGTGCTTTCGTATCTTCGTCAAGATCGGCCGTCGCTAGGATCCTTCGTCAGCCTGCTCTTGCACCGCCACCGTGTGGCCTTGCCAGCGACCCTTCGGCTAGTACCTCAACTTCAAGTAAGCACCAGCCGCCTTCGCGTTTGGATTTGCTTCTAGGATTTCGATGTCCGTCTTTTACTAGAAGCTATCATTTTTTTGTTTCCCTTGACTAAATTGCAAACTGTTGGAGGTTAACATGCCGCCATACAGTCTGTGGTTCAGAAGGAAAATGATAGTCATCTTTGGATGACAAACTGGACTGTGCATGTTCAAAGATTTATAGATGTCATCATATTTCGTGAGATCTAGGATTGGGGATTGGGAGTCGTTGCTTTGGAGGGGGGGAGTGTGTGGTACTGCAATCTATTCATGGTACTGTTGCGCTGCCTTAGCCTATATTCATCCATCCTCAATTTCAGTGTACATGATTAGGGTTCTGATGTACAAAATTCTAATTCTTTTCTCCATAGTTTTAGTAATTGTCCAACAATTATTATTGGACATCTCAAATTAAAGATGCATGGTTGAAAGTTTATTTTTAATATATTGCAAATGAAGTTATATATATTACGTATCAAGCGCGCGCGCCCACACACACACACACACATACTAGCAAATATGCCTGTGCGTTGCAACGGAAGATAAAATACTATGTATTTATAGTTAGTGAGAATTATATATGTGCACACGAAAAAGAAACATTTAGCTTATCGGTTTTGCCGCCTGTAAAGGAATCAATCTGTTATTTTTCCATTCATTGATCTAGGGCATTTAAGAGTTTCGTTACGTCATCGTATGTCAGAGAAGGCGCATGAGTTATTCAATATACTATTCCTTTCAATCATTTGAATCGAGGGGGTTTTAAGGTATTAGTTTCTGAATATTCTAAGAAACATGAATAACTTTTTAAATGCTAAACAGTTTTTTAAAAATTGACTACACTTTTGAAAAAACGTGAACATAATATGAAAGGAAACATCTTTTAAAATTCAAAAACATTTTATGAAAACACCAATTTTTTTAATAAAAACATGAACATTATTTGAATTTGTGAACATTTTTTAAAACGGGAACATGTGTTGAGAATTCATAAGATTTTTAGAAAATGTGTATCTTTTCTACACGAATATTATTTTTAATTTTGATATTTCACTAAACCAGGAATTATTTTGAAATTTGGAGCATTTTTTGAAATGCCATTTTCTTTTTCGAAATTCCGAACAATATTGAAAAATAATAATCTTTTAAAACAAAATGGGCGATTTTTTTGCAATTTTTGAATTTTTCAAAAATAGCAACACAATTTTGGAATTCTGAACATTTTCCAAATCTTGCTTTCTTGAGATTTTTTCATGTACGAAATAAATTCTAAAAGAAAAATAAACTTGAAAGGGAAAAAGATATAAGGAAAGGAGATTGAAAATAGAAGTAAATCACAGAAAAAATAAACATTATATGAATTTGTGAACCTTTTTTTAAAACAGGATCATGTGTTTAGAATTCATAATATTTTCAGAAAATGTGTATCTTTTATACACGAACATTATTTTTCTTTTCAAATTTCACTAAAACATGAATATTTTTCAAATTTGGATTTTTTTGAAATGCAGTTTTATTTTTTGACATCCCTAACAATTTTAGAAAACAATATGTTTTTAGAAGGGGCAACATTTTACAATTTCTGAATATTTCTTAAATTAGAAATAAAATTATGGAATTCAGAATATTTTCCAAAATTTTCTTTTATATTCTGAACATTTTGTTAGAACTTTAATTTACGAAATAAATTCTAACAGAAAAATAAACTTTGAAGGGAAAAAGATATAGGGAAAGGAGAATAAAATTAGAAGTAAAACTCAGAAAAAAAAGGGCCAGTCCATTATTGGTTGTCCTGTGCGAAACTCTGATTATTTGTCTCACCGTGCAGAAAATAGAGTTTTTCCAGCTGCATGGGCAGAAAAATAAGTGGTCTGGCTTTGCTGCGCCACCACGCGCGGCCGATGTACGAAAATTCTTTTTCTAGTGGACAAACGCATAAAAATTTAGTACCACCTCAGATAGAAAGAATTATTTTTTCAATGGTAAACGGATGAAAATATTGGCGAAACACAACTTGCTTTATTAGTAGGTATAAATATATTTGTTTACTTATCAATCATATAGTCTTAGGACATAGGGGCCCCTATTGCCGAGTTCGCCCTAGGGCCTTCCGAAACATAGGGCCGACCCTGACTACATATGATGGTCCCCTTCCCCCCTCTTCACCACATACTATATGCTCCTGCCGTAATATATGTACAACCCAAAAGAATCCTCATTGATGGTGAAATTAATTGACCTTTCCCGATGTAGGTCAAAGTGATGCATGCATGCATGCATCGATGATGGCCTCATGGGCCACAGATGGAAGCGTCACACGTGAGTGTCCTAACTAGGATATATATGCATGTGGCCCAAAAAGGTGTTGTGTGATGTTTGAATAACCAATTTCACAATTTTGATGTGGCACGTGCCTCGGTAACTAAAAAGTCCCGACACTGAGTGATGTGTACTTGTTCACGGATGCATATGTATAGTATATATGCTAGTCTCCTCCCACCTCTTCAATGCGTACTATATACCACCATAACACAAACAAAAAGATTCCACCTTGCTGATCAAATTAACCTCACTGTTGGCTGTTCGTCAAAGTGATGGATGACGACCTCGCGGGCCCACAGAAAGCGTCACACGCGAGTATCGAGTGTCGTGTAGGACAACCATCGATTGCATGTGGCAAAACATTTATGTATGAAAGGGTTGTGTAATGTTTTAAATAATGATTTCATGACTCTGATGTGGCACCAGCCTGCCTAACAAAATGGCCAATCCACACGATGACTCACAACTTGTAGTATACTGTGAGCAACCCGCCACCCCCAGACGCACACACCCACACACACACCACGAATCCACCGCAACTACGATGCATGTTAATTTAATTATCCCGCGGTGAACATACATGTTACCAAAGGAGTGACATTTTAATTTCAAAAAATCACAGAGATCATTAAGACGTTTTAATACATTGATTGATTGATTTTCTATGGTTATAATGTGCAAAAATCAAATTTGAGCTACATGCACACATGACAGTGCACCTAAATGGATTGCAAAAACACATGTGTCTCACCGGGTGCATGTTTACTCCCCGTGCAACAAATTTCAAACATTGAGAATCTTGATTTTTAAATTCTAGTACATCCAAAACTTATTTGAAGTTCACGAAACTTATCGTGTTGTCATATGGACACCAATACAAAGTGGCATTGTACTTTTTTGGTCAAATTTGAGACTAGTTTTGATGTAATCTTTATCTAATTACAGACAGGCGATTATTAATAATTGGGAACCAATACCCCAAATGGTTTATTTATTCGAACCGTGAGCGTTACACCAACAATGGATACGTGCCATGCTTCGGTTAAGCAATAAAGTGGCAAATTAATCATCCAAATATAAAAACAATATACGTGCCGTCGCGCGACTCGTGTGGCGTGCGAGCAGGCTTGAGTTGACGGGACACGTTCGCTGCGTAGGCAGACGGGGAGGCATGCATACAGGTGTGTGAATTGACGGAGGCGTGCTCGCTACGTAGTGTCAATGGGAGGCGTGCGAGTAGCTGTGTGAAACTTTGGTAGGCATGCCAGCAGTCCGGTGTGCAGGCTCACCGGGAGGCGAGCCATCGGTTTGACCGCCACCCGCCTCTCTCCCACAACTCCCACTAGTCCATATTAATGGTGCGCCCGAGCGACCGCACCCCCCATCCTCGCTACGCACACACAATCCTCTCTCTCCGCTTGCATCCTCGACGCCGCTCTCAGTCCTCAAAGCCGTCAGTGTATGAGGATGCCGCCGAAGTGCCCCATCGGAGGGAGTGGCGACGCCGGGGCTGCTAAAGCACCGGAGCACGTCATGGAGATGGAGACAGAGGTTGCCTTCACCACCGGCGAGTTACCGCTCACCCTGACGTCATCGACGGCTCGAACTTCCACAGCCGGAGGCGGAGTTCCACACCGAGTCCGACGACCACTTCGGTGACGACTCCAACGACCACTCCGGCGATGACTCCGACGACGACAGACATCTGGTTAGTCATCTATACCCATTTATGTGTCAAATAGATCATAGGGTTTATATGGTTACTCCTGCCTCCCCCTTTTTGGAATAGAAATCATGTGGTTATGTTCTCCCAATCCATGAAATCTGAGTAAGTTTCGTTAGATCCGTGTAGTGTATTGATTGTTTAAATGGTACAGGTGATAAGTGATTAGTTGTTTCATCTGTGTAAATGATTTCTGCTAGTAATCCGACTAGGGTTAGTGTTCGTGCTAATAATTCCTAGCCAGGACTTGACAATTGATTTTGAATGACCTACATATGTGTGTGCCATTATTTCCTTCAAGATTGGTCTGTACATAGACGATTGTGCTTAAAAATCGATCCATAATCTCTGGGTATGTATAAATATATAGCCATAAATTCCTAATCCTACTTCACAGCATGTAATCAGTGATTTGATGTCAAATTTGTTTTACTATTCGTATAGGTGTTGTCTGATGATGTGGATAGCGAGGATAAAGATGTCCAGAGGAGGTACAACAGGCAAATCCTGAGGAAGCTTTATGCGGGAATGCATAACAGGCGTATTGGGACCTGGAACGACGGCTACGGATGCCCATTTTGCAACCAGAAGCTTCATGACGCGTATCTAAGTGTTCTGGCGCATGCAAGAGGACGGGTCGTTGGCTCCTTCAAGCAAAAGTATTCTCGCAGGGTGGCGCATGGCTCGTACGCCGAGTACCTGGAGAAGCTTCAAGATCGTGCCGGCCTGTGAGATGAGATGTGGGATGGATGGAACTATATGTGTACACTTGAGTATGCTTAATACTATTGAACTATGTACTACTTATGGTTAAACTATGCTTATCTACGTGTACGCTTATTATCCATGTCTGAGTATGTTAAATATCTCGCCAAATTTTGGTAAAAATTACAACGGGGGACCAATAAACCAGGACGGAGGTAGTAAGTCAATCACACACGTTTCCCAAAATTGGAACCGTGTGCGATGACTTTCATTTTGCCTGCTACGTCAATCACACACGGTTCGCTCTAGCAAACCGTCGCCCCCAAAATTCTTTGTGGGACAGAAAACCCTCACCACCCGATTCAAAAAAGAAAAAAGAAAACCCTCACCATCTCCACGTCACAAAAACCCTCACCCCGCCCGCCACCCCCCTCGTCCCCTCTGGTACGTTTCCCATTCACACCTGCACAAGCTCCTTCCCGTCTATGCCATGGAACCGCCTATCGCGGCGGTAAACACTTAGCTCGACGCGTGCCGCCACCGCCAGGCTGATGGCAAAGCCCACCGCATTTTGCCACTTCTGCTTGCCGCCGCCTATCGCCATCGACTTTCTCGACGCTGCTCGCGGTCGACCCAACTCCGCTCGGCTGGGGAATCTGCCGTACTGAGGGTTCTTTCTCATGGATGACAAGGTAACTAATTTAACGAGATATTATCTCATCTCTTATCCCAGTTCATCTGCCTCCTTTAATCACCCGGCGGAAATCGCCATGAATTCATTTTTATTCGGGATGATTTGAGGGTTTTCTTTCATTCATAGAATGTATAATGCGCTGACACTTCAGGACTTGGTGACCGCCTCCAGAGATTCCATCTCATCGTACCAGATAACTTGAGGACACACGCAGTATGTTCAATCTCACCCTAAATCGGTTGGCATGGCCTACTTTCCTGAACATATTCTAAATATTGCTACATTTGGATAAAAGGTGCCACATGCACCATATACGTCAAAGGGGATTTTCCCCCTCTTCTTTCAATATTAGGAAAATTAATGATGTATTGTTCTTTCGATTACTCTCATATTTCCATGACATCATGTTTACCCTATCTGTTTAATTATAGACTTTTGTCCTTCGATTTCAACTGTTGTACAGTTCTTTCAATTTGGGCCCATATTTGCATGTTACCATATTTTCTTTAACAATCCTACCATTTTCTGCAGGACATCCCTCACTATGCAACAGATTATGTAGTGCACAATTTTTCCCTTTACATACATCAAGGCTCCACGAATGTCATACTGCACATAAACAATGGATTTACAATCGTTGCTACTCTAAGACTTGATGAACGTGGTGACTCCTATTTTGGCACTGGCTTTTGGAATGAAATTGCAAAGTTTTATGTACTGAAAGCTAGCACTAAAATTGCACTGCACATAGAAGGGCCTGGTCATGAGATATATGCTAACTTCCCCGACAAAATCATCCGTCCATACTTTGTTCGAAGTAAGTTTTCTTTTCAACTATCTGCATATGTTGACTTACCCAGCAATGTCAAATGAATTGTGTAGTATTTAAGCAACCAATTCTTATTCCCTTTTCTTACTATATCCCTACCTAATAACTTCTAGTTACCAATACACTTTTCTATTGCCCTGTTTTAACTAAATATTCCATGTACTCCCATTTCTATCAGAAAGAGCTGCTGACAGGGAGACTCCGGAGGTGGAGAACGGGGCTGCCAACAAGCGGAGGCGGGGAGAGCTAGAACCGCAAGCGACTCTAGCAGACCTAGACTTAATCAGCAGCATCCCCGATGATATGTTGAGAATCATCATCTCTCTCCTCCCAATCAAATATTGGGCGTGGACAGCCCTCCTTTCCCGGCGGTGGCGCCCCCTATGGAACTCCAGCCTCTCAACCTCATCGACACCCACGAGCTCTGCCATGACTATCACAAAATCTTGGATGCATTCTCCAAGATCCTTGGCAGTCACCTTGGCCCAACCAAAGGCCTTAGAATGGGCAAGTTCCGTTCCAATGGCAAGGATCAAGCCAAGCTTGACGACTGGTTCCGATCCCCCGCCCTAGGTCAGCTCGAGGAGCTCACTTTTGATGATGGGCATATGCGATCGCTGCCAACGTCCGCACTCCGCCTCGCGCCCACGCTGCGTGTCGCAAAGTTCAGGAACTGCCATTTTCCCGCCCCTTAATGACACGCCCGCTCTTATTCTACCATGACTGAAGCACCTCGAGCTCGTCGTCATCTGCCTCTCAAAGGGTGACATGGAGCGCCTTCTCCGTGGCTGAACTGCACTCGAGTACCTTCATTTTCATGTGGACAATGGGTTGAGTACCTTCCACATCACCTCCATGACTCTCCGGACTATTTATGTGTGTTGTTGGTGCGGCAGGAAGACGTCACAAAAGGTGGACCACGGTACGGTCATCTAGGACACACTTGCACTTGAGATATTACTTGTAGTTGATCAAGAAGGTCCAACAAGAATCAATGTCATTCCTGCGCCGAAATTGACAGTGGTGGGCTACTCGTCTAACAAATACTCCGAACTTGTTATTGGATCCACACCCGTTTAGGTACAACAGCCGCCTTCTACCTCTCCTTCTAAAAATTAACATTATTTCCAATTTTAAAGATGTTTGTTCGCCTGTCATTCAGAAAATGATTCCGACAAGCTTGACCCCAAAACTGCGCAAAGTGAAGATCTTGGCACTAGAATCTATCGGGCCAGACCTGGAGCAAGTTATCAGTTTCCTAAGATGCTTTCCGTGCCTAGAGAAGCTATATATTGAGGTGATGTTCCTTTCCTGTTAAATGTTAACCATAAGGGTGTTCAATTTGTGACACCTTTTTCCAAGTTTACAATGACAATGTACTACAATTTCTGAAGGTTCTTTTGGAGGATTTCAGTACATACATGCCACCCCAATATTGGTTGCTTGATCCATATGGTTACATTCAATAAGCATTTCGCCTTTGGATTCATCTGTACTAGTTTCTTAGGGAACTTTTCATCCACTCCAACCTCTTGTGAAGAAGGCTACATTTTTCTAGAATGTAATCAAATGCCCATGTTAATCATGTCAGATCGAAGATGGCATGTTAGTGCATTTTACAAATCCTGCAAACCAAGTAGCTAGGCCTATAGTAATGTTCAAAACTGCATGTAGGCACTAACACATTTTCTTCTTTTGCAGATAAGATTAGGCCCAGTGGTGGATAATGTGATACAATATAACAATCACGTCGAATGCCTAGATCTGCATCTCTCAGAAATTACTTTGAACTCCTACTGAGGGACCTTACCGGAGATTATATTCGCCAGGTTCTTTGTTCTTGGAGCAAGGGTGCTAAAGGAAATGAGGTTTGCCCTACATTTTGTTGGGGATCGTAGCAGAAATTCAAAATTTTCCTACGTGTCACCAAGATCAATCTATGGAGAGACTAGCAACGAGAGAGAAGGGGAGTGCATCTACATAACCTTGTAGATCGCTAAGTGGAAGCGTTCAAGAGAACAGGGTTGATGGAGTCGTACTCGTCTTGATCCAAATCACCGATGATCCTAGCGCCGAACGGACGGCACCTCCGTGTTCAACACACGTACGGAGCAGAGACGTCTCCTCCTTCGTGATCCAGCAAGGGGGAAGGAGAAGTTGATGGAGATCCAGCAGCACGACGGCGTGGTTGTGCAAGTAGCGGGATCCCGGCAGGGCTTCGCCAAGCACAAGCAGGGAGGAAGAGGTGTCACGAGAGGGAGGGAGGCGCCAGGGCTTCAGGTGCGGCTGCCCTCCCTCCCCTCCACTATATATAGGGGCCTAGGGGGGCTCCAGCCCCTTGTAGATCCCATCTAGGGAAGGGGGCAGCAGCCCTAGGGGTGGCTTGGCCTCCAAGCCAAGTGGAGGCGCCCCCACCCCTTAGGGTTTCCAACCCTAGGCGCATGGGAGGCCCAAGGGGGGCGCACCAGCCCACCAGGGGCTCGTTCCCATGCCCGTTCAGCCCATGGGGCCCTCCGGGATAGGTGGCCCCACCCGGTGAACCCCCAGGACCCTTCTGGTGGTCCCGGTACAATACCGATGACCCTGAAACTCTCCCAGTGGCCGAAACTGGACTTCCTATATATAAATCTTTACCTCCGGACCATTCCGGAACTCCTCGTGACGTCCGGGATCTCATCTGGGACTCCGAACAACTTTCGGTTAACCGCATACTAATATCTCTACAACTCTAGCGTCACCGAACCTTAAGTGTGTAGACCCTACGGGTTCGGGAGACATGTAGGCATGACCGAGACAACTCTTCGGTCAATAACCAACAGCGGGATCTGGATACCCATGTTGGCTCCCACATGCTCCACGATGATCTCATCGGATGAACCACGATGATCGAGGATTCAATCAATCCCGTATACAATTCCCTTTGTCTACCGGTATAGTACTTGCCCGAGATTCGATCGTCGGTATCCTGATACCTTGTTCAATCTCGTTACCGGCAAGTCTCTTTACTCGTTCCGTAACACATCATCCCGTGATCAACTCCTTGGTCACATTGTGCACATTATGATGATGTCCTATCGAGTGGGCCCAGAGATACCTCTCCGTTTACACGGAGTGACAAATCCCAGTCTCGATTCGTGCCAACCCAACAGACACTTTCGGAGATACCCGCAGTGCACCTTTATAGCCACCCAATTATGTTGTGACGTTTGGTACACCCAAAGCATTCCTACGGTATCCGGGAGTTGCACAATCTCATGGTCTAAGGAAATGATACTTGACATTAGAAAAGCTTTAGCATACGAACTACACGATCTTGTGCTAGGCTTAGGATTGGGTCTTGTCCATCACATCATTCTCCTAATAATGTGATCCCGTTATCAATGACATCCAATGTCCATGGTCAGGAAACCATGACCATCTATTGATCAACGAGCTAGTCAACTAGAGGCTTACTAGGGACATGTTGTGGTCTATGTATTCACACATGTATTACGGTTTCCGGTTAATACAATTATAGCATGAACAATAGACAATTATCATGACCAAGGAAATACAATAATAACCATTTTATTATTGCCTCTAGGGCATATTTCCAACAGTCTCCCACTTGCACTAGAGTCAATAATCTAGTTCACATCACTATGTGATTGTAATGAATCCAACACCCATGGGGTCTGTTCATATCTTGCTTGTGAGAGAGGTTTATCAGTCAATGGGTCTGAACCTTTCAGATCCATGTGTGCTTTACAAATCTCTGTCATCTTGTAGATGCAGCTACCACGCGCTACTTGGAGCTATTCCAAATAACTGCTCTACTATATGAATCCGGTTTACTCCTCAGAGTCATCCGGATTAGTGTCAAAGTTTGCATCGACGTAACCCTTTATGATGAACTCTTATACCACCTCCATAATCGAGAAAATTCCTTAGTCCACTAGTTACTAAGGATAAGTTCGACCGCTGTCATGTGATCCATTCCTGGATCACTCTTGTACCCCTTGACTGACTCATGGCAAGGCACACTTCAGGTGCGGTACACAGCATAGCATACTATAGAGCCTACGTCTAAAGCATAGGGGACGACCTTCGTCATTTCTCTCTCTTCTGCCGTGGTCAGGTCTTGAGTCTTACTCAATACTCACACCTTGTAACACAACCAAGAACTCCTTCTTTGCTGATCTATTTTGAACTCCTTCAAAATCTTGTCACGGTATGTATTCATTTGAAAGTACTATTAAGCGTTTTTGATCTATCCTTATAGATCTTGATGCTTAATGTTCAAGTAGCTTAATCCAGGTTTTCCATCGAAAAACACTTTTCAAATAACCCTGCATGCTTTCTAGAAATTCTACATCATTTTTGATCAACAATATGTTAACAACATATACTCATCAAAAATTCTATAGTGCTCCCACTCACTCCTTTGGAAATACAAGTTTCTCATAAACTTTGTATAAACCCAAAATCTTTGATCATCTCATCAAAGCGTACATTCCAATTCCGAGATGCTTACTCCAGTCCTTAGAAGGATTGCTGGAGCTTTGCGTACTTGTCAGCATCTTTCAGGATTGACAAAACCTTCTGGTTGTATCACATACAACATTTCCTCAAGAAAAACATCGAGGAAACAATGTTTTGACATCCTTTATGCAAGATTTCATAAATAATGCAGTAACTGCTAACATAATTCCAACAGACTCTTAGCATCGCTACGAGTGAGAAAGTCTCATCGTAGTCAACTCCTTGAACTTGTCGGGAAACATCTTAACGACAAGTCGAGCTTTCTTAATGGTGACACTTACCATCATTGTTTGTCTTCCTTTTAAAATCCATCTGCACCCAACAGCCTTACGACCATCAAGTAGTTCTTTCAAAGTCTATACTTTGTTTTATACATGGATCCTCTCTCGGATTTTATGGCCTCGAGCCATTCGTTGGAATCCGGGCCCACCATCGCTTCTCCATAGCTCGTAGGTTCATTGTTGTCTAGCAACATGACTTCCAAGACAGGATTACGTACCTCTCTGAAGTAGTACGCATCTTTGTCGACCTATGAGGTTTGGTAGTGACTTGATCCTAAGTTTCATGATCACTATCATAAGCTTCCACTTCAATTGGTGTAGGTTCCACAGGAACAACTTCATGTGCCCTGCTACACACTAGTTGAAGTGATGGTTCAATAACCTCATCAAGTCTCCACCATCCTCCCACTCAATTCTTTCGAGAGAAACTTTTCCTCGAGAAAGGACTTGTTTCTAGAAACAATCACTTTTGCTTCCGGATCTGAAATAGGAGGTATACCCAACTATTTTTGGGTATTCTATGAAGATGCATTTATCCGCTTTGGGTTCGAGCTTATCAGCCTGAAACTTTTTCACATAAGCATCGTAGCCCCAAACTTTTAAGAAACGACAGCTTAGGTTTCTCTAAACCATAGTTCATACGGTGTCGTCTCAACGGAATTGTGTGGTGCCATATTTAAAGTGAATGCGGTTGTCTCTAATGCCTAACCCATAAACGATAGTGGTAATTTGATAAGAGACATCATGGTATGCACCATATCCAATAGGGTGCAGTTATGATGTTCGGACACACCATCACACTATGGTGTTCCAGGCGGTATTAGTTGTGAAACAATTTCCACAATGTCTTAATTGTGTGCCAAACTCGTAACTCAGATATTCATCTCTATGATCATATCATAGACATTTTATCATCTTGTCACGACGATCTTCAACTTCACTCTGCAATTACTTGAACCTTTCAATAATTCAGACTTGTGTTTCATCAACTAAATATACTCAGCATCTACTCAAATCATCTGTGAAGCAAGAACATAACGATATCCACTGCGTGCCTCAGCACTCATTGGACTGCACACATCAAAATGTAATACTTCCAACAAGTCGCTTTCTTGTTCCATCTTACTGAAAACGAGGCCTTTCAATCATCTTGCCCATGTGGTATGATTTGCATGTCTCAAGTGATTCAAAATCAAGTGAGTCCAAACGATCCATCTGTATGGAGTTTCTTCATGCATATCTACCAATAGACATGGTTCGCATGTCTCAATCTTTTCAAAAATGAGTGAGTCCAAAGATCCATCAACATGGAGCTACTTCATGCGTTTTATACCAACATGACTCAAATGACAGTGCCACAAGTATGTGGTACTATCATTACTATCTTATATCTTTTGGCATGAACATGTGTATCACTACGATCGAGATTCAATAAACCATTCATTTTAGGTGCGAGGCCATTGAAGGTATTATTCAAATAAACAGAGTAACCATTATTCTCCTTAAATGAATAACCGTATTTTGATAAACATAATCCAATCATGTCTATGCTCAACGCAAACACCAAATAACAATTATTTAGGTTTAACACCAATCTCGATGGTAGAGGGAGCATGCGATGCTTGATCACATCAACCTTGGAAACACTTCCAACACATATCGTCATCTCACCTTCAGCTAGTCTCTGTTTATTCCGTAGCCTTTTATTTCGAGTTACTAACACTTAGCAACCGAACCAGTATTTTAATACCCTGGTGCTACTAGGAGTACTAGTAAAGTACACATTAATATAACGTATTTCCAAAATACTTCTGTCTATCTTGCCAGCCTTCTCATCTACCAAGTATCTAGGGTAGTTCTGCTTCAGTGACCGTTCCCCTCATTACAGAAGCACTTAGTCTCGGGTTTGGTTCAACCTTGGGTTTCTTCACTAGAGCAGCAACTGATTTGCCGTCTCATGAAGTATCCCTTCTTTCCCTTGCCCTTCTTGAAACTAGTGGTTTAACCATCAACAATTGATGCTCCTACTTGATTTCTACTTTCGCGGTGTCAGACATCGCGAATTGCTCAAGGATCATCATGTCTATCCCTGATATGTTATAGTTCATCACGAAGCTCCAATAGCTTGGTGGCAATGACTATGGAGAACTATCACTATATCATCTGGAAGATTAACTCCCACTCGATTCAAGCGATTGTAGTACTCAGACAATCTGAGCACATGCTCAACGATTGAGCTTTTCTCCCTTAGTTTGCAAGCTTAAGAAACTTGTCAGAGGTCTCATACCTCTTGACGTGGGCACTAGTCTGAAATCCCAATTTCAGTCTTTGGAACATCTCATATGTTCTGCGACGTTTCAAAAATGTCTTTGGTGCCACAATTCTAAACCGTTAGCATTACGCATTGAACTATCATGTAGTCATCAAAACGTGTATGTCAGATGTTTCCAAACATCTACAGATGATGCTCGAGGTTCAGCACACTGAGTGGTGCATTAAGGACATAATCCTTCTATGCAGCAATGAGGACAATCCTCAGTTTACGGACCCAGTCCGCATAATTGCTACTGTCAACTCTCAACTAAATTTTCTCTAGGAACATATCTAAAACAGTAGAACCAAAGCGTGAGCTATGACATAATTTGCAAAGACCTATTGACTATGTTCTTGATAATTAAGTTCATCTAATCAAATTATTCAATGAACTCCCACTTAGATAGACATCCCTCTAGTCATCTAAGTGATACATGATCCGAGTCAACTAGGCCATGTCCGATCATCACGTGAGACGGACTTGTCATCATCGGTGAACATCTTCATGTTGATCGTATCCACTATACGACTCATGTTCGACCTTTCGGTCTTCCGTGTTCCGAGGCCATGTCTGTACATGCTAGGCTCGTCAAGTTAACCTAAGTGTATTGCGTGTGTAAAGCTGGCTTACACCCGTTGTATGCGAACGTTAGAACCTATCACACCCGATCATCACGCGGTGCTTTGGAACAACGGACCTTAGCAACGGTGCATAGTTAGGGGAACACTTTCTTGAAATTATTGCAAGGGATCATCTTATTTATGCTACCGTCATTCTAAGCAAATAAGATGTAAACATGACAAACATCACATGCAAATCATAAAGTGACATGATATGGCCAATATCATCTTGCCCCTTTGATCTCCATCTTCGAGGCGCGGCATGAACACCATCGTCACCGGCATGACACCATGATCTTCATCATCATGATCTCCATCATCGTGTCTTCATGAAGTTGCCTCACCAACTATTACTTCTACTACTATGGCTAACGGTTAGCAATAAAGTAAAGTAATTACATGGCGTTTTCATTGACATGCAGGTCATAAATAAATTAAGACAACTCCTATGGCTCCTGCCGGTTTTCATACTCATCGACATGCAAGTCGTGATTCCTATTACAAGAACATGATCAATCTCATATATCACATATATCATTCATCACATCCTTTTGGCCATATCACATCACATAGCATACCCTGCAAGAACAAGTTAGACGTCCTCTAATTGTTGTTGCATGTTTTACGTGGCTGCTATGGGTTTCTAGCAAGAACATTTCTTACCTACGCAAAACCACAACGGTGATATGCCAATTGCTATTTACCCTTCATAAGGACCCTTTTCATCAAATCCGATCCGACTAAAGTGGGAGAGACAGACACCTGCCAGCCACCTTATGCATCAAGTGCATGTCAGTTGGTGGAACCAGTCTCACGTAAGCGTACATGTAAGGTCGGTCTGGGCCGCTTCATCCACAATGCCGCCAGATCAAGATAAGACTAGTAACGGTAAGCAAATTGAACAAATCATCACCCACAACTGCTTTGTGTTCTACTCGTGCATAGAATCTACGCATAGACCTGGCTCATGATGCCACTGTTGGGGATCATAGCAGAAATTGAAAATTTTCCTACGTGTCACCAAGATCAATCTATGAAGAGACTAGCAACGAGAGAGAAGGGGAGTGCATCTACATACTCTTGTAGATCGCTAAGCGGAAGCGTTCAAGAGAACGGGGTTGATGGAGTTGTACTCATCGTGAACCAAATCACCGATGATCCTAGCGCCGAACGGACGGCACCTCTGCATTCAACACACGTACGGAGCGGAGACGTCTCCTCCTTCTTGATCTAGCAAGGGGGAAGGAGAAGTTGATGGAGATCCAGCAGCACGACGGCGTGGTGGTGGAAGTAGCGGGATCCCGGCAGGGCTTCGCCAAGCACAAGCAAGGAGGAAGAGGTGTCACGGGAGGGAGGGAGGCGCCAGGACTTCAGGTGCGGCTGCCCTCCCTCCCCTCCATTATATAAAGGGGCCTAGGGGGGCGCCGGCCCCTTGTAGATCCCATCTAGGGAAGGGGCGGCAGCCCTAGGGGTGGCTTGGCCTCCAAGCCAAGTGGAGGCGCCCCCACCCCTTAGGGTTTCCAACCCTAGGCGCATGGGAGGCCCAAGGGGGATGCACCAGCCCACCAGGGGCTGGTTCCCACGCCCCTTCAGCCCATGGGGCCCTCCGGGATAGGTGGCCCCACCCGATGGACCCCCGGGACCCTTCTGGTGATCCCGGTACAATACCGATGACCCCGAAACTCTCCCGGTGGCCGAAACTGGACTTCCTATATATAAATCTTTACCTCTAGACCATTCCGGAACTCCTCGTGACGTCCGGGATCTCATCCGGGACTCCGAACAACTTTCGGTTAACCG
The DNA here is from genome assembly GCF_018294505.1 of Triticum aestivum. NCBI lineage: Eukaryota > Viridiplantae > Streptophyta > Magnoliopsida > Poales > Poaceae > Triticum > Triticum aestivum. Next base: position 107,169,928 of record NC_057803.1, read on the forward strand.
CATACTAATATCTCTAGCGTCACCGAACCTTAAGTGTGTAGACCCTACGGGTTCGGGAGACATGTAGACATGACCGAGACAACTCTCCGGTCAATAACCAACAGCGGGATCTGGATACCCATGTTGGCTCCCACATGCTCCACGATGATCTCATCGAATGAACCACGATGTCGAGGATTCAATCAATCCCGTATACAATTCCCTTTGTCTACCGATATAGTACTTGCCCGAGATTCGATCGTCGGTATCCCGATACCTTGTTCAATCTCGTTACCGGCAAGTCTCTTTAATCATTCTGTAACACATCATCCCGTGATAAACTCCTTGGTCACATTGTGCACATTATGATGATGTCCTACCGAGTGGGCCCAGAGATACCTCTCCATTTACATGGAGTGACAAATCCCAGTCTCGATTCGTGCCAACCCAACAGACACTTTCGGAGATACCCGCAGTGCACCTTTATAGCCACCCAGTTACGTTGTGACGTTTGGTACACCCAAAGCATTCCTACGGTATCCGGGAGTTGCACAATCTCATGGTCTAAGGAAATGATACCTGACATTATAAAAGCTTTAGCATACAAACTACACGATCTTGTGCTAGGCTTAGGATTGGGTCTTGTCCATCACATCATTCTCCTAATGATGTGATCCCGTTATCAATGACATCCAATGTCCATGGTCAGGAAACCATGACCATCTATTGATCAACGAGCTAGTCAACTAGAGGCTTACTAGGGACATGTTGTGGTCTATGTATTCACACATGTATTACGGTTTCCGGTTAATACAATTATAGCAGGAACAATAGACAATTATCATGAACAAGGAAATACAATAATAACCATTTTATTATTGCCTCTAGGGTATATTTCCAACACATTTATTTTGCAAAAATGAATGATCTGTTGATCAGCGCCGGTGCCTGTGGCAGAATGGAGTAGGCTCCAAAAATGCTGAATTTCATTTTGGAACTTCAGATGACAGAGTAATCGAAAGTCATCGGGTCAACCCCATACATGAATTCTCAGCGGCTGACCCCTTTGCAAAAATTGTGAGGTTTCGAAGCCAGACCTAGAAGCGGTGATACTAGTTTGAACCTCTCTGATATCCATGTTCAGTGCATCAGCGCGAGCGTTTGCAGCTAATGAGCTGAATTAAATTTCTAATGTCAGTTTGAACCTTGTAATCTTCGAATTTGAGCCATATAACTCTGGAATTTGAACCTTGTAACATTTCGAGCTTTTGTGGTACAATCGTTGAAATGGCATTGTATGAGACTCGTATATTGCTAGCACTATTTTGAACTTAATATGCAATGGTCTTAGATTTTATTAACCATTCTAGAATCAGTTTACCTTGTCGATCTCACAGCACATGATCTGTATAGCTAACTCGACTGCGATCTTCGACAATATTGCACACAGTTAGTTTCTTCCATCATGTGCACTATAGAGCGCAGAATTAATTATCGCACTCGAGGGTCCATCATTACCCTTCTATGTAACTTTGAGCTCATAAACCAAGGGTAAACTTATGACTGAAGTCATTCCACACACTTCGTTATTACAAAGCTTTTTGCCAATAAACGTCCACGATTTGTCCCTCTTCTAGCCGATGCATGGCCAAACTAGCCGGGCGGGAAGCTTGCGCGGTAGCGCGGGAACAGGCTCTTCGAGCCCACGCCTGGGATGCGGTATTATCAAGCATGCATTGGATTCCGGAATCCTCTGCTATGAACACCGTGACAAGACATGATGATTACAGGCCGACCAGCCCCCATTTATTACAGCGGCCATTTAACCTACCCTTGTGTCTCTTCAACCTTTTGATTGCGCCCCACCATTGCCAGAAGCACACCCATCACGAGAAATTCTTAGAGGGTATCCTGCGCGGCTCCAATGGCGCTCCGAGCGGTTGCCGACGACGAGCAACAGTTCACCATGCGTGTCGTGGTGGACACCCACGGAAGGTTCATGGACCTCTCGGTGGTGTACACCAACGACTCGGTCTGGGCGGAGCACTCCATCCACATCATGGAGTTGTTGCTTGCCGAGGATAAGTACAAGGTGGTCAGGTTCGACCTCGAGTACACCCGCTCTCGTGCCGGGTCTTGTCCTAAGGTCGCCGTCACCCAGATGTGCATGCGCCACCACGTCCTCGTCTACCCCTATTGCCTGGCCACAAGGCCTTGCGAGCGTTTCGCCAGGTTTGTCAACAACCCCCACTACATGTTTGCTATGGTGGACATCACCAACGATGTAAAGGCACTCGAGAATTCAGGCATCGCCTCCCAGAATATTGTCGACATCCAGGGCCAATACAAGATCAGGGGCAGCAAGGAGCATGAGAAGGACTCACTGGTTCACCTCGCCGAGGCCATCATCGACCCCTACTATAGAGACATGAAGGATTCATGCAACAAGGACAAGCGTGCCTGGCACTCGGCCTGGATGGAGAAACTCGACAAAGCTCACGTCGTGTACGCGGCCAAGGAGGCGTACACGAGCTACGACATGTATAGGCGGATCGTTGACATGAGGAAGTCCCTCCTTCCCCAAAACGGCTAGGGATCCAGCCGGAAGTAGAGCAATAGCAAGCATCGTCGCAACAATAAGTAGATGATTAGATCCTCATTTCTCCTACTTTAGTATGCATGTAATTTCTTTCTTTGGTGTGTGTGGAAATGTTATGTGTGTAGTCACTTGTCTAATTGGCTTAATTTGGTTATGCAATTATGTCTTTTTAAGTATATATGTTGATGCTGTAGACAGAGCGTATATGTTGTGCGGACAAAGAGAATCACATCGCACACAGACTAAATAGTGGAACCCGTCGGTGATGTTTTGACATTTGGTAGCACACAAAGTGTTCCTCCGGTATTCGGGAGTTGCATGATCTCATAGTCATAGGAACATGTATAAGTTATGGAGAAAGCAATAGCAACAAACTAAATGATCATCGTGCTAAGCTAACGGATGGGTCAAGTCAATCACATCATTCTTTAATGATGTGATCCCGTTAATCAAATGACAACTCATGTCTATGGTTAGGAAACATAACCATCATTGATTCGACGAGCTAGTCAAGTAGAGGCATACTAGTGACATTCTATTTGTCTATGTATTCACACATGTACTAAGTTTCCGGTTAATACAATTCTAGCATGAATAATAAACACTTATCATGATATAAGGAAATATAAATAACAACTTTATTATTGCCTCTAGGGCATATTTCCTTCAGTTCCTTAGACCACGAGAGTATCGTATTCACTTCTTACCATATGATGTACTTTGGCGTTGCTCCAACATCATCTTTAACACGATGATCATAATGACAACTTAGAGGTTCATCGGAAAGTTTGACAAGGGGCCAGATAGCTCAAGAGTGAGATTTGCTCCTCCGGCGATGGAGAGATATTCTTAGGGCCCTCTCGGTGTGACACCATCCATCGACGTTTGTCCAGCCATAGGTGACTAGGTCACAGGGCTGCCGGAACATGTCAATGATAAAGAAAAACAAAACCGATAACAAGGAGACCGGTATAGTGAGCATGAGAATGACCCAAGAGGATATCGATATATCTCAACTCGGTTTTTGTAACGTATCGCAAAGCAAAGGGAATAGCGTATGATAACTAATGGTTCACTCGAATGTCTTTCATGTATTCATATGGATCAATATAGATGTTCGCGGTTCTGCTATGGGTCACTGAATGAGAGGGGTTTTGTTTATCTCAATGTTTTACCAAACCTATAGGGTCACAAGCTTAAAGGAATCATGATCTATTGAGTGTTAGTGGAGTGAGAGTTATGAGAAAATATTCTCAAAATAGTTCCAAGAAAAATAAGAAATAGTTTCAAGAAGTTTCGAAAGAGTTTTAGATGTTTCCTGAAATGTTCTGGGAGGTCATGAGAAGGTCCTAGAAACTTTGGTTGATGTCCAGAAGGTTACCGAACCGTACGGATAAACCCAAAGGGTTCTTGGTGCGTGGACACCTTGGCTTGGCCAAGGGGTAAGCCCCACGAGGCTTTAGGTCGGTGCAAAAGTCTTTTTTCGAAAGACAGGGGCCAAACACCAGGTTCCCTGGCATCTGGTCCTAGGCGAGACACCGAGGTTTGTGGCGTTTCATGCTAGAATCCGAAGAGAACTCTTCCTTGTGTTCCAAATTGTCGGCCCCTCCCGAGGTTGTGACCCCATGACTCAACATATAAATAGAGGAGTAGGGGCAACCCCTAGATGATAAGTTTTGGAGCCTTCTCTAGTTCCCTCTTACTCTAGACTAGATCTAGTTCTAGTCATCTCCAATCCTCATAATAGAGAAGCCTTGTGTGGTTCTCTTTTTCTCCCTATAATTTTTCCGCGACGATTAGCTCTAGACGACAAAGCGTTGCCGGACCGTGAAGCCTCTATGCTTGCAAACTGTAGATAGGTTATGCTTTTGGTCTATTGTTCGAGGGATCGTCATCAACGGTTTGAGGGACTTCAAGTATGATCAACACTGACTCTTCTTTCGCTGCAACCCAGAATTGGTAATGATCCGATCTAAAACATTATGCATCTTCATAGTGTTCCTGGTTTGATGGTAGGACGATTTTTTTCTACTACGTTTACCAACACCTAACATATGCCGCTCGACCAGCCAAAAGTGCTGGCACTGATGGAACCGCGCCATCGTGTACAACTCGACGCATCATCGCACATGGATGAATCGTGCGTCCCACCCAAGGAGGATAGGAACCATGGGTCGCCGCCTTCCCCGCCTCCGTCGTAGCTCCACCATGGACGCATGCAATGTCGTCTCCTCCATTTGCCCGCCCGAGATAAGGTCTAGTACCTGGGCGGCGATGGCAGAGCCGCACCACCGTGCCTCTGCGTGCTTGAACCATGCACCGCTCCTGTGCCTCCCCTGCACCGTCGGCACGTGTTTGCTCCGCCTTCGCCTCGCCTAGCAACTAGCAACATTGAGGTCAACGAACACCCCCGATCACCCCAGCGCAAGAGCCTACTACGCACAACCGAGGCTTCTCAAAGAAGATCATCGAGTGGAGACCCGAGCAGAACTTGGCCAACTCCGAAGCTCGTCGCCGTCTCATCCCGGCCCGCGGCAGCCTCCACCGCCACCGCCTCGAGCCCATCCCACCTCTACCAGCCTTCTGTCAAGATCCTTGCTATGTGATCGGACGACAAGAAAAAGCATTTGTTGGGAACACTTGAAAATCCGACGCCTTTACGCTAATGTTTCCCAACGTTCCTGGGTTTTTAACGCACATCGTTCGCGGTAGAGCACCCTGCTCGTCGTTCGAAATTTTGATCTTTTTATTTGTTTTTCTGTCCCTTTTTGTTTGTTATTTGTTTTCGGATTTTTATTTTGAGTTCTTTGCCGAATTGTTTCTTGTTTGCTTGGTTTTGAATGTTTTATTTTGAGTTCTTTTCAGAATTGTTTCTTGTTTGCTTGGTTTTGTATGCTTTTTTTCATTATACCTTTTTTCCTATTATTACACGCCGAACGAATTTTTAATACATGATGATATTTTTTGCATACCAATAATTTTTTACAATGATTTTTTATAATATACATTATACATATTCCAAATACAAATTGAACATTTCTTAATATACGTTGAACATTTTCTTAATATACTTCGAATTTTTTGTAATATATGCTGAAAATTTTTCATACATTTTTTAATTCTTTTGAATATACGGTCAATATATTTTAGAATACAATAAACTTTCTTTAACACACGCAAAACATTTTTGTAATACATGTTGAACTTTTTCTAATATACAATGAACATACTTTAATATACACTAAATTGTTTTTAAACTCATACTGAATAACTTTTAAAAATATGAATTTTATAAATTAAGAGTGTTAAAAACATTTATCTCTGTACAAAAAAGCTGTTTTTTGCCAAAAAAATCAACTAGGTAAACAAATAGGCAAAAACAACTTTTACGCCAAAGTGGGCCGGCCCATTACCAATGCAAGCAGATGTGGATCTACGAATTCCCTATGTGAGAGCAGCCATCCTAAACATACCCGTCGCCATGGCGACTAGGGTTTTCTTTACTCCAGCGGCTCTGCCATCGTTGAGTTTTCCCTTACCTATCCGGTACATGATCTGCGCTGGTCTCCTACCGCCATCCCTCGGGTTGAACAAGGGGACAGCTGGTCCGTCCGCCCGGCCTTGGGGTTTTGGCGACGACGGAGACGACGGCAGTGTCAGATCACCTCGGAGGTTTTCACCTACGTGGTGTTTGGATGCCATGATTGCATCAGAATTGAGTCCAGCGGGCCAAGCGAGGAAGGAGCTAACAGGAGCTGATGCTCAGCCTGGTACAGCTGTAGGCAAAGTCTTGATGTTGCCGGACCTTTTTTTTGATAAACTTCTTCTCCTTTATTCATTCATAAGTAAAGTAGCATTGTTTACAAGTAAAGGGATAACCTCATTAGGGGTGTTATCCATCCAAACACTCGAAGAAGAAAACCTAGCTAACCTTGCTAGTTCATGAGCTACTCGATTATGTTCCCTATTACAATGATCATAAATGACATGGGGAAAACCTAGTGACATGAAATAACAGTCGTTTATAATGGATGAAGCGACTGAAGAAGAGTAGCCTTGGCTCAACACGTTCACCACCTCCACGCTATCCGAATTCACTTCAATCTTACTACATCCGACAGTATTAGAAAGATTCAAACCAAACCTCACTGTAATTGCTTCTGCTATGAACGAGTCGAAGCAAAGGTCCATCTTTTCATTAGCAGCTGCTATAAATTCCCCCCTATGGTCCCGGGTAACTGCTCCAAATGTTGCTGTGAGTGTGTCACTATCAAATCCCGCGTCAAAATTTAATTTCACGTAACCATACTTTGGTTTCAACCAAGCATCTGAACGGACGTGAGCCTTTGGGCTGTAAGAGATGGTATAATTTGCTACTAAGCCTCTCAATGACATATTGATTTGATATGCACTTTGAGTTTCTTCGTCATGTGTCAATTTTCGCCTTTCATACCACAAATACCAAGCCGTCGTTGCTATCGTTTCTCTGAACTTCGGCAAGCCCAACACTTGGATTTGTTGTTCTGGAAGGCACAGAAGATGTGCCAACACAAGATCACCTGCCTTGTCAACTTTCAGTGCATGTTTGATAACAAGCTCAAGACCGAGCATCTTCCACACGTCCATTGCCAATTTGCATTCGAACAACATATGTCTTATGTCATCAGGCCCCTAGTTATAGGCTGGGTAACTCAGATTCATTTTCAAGTGCTTATTAGCCAGGATAGATTGACAGGGAATAGCACTCTGGAGTGCGCGCCACATAAATATTTTTATCATTGCTGGGCAGACTAAGTTCCATACCGAGTCCCATGTATAAGATGGGTTTGAAGCTCCAGCCGTTGATTCCAACTTGTGCCCAAATTGAAATTCCCATTCTGTATGGTATGCAGATCGCACCGTGAAAGTCCCTGACTTTGTCATGTTCCATGCCAGGAAATCTGTCATCTCATGTAATGGTAGTGGAATGGACAAAATCCTTCGAACATCCACTTGCCAGAACATTTGGTTAACCAGCTGCTCATCCCAACTCCTTGTCACCGGATCAATGAGGTTAGAAACTCTAGAAAGAAGATTGTTTCCCCTTGGTGAAATCACCTTTCTTGTTGGGCTATGAGGTATCCAGGGATCATCCCATATGCTAATTTTCTCACCATCACCAACTCTCCAAATATACCCACGTCTGAGCGTATCAACTCCAGCCATAATACTCCGCCATGTATATGAAGCCTTCTTTTTTAAAGTTGCATTCATGAGATCTCCATCAGGAAAATATTTCGCCTTAAGGATCAATGCACACAAAGAGTCCGGGTAGTCAATAAGGCGCCATGCCTGTTTTGCCAGAAGTGCAAGATTAAAGCAGTGAATATCTCTGAAGCCCATACCCCCTTCTTTCTTGGGAATACACATCTTCCACCATGCAAACTAGTGCATCCTCTTATGAGTTGCGTCATCACCCCACCAAAAACGAGATATCGCATCTGTGATTCCTTTACAAATTTTCTTAGGAATTTGAAAGACCGACATCGCATAAGTTGGTATTGCTTGAGCAACAGACTTAATAAGAACTTCTTTCCCTCCTGAAGAGAGACACTTCTCCTTCCACCCCGTAAGCTTCATAATTAACCGATCTATTAGATATTGAAAACTGTCACTTCTAGCAAGTCCAAGAGTAGCAGGCAGTCCCAGATACTTGTCATTTAAGGCCTCGATCATGATATTCAGACAAGAGCAAATATGAGCCTTCATATTTACCTCGGTGCTAGGGCTAAAAAAGATACTTGATTTGTTAACACTAACAAGTTGCCCGGACGCAGCACAATATAAATCCAGAATTGATCTCAAGCACATTGAATTCTGAATATTAGCTTTCATCAAAATTGATGAATCATCAGCACAGAGTAGATTTGTTACCGCAGGTGCATCTCTACAGACCTTGACCCCCATTAAGTCTCCACTCTGTTGCCGGACCTGGTTTTGCTAGCTAGCACCATGGTGCCAAGTTAGGTGGACCACGCGGGGAAGGAACTGCTGGCTAGGATTGATCTGAACATGACAGTATCAACGACAATGAAAGATGCACGTAGCTTGGGGCTGTTCACCAATCAGGATTGTTGAGTATAATGTTTATTAGGAAAGACGAGATAGATTAGGATTTGTTCTGGCTTGTCTTGTACTTCAAATACATCATGTACTCCTATATATATACCCACGAGGCTCAAGCAATACAACAAACTATTCCACCAATCCTCTCTTCCTTCTAACATAGTATCTATCGCAAGTCGGTCCTAAACCCTAGCCGCCGCCGCTTCCGCACCCACGCGCTGCCCCCGGGGCGGTCGGCCTCCATGACCGTCGGCGGGGGCCGCGCCGCCCGTACCTAGGGTTCGTCCGCCGGCCTGTTGGCCGGCTGCCCTAGAGAGTCTTTTTCTCGAGCCCTTGCTCCGGGTTTTTTTTGCTCTCTCGCCGGTTGCTTTGATCGGCGTTTTTCTTTTTGGTTTTCCGATCTAATCTTGATCAGTTTGCATCGTCCGCCGCCGCCGTCGACCCTGTGCGCCTCTACTCCGACCCCGGCGCGACCAGTCGGCCTCTCCTCCGACCTGGCGGCCACGCGCGCCGAGGCGGCCCTAAAGGAAATATGCCCTAGAGGCAATAATAAAGTTATTATTTATTTCCTTATTTCATGATAAATGTTTATTATTCATGCTAGAATTGTATTAACCGGAAACATAATACATGTGTGAATACATAGACAAACAGAGTGTCACTAGTATGCCTCTACTTGACTAGCTCGTTAATCAAAGATGGTTATGTTTCCTAACCATAGACAAAGAGTTGTTATTTGATTAACGGGATCACATCATTAGGAGAATGATGTGATTGACTTGACCCATTCCGTTAGCTTAGCACTCGATCGTTTAGTATGTTGCTATTGCTTTCTTCATGACTTATACATGTTCCTATGACTATGACATTATGCAACTCCCATTTACCGGAGGAACACTTTGTGTGCTACCATACGTCACAATGTAACTGGGTGATTATAAAGGAGCTCTACAGGTGTCTCCAAAGGTACATGTTGGGTTGGCGTATTTCGAGATTAGGATTTGTCACTCCGATTGTCGGAGAGGTATCTCTGGGCCCTCTCGGTAATGCACATCACCTAAGCCTTGCAAGCAATGCAACTAAATAAGTTAGTTACGAGATGATGTATTACGGAACGAGTAAAGAGACTTGCCGGTAACGAGATTGAACTAGGTATTGATATATCGACGATCGAATCTCGGGTAAGTAACATACCGATGACAAAGGGAACAACGTATGTTGTTATGCGGTCTGACCGACAAAGATCTTCGTAGAATATGTGGGAGCCAATATTAGCATCCAGGTTCCGATATTGGTTATTGACCGGAGACATGTCTCAGTCATGTCTACATTGTTCTCGAACCTGCAGGGTCCGCACGCTTAAGGTTTCGATGACGGTTATATTATGAGTTTATGAGGTTTGATGTACCGAAGTTGGTTCGGAGTCCCGGATATGATCGCGGACATAACGAGGAGTCTTGAAATGGTTGAGACATAAAGATTGATATATTGGACGGCTACATTCAGACACCGGAAGTGTTTCGAGGAAGTTTCAGATAAAACCGGAGTACCGGGGGTTACCGGAACCCCCCCCCGGGGGGTTAATGGGCCTCATGGGCCTAAAGTGGAGAAGAGGAGGGGCTGCCAGGGCAGGCCGCGCGCCCCCTCTCCCAATAGTCCGAATTGGACAAGGATGGAGGGGCGGCGCCCCCCCCCCCTTTCCTTCCTCTCCTCTCTCCCTTCCTTCCCCCTCTCCTACTTGGACAAGGAAAGGGAGGGGAGTCCTACTCCCGGTAGGAGTAGGACTCCTCTTGCGCGCCTCCTACTAGGGCCGGCCGCATCCCCCCTTGGCTCCTTTATATACGGAGGTAGGGGGCACCCCTAGACACACAAGTTGATCCACGTGATTGTTTTCTTAGCCGTGTGCGGTGCCCCCTTCCACCATAATCCTCGATAATATTGTAGCGGTGCTTAGGCGAAGCCCTGCGACGGTAGAACATCAAGATCGTCACCACGCCGTCGTGTTGACGGAACTCTTCCCCGACACTTTGCTGGATCGGAGTCCGGGGATCGTCATCGAGCTGAACGTGTGCTAAAACTTGGAGGTGCCGTAGTTTCGGTGCTTGATTGGTCGGGCCGTGAAGACGTACGACTACATCAACCGCGTTGTGCTAACGCTTCCGCTGTCGATCTACAAGGGTACGTAGATCACACTCTCCCCTCTCGTTGCTATGCATCACCATGATCTTGCGTGTGCGTAGGATTTTTTTTGAAATTACTACGTTTCCCAACAGTGGTATCCGAGCCTAGGTTTTATGTGTTGATGTTATATGCACGAGTAGAACACAAGTGAGTTGTGGGTGATATAAGTCATACTGCTTACCAGCATGTCATACTTTGGTTCGGCGGTATTGTTGGACGAAGCGGCCCGGACCGACATTACGCGTAGGCGTACGCTTACGCGAGACCGGTTCTCCCGACGTGCTTTGCACAAAGGTGGCTAGCGGGTGTTAGTTTCTCCAACTTTAGTTGAACCAAGTGTGGTTACGCCCGGTCCTTGCGAAGGTTAAAACAGCACCAACTTGACAAACTATCGTTGTGGTTTTGATGCGTAGGTAAGATTGGTTCTTGCTTAAGCCCGTAGCAGCCACGTAAAACTTGCAACAACAAAGTAGAGGACGTCTAACTTGTTTTTGCAGGGCATGTTGTGATGTGATATGGTCAAGACATGATACTAAATTTTATTGTATGAGATGATCATGTTTTGTAACTGAGTTATCGGCAACTGGCAGGAGCCATATGGTTGTCGCTTTATTGTATGCAATGCAACTGCGCTGTAATGCTTTACTTTATCACTAAGCGGTAGCGATAGTCGTGGAAGCATAAGATTGGCGAGACGACAACGATGCTACGATGGTGATCAAGGTGTCGCGCCGGTGACGATGGTGATCGTGATGGTACTTCGGAGATGGAGATCACAAGTACAAGAAGATGATGGCCATATCATATCACTTATATTGATTGCATGTGATGTTTATCTTTTATGCATCTTATCTTGCTTTGATTGACGGTAGCATTATAAGATGATCTCTCACTAAATTTCAAGATAAAAGTGTTCTCCCTGAGTATGCACCGTTGCCAAAGTTCGTCGTGCCCAGACACCACGTGATGATCGGGTGTGATAAGCTCTACGTCCATCTACAACGGGTGCAAGCCAGTTTTGCACACGCAGAATACTCAGGTTAAACTTGACGAGCCTAGCATATGCAGATATGGCCTCGGAACACTGAGACCGAAAGGTCGAGCGTGAATCATATAGTAGATATGATCAACATAGCGATGTTCACCATTGAAAACTACTCCATTTCACGTGATGATCGGTTATGGTTTAGTTGATTTGGATCACGTAATCACTTAGAAGATTAGAGGGATGTCTTTCTAAGTGGGAGTTCTTAAGTAATATGATTAATTGAACTTAAATTTATCATGAACTTAGTACCTGATAGTATCTTGCTTGTTTATGTTTGATTGTACATAGATGGCCCGTGCTGTTGTTCCGTTGAATTTTAATGCGTTCCTTGAGAAAGCAAAGTTGAAAGATGATGGTAGCAATTACACAGACTGGGTCCGTAACTTGAGGATTATCCTCATTGCTGCACAGAAGAATTACGTCCTGTAAGCACCGCTGGGTGCCAGGCCTGCTGCTGCAGCAACACCAAATGTTATGAACGTCTGGCAGAGCAAAGCTGATGACTACTCGATAGTTCAGTGTGCCATGCTTTATGGCTTGGAATCGGGACTTCAACGACGTTTTGAATGTCATGGAGCATATGAGATGTTCCAGGAGTTGAAGTTAATATTTCAAGCAAATGCCCGGATTGAGAGATATGAAGTCTCCAATAAGTTCTATAGCTGCAAGATGGAGGAGAATAGTTCTGTCAGTGAGCATATACTCAAAATGTCTGGGTATAATAATCACTTGATTCAATTGGGAGTTAATCTTCCAGATGATTGCGTCATTAACAGAATTCTCCAATCACTGCCACCTAGCTACAAGAGCTTCGTGATGAACTATAATATGCAAGGGATGAATAAGACTATTCCCGAGCTCTTCGCAATGCTAAAAGTTGCGCAGGTAGAAATCAAAAAAGGAGCATCAAGTGTTGATGGTCAACAAGACCACTGGTTTCAAGAAAAAGGGCAAAGGGAAGAAGAAGGGGAACTTCAAAAGGAACAGCAAGCAAGTTGATGCTCAAGAGAAGAAACCCAAATCTGGACCTAAGCCTGAAACTGAGTGCTTCTACTGCAAGCAGACTGGTCACTGGAAGCGGAACTGCCCGAAGTATTTGGCGGATAAGAAGGATGGCAAGGTGAACAAAGGTATATGTGATATACATGTTATTGATGTGTACCTTACTAGAGCTCGCAGTAGCACCTGGGTATTTGATACTGGTTCTGTTGCTAATATTTGCAACTTGAAACAGGGACTATGGATTAAGCGAACACTGGCGAAGGACGAGGTGACGATGCGCGTGGGAAATGGTTCCAAAGTCGATGTGATCGCGGTCGGCACGCTACCTCTACATCTACCATCGGGATTAGTATTAGACCTAAATAATTGTTATTTGGTGCCAGCGTTGAGCATGAACATTATATCTGGATCTTGTTTGATGCGAGACGGTTATTCATTTAAATCAGAGAATAATGGTTGTTCTATTTATATGAGTAATATCTTTTATGGTCATGCACCCTTGAAGAGTGGTCTATTTTTGATGAATCTCGATAGTAGTGATACACATATTCATAATGTTGAAGCCAAAAGATGCAGAGTTGATAATGATAGTGCAACTTATTTGTGGCACTGCCGTTTAGGTCATATCGGTGTAAAACGCATGAAGAAACTCCATACTGATGGACTTTTGGAACCACTTGATTATGAATCACTTGGTACTTGCGAACCGTGCCTCATGGGCAAGATGACTAAAACACCGTTCTCCGGTACTATGGAGAGAGCAACAGATTTGTTGGAAATCATACATACAGATGTATGTGGTCCAATGAATGTTGAAGCTCGTGGCGGATATCGTTATTTTCTCACCTTCACAGATGATTTAAGCAGATATGGGTATATCTACTTAATGAAACATAAGTCTGAAACATTTGAAAAGTTCAAAGAATTTCAGAGTGAAGTTGAAAATCATCGTAACAAGAAAATAAAGTTTCTATGATCTGATCGTGGAGGAGAATATTTGAGTTACGAGTTTGGTCTACATTTGAAACAGTGTGGAATAGTTTCGCAACTCACGCCACCTGGAACACCACAGCGTAATGGTGTGTCTGAACATCGTAATCGTACTTTACTTGATATGGTGCGATCTATGATGTCTCTTACAGATTTACCGCTATCATTTTGGGGTTATGCTCTAGAGATAGCCACATTCACGTTAAATAGGGCACCATCAAAATCTGTTGAGACGACGCCTTATGAACTGTGGTTTGGCAAGAAACCAAAGTTGTCGTTTCTAAAAGTTTGGGGCTACGATGCTTATGTGAAGAAACTTCAGCCTGATAAGCTCGAACCCAAATCAGAGAAATGTGTCTTCATAGGATACCCAAAAGAGACTGTTGGGTACACCTTCTATCACAGATCCGAAGGCAAGACATTTGTCGCTAAGAATGGATCCTTTCTGAAGAAGGAGTTTCTCTCGAAAGAAGTGAGTGGGAGGAAAGTAGAACTTGATGAGGTAACTGTACCTGCTCCCTTATTGGAAAGTAGTACATCGCAGAAACAGGTTTCTGTGACACCTACACCAATTAGTGAGGAAGCTAATGATAATGATCATGAAACTTCGGAACAAGTTACTACTGAACCTCGTAGATCAACCAGAGTAAGATCCGCACTAGAGTGGTATGGTAATCCTGTTCTGGAAGTCATGCTACTAGATCATGATGAACCTACGAACTATGAAGAAGCGATGGTGAGCCCAGATTCCGCAAAATGGCTCGAAGCCATGAAATCTGAGATGGGATCCATGTATGAAAACAAAGTATGGACTTTGGTTGACTTGCCCAATGATCGGCAAGCAATTTAGAATAAATGGATCTTCAAGAAGAAGACTGGCGCTGACGGTAATGTTACTGTCTACAAAGCTCGACTTGTCGCAAAAGGTTTTCGACAAGTTCAAGGGATTGACTACGATGAGACCTTCTCACCCGTAGCGATGCTTAAGTCTGTCCGAATCATGTTAGCAATTGCCGCATTTTATGATTATGAAATTTGGCAGATGGATGTCAAAACTGCATTCCTGAATGGATTTCTGGAAGAAGAGTTGTATATGATGCAGCCGGAAGGTTTTGTCGATCCAAAGGGAGCTAACAAAGTGTGCAAGCTCCAGCGATCCATTTATGGACTGGTGCAAGCCTCTCGGAGTTGGAATAAACGCTTTGATAGTGTGATCAAAGCATTTGGTTTTGTACAGACTTTTGGAGAAGCCTGTATTTACAAGAAAGTGAGTGGGAGCTCTGTAGCATTTCTGATATTATATGTAGATGACATATTACTAATCGGAAATGATATAGAATTTCTGGATAGCATAAAGGGATACTTGAATAAGAGTTTTTCAATGAAAGACCTCGGTGAAGCTGCTTACATATTAGGCATTAAGATCTATAGAGATAGATCAAGACGCTTAATTGGACTTTCACAAAGCACATACCTTGACAAAGTTTTGAAAAAGTTCAAAATGGATCAAGCAAAGAAAGGATTCTTGCCTGTGTTACAAGGTGTGAAATTGAGTAAGACTCAATGCCCGACCAATGCAGAAGATAGAGAGAAAATGAAAGATGTTCCCTATGCTTCAGCCATAGGCTCTATCATGTATGCAATGCTGTGTACCAGACCTGATGTGTGTCTTGCTATAAGTCTAGCAGGGAGGTACCAAAGTAATCCAGGAGTGGATCACTGGACAGCGGTCAAGAACATCCTGAAATACCTGAAAAGGACTAAGGATATGTTTCTCATATATGGAGGTGAAAAAGAGCTCATCGTAAATGGTTACGTTGATGCAAGCTTTGACACTGATCCGGACGATTCTAAATCGCAAACCGGATACGTATTTACATTAAACGGTGGAGCTGTCAGTTGGTGCAGTTCTAAACAAAGCGTTGTGGCGGGATCTACATGTGAAGCGGAGTACATAGCTGCTTCGGAAGCAGCAAACGAAGGAGTCTGGATGAAGGAGTTCATATCCGATCTAGGTGTCATACCTAGTGCATCGGGTCCAATGAAAATCTTTTGTGACAATACTGGTGCAATTGCCTTGGCAAAGGAATCCAGATTTCACAAGAGAACCAAGCACATCAAGAGACGCTTCAATTCCATCCGGGATCTAGTCCAGGTGGGAGACATAGAGATTTGCAAGATACATACGGATCTGAATGTTGCAGACCCATTGACTAAGCCTCTTCCACGAGCAAAACATGATCAGCACCAAAGCTCCATGGGTGTTAGAATCATTACTGTGTAATCTAGATTATTGACTCTAGTGCAAGTGGGAGACTGAAGGAAATATGCCCTAGAGGCAATAATAAAGTTATTATTTATTTCCTTATTTCATGATAAATGTTTATTATTCATGCTAGAATTGTATTAACCGGAAACATAATACATGTGTGAATACATAGACAAACAGAGTCTCACTAGTATGCCTCTACTTGACTAGCTCGTTAATCAAAGATGGTTATGTTTCCTAACCATAGACAAAGAGTTGTTATTTGATTAACAGGATCACATCATTAGGACAATGATGTGATTGACTTGACCCATTCCGTTAGCTCAGCACTCGATCGTTTAGTATGTTGCTATTGCTTTCTTCATGACTTATACATGTTCCTATGACTATGAGATTATGCAACTCCCGTTTACCGTAGGAACACTTTGTGTGCTACCAAACGTCGCAACGTAACTGGGTGATTATAAAGGAGCTCCATAGGTGTATCCAAAGGTACATGTTGGGTTGGCGTATTTCGAGATTAGGATTTGTCACTTCGATTGTCGGAGAGGTATCTCTAGGCCCTCTCGGTAATGCACATCACCTAAGCCTTGCAAGCAATGCAACTAAATGAGTTAGTTGCGAGATGATGTATTACGGAACGAGTAAAGATACTTGCTGGTAACGAGATTGAACTAGGTATTGATATACCGATGATCGAATCTCGGGCAAGTAACATACCGATGACAAAGGGAACAACGTATGTTTTTATGCGGTCTGACCGATAAAGATCTTCGTAGAATATGTGGGAGCCAATATGAGCATCCAGGTTCCGCTATTGGTTATTGACCGGAGACATGTCTCGGTCATGTCTACATTGTTCTCGAACCCATAGGGTCCGCACGCTTAAGGTTTCGATGATAGTTATATTATGAGTTTATGAGTTTTGATGTACCGAAGTTGGTTCGGAGTCCCGGATATGATCGCGGACATAACGAGGAGTCTCGAAATGGTTGAGACATAAAGATTGATATATTGGACGGCTATATTCAGACACCGGAAGTGTTCCGAGGAAGTTTCGGATAAAACTGAAGTACCGGGGGGTTACCGGAACCCCCCGGAGGGTTAATGGGCCTCATGGGCCTAAAGTGGAGAAGAGGAGGGGCTGCCAGGGCAGGCCGCGCGCCCCCTCTCCCCCTAGTCCGAATTGGACAAGGAGGGAGGGGCGGCGCCCCCCATTTCCTTCCTCTCCTCTCTCCCTTCCTTCCCCCTCTCCTACTTGGACAAGGAAAGGGAGGGGAGTCCTACTCCCGGTAGGAGTAGGACTCCTCCTGCGCGCCTCCTACTAGGGCTGGCCGCACCCCCCTTGGCTCCTTTATATACGGAGGCAGGGGCACCCCTAGACACACAAGTTGATCCACGTGATTGTTTTCTTAGCCGTGTGCGGTGCCCCCTTCCACCATAATCCTCCATAATATTGTAGCGGTGCTTAGGCGAAGCCCTGTGACGGTAGAACATGAAGATCGTCACCACGCCGTCGTGCTGACGGAACTCTTCCCCGACACTTTTCTGGATCGGAGTCCGGGGATCGTCATCGAGCTGAACGTGTGCTAAAACTCAGAGGTGTCGTAGTTTTGGTGCTTGATCGGTCGGGCTGTGAAGACGTACGATTACATTAACCGCGTTGTGCTAATGCTTCCATTGTCGATCTATAAGGGTACGTAGATCACACTCTCCCCTCTCGTTGCTATGCATCACCATGATCTTGCGTGTGCGTAGGAATTTTTTTGAAATTACTACGTTTCCCAACAGGCCCGTCAGGGCCAGCCGCCGTCCGCGCGTCGGTCCGCCCGTCGCCCTGTGCCGGCCGTCACCCCCTGCTCCGACCGGGACACCTACATCGCCCCGACACGGCGGCCTTGCGCTATGCGATGGCCAATAATAGCCGTCGCTCGCACGCCGGCCTGCCCATCGATCCACATCACCCGCCTCCGTTGCGTCTGCACGGTGGCCCGACGGTCTACCTCGCCGGCCTCGTCCTCGGCTGCGTCGGGACGACTTCGTCTGGCTCGTCGGCTGCCTCAACTCGGGCGCCGCTGCTCCATTGGTCGCTCCGGCCTTGCTGTCCGGGCACCAACCTTGCTTTGGCAGCCTGGGTGCCCGTGCTGACAAGCAAGTCCGCACGACGTCCCATGCCGTCCGTAGTCGCCGGTTTCATCTCAGACTCCGTCGTCACCACGCCTCCAGCGAGTGGCGTCCCTGACCTCGCACGCGATCGGCTTGATCACCCGCTCGCCGCCGCCATCCACCTCATCTCCGTCGTGCAACCGACCTGGCCCGTCGGTTACGCGCGCCTCCGCAGGTCCCGTGAAGATCGTCCCCGAGTTCAGCGCGCCTCTCCACCGATCGAGTATCAGGCTGCCACTGCGTCGCCCCGTCAGGCCGCAGCGCCGCCGCCCCGTGGTTCTCCTCGCGGCTGCATCGACTCGTGCGTCGCCCCTTTGGGCGGTAGTGTCGCGATACGCGGTCCCCACCGCCGCCCTAAGGCCGTCCTCGCAGTTGCACCAACTCACGAACCGCCGTTGTGTCGCCCCTTCGGGCCACAGCGTCGCGGCCCGCGGTCCCTGCCACCGCCCAGAGGTCTTCCCGCCATCGCCCCGACCCGCCTGCCGCCGCTGCGTCGCCCACTCGGGCTGTAGCACTGCGGCCCGCGTTCCGCTCCGCCGTCACAGCGCGTCGACCTCCCGTGGTATGCGCCGTGCCGTCTTCCTTGGCGCGGGAACGCCACCGTCCACGCCGATCTTCGTCACACTGTCAGGGTTCTTCGCCTACTTCGAGCACCGCCGCCGCACTCCTAATCTCGCCGCCGCCGCTCTTCTTTGGCCGCCGCCGCTACCTTTGAAGCCACCACCGCCGCCCGTCCATCCCCTTCGTCTTCGTCCAAGCACCAGCCTGTCGCCAGCGTCGCCGTCATCTACCCCGACCACTTCGTCTACTCCGACCACCGTTGGTGACATCGGCCCCGCGCCGATGGATGCTGCAATCATCATCGAGTTCTTCTCTGCTGGCCCCTCCGACTTCTCCGACATGGTGTACAGCTCGTGCAGGTCCCTCGTCTATGCATGCCCGATGCTGGCAACACCTATGCGTGCCTTCATCCACGACGTGTCCCCGGGCCTGGCAAGCCTGGTCGGCGCTTTGTCAACTTTGTCTTCGTCAGTCTACGCATGCCCGGTGCTGCCAACACCGGTGCGTGCCTTCGTCCATGATGTGTCTCCGGGCTTGGCAAACCCACTGCGACGCGTCGTCAACCACATCTTCTTCCCGGCGCACCACTACCTCGAGACCACTGCGCCCATGCTAACTCGGCGCCCCCTTGCGCCTGCGGCTCCACAGCGACTTCCTCGACACCGGCCACCCCGACTCGACATCGACCACGTCATTCTTCGCACGACTACCTCGACCACGGCTCCACCACCCACGCTCTCGGCTACATCAACAAACGGCACAAAGGGCTACCGCCTGCTTGAGCAACCTCGTTGGTTTTCACTCCAGCCACGACTCCGCGATGCGTCGACCGTTACGACTATGGTGGGGTGTTCGTTGGCTTGCCTTCGGATTCTTCTCCAGCCTCACCGTCTGTGTCGCTACCGTTGTGACTGCGGGGGGATGTTGAGTATAATGTTTATTAGGAAAGACGAGATAGACTAGGATTTGTTCGGGCTTGTCTTGTACTCCAAGTAGATCATGTACTCCTATATATATGCCCACGAGGCTCAAGCAATACAACAAACTATTCCACCAATCCTCTCTCCCTTCTAACAAGGATAATGGTACACCGGCGTCGGAGCCGCCGGCGGTAGCGGCCTACGTTTATGCGAGTGCACTTGTAGCCATGGTGGCAGCAGCGGAAGAAATTGAAGGAGGGAAGAACACAAAGAATGAGACATCGGCGGGCTCCTCTTGGGAGCACCACCGGGCGCAGTGAGTATCATCAGCTGGAATTGTCGAGGTGTGGGCAAAGCCTCGACAATTCGCGAACTTCACAAGATCACGAAGAAATTTGTCCCTACCTTGCTTTGTATAGTATAAACACAAGTTGACAAGGCAAGGGTGGAGAGTTTAGCTAGTTCTATTGGATTTGATAAATGTTGTGTTGTTAGCAGTGTTGGTAGGAGCGGAGGAATTGGATTGTTTTGGAATAATGCAATAGATGTTGAACTTTTGGGATACTCTGACTATCATCTTGATTATGCTATGAGGGAGCCGGGTTTTGACCCATGGAGACTAATAATGATTTACGGGGAGGACCAAACGCATCTCCGTTATCAGACGTGGGACACAATGATAAACATTGCAAGTTCAAGCACCCTCCCATGGCTCTTTATGGGTGATTTTAACGAAGTCTTATGTCCGGAGGAACATGAAGGGATAGTAGAACAAAGCAATGCTCAGATCCAAGGATTTTGGGATGCGATTGATGTTTGCATGTTGATGGACATTGGGTTCAAAGGACGATTTTGGACATTTGAGAAGAAGGTTTCAGGAGGCACTTTCACGCGGGTTCGGCTGGATAGGGCTCTTAGATCTACCCAATGGTGTGCTCAGTTTCCTTTTGCATCACTAAATCATTTAACAGCGGCAACTTCGGATCATGGCCCTATTCAACTAGAGTTTAACAGAGATGTTGATACGCGGACGGCAAGCAACAAAATCGTCCGTTATGAGGTAGCATGGGAGACTCATGGGAATCTAAAGGAGACGATAATGTCGGCTTGGTCGTCTACGGCGGCGAGCACACAGCAGAGGAGATCAAACAGAAGCTATCTAACCTATCTAGCAGCTTGCAAAGCTGGGATAGGAGGACCTTTGGTTCGGTCTGGAGGGAAATGAAGGGTTTAAATAAGAAGCTGGAGGAGCTCTGCAGCAGCCCTGATCGCATGAGCCTGAGTCATGCAGAACAGAAGATCAATGAACTCTTAGTTGAGCTCTATCACAGAGAAGAAATTCTATGGCAACAACGATCGAGAATACAACGGCTATCTGCGGGTGATAGAAACACAATTTTTTTCATATGCGGGCAAGCATGAGGAGGAAGAAGAACATGATCAGGGCTCTGATGAATTCTTTAGGGATATAGATTGGTGATCCAGCAGAGCTTAAATCAATGGTAACAAAATTTTATAAAACTCTTTACACCTCGAAGGGTGTGAATGATATGGAGGCAGTGCTCAACCATGTACCCAGGAAAGTTACCAGGGAGATGAATGCAAGTTTATGTGCAGATTATAGAGAGGAAGAGGCGAAAACAGCATTGTTTCAGATGTTCCCAACTAAATCACCTGGGCCAGATGGCTTTCCTGCGCATTTTTATCAGAGGCACTGGGATGTATGTATTGAAGAGGTGACAAAGGCTGTTCCGCGTATTGTTAGAGGGGAGAAAAGTGCAGAATGTATCAATGAAACTTTTCTGGTACTTATTCCAAAGGTAATGAGCCCATCTTTGTTATCTCAATTCCACCCCATTAGTTTGTGCAATGTTTTGTACAAAATTGCCTCCAAGGTTTTGGCAAACAGGTTGAAGCAGATTTTACCAGACATAATGTTAGAAGAACAGTCAGCCTTTGTGCCAGGGAGACTGATAACTGACAACATTATTACTGCTTGTGAGTGTCTGCACTTTATGAATAGGAGCAAGTCAAAGAATAACAACCATTGTGCTTTAAAACTTGATATGATGAAGGCCTATGACAGGCTTGAATGGGACTATCTTCAGGCAATGACGATAAAGCTTGGCTTTGCAGAACAATGGTAAATGTGGTTACGAATATGATCAAGTCAGTCTCATTTTCAGTTCTTTTCAATGGAGAGCAATTGGAGCAATTTAAACCCACTAGAGGTATTCGGCAGGGAGACCCGATCTCCCCTTATCTGTTTTTGATTGCAGCGGAGGGCCTTTCATGCCTACTAAAATCCGTTCTCAGTCGTCAGCTTTTGTTGTAGTTTAGGTGGCGCCGACAGCCCCGGTTGTCAACCACTTGCTTTTTGCTGACGATGGCCTACTGCTATCCAAGGCTAGTGATACGTCTCCAACATTTCTATCTTTTCTCATGCTTTTCCTCTTGTTTTGTACTCTAATTTGCATCATTTGAATGAAACTAACCCCGGACTGACGCTGTTTTCAACAGAACTACCATGGTGTTGTTTTTGTGCAGAAATGAAAGTTCTCGAAATGGAACGAAACTTTTAGAGGGAAATAAACATCAGAGGGAGGTGCACCAGGTGGACACAACCCACCTGGGCACGCCAGCACCCCCAGGCGCGCCCTGGTGGGTTGTGGTCCCCACGTGCCCCCCTCACTTATCTCTTTAGCCCACATCATCACTTACCTCCAAAAAAATTCCCCATTGCTCTCTCTCCCGTGTACTTGAGCTCAAACCCGCGGATTTCGATCTCTTTGCATGAAGCTCCATTTCCAAAACTGTTTTAGGGGATTGTTGCTTGGTATGTGACTCCACCATTTGTCCAATTAGTTTTTGTTTTAGTGGCTTATACTTTGAATAATTAGCTACTCTTGGTACTACTGTAGATGTGCTTGCATGTTGAATTCTTAGTGTTCCAAGTAGTTTGAATGCTTGCTATGGCCTCTATGTATCCCTATGAGTAGTTTCTATCAATCTTACAAAGTTTTGTTGACAAATTTTTGTCACTCCAAATTTTTTATTTTCAGAAAATTGTTCGCGAACATGAATATCTTCAGGAAGTTTGGCTCTAAGAAGAACTCCAAGGGTGTTACTGGGAAGTCTTCTGACACTGATCTCCACCCTCGGAGGTTGGCGGAGGTACGGTCATGCGAATGGCCGCACATCCCATTCCTGCAAGAGGCTGGAATTCTCGAGGAATTCATGGAATATATTGCCAACGCCGGCCTCACCAACTTCATCACAGATAAGTGTGACCAGCACCAAATCATCACAAACATCTTTGTTCAGAGATTTACTTTCTTGCCTAGAAATAATCCTCCTGAAGTGAGCTTTCATTTATATGCTGAAAACCATCAGATACCACTTACTGAGTTTTGTGACATATGCATGATCCCGTCTGATGGGAGCTTGGCTGAGCCTAGGCCGGCCGAGATTGAGGCCTTTTATCGCACTCTGACAGTGGGTGATGAGAGAGGAGTGTCAGCCATCACTGCCGTTGGCTTAGATTTTCCCATTGTTCATTACTTTGCACTTTTTATTGCCAAATGCTTGCTTGCTAGGGAGAAGGTGGGTGCACTTAGTTCACCAGACCTTGCTGTTTTACATCGTGCACTGGAGGGCGACAACATGCATAGCTTGGGAGCTATTGTGGCTCGTCGCCTCCATCTTAATAAAACTCAGGGCAAAATACATGGTGGGATTTTTTGCCACTCGTTTGGCAGCTCATTTTGAGGTAGCAATACGCCCTCATGATTTCCCTCTGACCAAAGTTTACTTAGACCATGCAACCATGGATCACCACCATTTTACTGATATCGAATCTCCTCACATCCCTATTCCGTATAACCTGGTTTTTAGTGTGAGGACTCATGATGTTATTCCATTGCCTGCTCCTGCTTTATTTGATCCTGTTGCCAGGGGCGGACATAGGATTATGCCTGCAGACATCATCGCCTATCGGAATGCTTAGGCCGCTGAGGAGGCAGCACAGGAGGAGCCTCCATAGTGGTATTAGTGGATGCCTGCTCCTCAGTAGTGGGATGAGTGGATGCCTGCTCCTCAGGATCCATACTACCCTGTAGGATACTGATCGATTACCAAGTTAGGCCAAAAGCCTAAGCTTGGGGGAGTACGCGTCTCTCACCGACATTACATTCATGTCCACTTATTCCATTTGTCGGTGTTCACACTTTTTCATTGTATCATCCATGCTTAGATTTATTTTCTTGCTTTCTTCTTGTGTGTTTGAAAAACTTTAGAAAAATAAAAAAATAGTTGTAGTTAATTTACTTTCTATGCATGCTTAGTAGTAGTACTAAAAATAAAATCCAAAAAGATTTCCTTGTTCTTCTCTTTCTTGTTGGGAGCTTTCCCGTGTAAATAATTTTTCTCGTTTGTGCTTTTCCCTTTTATTTTCTTTGTAAAGAAAACCAAAAACTCCAAAAATATTTCAGTGTGTTTCTCTAAATTTCTTTTTCTTTTTATTCGAGTTGTATCGAGGAGAAGACCACGATAAAAATGTTGAGTGACTCTCATATGAATAATAGTTAAACTAATAAAGAGCAACCCATTTTACCTTGTCTTCTCCTGTTGAATAAAATATTCACAGATTCCAGCTTAGTCCATGGCACTCTTACACAATTATTATTTTCATATCATTCGGTCATGCAAGTGAAAGGCAATAATGACGACATTCGATGAACTGTTCGTGGCAAAGAGAAACTGGTATGAACTCGACTTGTTCTGTCTGTGTAAATATGTTTAACCTAGTACCCATGATTCGGCCCATTATGATTAAACATGTTTGCAATGACAATTAGAGATTATAGTTTATCATGCCATGCATAAGTAGCTGGGAGTTAATAATGATTTATCTTGGATATCAACATAGTGTTAAGATGATTGTGATGTAGTATGATGATATGGTATCCTCCTCTGAATGTTCAAGTGTCTTGACTTGGTACATGTTCATGCATGTAGTTGAATCAAAACCAACATAGCCTCTATAATGTTTATGTTCATGGTGTTCATATCCTACTCATGCTAGTGTCCAATGTTACTTATGCATAATGCATGGTTATGATCATTGTTGCTCTCTAGCTAGCCGCTTCTCAATCTTAATTGCTAGCCTTCGCATGTACTAAGTGGGAACTCTGCTTGTACATCAAAACCTTGAACCCAAAGTTATTACAGATGAGTCCACCATACCTACCTATATACGGTATTACCCTGCCGTCCTAAGTAAATTTGCATGTGCCACCTCTAAAAACTTCTAAAAAATTATCCGTTTTGTGTGCCTGGATCGTTCATGGAACGACAGGAGGTGGTCGATATCTTCCGTGCTAAGCGGGTTATTCTCAGGTCGAGTGTTTATTCAATTGCCATCGCACGAGAAACTGGGCGGTAATAGGGATGCCCAGTCCCAAACTGCAAACATGAAAAAGAGTTCATCTATGAAATAATTAAACAAAAACTCCCAATGGAGTCAAAACCTTTACTTTTACCGCTTGGGAACCGCCACTAGCGTGCTTAGCATGGAAGATATTGATAACTGATGCTCGTGAAGTGAATAAGAAGGGTGCATGTCTCAAAATACCATTTATCTCAGTTTTAAAAACTAAGCTCTGGCACCTCTACAAATCACTACTTCCCTCTGCGAAGGGACTTTCTATTTACTTTTATGTTGTGTCATCACCTTCTAAAAAAAACAAGTGCCAGAAACTAAGTAGAGCACAGCTGTCATGATTTATGCATTGTGTGTAGCTAATGTTGGGTGCATCACGACTGGATCTTTTCTACCATGAATTACAATGTTTAGTCACTGCTTGAACTTTGGAGGTGCTCTGCATTTATGTTTTGCGGTCGCAGAAAGGGCTAGCGAGATACCATTATTGTCATATCATATCATGATTGTTTTGACAACATGTTGCTGTTTGAGATATCTTATTATTGCTCGCTAGCTGATTATGTCATTGATATGAGTCATTATAATCTTTAAGAGTTATTGTTGACAT
Source organism: Triticum aestivum (assembly GCF_018294505.1). NCBI lineage: Eukaryota > Viridiplantae > Streptophyta > Magnoliopsida > Poales > Poaceae > Triticum > Triticum aestivum. Next base: position 107,195,798 of record NC_057803.1, read on the forward strand.
GGTTAGTTATAATGTTGGCTGAAAACCTGGGTACTGTTTAAGCTTATTTATGCAAACAAGAGCAAAAGAGTTCGTAAAAGTTTTTCTTTCTCACTTTCAGTTTATCAACTGAATTGCTTGAGGACAAGCAAAGGTTTAAGCTTGGGGAGTTGATACGTCTCCAATGTATCTACTTTTTCTCATGCTTTTCCTCTTGTTTTGGACACTAATTTGCATGATTTGAATGAAACTAACCCCGGACTGACGCTGTTTTCAGCAGAACTACCATGGTGTTGTTTTTGTGCAGAAGTAAAAGTTCTCGAAATGGAACGAAACTTTTTAGGGAAGTTTTATATAATATATAAGAATTTCTGGAGCCAAGGCCTACCGGAGAGGGGCCCCTAGGTGGGCACAACCCACCAGGGCGCCCCCCTCTCCTGGCGCACCCAGGTGGGTTGTACCCACCTGGTGGCCCCGCAGACGACCCCCCTGATACTATAAAATCACATATTTCCAGAAAAAAACAAGGAGAAAGAATTATCGTGATCCACGAGACGGAGCCGCCGCCAAGCCTCGTTCTTCCTCGGGAGGGCAGATCTGGAGTCCGTTTGGGGCTCCGGAGAGGGAAATCTTCGTTCTTCGTCATCACCAACCCATCTCCATCGCCAATTCCATGATGCTCACCACCGGGAGTGAGTAATTCCTTCGTAGGCCCGCTGGTTGGTGAGGAGTTGGATGAGATTCATCATGTAATCGAGTTAGTTTTGGTAGGGCCTGATCCCTAGTATCCACTATGTTCGTAGATTGATGTTGCTATGACTTTGTTATGCTTAATGCTTGTCACTTTGGGCCTGGATGCCATGATTTCAGATCTGAACCGTTTATGTTATCACCATTATATCCATGTTCTAGATCCGATCTTGCAAGTTATATTCACCTACTACGTGTTATGATCCGACAACCCCGGAGTGACAACAACCGGGCCCACTCTCGGTGATGACCGTGGTTTGAGGAGTTCATGTATTCACTATGTGTTAATGCTTTGTTCCGGTTCTCTATTAAAAGGAGGCCTTAATATCCCTTAGTTTCCAATATGGACCCCGCTACCACGGGAGGGTAGGACAAAAGATGTCATGCAAGTTCTTTTAATAAAGCACGTATGACTATTTACGGAATACATGCCTACATTATATCGATGAACTGGAGCTAGTGCCGTATCGCCGTAGGTTATAACTGTCACATGATGAATACCATCCAACAAGTCACCAATCCAATGCCTACGAACTTTTCCATATTGTTTCTGCTAAGTTACTATTGCTATCATCACTGTTACACTTGCTACAAAATTACTGCTATCACCGTTACTGATACTATTGCTGCTGCCACTACTATCAAAACTATCAAACTACTTTGCTATTGATCACTTTGCTGTAGATAATTAATCTCCAGGTGTGATTGAATTGACAACTCAGCTGCTAATACCTTCAAATATTCTTTGGCTCCCCTTGTGTTGAATCTATAAATTTGGATTGAATACTTACCATCGAAAATTGTTGTGATTATACTTGTGAGTTATCAGCCAGTACAGAAGGGGCAACTGCGGTGTCAAAGTTGTTGAATATATACTGAAATGCTTTAGGACAAAGAGCGAACAATGACAAATCCTCTATATTTTCAGTAAGGGTTGTCCTCAAGCAACTCGTGATGGTATTAAAAACTCTCTACATGTGCATGATGAACAATTAAGCGACAGGTACCTAGGGATGCCTACTGATGTGGGACATTCAAAGAATGGCACCTTCAGGTATTTGAGAGATAGGTATGGGAGAAGATCAAAGGATGGATGGAGAAGTTGTTATCTTATGCTGGGAAGGAAGTGCTTATCAAGGCAGTAGCTCAAGCAATTCCAGTTTATTCTATGGCTTGTTTCAGGTTGCCAAGAGGAATTTGCGGAAGTATTACATCTATGATTAGACAGTTTTGGTGGGGTAGCAAGAGGGGGAAGAGAAAGCATTGCTAGATTTCTGGGGATGTATGCACAAGACCCAAATACTTGGGAGGGCTCGGATTTTGGGATATTGCGTTATTTAATTTATCCCTACTTGCTAGACAGGCATGGCGTATCATTCAAGCTCCAAATACGCTAAGTGTGAGAATTTTACAAGCTAAGTATTTTCCAGGCACTTCTATTCTGGATGTTGAGTTGGGACGCAGTCCATCTCAGATTTGGAGGGGTATTCTGGATGGGAGAGATGCCCTTGCTAGAGGAATAATACGAAGAATTGGTACAGGAGAAAGCACATTGTTCTGGGAGCATAATTGGATACCTCGATCGGGATTGATGAAACCAGTGTTATCTTTGGTGACGGAGAGGCCGACTTGGGTTTCGGAGTTGATTGATAGCTCGTCGGCCAGTTGGTGCAAGGATAAGGTGTGAGCGGTATTTCTGCCAATGGATGCTAATATTATTTTGAAAATCCCACTTTGTACTAGGAGAGTTGATGATTTCTAGGCTTGGGGAGAAGATGAGAGAGGCATTTTTTCAGTTAAATCTGCTTACAAATTTGTGCTCACTATGAAGCTACAGAATGAAGTATTGTTACAACCAGTTGGAGGACATTCGAACACTGTCATGGAAGAGAGGGCATGGACGTCATTATGGAAGATCAAGATACCTTCGAATATCAAGGTTTTCTTATGGAGACTTTGCCATGAAACCACTCCAACGACAGCTATATTACATCGTAGAAATATGTCGACCACATCTGTGTGTGCTTTCTGCATCGCGCAAGATGACCGGAAACATGCTTTGATTGATTGCATTATGACGAGGAGCGTGTGGTCTCTCTGCTCAGAGGAAATTGTGGAAGCTATGGTTGGTAATCTGACAATGGATGCAAAAAACTGGTTATTTACTATGCATGAGACATTGTCACATGAGCAGTTCACCCGAATGGTGGTGACCTTATGGGCCATTTGGCGATCAAGGAGGAAAGCCATCCATGAAGATATTTTTGAAAACCCTTTTGCAACTCATTCTTTTGTCAACTTTTTTCTTAGAGATCTATAGATAGTTGAAAGGCAAACTCCGACGCAGCCACAAATGCCCAAAGCACGACCAATAGCTTGGTTGGCACCTCCGGCGGGTCTCGCGAAGGTTAATATTGATGCAGCGGTCTTTGTAGAAGGAAGTTTTGGAGCTGTGGCGGCAGTCTGTCGGGATCAGAGAGGAAAATTTCTTGGGGCTTCAGCTGTCACTTTCAGACACATAATTGATCCTAACACGCTGGAATCATTGGGAGTACGTGAAGGGCAATCTTTAGCTGACGATCTTTACGAGAACCGGATTCATATTGCTTCAGATAGCAAGATGGTGGTGAATGGCATCTAGGGGAACTCGACAGCAGGGTATGGAGCCATTCTACATGAAATAAAAGACCGATCTAGGAATTTCTTTTGCTGTAATATAGTTCATGAGTGTAGGAACTCGAATTTTGAGGCTCACACTCTCGCTAGGCATGCTTTAGGACTCGGTTTTGGTCGACATGTTTGGTTAGGCCGACCGGGGGAGCTTCCCTTTCCTGTAAACATTTTGGAGAATAAATCTAAGCGAGATTGGCATGGGATCGAACCATAGACCTCTTGTGCTGGAGCATAGTTCGTAGCCACAAGACATGAGAACTATTACTGACTAAAAGGGCAGCACAGAAGTTCAAGAACGATCTTCTCTGCAAATGTGCAGCTCTTCTTGAAACGCGGACATTTTTTAAAATCCTGAAGAGTATTTCAAAAAAGTATTTTTAAAAGGTCTTTTTTTACACTAAGCTTGTCAAGATTGCGAATAATTTGGAAATTTTCAAACAGATTTCTAAAGGGATAAGTATATTTTTCGTCCTCGAACTCTTCTGAGAGTTTAGAAATCATCCCTTAACTCAAAACCGGATAGTTTACGTCCCTCACGCCGCTTCGGGCGGTTTTCGTCCGTCATAATCAATAAACTGATGAACAGTAAATTCGAAAAAAAATAGCAGAAAAATTTAGAAAAAACTAAAAATTTGTGGGATCAAAGTTCCTTGGTTGTGCAAGGTGCGTAAACTTTTTCATATTGTTTGGACATTCCAGGTGCTCATGAGAAAGAAAAAATTGTAAATATGTACGTTGGTGAACAATATATAAAAAATAGCAAAAAATATGATTTTTTTTGGCATCAAAGATGCATGGGTGTGCAAGGTGCGTGTAACATCCCCAGCATGACACTACAGTAATCTCCCCCTAATGAAGGTCATGTCATCATGATCATCATGCCAAAAGGCCACATGTCCAAAATCTGCTTCAAAGTCAAATTCAAATTGCATGTCAAATATTTGCTTCTTCTTTCATGAAAACTAAATGTTCATCAGGTGGCAAATAATCATTTGTTAATATTGGTGGTGAACCAACATTTTTGTAAAAGGTTTGAGTGGCCTAAACTACTTAAAACAATGACCTAAGCAATAAATTAAATGCCTTTTTAATTTCTAAAATTGGCAACTATTCCAAAAGCCTCCCAACCTTTTTGTGGTAGTGCACAATAATTCCTTGAAATTATCTTGCCCAATGACATAATTTTGCAAAGTCCTAATGGCTAAAAGGAAAAGGCAAATTGCTGCTGGAAATTAAAAAAAAACAAAGAAAAAGGAAAAGCCCCCCCCCTCAACTGGGCCGACTGGCCCAGCTGGCCACCGTGCCCCCCCATGGGCCTCGGCCCACCTCAACCAGCCGGCCCAGCTCCCCGCACCGCGCCCCCTTCCTGTTCCCCCGGTGCGCGCCGCTACAGGGGCGCCGTCCCCGCCGGACCCGCCTCGCCGGCGACGCCCGGGCGAGGGGATAAGGCTTGCGCCTCCCCGACGCCTCGGCCTCCTCGCCTCCCACTCGCCCACTTGCCACTCTCCCTCCCTCTCCCTCGCTCGCTCCGCCCTCCTCTCCTCTAGATCCGTGGCCCGAGCGCCCTCGCCGCCGTCCTCCATCGTTGTCGCGGCCACCGGCGGCCCCGTGCCCGCTGACCTTGTCGGTGACCTCCGCCATCGCCCTCTCCATCGACTGGTGGCCTCAGCGGGGGATGGGGAGCACCGAAGCGTCGGATCCCCTTCTTCCTCCTCCGCGAGTCGTCGGACACCGTCGTCGTTGATTCGACCTCCCTCTGCGCTCCCGTTCACTCACGGGGCCTCCTTGCGCCCGCACGGTGAGCACCGCACGTCCTCCCCCTGCCTTCCCCTCGTTCTACTGCGAATAACATCGCCGCCATGGACGACCGAGCTCAGCTCCGCCGTGCCGCTCATCGTCGTCGCTTCCATCGATGCCAAGGCCGTCCGAGCACACCATCGTGCTCGGGGCACTCCAGCGGTGCGGCCTAACGCTTTAGATCGCTTGTGAGCGCGCTAGTTCTTCGTTTTCGCCGAGCTACCGTAGACCACCGCCGCCGGCGACCTTGCAGCTCCCTGTTCCGGCCATCTCCGGTCGGTCCAGTGGCACCACTCGACGCGCGACAGCGTCAGCGTTCGAACGCAAGTGAAAACGCGTGATTTGGTGTTCTGTAGCGAAGATCCGAGCCTCTCCGGCGGACTCGCCGCCGCGGAGAGCTCGCCGGCGCAACTCCGGCGCCGGCCGCCGACGTGGCCGACCTGGGGCCACCCCCAGGGTCGCTGCCAGCGGGCCCCACGGGCCCCAGTTGACCGGGTTGACCCAGTCAACTGCTGACTGGGCAGCCCCAGCCACTAACATGCGGGCCCCACCGCTTAATTAAGCTAATTAAAATGTTTTTATAGTTAAAAGTAATTAGTAATCTAATCTGCCACTGCCATAAGGGGCCCAGCTGTTAATTTAACCTCTTTTTAGTTAGTTTAAAGTTCTGTTAGTCCACTGTCTATGACAGGTGGGACCCACTGGTCAGTTTGACCAGTCAGCCAGTCTGTTGACTTGCTGATGTCAGCATGGCGTCATGCTGACGTCATATTCTTTTTCTGTTAATTTAAATAATTCCGAAATATTAATAAACTTTAAAATTAATAGAAAATAAACCGTAACTCGGATGAAAATGTTTTCTATATGTAAGTTGCTCAGAAAAATCCAACGAATCCGAATACGTGGTCCGTTCATCTGTCACATGCCCCTAGCATGCTGAACATGGAACTTTCCCCCTCTTTTCCTTTGTCCGGAATCCACCTAACGTCGGGAATTCACCCTCGGATGTTTCCCCCCTTCGTCTGCAACGTGTAGTACCGCGTTAGAGCACGCTTAGCGCTACGTATCGTCATGTCATGCTTAGTGTTACCTCTGTTTGCTATGTATTTACTGTTTCTTCCCCCTCTTCTCTCCGGTAGACCCCGAGGCCGCTGATGCCCCGGTGATCGACTACGTCGTCGACAACGACCCCTCCTTGCCAGAGCAACCAGGCAAGCCCCCCCTTTGATCATCCCGATATCGCCCATTCCATTCTCTCATGCTTGCATTAGATTTTACTACTGTTATTGTTTGCTCCTATTCTGATGCATAGCCTGCTTTTGTATCTACTGTTGTACCTTACCTGCTTATCCTAATCTGCTTAGTATAGGTTGGTTAGTGATCCATCAGTGACCCCCACCTTGTCCTTGTTGCCCCTGCTTCATCATTGAAGACCCGATCAACGGGATTGAAGACCAGGCCCCGGCACCGCACATCACTTTCCCCTTAGTTGTTCGACACTGCTGGGTTACTATCGAGTGCCGAGGGTGAGACCTCTACAGCACTTCTGATGTTAACCCTGTAGTGTAGCTATTCGGTCGTGGTCATCGAGGGTGATTCCACCTTAACCACTTCCGATATGACTCTGTCGTGCAACCCCTCAAGTGTGAACCTCGGGGGTGATTCCTCTTACGTTCACCTTGATGATTACATTGAGTGGAATTCACCGGGGGTGATTCCTCGGGTTTTCCCCTTGATGTTTAAACACACAGTTACTATGGTTACTATGACTTTACACTGAACCATGTTACTAAAGACGGGTCGACCCTGAGGGGTGCCCGCGCGAGCATAATTGCGAGTGATGAGGAGTCGGGTTGACCTGGAAGGTGCCCGTGAGATAATTACGAGGCGTGGCCGGGCATTCTTAGCCCTTGCCGCAAGTCCTCGAGACGGGGCAACGGGGTCACATCTTTCGTGAGTCTCTGCTTGTTACCGCGCGTTCCTAATCCACTACGATTTGGATATTTGATCCGAGGGGCCTCTGGCCTGATAGCACTAACCATCACGTGGGCATAGTATGGGCGTTCTGCGTCGTATGCATCAGCCGAAGCTTAATAGACGTCAGCGACTGAGCGGCACGTGCCGGGTTGGACTGGTAAGCACCTACCTTTTTAAGGAGGTAGCTAGGTCTGCTCACCGGCCGCGTTCGCAACGTGCAGGAGTTCCCGGGGAGATGGCCCATGACCCCTGGGGGCATAGGTTTAGTCCGGTGTGCTGGCCTCTCTATTAAGCCTAGGTCGGGTTGCGGCGTATTGTTTGGCCGAGGCCGGGCATGACCCAGGAAAGTGTGTCCGGCCGGAGTTAAGCGAGCGTGGTGGGTAAGTTGGTGCACCCCTGCAGGGAAGAAAACATCTATCGATAGCCTGTCCTACGGTAACGGACACTCGGAGTTGTATCCCGATTGATACAACTAGAACTGGATACTCATGATGAGAAATGGATTGAGATGAGAAATGGATGGTGATGAGAATTGGATTGTGTTGATAATTGGATAGTACGGCTCTGGGATTTCTTTCTCGCAGGGAGTCGAGAAAGGATCTCTGGCCGAGGTTGATAACGCTACTACTACTTTACTTTATGCTACTCTACTCCCTCCTGTTTGCTGCAAGAGGGTGGTTTCCAGAAGATGCTAGTCTTCGATAGGACTAGGCCTTCTCTCTATTCTGGCATTTCTGCAGCCCAGTCCACATATACAGCCTTCCTTTGATAATGTTGCATCTGTAGTGTAGATCCTTGCTTGCGAGTACTTTGGATGAGTACTCACGGTTGCTTTGCTCCCTCTTTTTCCCCTTTTCCATTCTTCTCGGATGACACAACCAGATGATAGAGTCCAGGAGCCAGATGACACCTTTGACGACTGCTACTACAGCGAGGGCATCTACTACCACGTGACGAAGACCGCCGATGACCAGGAGTAGTTAGGAGGCTCCCAGGCAGGAGGCCTTGCCTTTTCGATCGTAGATGCTTTTGTGCTAGCCTTCTTAAGGCAAACTTGTTTAACTTATGTCTGTACTCAGATATTGTTGCTTCCGCTGACTCGTTTGTATTCAAGCTGATGTATTCGAGCCCTCGAGGCCCCTGGCTTGTAATATAAAGCTTGTATTATTTTAATTTGTGTCTAGAGTTGTGTTGTGATATCTTCCCGTGAGTCCTTGATCTTGATCGTACACATTTGCGTGTATGATTAGTGTACGATTGAATCGAGGGCGTTACAAGTTGGTATCAGAGCCGACTGCCTGTAGGTAGCCCCCTTTCCAACTCCTTGGCCGAAGTTGAGTCTAGTCACTGAAAAACTTTTACTAACATTGGTTGTGTGGCTTACGGGCCCACGTCGCCATTGGGTGGTATTAGGATCTTTTATTCCTCGTCTATACTCTGGGACTCTGAACTCTCTTCTACTCGGGTTAAACGAATTTACTAACTCTGACATTAGGTTCTCGTACCCACTTCCTCCCGGAGAGCCCCGACCTTACCGATGATCACTTGCTTCGCCAGAAGATTCTGCGGTTACTCCTCGATGTTTCTCGAGACTCTGTGCACACTGCCTTACAGTTCCTGACCACCGGTAATCCTCGTGAATAACCTCCTTGCCATTTGTACCTTCATCCCCAGTTGCTCATGTTGTTACAAGATACCCCTAGCACTCTCCGTTGTTCCGAGAATCCTTGTGCCTTCTGCTTTGCAGCTTCTTTTTGCACTAAGGATAATTCACTTAACCGGGGTCCGCTCATCCCCAGTTGTTCATATGCTTTTCAAAATACTTGGAAATACTACCCGATCTTTCGAGTATCCTCTTCAAACTATTGCTCTGCAATTACTTGTCTGCTTGCATTATGGATGCTTTCCATATGTGTAGCAATATTCATTAGTATCCTTCGACACCTTCATTTTGATCCTATTGATTCAACATGTGTGTGAAGGCACACAATCATCAGTGATCCTTCTATATCTTTTTGGCTTAGACGTCATTTTGAACATGAGCTGGTTCTCGACCAATCTATTTGTCATCAATTGTGCCCCTAGGTCTATTCTACCTATCCCTCCTTGATCAGAGCGTCTACTTCTGATCCTTCGTTTAGGAAATCATAATTCCTTTGTTATCTAAGCATCGAATTATTCAGATGTTCTATAATCCGATGCCTTTGCATTCTTTCTTCCTCTGATTGAGTACCGATACTCACATCAGCTCCATTGTGGACCGGCAGGCCCATTGCCGGGTTGTTATCCGACAACATCCTTCATATGCAATAACCTTGTGAGCCTTTTCTCGGATACATAAAGCCTTTGGTAAATTGTATCCTCTCCTTTTGTCAACCATGCTCTGCTTCGAGCTTGTGTTGTTTACTTTTGAAGTTTGTGGAATAGGTTCCTAAGATGCCCCTATGGGTTGAACCTATGCCTCCCCTAATCCGTTTGAACCCGAGAGTTTTTAATGAGTCTTACTCTTCTGGTGTTTTGCCAGATAACATTTCAACACTACAACTTCATTGAACGCGAGAAGTAAATGAAAGGATATGCATTGAAGAAGTGGGAGTCGACCTTGAACTTTGTGTTCATGCCCATGGACCCGATGTGGAACTTATCATGGAAGCTTCTTGTGATAATAATAATCCCCTTGTTATAAGTTCATCTGGTAACTATGTTTGGTCCTTTGCAACTGTGGTTCTGACCATGATTGTTCCCCTTTGATTCCATTTCTCGAACAAGTTAAAATACTTGTCTTCTATAGATCTTTTCATCTGTCCAACCTCTATTTCGATCTACCTCGAGTGTTGCCCCCTGTTATCTCGAGGATATTGTGTCATTGCACTACCTCTTGTGAATTCTCATTGGAATGATACTCCATCACATCATTCCTAGCCTGATCGGCTATATCATTATCGAGCTAATTTTAACTGTGCTATCCGGTCCTTCTTCTGGAGCACAACTTCCGACGACGAGCTATGCTTACGTCAATCTTCCTCATCTTATCATTCCTCCTTGAACAACAAGCTTGAATCCGAGCTTGTGTCGTATACGTGGTTCCAATAGCCTTTGCTTCAACATTCCTTTTGCTTGATGTCGTTGCTGTTCGATGGCATCTTCATAGAGCCTCTCGACAAAGGCGTCGTGATCAGCATCAACATTTTGACTTCTGTTGAAATGACAATTGAATTCATGGTGAGAAATACCATCCTTGACCTTCAATGATTTGAATTATCATTGACAACCCCCTTATCTTCTTTCCAACACATGTTGATCATGTCTTGGTTATACCTTGGACTCCTTGCTATTCCTGCAATCGTTCTTTGAGTATTTCTTGTGATCTTCAACTCCAGCCCCTACTTGTAACACCAAGTTAATGCTACCTCGAAGCATGACTGAGGTATTCCGAATATCAACCATGAACATTGGAAGCACACTGTCGAATGTTTCTTGATCTATTATCCAAACACCATTGTATGGGTAATATCATGATTATCCCCTCGCCCCCTTTATCTAAATGATATTTAAACTTGTTGTCATATCATGTATATCCTGCTCCGCTTCCCCTTGGGAGGGATATAATCCCAACTCTTATGAGTAAACACATCTTCCTTTCCTTTGGGTTGTTTGATTCGATAAACACATTTTCCTTTCCATTGGTTTGCTCAACCTTTCTTGTGATCTATATATGTTATAAGCAGAAATAATTCCCTGCTTATGGAAACACCTCGGTTTACAACTCTGTCAGTGTGACCCTGTTACTATTGCTGACGACATCCTGGTAACCCCCGAGGGACGAGAACTTTGCCTATTGGTTCGCCTCGTTCAACGAGCAGGAAAATGGTTCTCTTCGTCCCTCGCCCTTGGTACCAACGTTGTTGCCAACATAACTGACAGTCTATCATCTGACATGCCTTGCTATCGGCCCCCTTTCTTCTATTAACCCACATGGTGGGCCCATAACCCACAGTTCCATAGGTTCGGAACCTGACTCTCCTATATATCTTTGATTCTGAAATATTCTTGCATTTGGCTTCGTATCATGTCACGAGCCACCTTTCGAGAGATGATCTATTCCCGATGCTCTAAACCCCTTCCTCACACTCTGTTCAGGTATCAATCGTTTGTCCATTCGTTTGAAACTTCCTATTGTACCTTCATACTTTGCTCTCGATGTTTTAATAAGTTTCAACTCGAGAGATTTTTCTACCTCATTCCCTGAATTGTTCATTTGATAATTAACCCTATAAGGGTCAGTTCTCCCGAAGTTGCTCTTTACTTCCCCACGTAAATCTCGGGACGAGATTTCTTGTAGTGGAGGAGATTTGTAACATCCCCAGCATCACACTACAGTAATCTCCCCCTAATGAAGGTCATGTCATCATGATCATCATGCCAAAAGGCCACTTGTCCAAAATCTGCTTCAAAGTCAAATTCAAATTGCATGTCAAATATTTGCTTCTTCTTTCATGAAAACTAAATGTTCATCAGGTGGCAAATAATCATTTGTTAATATTGGTGGTGAACCAACATTTTTGTAAAAGGTTTGAGTGGCCTAAACTACTTAAAACAGTGACCTAAGCAATAAATTAAATGCCTTTTTTATAAAATTGGCAACTATTCCAAAAGCCTCCCAACCTTTTTGTGGCAGTGCACAATAATTCCTTGAAATTATCTTGCCCAATGACATAATTTTGCAAAGTCCTAATGGCTAAAAGGAAAAGGCAAATTGCTGCTGGAAATTAAAAAAAACAAAGAAAAAGGAAAAGCCCCCCCCCCCTCAACTGGGCCGACTGGCCCAGCTGGCCACCGTGCCCCCCCATGGGCCTCGGCCCACCTCAACCAGCCGGCCCAGCTCCCCGCACCGCGCCCCCTTCCTGTTCCCCCGGTGCGCGCCGCTACAGGGGCGCCGTCCCCGCCGGACCCGCCTCGCCGGCGACGCCCGGGCGAGGGGATAAGGCTTGCGCCTCCCCGACGCCTCGGCCTCCTCGCCTCCCACTCGCCCACTTGCCACTCTCCCTCCCTCTCCCTCGCTCGCTCCGCCCTCCTCTCCTCCAGATCCGTGGCCCGAGCGCCCTCGCCGCCGTCCTCCATCGTTGTCGCGGCCACCGGTGGCCCCGCGCTCGCTGACCTTGTCGGTGACCTCCGACATCGCCCTCTCCATCGACTGGTGGCCTCAGCGGGGGATGGGGAGCACCGAAGCGTCGGATCCCCTTATTCCTCCTCCGCGAGTCGTCGGACACCGTCATCGTTGATTCGACCTCCCTCTGCGCTCCCGTTCACTCACGGGGCCTCCTTGCGCCCGCACGGTGAGCACCGCACGTCCTCCCCCTGCCTTCCCCTCGTTCTACTGCGAATAACATCGCCGCCATGGACGACCGAGCTCAGCTCCGCCGTGCCGCTCATCGTCGTCCCTTCCATCGATGCCAAGGCCGTCCGAGCACACCATCGTGCTCGGGGCACTCCAGCGGTGCGGCCTAATGCTTTAGATCGCTTGTGAGTGCGCTAGTTCTTCGTTTTTGCCGAGCTACCGTAGACCACCGCCGCCGGCGACCTTGCAGCTCCCTGTTCCGGCCATCTCCGGTCGGTCCAGTGGCACCACTCGACGCGCGACAGCGTCAGCGTTCGAACGCAAGTGAAAACGCGTGATTTGGTGTTCTATAGCAAAGATCCGAGCCTCTCCGGCGGACTCGCCGCCGCGGAGAGCTCGCCGGCGCAACTCCGGCGCCGGCCGCCGACGTGGCCAACCTGGGGCCACCCCCAGGGTCGCTGCCAGCGGGCCCCACGGGCCCCAGTTGACCGGGTTGACCCAGTCAACTGCTGACTAGGCAGCCCCAGCCACTAACGTGTGGGCCCCACCGCTTAATTAAGCTAATTAAAATGTTTTTATAGTTAAAAGTAATTAGTAATCTAATCTGCCACTGCCATAAGGGGCCCAGCTGTTAATTTAACCTCTTTTTAGTTAGTTTAAAGTTCTGTTAGTCCACTGTCTATGACAGGTGGGACCCACTGGTCAGTTTGACCAGTCAGCCAGTCTGTTGACTTGCTGATGTCAGCATGGCGTCATGCTGACGTCATATTCCTTTTCTGTTAATTTAAATAATTCCAGAATATTAATAAACTTTAAAATTCATAGAAATAAACCGTAACTCGGATGAAAATGTTTTCTATATGTAAGTTGCTCAGAAAAATCCAACGAATCCGAATACGTGGTCCGTTCATCTGTCACATGCCCCTAGCATGCTGAACATGGAACTTTCCCCCTCTTTTCCTTTGTCCGGAATCCACCTAACGTCGGGAATTCACCCTCGGATGTTTCCCCCCTTCGTCTGCAACGTGTAGTACCGCGTTAGAGCACGCTTAGCGCTACGTATCGTCATGTCATGCTTAGTGTTACCTCTGTTTGCTATGTATTTACTGTTTCTTCCCCCTCTTCTCTCCGGTAGACCCCGAGGCCGCTGATGCCCCGGTGATCGACTACGTCGTCGACAACGACCCCTCCTTGCCAGAGCAACCAGGCAAGCCCCCCTTTGATCATCCCGATATCGCCCATTCCATTCTCTCATGCTTGCATTAGATTTTACTACTGTTATTGTTTGCTCCTATTCTGATGCATAGCCTGCTTTTGTATCTACTGTTGTACCTTACCTGCTTATCCTAAACTGCTTAGTATAGGTTGGTTAGTGATCCATCAGTGACCCCCACCTTGTCCTTGTTGCCCCTGCTTCATCATTGAAGACCCGATCAACGGGATTGAAGACCAGGCCCCGGCACCGCACATCACTTTCCCCTTAGTTGTTCGACACTGATGGGTTACTATCGAGTGCCGAGGGTGAGACCTCTACAGCACTTCTGATGTTAACCCTGTAGTGTAGCTATTCGGTCGTGGTCATCGAGGGTGATTCCACCTTAACCACTTCCGATATGACTCTGTCGTGCAACCCCTCAAGTGTGAACCTCGGGGGTGATTCCTCTTACGTTCACCTTGATGATTACATTGAGTGGAATTCACCGGGGGTGATTCCTCGGGTTTTCCCCTTGATGTTTAAACACACAGTTACTATGGTTACTATGACTTTACACTGAACCATGTTACTAAAGACGGGTCGACCCTGAGGGGTGCCCGCGCGAGCATAATTGCGAGTGATGAGGAGTCGGGTTGACCTGGAAGGTGCCCGTGAGATAATTACGAGGCGTGGCCGGGCATTCTTAGCCCTTGCCGCAAGTCCTCGAGACGGGGCAACGGGGTCACATCTTTCGTGAGTCTCTGCTTGTTACCGCGCGTTCCTAATCCACTACGATTTGGATATTTGATCCGAGGGGCCTCTGGCCTGATAGCACTAACCATCACGTGGGCATAGTATGGGCGTTCTACGTCGTATGCATCAGCCGAAGCTTAATAGACGTCAGCGACTGAGCGGCGCGCGCCGGGTTGGACTGGTAAGCACCTACTCCCTCCGTCCGCGAATAAGTGTACATCTAGCTTTTGTCTTAAGTCAAAGTTTTAATACTTTGACCACCTTTCTAGGAAAGAGTAAAAGCATTTATGGCACCAAATTAGTATCACTGGATTCGTTTTCAAATGTACTTTCATAATATATCAATTTGATGTCATATATGTTACTACTATTTTCTATAAAGTTGGTCAAAAATTTAAAACTTTGACTTAGAGCAAAAGCTAGATGTACACTTATTCGCGGACGGAGGGAGTACCTTCTTAAGGAGGTAGCTAGGTCTGCTCACCGGCCGCGTTCGCAACGTGCAGGAGTTTCCAGGGAGATGGCCCATGACCCCTGGGGGCATAGGTTTAGTCCGGCGTGCTGGCCTCTCTATTAAGCCTAGGTCGGGTTGCGGCGTATTGTTTGGCCGAGGCCGGGCATGACCCTGGAAAGTGTGTCCGGCCGGAGTTAAGCGAGCGTGGTGGGTAAGTTGGTGCACCCCTGCAGGGAAGAAAACATCTATCGATAGCCTGTCCTACGGTAACGGACACTTGGAGTTGTATCCCGATCGATACAACTAGAACTGGATACTCATGATGAGAAATGGATTGAGATGAGAAATGGATGGTGATGAGAATTGGATTGTGTTGATAATTGGATAGTACGGCTCTGGGATTTCTTTCTCGCAGGGAGTCGAGAAAGGATCTCTGGCCGAGGTTGATAACGCTACTACTACTTTACTTTATGCTACTCTACTCCCTCCTGTTTCCTGCAAGAGGGTGGTTTCCAGAAGATGCTAGTCTTCGATAGGACTAGGCCTTCTCTCTATTCTGGCATTTCTGCAGCCCAGTCCACATATACAGCCTTCCTTTGATAATGTTGCATCTGTAGTGTAGATCCTTGCTTGCGAGTACTTTGGATGAGTACTCACGGTTGCTTTGCTCCCTCTTTTTCCCCTTTTCCATTCTTCTCGGATGACGCAACCAGATGACAGAGTCCAGGAGCCAGATGACACCTTTGACGACTGCTACTACACTGAGGGCGTCTACTACCACGTGACGAAGACCGCCGATGACCAGGAGTAGTTAGGAGGCTCCCAGGCAGGAGGCCTTGCCTTTTCGATCGTAGATGCTTTTGTGCTAGCCTTCTTAAGGCAAACTTGTTTAACTTATGTCTGTACTCAGATATTGTTGCTTCCGCTGACTCGTTTGTATTCAAGCTGATGTATTCGAGCCCTCGAGGCCCCTGGCTTGTAATATAAAGCTTGTATTATTTTAATTTGTGTCTAGAGTTGTGTTGTGATATCTTCCCGTGAGTCCTTGATCTTGATCGTACATATTTGCGTGTATGATTAGTGTACGATTGAATCGAGGGCGTTACAGTGCGTGCATATTTTCGTGCTCAAATGACATAGGAGGAGCTCTAGCCAAAAAAAACAAAGTAGTGCACTTTTTCAAAGTTTCTTTCCCAGCCAATTATTGTTTTTTTTTCCATGAGCTCCCACAATGTCCAAACACTATGAAATTTTGTGAACACATTGAGCACCCGAGCATCTTGTATGTCAGCATGTTTCATATTATTTTTGAATTTGTTTTCTATTTTTTTTGAATTTACTGTTCACCGGCATACATATTTATGGTTCTTTCGTTGTCACGAGCTCCTGGAATGTCTAAATAGAAAAAAAAAACACGCACCTTGTGCACCAGAGAAACTTTGATCCCACAAATTTGCAGATGTTTTTGACATTTTTGCTATTTTTTTAATTTACTGTTCATCAGTCTACTGTTCATGCAGACGAAAACCGTCCGAAGCGGCGTGAGGGACGAAAACTATCCGGTTTTGATAATTGAGGGATGAAAACTATCCGGTTTTGAGTTGAGGGACGATTTCTAACCTCTCGGAAGAATTCGAGGACGAAAAATATACTTATCCCTTTTTTAAAACACAAAGATTTTTTTTGAAAAATCTTGATTATTTAAAACAAGAATATTTTTTAATCAATGAAAACTTTGAATGAAGTTTGCAAACAGGAATATATTTTGAAATTCTGAACAAATTCAAAAGCACGAAATATTTTAAGATCCGCGAATTAAAATTGAGATCAGGAACATTTTTTGAGATTCCGAGGATAAATTGAAAATGCGATTTATTTTAAAAATTGGCTACAATTTTTGAACTCATGAATAAAATTTAAAAACATGAACAAATTTTGTAAACAAGAACATTTTTGGAAAATGTGATTTTTTTAAACTTCCGAACATAACTTAAAAACATGAACAAATTTGAAAAACGGGAACATTTTCTGAAACTCCATAATAAAATTCAAAAACGCGAACAAGTTTTCAAAACACGGACATTTCATGAAAACTGGAACATTTTCTGAAACTCTCGAGCAAAATTTTTAAAATATGATTTTTTTTAATCTCATGAACATTTTTTTGGAAAACTTGGATTTCTTGAAAATTGCAAACAACATTTGAAAAAGACATATAAAACTTCAAAAACAAACAAGCAAAAGGAAAAAAATAGAAAAGGAAACATAAACAGAAAAAGGAAAAAAATTGGTAAAATAAAAAGGAAAAGAAAAATAAAATAAAATATGAAAAGTTAAAACCCGGTTCAGGAACCTTCTAGAAAGTTCCTAAAACTGGTAAAACCCCGCTGGGAACCATCTAGAAGGTTACTGAAACCGTTTACCAGAAAGTTGTATGTGTTATACATGGGCGGGCCAATCGCTTTATAGGTCGACTTGCCAGTGTGAATCCACGACAGTATGACGCAGGTAGCGCCAAATAGGGAATTCCTAACGTTGGCGCGTCACATTGTCGTCATTTCACACAAAGAAGCAGAGGGTTGGATCGAACTGGACTGGCCCATTTTACATTGCTAAAAAGTACAACTTTTTGGGAACCTTCGCAAATTGGTTTTCCCTTTCTATTTTTACTTTTCCATATTTCTTTTCCTTAAATCACTAGTCAATGTGTACGTGCAATGCACGTTAATTTGAAAGTATATTAACTGCATGCGGATATTAATAAGATATTATTTGCGTGTTTTACGTGATTAACACTATATTTGGCATGAAATTAACTGCATGCTAAACGTATTGAGCGCTCGACATTGAAGCAGTCTAGGTCGTTGGATTGACATGATTTGATGACCGAGATTAATTGAATCTGTCCCTTTGAGTCTTTTTATATTGTTATAGATATAGATTTATTCCCTGCACGTCAGGCCAGTCGGGGCTTCCCTGTGCATTGCTCCTGTACTTGATGCAAAATGCGTCAAATAAGAGCACTCACGATCCTATTCCCCGTGCAGGTTGGGTAATAAGCGGGCTCATTAGTACGTTTATGTGTGGTTTCTTTATGTTTTCTTTTGGTTTTCTAGTTTCCCTTTAGCTTTTCCTTATTTTTGTTTTTCAAACCTGAGAACAATTTTTAAATTCATGAGCTTATTGAAAATTGTGACTGGTTTTCAAATTTATGATTTTTTGAATATAGAAAAATTATAAAATCATTGAACATTTTTTGAAAATCAATAATAAATTGTAAATTGCTGATTTTTCAAAATTTAAATTTTTTTGAAAAAAATCCTGAACAATTTGTGAACTCACGAGCATTTTTTAAATTAGTGCAATTTTTTGAATTCGTGAATAATTTATGAAATTTGAGAACTGTTTCAAACTCAGGAACATTTTTGGAAATCATATTCATTTTTTAAACCCATGAACATTTTTTGAAATTCGTGAACCAGCATTGTATTTGTGAACAAGTTTTTGAAATCACGAACATTTTTATAATCAGTGTACATTGTCTGACTTCATAATCTTTTTCGAATTTCTCCAATAATTTTTTGGAATTCATGATTTTTTTTAAATTTATGAACATTTTTTGAGTTTGAGGAATTTTTCTAAATGCACGAACTTTTGTTTAAAATACTGAAATTTTTTGTAATTCAGGAACATATGTTTTCATTTGCGGACATTTTTTTAAAATTTGAATCCTTTTTGAACTGACGAACATTTATAAAATACTGAATATTTTTGAACTTTTTGAACTTTTGTTTAAAATACTGAATATTTTTGTAATTCAGGAACATATGTTTTCATTTGCGGACATTTTTTTAAAATTTGAATCCTTTTTGAACTGACGAACATTTATAAAAATTGTGATTTTTTTAGATTTTAATTTCTTTCGAATTCTTGAAATTGTTTCAAATTTTCTTTAATATTTTTTTTGAATTTCCTTAACAAAATGAAAAACAAAGGATTGAGAAATAAACCTTGGCCCAAAGTGGACCGACTCGAAGCCGGGCGGGTGTCCAGCCTCAACGAGTGTCCCCAGCGTGTCTGCTCGGCCGCAATCGCCCTATGCGGGAATTAGGATGTTCTTTTGATGCCCACTACTGTCATACATAAGGCCTCGTGCTATTCGTACATGGCGCCTACATGCGAGCATTGGTATTTACTTGGCCCAACCATCTAGCGCGCATATTTGGTTTCGTAACTTTTCCGTGTGGTTTTGTGTTTATCATCGCATTTTAACTCGGTTTTTACTCGTTTGTTTATTCTTTTGTAGTTTTAATTGGTTTCTTCTTGTGATTTTTCATTTTTTGCATTCTTAAATCATGATTTTTCTGAATTAGCAATCATTTTTTTAACTTATGAACTTTTTTAAATTCCTGAATAACTTTTAAATTTGTGAACATTTTTAAAAATTCATGTTTTTTAAATCCAGAAACAATTTTCAAATATATGTTTTTTCTACAATTCATGAAAATTTTCTGAATTTTAGCAGATGATGTTCGGATTCGTGAACATTTCTAAAATCCGCATTTTTCTCAATTTTGCTATTTTTTATGTTTGTGAACTTTTTCCAAAATAAACGATATTTTTAGTTCACAAAAAAAATCAACAGGTGTCTGGTCAATGGTCACTAGTCAACTGTGTACATAGTGAGCGAGGAACCCGGGTATTAGGCCGGCGAAAGCAAGAAGGGCACGTGAATGATGTGTGGCGAGCTGGCAAAAAAAGTTGGCGCACAAGGCGTTGTGGAGGGGCAATTTCGATTCGGCGCCTGTTATAGGCATCGGCGCAAATGGCCCCACACCTCCCTCCTTCCATAGATGCTGCATGGGCCTGCCCATTAATCTTTTTGCCTGTTAAATTCCAAAAATAGGCTGAGGGATGGATTCAAACTCGTGACCTATTCCTTCGCTGATCAACCCAATAACCACTAGGACTCCTTCAAGTCTTGTGAAGTCTTGCTTCGTTTTCTTCTTCTTATTCTTTCTTTAGTTCACCGAACTTGTTTTTTTTTTCTAAATCAGTTTTGTAGGGTTTTTATTTATTTTCAATTCCTTTTTCTCCTTTTCTTTTCTTTTCTTTACATTTTCCTTTTTTACTTTTCCAATGCATGATTTAGTTTCAAAAATTGATGAACTTTTCAATATTTTGTGAACTTTTTTCAACTTTTCACGAAGTTTTTCCAAAATGGATGAACCTTTCTTAAAATTGATGAACTTTTTTCAAGTTCTTGATTTTTTTAATAATCGATGAAATTTTTTCATGATAGATGGATTTTTTAAAAAAAATGATGATTTTTTTAAAATGGATGATTTTTTTCAAATATATGAACTTTATTACGAATTGATTAATTTTTTTAAAAAATCAATGAACTTTTTACAATATTGATAAACTTTTCTTTCAAATTAGTGAACTTTTTCGCAAAATCCATGAAGATTTTTTAATTAAAAAATATTTGTTGATTTTTTGCATTTATTTGAAAACCGATTTTTCAGTCAAAAGTTGAACTTTCAACTGGTCAACTGTAACCAATTTTTTAGGCAGTACCAGATGCGAGGCAGTCGCCGCTACGAGTGAACCATCCCCGAGTTGTTCGTTGCGGCTGTTGGTTTCATGGGCCGCCCCACTCAGGTCGCCTTCAGGCGCCAGGAGCCTAAAGTGGCGCTGAGAGCACCGTTTCGACAAAACAATAAAATGTTCGTGCGCCTTGGGGAGGAGCTCTCGCAGATACGCACATAACCTCCTTTTTGTCGCCCTACGCGCTAGAAGACGATGAAACACGCGGGAGTCTGCATCATTAATTGGGCTGGCCCAACTCCTGCTCATTCGCTGCATTTCTTTCGGCTCACGTTTATTTCTTTCTCTCTTGTTCGTATGTTTCTGTTACGTATGTTTCAATCTCCCCCAATACTGTTTCGACAAAACAATAAAATGTTCGTGATTTTGAAAAAAAAGCATATTAGAAAACATATCCACGAGTTGGAAAAAATGTTTGCGTATTCAAAAATTGTTCGTGAATTTGAACAAATGTTCGTTGACTCAAAATAGCATATTAAAATGAACATTTATTAGACATGTTGCCCGTAGCGTTGCTTAACTTCCTGGTTGTAGCTGTCATTGCGCCAATGTACAAGGTATAGTAGGAACTCCGGGATCCCCCAACTTCTTAGGAATTTTACCGTCAACATAATAGTTTGCAAGCATAGTATAAATTTCATCAATGGGTATCTTTCTTATCTTAGTGACAATAGCTTTCATATACTTGGAATAAGGCACAACCTTAATTGCTTGAGTAAGAGAGATTTGTAAGTAAATATCTTTGAGAAATGCAGGAACCTTGCAAAATTTTCATGGTTCACTAGGGAAGAGCATAGTTTTTTGAACCCATGTTTCTATCTCTTTACCATGTCTAGTAGTTTTTTTAGTTTTTCTATGAGTTTTCTTGACAGGTGGAGTCTCATAATTTTCTTTTTCAACTTCATTAGCATGGTTTCTTTTTCTACTGCTTCTTCTTCTGTGGTATTTTCATTATCTTGATTAGGTTTTTGTTCTTCATTGCCTCTTTTAGTTTTAGTGTCAGAGATAGAAATATCCTGTTGAGATCGTTCTTCTTTTCCATCTGGATTTTCATTGGCCATTTCAGAAGATTCAACATCTCTTAGTATCTTCTCTTTCTTTTTATTTCTAGAAGTATTTAGTGCTGCTCCATCCATATTTTGTGATTCTTGAATAATTCTATCAGGGTGACCTTGAGGATATAAATGATCTTGGGTGGAAGCTCCACCTCTAGTCCCTACTCCATAGATTTCATTATTTCCTTTTGACTTATCAAGAACGACGTTTTCCCAAGTTTGCATAATTTAGAAGATTTGTGTTTGAACCATATTGCAATATTTAGAAATTCTTTAATATCATTCATAGTTCTTTCAAAATATTTGGACATGTTTTCAATTGTAATAGAATTGTCAGAAATCCCTCTCCTAATCTTCAAGCTGAAGTGATGTTGTTTAAGAAGAAAATTATCTAGTTCATCATGACACTGACCAGGAGATTTTTTTATACAGAAGGTCACCTTCATAAAACTTATATAAAGAACTAACTTCAATAAAAATAATGAAAGCTTGAGATATAAGGGTGTCATAGGAGGTAGTGTTTTAACTTCTGAAGCTGAATGCCTTTTCTTGGAAAGATTTTTTTTTAGCTTCTTTCATATCTTCATCACTCAAGACATATATCCCTCTTTTCTAGGAGGTAGGGGCTAGTTGTGGTTCTTCTAAATTCCAATCATCATAATTTGAAGTGGTACCATCAAGTAAATCCTTAGCTTTATTTAGTGTCTTGTCCCTATAAACATTTCCCGCATAACTATCTAGTTGTATCCTAGATTCAGGGGTTAGAGCATTGTAAAATATATGAAGCATTGTCGGTGTCAAAACCGGCGGATCTCGGGTAGGGGGTCCCGAAATGTGCGTCTAGGCGGATGGTAACAGGAGGCGGGGGACACGATGTTTACCTAGGTTCAGGCCCTCTTGATGGAGGTAAAACCCTACGTCCTGCTTGATTGTTCTTGATAATATGAGTAGTACAAGAGTTGATCTACCACGAGATCAGAGAGGCTAAACCCTAGAAGCTAGCCTATGATATGATTGTTATTGTTCTACGGACTAAAACCCTCCGGTTTATATAGACACCGGAGGGGGCTAGGGTTACACAGAGTCGGTTACATGGAAGGAGATCTACATATCTGTATTGCCAAGCTTGCCTTCCACGCCAAGGAAAGTCCCATCCGGACACGAGACGAAGTCTTCAATCTTGTATCTTCATAGTCCAACAGTCCGGCCAAAGGATATAATCCGGCTGTCCGGATACCCCCTAATCCAGGACTCCCTCAGTAGCCCCTGAACCAGGCTTCAATGACAATGAGTCCGGCGCGCAGATTGTCTTCGGCATTGCAAGGCGGGTTCCTCCTCCGAATACTTCATAGAAGATTTTGAACACGAGGATTGTGTCCGGCTCTACAAAACAAGTTCCACATATCACTGTAGAGAGAATAATATTTCCACAAATCTAATCTGCTGACATACCCCGTAGCGTGACATCACACCACAGCCATGTCTTTATTCGAATCGTTTTTCATAACCAATCTCAGCGTGTCTCGCGAGGCGGTTTCCTTGACACGTCTTGTCGAAGCAGAGATCGTGTCCCCTTTATTACGGGATTCTCATCAATACGGACGTGGGTAACCCAACCGTGCCTATTGGTAGGACTCCTAGATCTTAGGCAAGTCCCAAACGGCTACGAGGAGGATGCTTGATATTCACCCTCTTTATAAAGGGGACAAGGCTTTTTCTTTTTTACCTCTCGTGCTCAATCAAATCCTTCCCCTGCATCGAGCTCTAACACCCAAAACGTAGGTCAGGTGCTTCGGACCTTCAACTATGTCCGGATCCAACTTTCAAGGTCAGTGGATGCCTTCCTCCATCACGGAGGAGGACATCAAGAAGTTGAGAGAGGCCAGATATCTGACCGTCGAAATTTCGCATTGGCTGCCTGCCCGAGGGCAGGCCGTCCCTACTCCCGAACCCAACGAGAGCGTCGTGTTCGTCTCCCACTTCCTCCGAGGACCAGGCCTTGCTTTGGATCCCTTTTTTAGGGGTCTTATGTTCTATTACGGGCTAGATTTTCACGATCTGGCCCCGGACTCCCTTCTTCACATCTCGACATTTATTGTCGTATGTGAGGCCTTCCTCCGCATTACCCCTCACTTCGGCATGTGGTTCAAGACCTTCGGTGTGAAGCTGAAGATGATCGAGGGGCAGCATGTAGCGTGCAGAGGCGCTTCAATAAGCAAAGTCGCTGACGCTCCATGGCCTGAGGGTTGCTTCCCAGAGGTGTCTGGATTGTGGCAGCGGGAGTGGTTCTACATCACAGCTCCCCGAAGTGCCAAGTGGGTAGCTGCCCCCACCTTTCGCTCTGGCCCCCCACTGCAACTGATGTCATGGATCAGCAGGGGGCTGAGCTGGGGTCCAGCCAAGGACGTGCCAATACGGCAAAGCCGTATCCGAGATCTCTTTGAGAGATATTTTAGTTTGGTTATGGTAGTGCAAGTTATGCTAGTTCGTCAAGTCCAGCGTTACAAACGCCGGCCCCTTCGCATGTGGGAATTCAACCCGGAAGGACCGCGAGCTATTCAACATTTCCTCAGCATGACGCACGAAGAGATATACAAATTGTTCTTCGGACCACAAATAATGTGTCCGGACGTCACTGGGGATGCAGTTCTGAGCTGCAATTGCCCGGATACCCAAGTAAGTAGCCCCGCATCCGAACACACTGTCCATTTATTTATCGCAACGTCGCCCTAAAAAAACCGCTTTTTGACCAGGATTGGATAGCGAAGGCAAAGTTGATCAGGTGTCCGGCCCCCCTCCCTGAGACCTCACCAAATCCTGTGCTAACCAGGATGCTGGAGATCGCGCCTTATCAAGCGCCCTCAGGAGAAGATAAAGGGGGGAACAAGGAGGCTAGTGCCTCCACGAAGGAGGTTAGCCGGGGAGGAGGGACTGAAACTTCCTCTTCCTAGAGAAGGAAGAGGACCGCCTCCGAGGACCCGGAGACAATGGTCTCCAAACGGGGGAAGAAATCTTCACCGGAGGGTCCTGCCCCGGGGGCTACCCCGGCCGCACTATGCCCTCAAGGGGATCAGCCCTCCACCGAGCTGTAAGTAAAAGGGAACTTAATAATAAAAATACCTCGCTTTACCTCCGAGGAAAATAACCGAAGCATTTATCTTGCAATTTGGATCTTAGCCCTTCTCAGCAGAGCTCGTCTTCAGGGGATCTTCTTCCAGAGATGATGGAGAGCAAAACGCCTCCCCCTGCCATATCACCTCATGAGGCGGGCGACCCCGAGGTGTTGTTGTGGAGGGTTTCTCCTGGTCCGGCAAGGCCTGAAGGCAATCCTATGGCCACCCGAAGTCCTCAGTATCCGGCTCTTGAAGAGAGCAATCGAAAGAGTCCGGCACCATCTGGTGTGTGGTCGGACGTATTGAGGGATCTGCTAGAGCAAGCGGCTATCTCAGAAGAGCACCACACGTTGATTGGTACGGTGATTGAAAGGATTTCGTCCGCCGAAAGTGGGTTGCATGAAGCCTTTATGAGTCTACTGATGGGTTTTGAGGTACGTGAAATGACGTACATTTTTGATAGTACAACACATTTTTAGATGTGCCCTGTGTAGATAGTAGCCCCTGAGACTCTGGTTGTCGTCGAAAATGGCGGCAAACAGAGGATCATAGTCCCAGGTAATAACCAGACCGCCGTTATGTGCAGGTGGTGGAAGCTCCGGTGGCTAGCCGGACTGATGGGTTTGCCGAACTAAGGCGGCAACTAGATGCGGCAGATGCCGACGTCGTGCTTGTTAACAAGCGCTTGACGAGGCACAGGGTAAGTGATTTTTCTGGTGATTGTCACATAATAAGAGCAGCATGATGCCAGTATCTTTAATATGTTGTGACTGCAGATGGAGCTGCCACCGTGGAGACCCTTCGGGCGGAGATTGCCTGAGCCAAGGAGCAAGCCAGGAGTAGCAATGCGGCCGCTTTAAAGGCGGCCGAAGAGTTAAGGGCCAAACAGGCCGCGCATTGCGAGAGCAAAGAAAAAATAGCCAAGATGGCTGTAGAGTTAAAAGATGCTGCTGACCGTTACCAGCTTCTTGAAGAAGAAAACCGGGCGAAGGCGACGGACCTGGAGAAGGCCCGGGTGGCTGCCAAGGAAGCCCGCTCCAAAATTAGAGCGACGAAGGAGGAGCTGCATCAAGCTGCGGATATTGTATCTGGGAAGCCCTTCTTATTGCGGACTAAGTTCGGGGATCCAAAGTATGCACCTCTGGACCGGCTATGGAGTTTTGCGGACGCCTACGTGGATTTGGCTGCAAGTGCTGCTGATGCGGCCGAGTACTTCAAGGATCGGGAAGATCACGAAGTGGAAAAACTGTTTTGGTCACAGTTTCATGCTCCAGCCCGTCCGCTGCTGTTGAATGAGCAAATGGCCGAGTGGGCCGAGCTCCATAGATTATTCGGACTTGCCATGAGGTCCGTTGTGGATCATCTGTGGCCGGGGGCAAGGCCGAATAGCTACTTTAGCTTAGTGCAACAGTTCCTTGGTGCTGTGCCACACATCGATGCTGTAAAGAGGTCGGCGTGCATAGAAAGCTCGCGGATGGCCCTTGCCCATGTCAAAACATACTGGGCGGAGATGGATGCCACCACTGTTGCGGCACAGGGTTCGACCATAGGCCGAGTGGCTGCCGAGCACTACTTTGAAGAAGTTCTTGAAGGCGCTCGTTCAATAGAGGCTCAGTGCTCGAAGAATATTATGTTTAAGTGACATGTATTCCCATTGTGAAAACAATGTTTTATTGAGTTTATCAAGGCTGTATTTATACTTTTGCCCGAAAGTACTATGATGCCTCCTGTGCGGCCGTTTATGTATATATGTATATAACCTGAAAGATGGCAGTCGTCGGCTTCAGCCCCCACGCATATAATGCGGGGGTGCTCGCAGAAGACGCATGTTCACACTTGATCCAACGTCTTGGTCCATTAAGGAGGTGATAGCGCAGCGAACTAGGCAATCGGACTATAATGCTTTAACACTTTCACTTAGCCAGAGGAGTTTGACAGTGGGGCTACTATATAGCCCCTGGTGGCTCCGCGCTCATCCGAATTCGGGGCGCGTACATGCCTGGCCGGGAAACGGCCCTTCGTTAAGGCGGAGGAATCCCGAAGATTCCGCTAGGTCATCGAGTGGTTGACCAGTCTCACGCTATATCATGACAGTCAGTTTTCGGCTTTCTCTACTGAGGTGCTCGTCCGGATGAACCAGGGCACAATCGCAGTAGTTCTCCTGGTGCCGCCCTAGCCGATAGAGCGGAACGTAAGGCAGCAAAACACAGGAGCCGGGCAAACCCAACATTTTACCAAAGACATGATTCGGAGCTGATGCATATAAGGCCAAACTCACGACACCGAACACTCCCTAAGGTATTCGGTCTTTATGATGTAAACCGGGCTAAACAGTGCCCTTTGTAATAAGCCCCTGGTGTCCAGGTACGTGCAATATTCTGACGTGGCCACATGCCAATACGTCAGCATCCTTCTCAGTTGTACTGAGAATCCTGGGGATGTGTATCAACAAGAGACAGTAAAAAAAGGTTTACGCAGGGTCTTAATCTAAAAATAATCCTTGGAACGGGTCCCTGCTGCACGTCTGCGCCTGTGTCTCTGTTGTGCCGTATCCTGGACGGGTGTAGCACGATGGTCATGTGAAAAAGAGAGGAACTTAGTTGAAAAGTTGTCATGCAAAAGGTAGGTTATACTAAATAAACCATGTACAGTTCAGGATGAGTAAAGTTGTGCCTAATTGCCACTTGTTTACACGCGTTGAGCCCCTTGTATTGTTATAGGAGTATAGCCATCAAACCTGTATCAATTACATATAGCTGCACCGGACTCATCTAACCGCGTCCGTGGTCTTAACGACCTGTCAGATGCTCTAGTTGGTGAGGCCGTTTAGTGTGCGGCTGCCAAGGCAGCCGCACGGTCTTCCGCGCGCAAGGAGGCTCAATATTTCCATTTACTGTAATGATGCCACGTGGACCAGGCATCTTAAGTATGAGAGAAGCGTAATGCGGTATTGCGTTAAAGCGAGCGAAAGCTTCGCGTCCGAGTAGTGCTTGATAGCCACTTTGGAACGGAGTGATGTGGAAGGTTAACTTTTCGCTGCGGAAGTTATCGGGAAAGCCGAATATAACCTCTAGTAGCACGGAGCCCGTACAATGGGCTTCTGGGCCTGGCGTTACTCCTTTAAAGGTAGTATTGCTATGGCTGATTTTTGTTGGGTCTATTCCCATTTTGCGGATTGTGTCCTGATATATCAGGTTTAAGCTACTGCCGCCATCCATCAGGACTCGTGTGAAGTGGTATCCGTTAATTATCGGGTCTAACACCAAGGCAGCCCATCCTGCATGCCGGATACTTACCGAGTAATCCCGATGGTCAAAGGTGATCGGTTTGGACGACCAGTGGCAGAACTCCGCGGTGATAGGCCCTGGGGCATGTGTCTCTAGGAGTGCCGCTTTGTTTCTCCCCTTCATCACGTGTAACACGTTTACTGTTTTGACTTCTGGTGGGAATTTCTTCTGTTCCCCAGTGCTTTGCTTGCGAGGCTCGTCCTCGTCTTCGCTTGGCATATCCTGCCCCTTGTGTTCGGCGTTGAGTTTGCCGGACTGCTTGAAGACCCAACATTCTCTATGGGTATGATTTGCAGGTTTATCGGGGGTGCTGTGGATCTGACATAGTTTGTCCAGAATCTTGTTCAGGCTGGACAGTTCGTCTCTGTTGCCTTTGGAGGGCAGCTTTTGCTGACCTGGCCGAGAGCTTCTGAATCCGGCGTTTACCGCCGTGCTCTTCGGGCTGTCTTCTTTATTCCGGCGCTTGTTTTTGCTGCGTCGTGGCTTCCCGTTTCCGTCCCTGACTTCGGATGTACTTGGGTCGCTGGTGCTGCATCGGGCTAACCAGCTGTCCTCGCCCGCGCAAAAGCGGGTCATGAGGCTTGTTAATGCTGCCATTGTTCTTGGCTTTTCTTGGCCGAGGTGTCTGGCAAGCCATTCGTCTCGAACGCTGTGCTTGAAAGCTGCTAAGGCTTCGGCGTCCGGACAATCGACTATTTGGTTCTTTGTAGTGAGAAGCCTGTTCCAAAGCTTCTGGGCTGACTCTCCGGGTTGTTGAGTTATATGACTTAAATCGTCTGCATCCAGTGGTCGGACATAGGTCCCTTGAAAATTTGCCCGAAAAGCGTATTTGAGCTCTTCCTAGCTTCCAATGGAGTTTTCAGGGAGGCTTTTAAGCCAGTGCCGAGCTGGCCCTTTGAGCTTGAGGGGTAAGTACTTGATGGCGTGGAGATCATCTCCTCAATCCATGTGGATATGGAGGATGTAGTCCTCAATCCAGACCCTAGGGTCTGTCGTTCCATCGTACGCCTCTATGTTTACGGGTTTGAATCCCTCTAGAAATTCATGGTCCAGCACCTCATCGGTGAAACATAGGGGGTGTGCAGCACCCTTGTATTTGGGTGTACCGTGGTGTTTGGATGTTTGTTGTGTTGCATTGCATGCTGCAGCGCGCTTGCTTGGCCCGTAGATGGATCTGGTTGCGCCGTCCTTTTGATGCGAGCCCTCACGTGGATCGCGTACTGGCTTGTGTGCGGCGTCGTTTGCCGCTCTATGTTGGCCACGAGGTCGTCTATCCGACCGGATGGCTGTTTTGTTTTTTGATTGCGGTGGATCTAAGGCCTCCTCATCGAATTCAGGTAGCAGCTTTCGCTTCGGGTAGCTCTTTGTGTGGCGACTACCGCTGTACTTTGCTGCAGTGTTGAGTACTTCACTCCATCTAATTCTGAGTGTGTTTTGTGCAGCCCTGAGCCTTTGCTTCTGCTTTTTCAGACTCCTCGCAGTGGCAACAAGCCTTTGATGGGTATTCTGTTGCTCCGGGTGCCTGTCCGGTGTGATGTCGTCCGGAGTGTTATCTTCGACGGAGTCGGGTTGTTCGGTTTGATTCTCCGTGTTGCAGTGGTCGAACGGTGGTTCAATGCCGCGTTTGTCGTCCGCTGGCTCACCCTGCTCTATCGCTGGGTCTATATGATCACTGCTTCTGCCGAGGCAGGATTTGGAGCGGCGCTTACGCCGCACTTTGACTGCTTCTCGAGGGAACGATCCTTCACCGCGTCCTTCCGTTCCTCGTCATCATTTTCTTTGGGTGTGTCCACCATGTATACATCATATGATGAGGTGGGCGTTCAGTGCCCTGTGGGCAATGGTTCTTGTTCGTCTCCTGCATCGTCGTCCATACCATTGATGTCTTCAGAGTCGAAGTCGAGCGTGTCGGTCAAATCGTCGACAGTGGCTACTAAGTGGGTGGTGGGTGGGCGGCGAATTTCTTCGTCATCCGCGTCCCAATCCTGCCGGACATAGTTTGACCAGGACTCTCCTGACAAGGAGAGAGACCTTAATGAGTTCAGCATGTCGCCGAAGGGCGAGTGCTGAAAGATATCCGCGGAGGTGAACTCCATGATCGGCGCCCAGTCAGATTCGATAGGAACGGGCGCAGGCGGTTCGGAGTCCGTGGCTGGGGAAGAATCTGGTAGTTTGGCGTCACAGCTCTTATGAAGGGTAAGGTCGATACTCGGCTCGATCGCCGATGAGAATGTGGCCTCCGAGGCGGGGTCTATCCACCCGTCCATGGATGGCGCAATTGGCTCCAAATTGAGGGTCGGAGCGGTCGCCGGTGCGATCTCCCAAACACTGTCAGATGGTAGAGCTAAATCATGCTCATTGTGACCGTGCGGCGCACTCGACAAGGGCTCTCGATCAAGTCTCTGTGGATGTCAGCTGTGTAGTTCAACTTTCCAAATCTGACCTGATGGCCAGGGGCGTAGCTCTCGATCTGCTCCAGATGGCCAAGCGAGTTGGCCCGCAGTGCGAAGCTGCCCAATACAAAGATTCGTCCGGGGAGAAAAGTCTCACCTTGTACTGCATCGCTATCGATGATTGAAGGAGCCATAAAGCCTAACGATGACGACACAGAGGAACTCTCAATGAAAGCACCAATGTCGGTGTCAAAACCGACAGATCTCGGGTAGGGGGTCCCGAACTGTGCGTCTAGGGGATGGTAACAGGAGGCAGGGGACACGATGTTTACCCAGGTTCGGGCCCTCTTGATGGAGGTAAAACCCTACGTCCTGCTTGATTGTTCTTGATAATATGAGTAGCACAAGAGTTGATCTACCAGGAGATCAGAGAGGCTAAACCCTAGAAGCTAGCCTATGGTATGATTGTTGTTGTTCTACGGACTAAAACCCTTCGGTTTATATAGACACCGGAGGGGGCTAGGGTTACACAGAGTCGGTTACAAGGAAGGAGATCTACATATCCGCATTGCCAAGCTTGCCTTCCACGCCAAGGAAAGTCCCATCCGGACACGGGACGAAGTCTTCAATCTTGTATCTTGATAGTCCAACAGTCCGACCAAAGGATATAATCCGGCTGTCCGGATACCCCCTAATCCCGGACTCCCTCAAGCATGTTCTTTGATACTATGATATGGATTTCTCCTTTGCAAATCAATAATCCTCCCACGAGCTTGAGACAAAGCCTCATGCTTGTTTTGAGAAAAGCTATGAATCTCTCTAATGATGACATGTTGTTTATGATTTGGCATAAATTTTATCATGAAAGTATAAATCATATCTTTTAAACTTCTTATGCTCATAGATGCAAATTGTTGAACCATATTTTAGCATCCCCTCGCATGGAGGAAGGAAATAACTTAAGAATATATAGAGAGAGACCAGTGCCCTTTTTCACAGAATGTCTACAAAATCTTCAACTCTGTGAGCACGATCAAAAACACTTTCACTATCCAATCCCTGTAAGATATATATATCAAATCCCTAGTGGAATGGTTGGAATAGTTGGTGTCCTCAAAACAGGAGTAGGTGGTATTCTCAAAGTGGAAGTGGTTCATATTCAAGTATTTCCTTTTCTTTTAGTATAGCAAGATGACTATCAAGCAGTTCTCCCAAAGGAGATTCAGCAGTAACTTTAGAATCAGTAGTAGCAGTATCAATAGTTTTATCATGGCCATCATCTATATCATGTGAAATTTTAGAGTGTGGTTCATTGGTATGTGCAAGTGGTGGTGTCACAAGTTGATTCAAAATAATAGAAGAATCGTAAGAAGCTTGGGTACTAAGAGCGGTACTTCTTCTTGTAGTGGACAGAACAATTTTAGGCTAGGGGTCTGGATTCTTCCTCATTATGGATAATAATTGCATCAAGTAAATGAACAATAGGTAGACTTGTAAATCTTTGCAATCAATTTTTGTTTTATTTTTATCTGGCACTTTTCTGCACAAGATAACATCATGGAAAATGTGTTGAAAACAACGTCAGTCCGAATTAGTTCTTTATTCATTTGAGAAAGTTTTGAGTTCAAACTAAAGTAAAAGTGTTCAAAAAATTAGATACATTTGAGACGTATCACATACCGATTTTTCTTATTTTGTACTATGTTTTCGAACAACATAAAGTGCATACTAATAGAGTAATTGTTCCTCAACGGCTTGCCCTAACAAGACCAAATATGCATAGTAAAAAAGGAGGGAGTACATGGCAAAAGCCATACGTGCCTTACATGTCACCGCTGCTGCATGATTAATTAGAGACAACTTTTGCATTTTGGGGTTACATGGACATAATTCATCACAAACCGTCTGCTGTGTGATACCTATGGATGCCACGTAATGCTATTTTAAAAAATACTTTCTTTGCGAGATTTTTTTATCTATTCATCTTTAATTATGTCATACAACGAACATCAGAAATAATAAAAATTAAATCCAGATTCGTAGACCACCTAACGACGACTACACGCACTGAAGCGAGCCGAAGGCACGTACCCTTCCTCTCCAGAGCCGGGCAAAATTTGTTGTAGTAGACAGTCAGAAAGTATGTTTTGCCACACGAGGAAGGATCGAATCCGAAATGATGATATACGAGATAGAGTTGGGCCAGCACCAATTGAATAGAAGCTTGTCCAACATCGTCTCAGATGGTTTGGGCATATTCAGTGCATGCCTCCAAAAGCTCTAGTGCATAGCGGACGGCTAAAGCATGCGGGTAATGTCAAGAGAGGTCAGGGTAGAACGAATTTGACATGGGATGAGACCGTAAAGAGAGTATTCTGTTATCCTACTTGAACTGACGTAGTTTACAGGGTGGACTGACGTGGTTTTCTACTTGAACTGGTCTTCCTGCGTGTACGACGGGCGGAAACAGGGGATGTAACGTGGAGCTTCCGGGCGTTCTCCAACGCGGTGCTGCGGGCCATTCGTTGCCAGAGGAGACATGTAAGGGGTTCCGCACGTGCGAGCGCTCACCTCGTCATGTTTTGCGATCTCAAGTCACCGGAGGTGATGGCGTGGGCATTTGGCGGCAGACGTGTTTTGGGCATTGGTGTTTACCGTGGTGTTCGTAGGCCTCAATTTTATGTCTAGTTTGTTGTTTTGGATGTGAGATTTATCAGTGTGTTAGAGTTTTTGGAGATTAATTTCATCTGTAATTTCTGATTACAAGTTTTGGTGTTCTTGGTCGTTTTCCACGCCCTCCATGCAAATGTGTTCTTCTTTTTCTATTGTTTTACTTTCGAATTGGCGTTGCAGGGAGAGATATGAGGATTGTATGAAAAGATTTGCGTTGTTAATTTTTGCTTCTTTGAGTTGTTTCTACCCTGGATTCCCATGTTATTTGGTCTTTGGCGGAGGTGGTGTATGGCGGCTGACAATAGCTTGCGATTTCTTATAATCTGGTCAAACTATGTAATTAAGTTGCGTGTTTTCCAGTGTTGGTTGAATTGCTGCCATATGTGTAGTTGGACTGCTCCGTGTCAAAGTTGTCTTACTGTGCATTGGCATCGGAGTAAGTATTTTCTACTGGCTGCCTACCCATACCTCTGCACTTTGAGTATAAAGCCCGAGTCCTCTCTCACTTTCATTCCACCAGCTGCAATCAAAGAAAAGCGAGATGGATCCTGAGCTGGGAGAGGTCACAGAGGAGGAGGGGGATGCCGTCGATGTGAGGGCTGCAGTAGCGGAGCAGAGGAGGAGGAGGCGCAGGCGCAGGCAGATGGCACGACGTGCTGCCGAGGAGGAAGTGGAGGCAGAGTTCAACAGACGCCTTGCGTGCGAGGTGATGGATACTTGCAACTCCAATGAACTGGAGCTTCTTTTCCCAGAGGGCAGGGGAACACTGGTGCGCGTCGGTCCTAAACAAATGGTTTTTTACCCCTTTCCGCGACGGCATTTGGAACCATCGCCAAGTGAGTGTGTGCGATAGGGTATCCTTCCCACATGACCTAGAAATCGTCAGGGATAGGCCCTCCTGGGACCCAGGCTGGGGCCGTGTGCGATCGGGCGCGGCATCAAAACCCAATCATTTCCGTAGGTATGTACATCCCACACAATGAATCCCAGAAATCATTTCCGCAGGTATGTACATCCCGCACGGTGAAACCCAGAAATCATTTCCGTAGGTATGTACATCCCACACGGTGAATCCCAGAAATCATTTCTGTATGTATGTACATCCCACACGGTAATCCGAGAAAATCATTTCTGTAGGTATGTACATCCCACACGGTGAATCCCAGAAAAACATTTCCGTTCGTATGTATATCACACATAGTCAATCCAAGGAATACGGTTTCGTTCTTATGTACATCCCACACAGTCAATCCAGGGAAAACGTTTCTGTTCGGACGTAAATTCCACACAGTTTTATGTGTAGGCTCGTGTGCGAAAGTTGTAACTATCACACACGGTCTTCCTTGGTTAACTGTTTGCTTTTATCAACTATATCACACACGATTTGATGAAGAAAACTTTGTGGCATTGGGCTATCCATCGCAACCGCTTTTACTGCTAGAACCGTTTGCAAAGGTCCATGACACATTTAGCAGGTTTATTAGTTTACAATTAATAATTCCAGTATTATGCAAATTCACATTTCATATCGAACGGCCATTTGCCAATTTCATATCAGGCAGATAAATATATTATAACATCATAGTATGGTACGGTAGTTACATGAAAACAACACAATACAACATATAGCTAGTTCAACTTCATAAGAACAGTATATTCATTTCCCTAATCGAGATCAACCAGGCTGATCTTATCCACCTCTGCTTTCAGTTTAGTAAGTACCCGTTTTGCACGGGCCAACTGGAAAGTGCCTCCTCCTTCACCAACACCATCTTAGCAAAGTCTTTTAAAAAAAATTGAGCTCATTCTCCACCTTCAACTTTTTATCCCGCATCTCGAAATATGCTTCAGCGTTGACAATACTTTCTCCAAGCCTAGTTGTGTTCACTTCCTCATACATGCTCCAGAGCTTCATTAGGCACATCTTCAAAGACTGTGGCCACTCTTGATCAAACCACTCTAAGTAAGAACACTTCTGTTCATCCTCTAATATTTAAAACTAGATCAGTAAGAATTGTAGGGGAAATGGGTTTATAGCAACATAGAAAATCACCAATGCTTATTTTGAAAAACTGAAGAAACATGTTAATTATGACATATCTTCTCAAAAAGATAAATGTGCAAATGAAATAATTGGTACTGAGACAACAACCAAATTCTGAAACATCAGAAGCTATAATTAACTACAACGATGCTACAAGTTCTTACATGTACAATAAATAACAAATTGAACATTTTATGAGGAAGGTAAATATAACTGCAACAACATAGCGACAATGTTTGGATGAAAACAAATTGATACTAACATGTGTGTACATGCACAAATTTAGTAACATAGAACTAATAGCACTAAGGCCGTCCACCATGTATGCCAAAACTGGTGTAAAGACAACTGTTGCTACATCTCGCACTGGTGCCCTGAACTGGCGAGCCGACGCAGTGGAAAAAAATCAGGGACCCGGACTCCGGAGCATGTAGTTGCTCCGATGCCCAGTTCCTTCGTGCCATAAAGATTTAGTATTTTACTACTTGGCTGCTCGGATGTGTGGACCAAAGTTGGCTGCACAAACTGCTGAAGAGGTGCCAAATAATTTTCTAATGGCACCGCTGATGAGATGGCAACAATTTAAGATATTAGGTACAAACTGTGGCACTGTCTTAGGATGCGTTTGGTTGAAGGTGTGGTATGAATGGGTTGGGACCGTGACAGTGTCTCAATCACAGCTAACAAATGATTTGTAACAATGAAAGAGGGTCTAACCTTCTGTTCACATGCCAGAAACTTCCTCCCAGTGTCCACAAAATCAGACGCAAGTAGCTTCACGCATGGAAATTGATGGTGACAACGAGTAGATAGATCTTTAGCCACCCTGCTCCATTCGTTACCACTGATGGTCTTAGGGAGCTACAAGAGGAAGAAACGACTCAAATCGACCTCCGAGTAAAAATCCTTCATTCCAAGTCATAGCCCGGGAGAGAGAGAGAGAAGAGAGGCATACCCGGGTGGTGAAGAAGTAGTCATCGGAGGAGGAACCGCTGGAGATGTCTTTGAAGAAGACCATGGCGACCCCGACGGTAGGATGCGAGATGGTGAGAGTGAGGAAGCGGCTATAGCTTAGCAAGGAAGGAAGGAAGGAGGAAATAGGGGAAATGTGACTTGTGGTTGGGGAGAAAAGGGGGTGGGGAAGGGGAGAAGGGGGCGGGGGTAGATATTTTGGCGGTAGGTCAATATTTTGGAAATGTGGAAGGAAACTTTGCGTGCGGGGCCACCAGACCATTCACTTTGAACGATTGTGTGCATCGCAAACGATTCTTTTGCTTTATGCGCATGGGATGCGTTTGATAATTCAAATTTTGGTGGAAATTTCCCCGGGTACGTCATTGCATGATTTAACACCGCTTGCTAATTTGTGCATGTTTGACCAAAGTTTGGACACACACCCCTCACAAACCAGAGCAACTCACTAGAAGGCTCATGGTTCCGAGAGGGAACAATGCATGTTTGATGATGAATCAGAGATAGCTTCCTCTTACGGCCTTCAATTTTTTTTCTACGTCTAACGTGCACTACTACAACTGTATTATGAAATTTTTGAAAATTCTAGGGGTCAT
The DNA here is from genome assembly GCF_018294505.1 of Triticum aestivum. NCBI lineage: Eukaryota > Viridiplantae > Streptophyta > Magnoliopsida > Poales > Poaceae > Triticum > Triticum aestivum. The sequence continues at coordinate 107,232,457 of NC_057803.1, forward strand.
TTGACCTTTTAAAGACATCTAAGTGATTTTCTAGCCATTTAATGACCTTAATTCAAATTTGAACTACGTCTACATGCAACGCGTAACCGAAACGATTTGAAAAATCATATATGTGTACTTGTGGGCGAGTTAATTCCATGTGCAGTAAACTAGAAGGAATTTTCAAACATATTTGTATCACGACATGGACACATATGCATGAATACGTATGCATGGAGTGGCATGGCATTTTAATTCCAAAAAAAATCAGAAACACATGAAACCTTGGTTGATGTAATGTAATTCCACCAAGATGATGTGGTAAAGAAATTGGCATGTTTGACGAAAGTTTAGACACACACACCCCTCACAAACCGGAGCAACTCGTTAGAAGGTTCGTGGTTCCGAGAGGAACAATGCATGTTTGATGACGAACGGGAGATAGCTTCCTCCTATGGCCTTCAAATTTTTTCTACGTCTAGCGTGCACTACTACAACTATAATGTGAAATTTTGGAAAATTCTAGGGGTCATTTGACCTTTCAAAGACATTTAAGTGATTTTCTAACCATTTAATGACCATAATTCAAATTTGAACTACATATACATGCAACGCTTAACCAAACCATTTTGAAAAATCATATATGTGTACTTGTGTGCGAGTTAATTCCATGTGCAGTAAATTAGAAGGAATTTTCAAACATATTGGTCTCACGACACAGACATATGCATACGTATGCATGGAGTGACATGGCATTTTAATTCAAAAAAATAGAAAAATGATGAGAAACACATGAAACCTTGGTTGATGTAATGTCATGCCACCAAGATGATGTGGTAAAGAAATTGGCATGTTTTACGAACGTTTGGACACGTACCCCTCACAAACCAGAGCAACTCGGTAGAAGGTTCATGGTTCCGAGAGGGAACAATGCATGTTTGATGACGAACAGGAGATAGCTTCCTCTTACGGCCTTCAAATTTTTTTCTACGTTTAACATGCACTAATACAACTGTCGTGTGAAAATTTGGTAAATTTCAGGGGTCATTTGACCTTTTAAAGACATTTAAGTGATTTTCTAACCATTTAATGACCATAATTCAAATTTGAACTACATCTACATGCAATGCCTAACCATAACGGTTTGAAAAATCATATTTTTGTGTACTTGTGTGCGAGTTAATTCCATGTGCAGTAAATTCAAAGAAATTTTCAAACATATTGGTGTCAAGGCATGGGCACATGCATGGAGTACATGCCATGGCATTTTAATTTCAAAAAATTAAAAATGATCAGAAAAACATGAAACCTTGCTTGATTTAATGACATGCCACCAAGATGATGTGGTAAATAAATTAGCTTGTTTGACGAAAGTTTGGACACACACCCCTCACAAACCGGAGGAACTCGCTAGAAGGTTCATTGTTCCGAGAGGGAACAGTGCATGTTTGATAACAAACGGGAGAGAGCTTCCTCTTACGGCCTTGAATTTTTTTCAATGTCTAACATGCACTACTACAACTGTAATGTGAAATTTTGGAAAATTCTAGGGGTCATTTGACGTTTTAAAGACATTTAAGTGATTTTCTAACCGTTTAATAACCGTAACTCAAATTTGAACTACATCTACATGCAACACCTAACCAATTTTTTTGAAAAAATGTATTGGTGTACTTGTGTGCGAGTTAATTCCATGTGCAGTAAATTAGAAGGAATTTTCAAACATATTGGTCTCACGACACGGACACATGCATACGTATGCATGGAGTGACATGGCATTTTAATTTAAAAAATAGAAAAATGATGAGAAACACATGAAACCTTGGTTGATGTAATGTCATGCCACCAAGATGATGTGGTAAAGAAATTGGCATGTTTGACGAACGTTTGGACACGCACCCCTCACAAAGCGGAGCAACTCGCTAGAAGGTTCGTGGTTCCGAGAGGGAACAATGCATGTTTGATGGCGAATGGGAGATAGCTTCCTCTTATGCCCTTAATTTTTTTCCTACATTTAACGTGCACTAATACAATTGTCATGTGAAAATTTGGTAAATTTCAGGGGTCATTTGACCTTTTAAAGACATTTAAGTGATTTTCTAACTATTTAATGACCGTAATTCAAATTTGAACAACATCTACATGCAATGCCTAACCATAACGGTTTGAAAAATCATATTTTTGTGTACTTGTGTGCGAGTTAATTCCATGTGCAGTAAATTTGAAGGAATTTTTAAACATATTGCTGTCAAGGCATGGGCACATGCATGGAGTACATGCCATGGCATTTTAATTCAAAAAAATAAAAAATGATCAGAAAAACATGAAACCTTGCTTGATTTAATGTCATGCCACCAAGATGATGTGGTAAAGAAATTGACATGTTTGACGAAAGTTTGGACACACACCCCTCACAAACCGGAGCAACTCGCTAGAAGGTTCGTGGTTCCGAGAGGGAACAATGCATGTTTGATGACGAACGGGAGATAGCTTCCTCTTACGACCTTCAAATTTTTTGCTACGTTTAACGTGCACTAATACAACTGTCATGTGAAAATTTGGTAAATTTTAGGGGTCATTTGACCTTCTAAAGACATATAAGTGATTTTCTAACCATTTAATAACCGTAATTCAAATTTGAACTACACCTACATGGAACGCCTAACCAAAACGGTTTGAAAAATCATATTTTTGTGTACTTGTGTGCGAGATAAAAAATCATCAAACGATTTAAATATCTGGTGTTCAAAAAAGAAAATATAAAGATTTGGCAAGACAACCGGCCCCCACATGATTGGTAGTCTATCTCTCGGCTCGAGGTTTGGTAGGTGAATGGCGGGGATCATTAATCGGATACGATTCTGCATTGAAAACCGTCATCTATTATGTTCACACACGGATTTTGGCTATTATGTTCACACACGGATTTGCTGCGGGAACTGTGTGTAATTCAAACTACAGTACTCGTAAATTCCGGCGACCGACGTGTGTACTGTCCCCTCGATCTAGATTCTGGCCGCCAATAAATACTACCTTTCTCACGTTGCCCCTCATGCATTCTCATCTACATCCTCCCCTCGTTCGCCCTCTCTCTCTCTCTCAAATCTCTGTCATGGCGCCACCAGTCTGCCCACGCGCCGACGAGGAGTCACCTCCCCCAAGGACGCTCACTCGATTAGCAACGACGAGGACCCCTACGCGCTGCCTGACAAGGTTGTGCCAGACCCCCCAACTTTGGATTGGTTTTGAGGCCAGTACAATCTTTGTCTATGGAAGTCGCTGCCGCCGGTTGAGAAAGCCAGGCAAGTGGCGTTCAAGAAGGAGATGGCGGAGGCGGAAGCCTGGTACCAGGCGGCCTGTGAAGCCCGTGATGCCGCCTGGAAAAGGAGGCGGCAGAGCTTTGGGGGCGGGCGCGTCGTCGTGCCGAGGAGGTGTACAAAGACGGGTACTTTGCGAGGAAGGTCATAGGTGCTGGGCACCTCGTCGCTGCGTGGAGGTGGGCCGATAAGCTCCAGCGTGCCATCGACGAGGAGCTCTGGTGGGAGCCCAACGAAATGGCAAGATCGGCCGCGCACGTCCGCCAGCAAGAGGCAGATCGGTACGTCATGTGCTGCAAGGCGGAGGAGTCATAGTACTACCTCCGCACTGGGAAGACGCCGCACACCAGGGAGCTGCTGGCGAGGGGCTACCGGGATACTGGCCCCAGGAGGGATTATTAGTTTTAGTATTGTTCGTTTTCAATTTTATGCATTGTACCTAGTAGTTAAGTATCATCACGTATATGTGATGATATATATATATATATATATATATATATATATATGTATATTCTGTGATGATCTAATGAACAATTAATATATATATATATATTATGAATTCCATTTTCTATCTGTTTTTGTATACTAATTTGAATCTAGCTGTTATCATCCACATATACAGAATGGAAAGCGTATAATACACATATTGAAAAAGAACATATAAGAATGGAAAACAGAGTACACACATTGAAACATAGCAATACTATGATTGCTGTGAATACAAAGCTATCCACGTCGAAAAAACTTTTCAAAATAAAACGCGTCCATGAGACCATGACCAGCAACCCGTGACTAGGGTAGCTCTTGGCTCTGCCTGAACTCGTGCAGGCGTTCGTCCAAGTGGTCGACACGCTCGCGGTACATCTGGAGCGCGATCTCGAGCTCTAAGTTGGTTATTTCATCGGAGATTACCAGCTCAAGGATGCAACGGCCATGTCCCTCTACCGTGCCCAGGTGGACATCTGGGCCAAGGAGACGGTCGAGCCTACGGACCAGAGCGTTGGCATCTAGCAGGCCGCGGACAAGGCGAACGGTGGCACCCATGGGAACGACGCGGCGGGCATCCGGTGCAAGTATGGTGTGGCCGGCATCTGGTGCAAGTATGGCGTTGAGGGCCTCTACCCACTCCTGGCGAGGAATGGGGGTACTGACAGGACGTGTACCCAGCTGCGACGCCGTGTCCACTGCAGGCAAGCGCCGATGGATCCAATCTTGCTGTGCGGCACGCCGTGCCTCTCGCTCTGCAGCGCTCCAACGGTCTCGCCGTGCAGCGAGCAGCAGCTTGTCGGCGCAGACGCACCTAGCTTGCTCTGCGGCGCGCCATCATTCATGTTGTGCGCCGAGCTGCAGCCTGTCGGTGCTGACATGCCTATCTTGATCCGCGGCGCTCAAGCGCCATGCGCCAAAGGTCTGCTCAACCCTGGCGATGACGCGCATCACAGCGTAATCCATCACGTTGTCGGGGAGCACCTCAGCCTCAACGGGCTGTGGCGCCTGCTCGTTTTCCTCATCGACAAGATTGATGACAGAGGCAGCGCTTTGGTGGGTTGGCATGCTTGGAAAAGGTGGATGTGCTACATGCTGCGCTTGTCGCCTTCGTGCGTCGCGTGAAGGAAATATGCCCTAGAGGCAATAATAAAGTTGTTATTTATATTTCCTTATATCATGATAAATGTTTATTATTCATGCTAGAATTGTATTAACCGGAAACTTAGTACATGTGTGAATACATAAACAAACAAAGTGTCACTAGTATGCCTCTACTTGACTAGCTCGTTAATCAAAGATGGTTATGTTTCCTAGCCATGGATAAAGAGTTGTCATTTGATAAGCGGGACCACATCATTAGAGAATGATGTGATTGACTTGACCCATCCGTTAGCTTAGCACGACGATCGTTACAGTTTCATTGCTACTGCTTTCTTCATGACTTATATATACATGTTCCTCAGACTATGAGATTATGCAACTCCCGAATACCAGAGGAACACCTTGTGTGCTATCAAACGTCACAACGTAACTGGGTGATTATAAAGATGCTCTATAGGTGTCTCTGACGGTGTTTCTTGAGTTGGGATAGATCAAGATTAGGATTTGTCACTCCCAGTATTGGAGAGGTATCTTTGGGCCCTCTCGGTAACACAGATCACTATAAACCTCGCAAGCAATGTGACTAATGAGTTAGTTATGGGATGATGCATTACAGAACGAGTAAAGACTCTTGCCGGTAACAAGATTGAACTAGGTATTGAGATACCGATGATCGAATCTCGAGCAAGTAACATACCGATGACAAAGGGAACACAGTATATCATTATGCGGTTTGACCGATAAAGATCTTCATAGAATATGTAGGAACCAATATGAGCATCCAGGTTCCGCTATTGGTTATTGACTGGAGATGAGTCTCGGTCATGTCTACATAGTTCTCGAACCCGTAGGGTCCGCATGCTTAACGTTCTGTGATGATTTGTATTATGAGTTATGTGATTTGATGACCGAAGTTTGTTCGGAGTCCCAGATGAGATCGGGGATATGACGAGGAGTCTTGAAATGGTCGAGACATAAAGATTGATATATTGGAAGGCTATATTCGAACATCAGAAAGGTTCTGAGTGATTCAGGTATTTTTCGAAGTACCAGAGAGTTACGGGAATTCATAAGGGGCTTTAATGGGCAATACGGGAAAGGAGAGAAAGGCCTCAAGGGTGGCCGCGCCCCTTCCCCATGGACTGGTCAGAATTAGACTAGGGAAAGGGGGCGCCCCCTTCCTTCCTTCTCCTTCTCCCTTCCCTTTTTCTTATTCCATGTGGGAGGTGGAATCCTACGAGGACTAGGGAGTCCTAGTAGGAGTCCACACTTTGGGCGCGCCCTATGAGGGCCGGCCTCCTCCTCCCTCCATCCTTTATATACGTGGCCAGGGGGCACCCCATAGACACACAAGTTGATCATTGATCTCTTAGCCGTGTGTAGTGCCCCCCTCCACCATAATCCACCTCGGTCATATTGTAGTGGTGCTTAGGCGAAGTCCTGTTCTGGTAGCATCATCATCACCGTCATCACGCCGTCATGCTGACGAAGCTCTCCCTCGACACTCTGCTGGATCCTGAGTTCGTGGGACGTCATCAAGCCGAACATGTGCAAATCACGGAGGTGTCGTACTTTTGGTACCAGGATTGGTCGATCGTGAAGACGTACAGCTACATCAACCGCGTTGTCATAACGCTTGCACTTACGGTCTACGAGGGTACGTGGACAACACCCTTCCCCTCTTGTTGCTATGCATCACCATGATCTTGCATGTGCGTAGGAAATCTTTGAAATTATTGTGTTCCCCAACAGTGTCATCCGAGCCAGGTCTATGCGTAGATGTTATATGCACGAGTAAGACACAATGGAGTTGTGGGCGTGAGTATATACATATTGCTTGCCGTCACTAGTTGATTCTTGATTCAGCGGTATTGTTGGATGAAGTGGCTCAAACCGACATTACGCGTACGCTTACGCGAGAGTGGTTCTACCGACGTGCTTCACACACTGGTGGCTGGTGGGTGTCAGTTTCTTCAACTTTAGTTGAATCGGATTCAATGAATAGGTTTCTTTCTGAAGATAAAAAATCAATCACTATACCGCGTTGTGCTTTCTGATGCGTAGGTAAAGAACGGTTCTTGCTCAGCCCGTAGCTGCCACGTAAAACTTGCAACAACAAAGTAGAGGATGTCTAACTTGTTTTTGCAGGTCTTGTTGTGATGTGATATGGTCAAGACGTGATGAGATATAAGTTGTTGTATGAGATGATCATGTTTTTGTTGAAGTTATCGGCAACTGGCAGAAGCCTTATGGTTGTCTCTTTATTGCATAAGATGCAAGCGCCAAATAGTTGCTTTACTTTATCGCTATGCGATAGCAATAGTTGCAAGAGAAATAGTTGGCGAGACGACCATGTGATGACACATTGATAGAGACCAACATGATGGAGATCATGGTGTCATGCCGGTGACTATAGAGATCATGACGGTACTTTGGAGATGGAGATCAAAGGCGCAAGATGATCATGGCCATATCATGTCACATATTTTGATTTCATGTGATGTCTATCATTTATGCATCTTATTTTGCTTAGTTCGGCGGTAGCATTATAAGATGATCTCTCACTAAATTTCAAGGTATAAGTGTTCTCCCTGAGTATGCACCGTTGCGACAGTTCGTCGTGCCGAGACACCACGTGATGATCGGGTGTGATAAGCTCTATGTTCACATACAACGGGTGCAAGCCAGTTTTGCACACGTGGAATACTCAGGTTAAACTTGACGAGCCTAGCATATGCAGATTTGGCCTCGGAACACTGGAGACCGAAAGGTCGAGCGTGAATCATATAGTAGATATGATCAACATAGTGATGTTCACCATTGAAAACTACTCCATCTCACGTGATGATCAGACATGGTTTATTTGATTTGGATCACGTGATCATTTAGATGACTAGAGGGATGTCTATCTAAGTGGGATTTCTTAAGTAATTTGATTAATTAAACTTTAATTTATCATGAACTTAGTCCTGATAGTATTTGCATAACTATGTTGTAGATCAATAGCTCACGATGTAGCTCCCCATTTATTTTTGATATGTTCCTAGAGAAAAACTATGTTGAAAGATGATAGTAGCAATGATGCAGACTAGGTCCGTGATCTGAGGACTATCCTCATTTCTGCACAGAAGAATTATGTCCTTGATGCACCGCTAGGTGACAGACCTATTGCAGGAGCAGATGCAGACGTTATACAAGCTCGGTATGATGACTACTTGATAGTTTAGTGCACCATGCTTTACGGCTTAGAAACGGGACTTCAAAAATGTTTTGAACATCATGGAGCATATAAGATGTTCGAAGAGTTGAAATTGGAATCTCATACTCATGCCCGTGTCAAGAGGTATGAGACCACTGACAGTACTTTGCCTACAAGATGGAGGAGAATAGCTCAACGAGTGAGCATGTGCTCAGAATGTCTGAGTACTACAATCACTTGAATCAAGTGGGAGTTAATCTTCCCGATAAGATAGTGATTGACAGAGTTCTCTAGTCACTATCACCAAGTTACTAGAACTTCGTGATGAACTATAATATGCAAGGGATAACGGAAACGATTCCCAAAGCTCTTCGCGATGCTGAAATCGGCGAAGGTAGAAATCAAGAAAAAGCATCAAGTGTTGATGGTTGTCAAGACCACTAGTTTCAAGTAAAAGGGCAAGGGAAAGAAAGGGAACTTCAAGAAGAATGGCAAGCAAGTTGCCACTCCGATGAAGAAGCCCAAAGGTAGACCCAAGCCTGAAACTGAGTGCTTCTACTACAAAGGAAATGGTCACTGGAAGTGGAACTGCCCTAGATACTTGGCGGATAAGAAGGATGGCAAAGTGAACAAAGGTATATTTGATATACATGTTATTGATGTGTACTTTACTAGTGTTTATAGCATACCCCTCGGTATTTGATACTAGTTCAGTTGCTAAGAGTAGTAACTCGAAACGGGAGTTGCAAAATAAACAAAGACTAGTTGAGGACGAGGTGACGATGTGTGTTAGAAATGATTCCAAGGTTGATAAGATCATCATCGCACACTCCCTTTACCTTCGGGATTAGTGTTGAACCTAAAATAAATGTCATTTCGTGTTTGCGTTGAGAATAATATGATTGGATCATGTTTACTGCAATACGGTTATTCATTTAAGTCAAAGAATAATTGTTATTCTGTTTACATGAATAAAACCTTCTGTGGTCATACACCCAAGGTGAATGGTTTATTGAATCTCGATCATAGTGATACACATATTCATAATATTGAAGCCAAAAGATGCAAAGTTAATAATGATAGTGCAACCTATTTGTGGCACTGCCGTTTAGGTCATATTGGTGTAAAGCGCATAAAGAAACTCCATGCTGATGGACTTTTGGAATCACTTGATTATGAACCACTTGATGCTTGCGAACCATGCCTCATGGGCAAGATGACTAAGACTCCGTTCTCCGGAACAATGGAGCGAGCAACTGACTTATTGGAAATAATACATACTAAAGTATGCGATCCGATAAGTGTTGAGGCTCGCGACGGGTATCATTATTTTCTGACCTTCACAGATGATTTGAGCAGATATGGGTATATCTACTTACGGAAACATAAGTCTGAAACATCTGAAAAGTTCAAAGAATATCAGACTGAAGTGGAAAATCATCGTTACAAGAAAATAAAATTTCTACGATCTAACCACGGAGGCAAATATTTGAGTTACGAGTTTGGTCTTCATTTGAAACAATGTGGAATAGTTTCGCAACTCACGCCACCTGGAACACCACATCATAATGGCATGTCCGAACGTTGTAATCATACTTTATTGGATATGGTGCGATCTATGATGTCTCTTACCGATTTACCACTATTGTTTTGGGGTTATGTATTAGAGACAACTGCATTCACGTTAAATAGGGCACCATCTAAATCCGTTGAGATGACACCGTATGAACTATGGTTTGGCAAGAAACCAAAGCTGTCATTTCTTAAAGTTTGGGGTTGCGATGCTTATGTGAAAAAAATTCAAACTGATAAGCTCGAACCCAAATCGGAGTAGTGCGTCTTCATATGATACCCAAAAGAAACTGTTGGGTACACCTTCTATCACAGATCCGAAGGCAAGATATTTTGTTGCTAAGAATGGATCCTTTCCAGAGAAGGAGTTTCTCTCGAAAGAAGTGAGTGGGAGGAAAGTAGAACTTGATGAGGTAATTGTACCTTCTCCTGAATTGGAAAGTAGTTCATCACAGAAATCAATTCCAGTGATTCCTACACCAATTAGTGAGGAAGCTAATGACGATGATCATGAAACTTCAGATCAAGTTACTACCGAACCTCGTAGGTCAACCAGAGTACAGTCCGCACTAGAGTGGTACGGTAATCTTGTTCTGGAAGTCATGTTACTAGACCATGATGAACCTACGAACTATGAGGAAGCGATGATGAGCCCAGATTCCACAAAATGGCTTGAGGCCATGAAATCTGAGATGGGATCCATGTATGAGAACAAAGTATGGACTTTGATTGACTTGCCCGATGATCGGTGAGTCATTGAGAATAAATGGATCTTCAAGAGGAAGACGGACGATGATAATAGTGTTACTATCTACAAAGCTCGAATTGTCGCAAAACATTTTCGACAAGATCAAGGTGTTGACTACGATGAGATTTTCTCACTCGTATCGATGCTTAAAAGTCTCTCCAAATCATGTTAGCAGTTGCCGCATTTTATGAAATCTAGCAAATGGATGTCAAAACTACATTCCTTAATGGATTTCCTAAAGAAGAGTTGTATATGATGCAACCAGAAGGTTTTGTCAATTCTAAAGGTGCTAACAAAGTGAGCAAGCTCCAGCGAACCATCTATGGACTGGTGCAAGCATCTCAGAGTTGGAATATATGCTTTGATAAAGTGATCAAAGCATATGGTTTTATACAGACTTGCGGTGAAGCCTGTATTTACAAGAAAGTGAGTGGGAGCACTACAACATTTCTGATAAGTATATGTGAATGACATATTGTTGATCGGAAATAATGTAGAATTTTCTGGGAAGCATAAAGGAGTGTTTGAAAGGAGTTTTTCAAACAAAGACCTCAGTGAAGCTACTTACATATTGAGCATCAAGATCTATAGAGATAGATCAAGACACTTGATATATTTTCAATGAGTACATACCTTGACAAGATTTTGAAGTAGTTCAAAATAGAATAGTCAAAGAAGGAGTTCTTTTCTGTGTTGCAAGGTGTGAAGTTGAGTAAAGACTCAAAACCTGACCACAACAGAAAATAGAAAAAGAATGAAAAATCATTCTATATGCCTCAGTCATAGGTTCTATAAAATATGCTATGCTGTATACCAGACCTATTGTGTACCTCACCATAAGATTGGTAAGAGGGTACAATAGTGATCCAGGAGTGGATCACTCGATAGCGGTCAAAAATATCCTTAGTGGAATAAGGAAATGTTTCTCGGTTATGGAGGTGACAAAGAGTTCGTCGTAAAGAGTTACATCGATGCAAGCTTTGACACCGACCAGGATGACTCTAAGTCTTGATCTAGATACATATTAAAAGTGGGAGCAATTAGATAGAGTAGCTCCGTGCAAAGCATTGTAGACATAGAAAATTTGCAAAATACATACGTCTCTGAATGTGGCAGACCCGTTGACTAAATTTCTCTCACAAGCAAAACATGATCACTGTTTGGGTGTTAATCACATAGCGATGTGAACTAGATTATCGACTCTAGTAAACCCTTTGGGTGTTAGTCACATGGAGATGTGAACTAATCACATAAAGATGTGAACTATTCGTGTTAAATCACATGACGATGTGAACTAGATTACTGACTCTAGTGCAAGTGGGAGACTAAAGGAAATATGCCCTAGAGGCAATAATAAAGTTGTTATTTATATTTCCTTATATCATGATAAATGTTTATTATTCATGCTAGAATTGTATTAACCAGAAACTTAGTACATGTGTGAATACATAAACAAACAGAGTGTCACTAGTATGCCTCTACTTGACTAGCTCGTTAACCAAAGATGGTTAAGTTTCCTAGCCATGGACAAAGAGTTGTCATTTGATAAGCGGGATCACATCATTAGAGAATGATGTGATTGACTTGACCCATCCGTTAGCTTAGCACGATGATCGTTACTGTTTCATTGCTACTGCTTTCTTCATGACTTATACATGTTCCTCAGACTACGAGATTATGCAACTCCCGAATACCGGAGGAACACCTTGTGTGCTATCAAACGTCACAACGTAACTGGGTGATTATAAAGATACTCTACAGGTGTCTCTGATGGTGTTTGTTGAGTTGGCATAGATCAAGATTAGGATTTGTCACTCCGAGTATCGGAGAGGTATCTCTGGGCCCTCTCGGTAATGCACATCACTATAAGCCTTGCAAGCAATGTGAGTAATGAGTTAGTTACGTGATGATGCATTACGAAACGAATAAAGAGACTTGTCGGTAAAGAGATTGAACTAGGTATTGAGATACCGACAATCGAATCTCGGGCAAGTAACATACCGACGACAAAGGGAACAAAGTATATCGTTATGCGGTTTGACCGATAAAGATCTTTGTAGAATATGTAGGACCCAATATGAGCATCTAGGTTCCGCTATTGGTTATTGACTGGAGACGAGTCTCCGTCATGTCTACATAGTTCTCGAACACGTAGGGTCCGCACGCCTAATGTTCTGTGACGATTTGTATTATGAGTTATGTGATTTGATGAACGAAGTTTGTTCAGAGTCCCGGATGAGATCGGGGACATGACGAGGAGTCTCGAATGGTCGAGACATAAAGATCGATATATTGGAAGGCTATATTCGGACATCGGAAAGGTTCCAAGTGATTCGAGTATTTTTCACAGTAGCGGAGAATTACGAGAATTCGTATTGGGCCTTAATGGGCCATGCGGAAAATGAGAGAAAGGCCTCAAGGGTGGTCGCGCCCCTTCCCCATGGACTGGTCCGAATTTGACTAGGCAAAGGGGGTGCCCCCTTCCTTCCTTCCCCTTCTCCCTTCCCTTTTTCCTATTCCATGTAGGAGGTGGAATCCTACTAGGACTAGGGAGTCCTAGTAGGACTCCACACTTTGGGCGCGCCCAATGAGGGCCGGCCTCCTCTTCCCTCCATCTTTTATATACGTGGCCAGGGGGCACCCCATAGACACACAAGTTGATCATTGATCTCTTAGCCGTGTGCGGTGCCCCCCTCCACCATAATCCACCTCGGTCATATTGTGGCGGTGCTTAGGCGAAGCCCTGTTTCGATAGCATCATCATCACCATCATCACGCCGTCGTGCTGACGAAGTTCTCCCTCGACACTCTGCTGGATCATGAGTTCGTGGGACGTCACGAGCCGAACATGCGCAGATCACGGAGGTGCCGTACTTTCGGTACTAGTATCGGTCGATTGTGAAGACGTACGACTACATCAACCGCGTTGTCATAACGCTTCCGCTTACGGTCTACGAGGGTACGTGGACAACACTCTTCCCCTCTCATTGCTATGCATCACCATGATCTTGCGTGTGCGTAGGATTTTTTTTGAAATTACTGTGTTCCCCAACATCGCGCGCCCCCTATGCGCAATATAGCTGGGTGGTGGGAAACAGGAGAGGAAATGGTGGGAAATGGTGGCGTGTTCATAAAACGCCATCAATTAATGGAAACTTAGCATCGAGCTAGCACAAGAAGTAGGTGATGATCAGATGAACACGGAGCACAGTAGGGATCCCGTCGGTGATGAAATCATCAATCCCAAATGGCTGAACACTAGCAAGCATTTGCCCACAACACACACGGCCTATTCCATCACAAATAGGTCGGATGGATCAACTGTATACCACGTATCGCACATTGTCAAAAAGTAATGCGGTAGACCTTCTTTAACATGTGTTAAAAAAAGGACCTTGAGGTTAACCTAATTTAACATCAACACAACTTCCCATCTAGTCACCCATCCGATGGCTGCTCCATCCCGAGCACACTTAACTTGATAGTTTTATTACATGAGCTACTGGTGGAACAGCTAGTCCTTGCTGATAGGAATGCCTCTTTGCATCCTTATGGCGTATCCGGATGACCACCCATCCCACAATGGCCAATAGATATTGTGTAGACAGAGCATATCACATACGTCTTATTAGAAGCAATCGTCTGTGTTATTATCGGTCTTCACACACATTTCTGATTACAGACCTGTTTGCCGCGTATCACACACATCTTGTTATATTGAGTCGTTTCTGTTCTCTTGACTAATCACAAATAGTTCATCCGAGTGAACCGTATGATGTACATCGCACGCACCTTGATCGGGCTGTCCGTTTCTTTTGTGTTGCCTAATCACAAACAGTTCATCTGAGTGAACCGTATGCTATGTATCGCACATGCCTCCATCTGGATGCCCGTTTCTTTTGTGTTTCCTCATCGCAAACAGTTCATTGAACTGAACTGTATGCCCTTCATCGCACACACAACTAAAACCTGAACCGTGTTTGATGCATCCATCATCGCAAACGTTTTACACATTTCTGATGGTTTTCATACAACACCGTTTGCTATCATTGTATCGCACATAGTTTCTCGAAGGGTCTCTGATCATAGTGTCGCGTTAGCAGCATCCTACAGTAGTGGAAGGAACCATATTTAGATCATCAGTTGGGCTAGGGCGAGAGCAGCCACGGTTCCACATCCATCCACCAGGGCCAAATGGCGTCGTTTATTTGATAGTGATGACTGAAGTACTGAATATTATGTTTTTAAGATTGTGTTGTGAGGGAGTAGATGTTTGAATGACTAAATGAATTCAACTGTCTACCTCTGAATGTGTTGTTTTATCTGCATATGTTTGTTATGTGCAATTTTTAAACTGCTGGTTTATCTGAAGTTGAACTGATTTGCGGTCAAATGTTGCATGGCTTGTATAATAGCTATTTCCCACCAGCTGGCTTCCCACGTGCCTATTTATTATTTTTATAATCAGCGAGTCTCCCTGGCTATAAATCCTATCCATCTATGTGTGGTATGTGGCTCAGTCTCCCCCTCCTTTTTCTTCCTTTTTCCGGAATCAGATCTAGGTTCCTCCCTTTCTCTCCGTTGTTTTCTTCCCTGTTCCTTTGTCTTCCATGGAGGATTGTTCATGCGGATGTCTGGCAAAGATGACGCGCATAGCTGACGGCTGTGTGTACGAATCTGGTTTGGAGCTCACCGAGACTCGGCGCCGTGGGCAACTTTCTTGTCTGCTGTACAACAACCATGGGTTTCGTGCACCCTATGTTTGTCGCCTGGCGGTTGGGGACTTGAAGGAATCATGGGTATGTGTTTCTATTCATTTTGTTTTCTTCTTTTTGTAGGTCTCATTTTGAATCCCATGGACTGAATCTGTAGTTTAGTTTTATCAATAGTTTGTCTATAATTATTATTTGGTTTTATCAGAATTTAATTGTAGGGATCTGTGTGTGTATTTGTTCAATACTTAACATTATTTTATCCATTTTTTGTGTAATCCTTGATCTGTTTTTTGTCAGATGTTTTTACTGTAGGTGTATTGATATGCATATTTCTTCAATTTAGTCAGTTCATATGACTAGTTAGTTTGGTGTTTTTGTTTTGGTCCAGATTTTTTCTTTTTAGTTTGTTATGCAACCGTTCCTAGATCTATGTAAAAATTCATCTATGTCAGGTGTTCACTTTGTTTTCTACTCCCATGCCCATTTGCAGAAAATGTCACCAGGATCAGGATTGTCGCTCCTAGTTCCGGGATACTGAAGATGGAGACTTCAGACAAAAACGGGTATCAATTGATGAAAGTTTCCTACCACATCGACTTTGATGGTTGCATCAACCTAACTACTTTGTGGAAGAAGTTTGTGGCGGAGTCTGGATTTGAGGATGGTGATGTGGTTATGATTATGTTCTCCAGGGAAGATGACTCTCTGACGTTCAAAATTTATGTGATGTAGGTTTAAATGTGGCAAATGACACCGGTTGTGAGATTTGTGTGTGTTTGATTATGTTGCAGTATTTTTTGTTTAAAACATTTGCATGTGAGATGGTTGAATTCTATGGTATTATCAAATGGTTTGGAACAATTTATGTAATGCTTTCCTTTTTTTTGCTCAAGCATAACTGTTTTTATATATTCTTTATATTTAAACTAGAACAATTATAGTTGAACTGATGGGCATCCTTTGTTTTTTCTGGGATTTTTTCATGTGCATAGGTCGCAGACGGAAAATATACGCTGATGATGTTTGTATGACCCCTTTTGGGTTTTGAGTTTGCTGAACTTACATGTTGTTATTGATAGTACTGGACTATTTAGGTTGTCAATGGCCAATCACATTTGTTTGTTGTATAACATTTTTTCTTACCTTTTTACATGAATTTTAGAGCACATTTTTTCTTTTTCCAGTTGAATAGTGATAGTTGTAGTATTTTTTAAAATAAAAAGAATTTAATCTTTGCTGCATAGTACTAATTTTACTTGAACCTTATGAATTGTAGTAGTTGAACTTTTTATAAATTTGTTTCTGAAACTTTTATTACAATCTTCTACGTTTAATTTTCCAAAAAAATGTATTTTTATTTTTTTAGTTCTTACAATTAACATGTGTTTGAAGTTTTTACATTATTTGTTTTGAAATGATTTCTTGTGAGGTTTTTTAAAATTATCTGCATTTGTTTTTTTTCGATCATGCGTGATCGGCAGGAATTTTGTTATGGGGCGAACTACTTTGTTGGGCCATCCCCCGGAGTCATTGTTTTTGGCCCAGATAGCTCTTCCACGCGGCTGTGCAGTGCGGCATGCGCGTGCGCTATGCATTTAGTCCCACCTTGCTAGTTGATGGGGCTCTAGACCTATTTGTAAGCGCAGCGGAGGCTCACTGGTTAAATTCCTCTGAATACTTACCTGAGCGCTTATACACGACGCTCGCCCTCTGTCATGGCCTGTGGGCCCTGGTGGGGTGGCCCCCGCAGACTGGTTTATAAAGGATTCGCCGGTTGTTTCTTGGTTGGCTTGAGTCCTAGTACTCACCTGCGTTGGGCTGACCTATCCCTCGGGGCGGTCAATATTTTTGATTCTTAGCATTTTTTCTTTTCTAGTTTTTATGATTTTTTGCTTAATATAAGCATTTTTTAAGTACTGAATGTTGTCCTCTACTTGAACTGACATGTTTTTTTTATAATGTGTTTCCCTCGCTTTCTCTTTGTTGTCTTCTCGGCATATTTTTTGGATTTTTTAATGAATGTCTGGGTAAGATGTATAGGGACCGCACCGAGTGGCATTTTTGTACCAATAGATTTTTCGTATGGACTAAAGAACATCTATCTTTTCTGAGGGTACTTAGGTGTGTGGCAAGTCCGTAACATGACTTGCCCCCGCACCGCACCGAGGGGCATAGTTGTACTGACACACCTTCCTAGTATGGACTTCTCCATTATCTTATATTTTTAGGGGAAAAACCAGCAACGCACCGCACCGCACCGAGGGGCATAGTTGTAATGACACATGTTCCTTATATGGACTTGCCCCATTATCTATCTTAGGGGTGTGTGGGTGCGTGTGTGGGGGGGGGGGCAGAATAACCGCACTGCGCCTGTCAAACAAGCGCACTGCCACGTTAGCGCGAGGCCGAGCCGGGGGGGGGGGTGGAAGGGGTGGGCCTCCCCCATCCCGGCAAGGCTGAGCCAGGAACAAGCCGTAGCAGGTGACGACGCGGCGTGCCGCGGCGTCGCATGCGGAGGCAAGTCCGTAACATGACTTGCCCCCGCATCGCACCGCCCCGAGGGGCATAGTTGTACTGACACATCTTCCTTGTATGGACTTGCCCCCATTATCTATCTAAGGGGTGTGTGTGCGTGTGGGGGGAAACAGAATAACCGCATTGCGCCTGTTAAACGAGCGCACTGCCGTGTTAGTGTGAGGCTGAGCCGGGGGGAGGGGGTCGGGACCCCCCTCCCCCATCCCGGTGAGGCCGAGCCAGGAACGATCCATAGCAGGCGACGACGCGGCGTGCCGCGGCATCGCATGCGGAGGAAAGTCCATAACATGACTTGCCCTCGCACCGCACCACACCGAGGGGCATAGTTATACTAACACATCTACCTTGTATAGACTTGCCCCCATTATCTATCTTAGGGGTGTGTGTGTGTGCGTGTGGGAGGGGGGACAGAATAACCGCACTGCGCCTGTCAAATGAGCGCACTGCCATGTTAGCGCGAGGCCAAGCCGGGGGGGGGGGGCTGGTGAGGCCGAGCCAGGAACGAGCCGTAGCAGGCGACGACGCGGCATGCCGCGGCATCGCATGCGGAGGTGAGTCCGTAACATGACTTGCCCCCGCACTGAGGGGCATAGTTGTACTGACACATCTTCCTTGTATGTACTTGCCCCCATTATCTTTCTTAGGGGTGTGTGGGTGCATGTGGGGGGGGGGGGCAGAATAACCGCACCGCGCCTGTCAAACGAGCGCACTGTCGCGTTAGCGTGAGGCCGAGCCTGGGGAGGGGGGTCGGGACCCCCCCTTCCCCATCCCGGCAAGGCCGAGCCAGGAACGAGCGATAGCAGGCGACGACACGGTGTGCCGCGATGTCGCATGCGGAGGCAAGTCTGTAACATGACTTGCCCACGCACCGCACGACACCGAGGGGCATAGTTGTACTGACACATCATCCTTGTATAGACTTGCCCCCATTATCTATCTCAGGGGTGTGTGGGTGCGTGTGGGGGGAAACAGAATAATCGCACTTCGCTTGTCAAACGAGCGCACTGCCGCGTTAGCGTGAGGCTAAGCCGAGGGGGAGGGGGAGGGTCCCCCTCCCCCATCCCGGCGAGGCTGAGCCAGGAACGAGCTGTCGCATGCGGAGGCGAGTCCGTAACATGACTTGCCCCCGCACCGAGGGGCATAGTTGTACTGACACATCTTTCTTGTATGGACTTGCCCCCATTATCTATCTTAGGGTTGTGTGGGTGCGTGTGTGTGGGGGGGGCAGAATAACTGCACTACACGTGTCAAACGAGCGCACTGCCGGGTTAGCGTGAGGCCGAGTCGAGGGGGGGGGGTACCCCCTCCCCAATCCTAGCGAGGCCGAGCCATGAACAAGCCATAGCAGGCGACGAAGCGGCATGCCGCGGCGTCGCATGCGGAGGCGAGTCCGTAACATGACTTTCCCCCGCATTGAGGGGCATAGTTGTACTGACACATCTTCCTTGTATGGACTTGCCCCCATTATCTATCTTAGGGGTGGGTGGGTGCGTGTGTGTGTGGGGGGGGGACAGAATAGCAGCACTGCGGCTGTCAAATTAGCGCACTGCCGCATTAGCACGAGGCCGAGCCGGGGGGAGGGGAGTCGGGACCCCCCTCCCCCATCCCGTCCAGGCCAAGCCAGGAACGAGCCGTAGAAGGCGACGACGCGGCGTGCCGCGGCGTCGCATGCGGAGGTGAGTCCGTAACATGACTTGCCCCCATTATCTTATCTTTTTAGGGGGGAAACCAGCACCGTTATGACGTATTATTTCATTTGTACTTTTTTGATATTTTTATTGTACTGTTGTGAGTTATTATTTGTACTTTAGCCGTTTGTTTTCTCCCTTTATATTAATTTTTTATTGTATTTAATTTTTCCTGTTATCTTTAGTAACTGCCCAGAGATAGTGGGCTTTGCCACGGTTGTGGGCTTTAGCCGTTGGTTTTCTCCCACTCACCTTTTAACCTCCGCTCTCCCCCGTTCCACTGCAATCCCCTCCACAAATCGATTCCTTCTTCGTTCCCCTCTTCTTCTCTTCTTGCATAGAAATTGCTTCTCCTGTTTCGCCGTGGGAGCATTGGCCGGTGGGTTGAACCCCATGGGTGGAGGTATGGGTGCTCCGTTTGCTCCTTTTGTACAGATTTTCCCTGTATTTCTAAGCTATTGCTCTCTTGCTGTCTCAGGCTGGATTCGCTAGGGTTATTTTGCTCTTGAACAACCGGTTCGCGACAGTGATACTGGATTCCATGGCGGATTTTGTGTTTGCTGGTAAGAGTTTTGCTTTGTATGGCATGCTTCATTTCTGAAATAGGTTAGAGCCCTAATTTTTGTTCATGTGTCTTGTAGATCCGATTCGACCGATTTTAGGTCAGTAGATCTCAATGGGTACATCATCCGGTCTGGACAAGTTGAATGCAGGTGATTTTCCCTGTAATTTGGATGATGTTTTAACAGATCTGGTTTTTAGGTTGTATAGGTGTTGTCGTATTGACTTTATAAGTTGTATGTATTTTGATAGTTGTTAATTTTTCCCATGGAATATGTGGTGTGTATAGTTTTTAGGTTGATGTGACCTGCAGACAGGTTGTAGTACTAATCACCATGTGTAAATTGAACTATTGTCCTGGCATTTGAATAGTTTGTAGTAGTCAGTGAAGAACTACTATGATGTTGAAAGAGTTGTCATTTTGAAGTTTGTTGTGCCAGTGGTGGGTTGATATTTTTTTACTGGATGCACTTGTAGTGTTCATATAGTTGAACTGATTGCTTGTTCATGTACTTTTTTTTGCTAATTATGATGTTGTTGCAGATGTTGGAGTGCCGGTGCCTCCTAATTCTGACAAATCAGAACACTTTCAAGATCTTGTGAATGTTATTTTTGAGACACCAAATCATCTAGAAGAACTTGCGAGTGTTGCTGGTGTTTCCCTTATATTTGCTCTTTTTTATTAGCCTTGAATACATAAATATGCTTAGCTACATCAGTTGTTCCTTTTGTTTGTGTCTGATGCTATGCGCTTTATTTATCTTGTCTCTGCAATGTTAATTGTGTATTAATTTTATATGTGCGTGCTTATGTTATTGGTCTATGCAGCTAATGACAGCCATGGTGCTCCTGAGGACATTTCTGATGTTGTCAAAGATATTAATGATGGAATGTATTCTCTTAACATTGATGATGGTGATGGGAGCTTTCAGTTGTCTGTTACTCAGTCACAGAGTGTTGATGGCATTGAGCCTGTTACTCAGGCTAAGGATGTTCCTATGTAGTTATAGCTCGAGGATGAAATGATAAGAAAGAAGAAGTGTGATTTCCAGAGGAGAAAGGAGTTGGAACGACGTCGATAGGCTGCTTGTGTGCAACAAAGTGATGGGGATGTTGCTCAAGCTCCTAAAGGTGTATGTGATGAAGGTGGTGACGTAGCCTTTTCAACTGTTGATGCTGGATCTCATGGAAGTGACATGCCTGTGAAGACAAACCTGATGCAGACTCGTTTGATGCAAGTGTTTACTCATGATGAAGTTAAGGAGAAGAAAGCTATTTTGAAGAGGAAGATGTCAGATCGAAATCCTGATGGCACACAGAGGCGTAGCCCACGTGTGAAAGCTGGTTCCCAACCTGGTAATAGCAAAGCTGATGGAGATAGTGTTGCTGTGAAGATTGGTCCAAGCACACTTGGTGGCTCCCCTGTTCGTCGAAGTCCACGAGTTTTGACAAATAAGAAGCCTTGTTCGTCTCCTCTTCCAGAGCGCTCTTTGTTGAAAGAAAATAAGAAGCATAAAGGTGCTCCTGCGAAGGTGAACAAAGGTGTGAAGAAGAGTGTTCGTGTCGAAGCTGAAGATGTTGTATCTGAAGAAGATGATATTGAAGTTGATTCTGAAGATGAATTTGTAGTGGTACATGTTTGTACTATATGTGACTTACTAGTTGTACTTGCAATGATTTAATTGTGTCTGGGCTGGTATGCTGGCCAGGTGAGGCTGGTCATTGTTTGCATCAATTGAGGGTGGTACTAATGTTGTTTTAAGAGTTGAACTTGTGCAATCTTTTCTTTTTTCTACTTGACTTCTTATGCTTGTTTTGTTTTCTATATTCATTTATTTAAGCCGTGGCTTCTTTATTTTCATTTACAGCCTGTTAGCGTTATGAGTCTAGTCAAGCCGGTGAGAGGCAATGCTGGAAAAGTTGCTTTGGATGAAGGTGACCAACGGTGATTGAACTTAACTGTGTGATGTTCGTTGGGAGAGGTTGATGCTTGTGCTAAATTGCTTGAGAGTCGCCATGTGGCTAGGGTTCATGCAGCTGGTTTTGGTTCTATCTTCAAGCGGAAGGTGAAGTCTGACATTTCCCGCCCTCTGATGGGAGCTTTGTACCTGAGGATAGATCCTGATACGATGACTCTTGACATGGGTGAGGCTAATAAGAAGCTTTGCATCACTAGCGATGGTATATAACAACTATTTGGGTTCCCTGGTGGTGGTCGTTCTGCACCAAGGCCGTTAGAGGACGGATATGACGACGCTCTGATAAAGTTAAGATTGGAGCTTGACATTAGCAGGAACAAAGATATCAAGACAAAGGATTTGAGGGATAGGCTCAAGGTGCTTGTCAAGGATCCTACCAAAGATGACCTTGCTCTGAAAGTGTTCTTCATTATTGTGTTTATGAAGGTTGTGTTGCCTGGTGCCACCCCGCGTGTTTCCAGAGAGGCAGCAATGTTTGAGGGCCTCGTCATTGAGGACATGGATAATATGGATTATTGCCAGCTGATGGTTGATGAGCTTAGAAGGGCTGTTGTCAGGTACCAAGATGTTGTTACCATGGGTAAGGCAATCATAGGCTGTGCTATAGGGCCTGTACTAATCTACCTTGACTGCCTTATCCGTGGCAAGACTACAGAGCCTGACATGCGAGTCCCCCGCATACGTTTCATGGATCCTGTCAAGCTTTCCGATCTGGTTGATGCAGATTTGATAAAAAAAGGCAACGCAGATCCAAAGACTTGGGTCTTTGGGAAGCTTCCGGTGAGTTTTATTTCTTTCGTGTCTTGCAGACCTTTTTATTTAGGTATAACTATTTTTGCTGGAGTGAATGCTACCTCTTGAGCTTGCGTTGGATTTCCCCGAAGAGGAAGGGATGATGCAGCAGAGTAGCGTAAGTATTTCCCTCAGTTTTTGAGAACCAATGTATCAATCCAGTAGGAGGCCCCGCTCAAGTCCCTCGTACCTGCACAAAACGATAGCTACTCGCAACCAACGCGATTAGGGGTTGTCAATCCCTTAACGGTCACTTACGAGAGTGAGATCTGATAGATATAATATTTTTGGTATTTTGGGTATAAAGATGCAAAGTAAAAAGTAAAGGTAAAGTAAAAAAGCAAAGCAAGATTAAAGTGATGGAGATTAATATGATGAGAATAGACCCGGGGGCCATAGGTTTCACTAGTGGCTTCTCTCAAGAGCATAAGTATTCTACGGTGGGTGAACAAATTACTGTTGAGCAATTGACAGAATTGAGCATAGTTATGAGAATATCTAGGCATGATCATGTATATAGGCATCACGTCCGTGACAAGTAGACCGAAACGATTCTGCATCTACTACTATTACTCCACTCATCGACCGCTATCCAGCATGCATCTAGAGTATTAAGTTAAAAACAGAGTAATGCCTTAAGCAAGATAACATGATGTAGAGAGATAAATTCATGAAATATGAAATAAACCCCATCTTATTATCCTCGATGGCAACGATACAATATGTGCCTTGCTGCCCCTTCTGTCACTGGGAAAGGACACCACAAGATCGAACCCAAAGCTAAGCACTTCTCCCATGGCAAGAACTACCAATCTAGTTGGCCAAACCAAACGGATAATTTGAAGAGACTTGCAAAGATAACCAATCATACATAAAAGAATTCAGAGAAGATTCAAATATTATTCATAGATAGACTTGATCATAAACCCACAATTCATCGATCTCAACAAACACACCACAAAAAGAAGAAGATTACATCGAATAGATCTCCACGAGAGAGGGCGAGAACTTTGTATTGAGATCCAAAAAGAGAGAAGAAGCCATCTAGCTACTAACTATGGACCCGAAGGTCTGAGGTAAACTACTCACACTTCATCGGAGAGGCTATGATGATGTAGAAGCCCTCCACGATGACGGCCCTCTCCGGCGGAGCTCCGGAACAGGCCCCAAGATGGGATCTCGTGGATACAGAAAGTTGCGGCGGTGGAATTAAGTTTTTGGCTCCGTATCTGTTCGTTTGGGGGTACGTAGGTATATATAGGAGGAAGGAGTACTTCGGTGGAGCATCGAGGGGCCCATGAGGCAGGGGGCGCGCCCTAGGGGGGGGGGGGCGCCCCCACCCTCGCGACCGCCTCTTTGAATCCTTGGAGTAGGGTCCAAGTCTCCTGGATCACGTTCGGTGAGAAAATCATGTTCCCGAAGGTTTTATTCTGTTTGGACTCCGTTTGATATTCCGTTTCTTTGAAACACTGAAATAGGCAAAAAACAACAATTCTGGGCTGGGCCTCCGGTTAATAGGTTAGTCCCAAAAATAATATAAAAGTGGAAAATAAAGCCCAATATAGTCCAAAACAGTAGATAATATAGCATGGAGCAATAAAAAATTATAGATACGTTGGAGACGTATCAGGCATCCCCAAGCTTAATTCCTGCTCGTCCTCGAGTAGGTAAATGATAAAAAAGAGAATTTTTGATGCGGAGTGCTACTTGGCATAATTTCAATGCAAAGCTTCTTAATTGTGATATGAATATTCAGATTCGAAAGATTCAAGACAAAAGTTTATATTGACATAAAAATAATAATACTTCAAGCATAATAACAAAGGAATTATGTCTTCTCAAAATAACATGGCCAAAGAAAGTTATCCCTACATAATCATATAGTCTGGCTATGCTCTATCTTCCCACACAAAGTATTTAAATCATGCACAACCCCGATGACAAGCCAATCAATTGTTTCATACTCCAACTTTTTCAATCTTCACGCAATACATGAGCGTGAGCCATGGATATAGCACTATAGGTGGAATAGAATGGTGGTTGTGGAGAAGACAAAAAGGAGAAGATAGTCTCACATCAACTAGGTGTATCAACGGGCTATGGAGATGCCCACAAATAGATATCAATGTGAGTGAGTAGGGATTTCCATGCAACGGATGCACTAGAGCTATAAGTATATGAAAGACCATCAAAAAAACTAAGTGGGTGTGCATCCAACTTGCTTGCTCACGAAGACCTAGGGCATTTTGAGGAAGCCCATCATTGGAATATGCAAGACAAGTTCTATAATGTAAAATTCCCACTAGTATATGAAAGTGATAACATGAGAGACTCTCTACTATGGAGATCATGGTGCTACTTTGAAGCACAAGTGTGGTAAAAGGATAGTAACATTGTCCCTTCTCTCTTTTGTCTCATTTTTAGGCCTTTTCTCCCTTTTTTATGGCCTCTTTTTATTTGGGCTTCTTTGGCCTCTTTTATTTATTTTTCGTCCGGAGTCTCATCCCGACTTATGGGGGAATCATAGTCTCCATCATTCTTTCCTCACTTGGGACAATGCTCTAAAAATGATGATCATCACATTTTTATTTTTCTTACAACTCAACAATTACAACTCAATACTTATAACAAAATATGACTCTATATGAATGCCTCCGGCGGTGTACTGGGATATGCAATATGGCAATGATGGAGTGTGTCATAATAAACGGAACGGTGGAAAGTTGCATGGCAATATATCTCGGAATGGCTATGGAAATGCCATAATAGGTAGGTATGGTGGCTGTTTTGAGGAAGGTGTATGGTAGGTGTATGATACCGGTGAAAAGTGCGCGGTATTAGAGAGGCTAGCAAAGGTGGAAGGGTGAGAGTGCGTATAATCCATGGACTCAACATTAGTCATAAAGAACTCATATACTTATTGCAAAAATCTAGAAGTTATCAAAGCAAAGTATTACGCGCATGCTCCTAGGGGAATAGATTGGTAGGAAAAGACCATCGCTCGTCCCCGACCACCACTCATAAGGAAGACAATCAATAAATAAATCATGCTCCGACTTCATCACATAACGGTTCACCATACGTGCATGCTACGGGAATCACAAACTTTAACACAAGTATTCTTTAAATTCACAACTACTCAACTAGCATGACATTAATATTATCACCTCCATATCTCAAAACAATTATCATGTTTCAATCTTTTCTTAGTATTCAGCACACTCAAAAGAAAGTTCCACAAATATTGAATACCAAGCATATTATTATTAAGCAAATTACCATGCTATTAAGAGACTCTCAAAATGATTTAAGTGAAGCATGAGAGATCAATAGTTTCTTTAAAACAAATCCACCTCCGTGCTCTAAAAGATCTAAGTGAAGCACATAGAGCAAAATTATAATGCTCAAAAGATATAAGTGAAGCACATAGAGCAAAACTACTTAGCTCAAAAATATATAAGTGAAGCACATAGAGCAAAATTACATAGCTCAAATGATATAAGTGAAGCACATAGAGTATTCTATCAAATTTTAATTCATGTATGGCTCTCTCAAAATGTGTGCACAACAAGGATGATTGTGGCATATTAAAACACAAAGACACAAATAATACAAGACGCTCCAAGCAAAACACATATCATGTTGGTGAATAAAAATATAGCTCCAAGTAAATTACCGATGGAAGTGGACGAAAGAGGGGATGCCTTCCGGGGCATCCCCAAGCTTTGAATTTTTGGTGTCCTTGGATTATCTTGGGGGTGCCATGGGCATCCACAAGCTTAGGCTCTTGCCACTCCTTGTTCCATAATCCATCACAAGAATTCACCCAAAACTTGAAAACTTCACAACACAAAACTTAAAGTAGAAAATTCGTGAGCTCCGTTAGCGAAAGAAAACAAAAGACCACTTCACGGTACTGTAATGAAATCATTCTTTATTTATATTGGTGTTAAACCTACTGTATTCAAACTTCTCTATGGATTATAAACTATTTTACTAACCATAGATTCATCAAAATAAGCAAACAACACACGAAAAAACAGAATCTATCAAAAACAGAACAGTCTGTAGTAATGTGTAGCTAGCGCAAGATCTGGAACCCCAAAAATTCTAAAATAAATTGCTGGACGTGAGGAATTTATCTATAATCATCTGCAAAAAGAATTAACTAAATATCGCTCTTCAAATAAAAATGACAGCAGTTCTCGTGAGCGCTAAAGTTTCTGTTTTTTACAGCAAGTTCAACAAGACTTTCCCCAAGTCTTCCCAACGGTTCTACTTGGCACAAACACTAATTAAACACAAAAACACAACCAAAACAGAGTCTAGATAATTTATTTATTACTAAAAAGGAGCAAAAAGCAAGGAATAAAAATAAAATTGGGTTGCCTCCCAACAAGCGCTATCGTTTAACGCCCCTAGCTAGGCATAAAAGCGAGGATAGATCTAGGTATTGCCATCTTTGGTAGGCAATCCATAAGTAGCTCTCATGATAGTTTCATATGACAATTTTATTTTCTTTCTTGGAAAGTGTTCCATGCCCTTTTTTAATGGAAATTGAAATCTAATATTCCCTTCCTTCATATCAATAATCGCACCAACCGTTCTAAGGAAAGGTCTACCAAGAATAATAGGGCAAGAAGGATTGCAATGTATATCAAGAACAATGAAATCTACGGGCACATATTTTCTATTTGCAACAATAAGAACATCATTAATCCTTCCCATAGGTTTCTTAATAGTGGAATCCGCAAGATGCATGTTTAGAGAGCAATCAGCAAAATTACGGAAATCTAGCAAATCACACAAAGTCTTGGGAATAGTAGAGACACTAGCACCCAAATCACACAAAGCATAAAACTCATGATCTTTAATTTTAATTTTAATAGTTGGTTCCCACTCATCATAGAGTTTTCTAGGGATAGAAACTTTTAGCTCAAGTTTTTCTTCAAAAGATTGCATCAAGGCATCAACAATATGTTCGGTGAAGGCTTTCTTTTGACTATAAGCATGTGGAGAATTTAGCAGGGATTGCAAAAAGGAAATACAATCAATTAAAGAGCAACTTTCATAATTAAATTCCTTTCATAGTGGGTTTAGCAACATCTATATTTTTATTTTTTTCAATCCCACTTTCATCAATTTCATCATAAAGATCTAAATACTCCGGATTTTTAGAACGCCTTCTAGGTAAATGTAACATCCCGATTCTCAGAATGTTTAAGAACAAGTTTTCCAAAAATCAGGGCAAGAAAACTTCGTTTGTTTTATTTGTTAGCAAAGCTTAATTGCACTTTTATTATTTGAAGGATTTAATTTGAACTAATACCAACCTAAATTAAAAACTGCAGTTTTGTTCTTCTCTTGTAGTTGGGTTTGTTTTATTGCCTCCGGCATATTAAATTATGCGTCACTAATTTTTTAGTTGTTTGCTATTGCTCCAACTTTAATCCCTTTCTAGATTTTCCTTTTCTAAAAGGAAAATCAATTTGTGATTACTTATTCTCTCTATTAAACCCTGGCCATAATTTACCAAGGTACAATCTGATTTCTTTCTTTTCTCATTTTCTTTCGCCCGATTGGGCGATGCCCATTTTTATTTTCTTGCTAACTATGTTGGGCTGTGGCAACCCATCCCTCTACCTTATGGGCTAGCCAAACTAGCCCATCTCTCCGGAGCGAACCCCTCTTCTTCTTTCTTTGTATGTTCACAACAACTCAAGGAAAGAGGAAACATCAACAGTCACATACATGTAGAAAAGGAAAGGACACAAGGAATTTGCTACCCTCCTTAATTCCATAAACCCATCGGTTTCCAAAACGGAGAGGCTTATCATGCGCCTCCACTTCCTCTTCCACCACAAGGGCTTCTTCTTCCTCCACTCACATGTACGTGCACACATTACAGAGAAGAAGAAACGTTCACCCACTCTCATGCCCTCCCCTCAACTCCCATAAATCTCAATCGTTTTCAGTTCTGAAGATACCTAGACGTCCACCACGATCTCCTTTCTCATTCTCATGAGTCCTCATACCCTCTCTCTTACTCCTCTGCCCAAGAACCCTCACTAAACTTTTGAAGCTCCATGGACGCAAGGTTTCGATCCCAGTGACTCGGACCATCTCCATCCATGCCCTTACGCCAGAAGGTTCCCCTGCACACCATGGTTCCATTCAGGGAAGAATGAACGCGATCCGTCAAGCACACACGAATAATTCTGCATGTCCGCGTACACTATTCATCAAGTTCGTCGCTCCGTTCCATCAAACTCGGTGAGCCTCTATCAAATTCCTTTTGCATGCGTACTTGTCATCACCTAGTGTATCCTGTAGACATCATGATTCAACCTATCTCTGTCGTTGGCCGCGTGTGTCCAAAACCGAATTCGAATCGATGTCGTAGGCATAATTCTTTAGTTTTGTTCATCATATGTGAAAGTGCGTTATATCGACTAGAGGGGGGGGGTGAATAGGCGATTTTTATGAAAGTCTTCAAAATGTGGAAGTTTCGAAGACAAACGATAGAAATAAACCTATTACCATGCAGCGGAAGGTAGACTACACTAGGCAAACCATAGTCAAGTATTCAATGAAGTGAAAGCACAATGACTAATAGCAGCTAGGTAGTAAGGATCAGGTAGGAAGATATTATGAAGCCAAACAGAACATGCAGTCACTCAGTGAAGACAAAAGATAGTGCAATCATACAATAACTTCACAAGGACTAACAGTAAGTAAAGGGAAGGGAAGGATGAAACCAGTGACTCGTTGAAGACAATGATTTGTTGGACCAGTTCCAGTTGCTGTGACAACTGTACGTCTGGTTAGGGAGGCTAGGTATTTAAACCTGAGGACACACAGTCCCGGACACCCAGTCCTCACCGTATTCCCCTTGAGCTAAGGCCACACAGACCTCGCCCAATCACTCTGGTAAGTCTTCAAGGTAGACTCCCAAACCTTCACAGACTTCGTTCACCGGCGATCCACAATGTCTCTTGGATTCACAGTCCTCAAGTGTAATAAGGCTTCAGATCACACAGACAAGAAGACTTAAGTGATGCCTAACACTCTTTGGCTCTGGGTGATTAGGGCTTTACCCTCGCAAGGAATTCTCTCTCAAAGGCTTCGAGGTGGGTTGCTCTCAAACGACAAAAGCCGTACTCTAACTCTAAGCAGCCAACCGTTTATGGTTGTAGGGGGTGGGCTATTTATAGCCACTAGGCAACCCGGCCTGATTTGTCCGAAATGACCTTGGGTCACTAAGGAACTGACACGTGTTCCAATGGTCAGATTTCAAACACACACGGCAACTTTACTCAGGCTACAAGCAAAGCTGACTTGTCCGGCTCTGGACAAGATTCGCTCTCATAGTCTTCACTCGAAGACATATGTTTTGGTTAAGCATCACTTCAGTCATTCTGACTGGTTCTCTTGGACCCCACTTAACAGTACGGTGGTTCCTATGACTCAATAAAGAAGAAAAAGAACTACGAAAGATCTAAGTCTTCGAGCTCCATAGGCTTCATGCGATGTCTTCTCTTGTCATAGTCTTCAATGTGAATATCTTCATATACCACCTTTGACATCAATGTCTTCATACATTTTTAGGGGTCATCTCTGGTAGGAAAACCGAATCAATGAGGGACTTCTACCTGTGTTATCCTGCAATTCTCACAAACACATTAGTCCCTCAACTAGGTTTGTCGTCAATACTCCAAAACCAACTAGGGGTGGCACTAGATGCACTTACAATCTCCCCCTTTTTGGTGATTGATGACAAACTAGTTGAAGTTTTCAACGGGGAATATAATATGTGAAATTGTAAAGGAATTGTCTTCATTAGTTGCAAGGGCTCCCCCTGAAGATGTGCATACAAGTAATTTGCTTTTGGAATGCAAATGCACATGGCAGGTTGTACTCGTGGAGATCCTCTTTAACTTATGATGACAATTCATTATGCATGAGAAGGTATGTGAAGATAATGACTTGCATAATGGAAAATGGACGTCTGCAAAATGATCTAAGTGCGGAATTTATCGTCGCACATGCGAAATTTATCGTCGCATCACGAAGTAGCAAATAAGTAGCAGACGACCATCGAGTTTAGGTGTTACAACTCAAAGAACCAAATGTATCAAAATGAGAGTTGTAAACACAAGGAAAAATATAAAGCAACCGCCCATGTGGACCCGCTTGAAGACTATCAAACTCATACGCTTCTCCCCCTTTTGTCAGTAAGGACCAAAAAGGTTTGAAGACATAGAGCATCTACTCATTCCCATGAAGAGTAGATGAAGCAGCAGGGTCGTCGGTGGTGTTCGGCAGTGCAGAAGAACTTGGAGCAGTGTCGAAGCGTGCTGAAGGAGGTGGCGGTGAAGTAGCATCGTCTTCATCCTCGATCACTCTGGCATTCATAGTTGCAATAGAGGAAGAGAACTCAGAGTCTTCAAGAGATGGAGTTCGTCGCAGCACTGCCCTTCGAGGAGGTGTGGAGTCAAATTTGAAGTGTTCAGAGAAACCATCCGCTTGAAGATCATCTTCAGAGCACATAAGCGTCAGCCCTTTCCATGTGCGTCGAGAGGTTTCATGTGCAACAAAGGCATTCTTGGTGGCAAGATTGCGAATACGGTTGACATCCACCAAGAGGCTTTGCATTTGGCGCTTCAGCCAGTCATGATGCCTATCCTGTTTCTGATGAAGAGCCACCAGAAGCTCTCGGTCATTGAGAACACGAGTGCGCTTCTTGGGTCGTTGGGAAATGGTGCTATCGGTGGCTTCAGTAAGGGCAGGATGTGGTGCACGTGTAGTTCCAGCCAAAGGATACACACAAGTGACTGCTTCAACTCCTTCAATGTTCTGAGAAAAAATTTGATGCTCCGCATTCTGAAGACTTAGAGGTTCCTTGGCAGGCTCAGGATAAATGGCTTCAACAGACATATCCACATCAGGTAGAAAGATCCGATGATTGCGAGCAGATGGCTGATATGAGATAGCGGAGTGGAGTTTAATCAGCCGCATTATCCATGGAGCATAGAACTTCAAGCCAAAAAGATCAGAGCCTGATGTAGCAAGTTGGCGGATGAAGAAGTCATGTGCATTGAAGCATTTGCCATGAAGAATATAGAAGACCAAAGTCTTCATTGCACCTTCCAGCTTGGCATGTGGAGAATGTCCTTTGATGGGCCAGAGAGTTCGCCTTATGATGTGATAAATGTTGGAAATATGCCCTAGAGGCAATAATAAAAGTATTATTATATTTCATTGTTCATGATAATTGTCTTTTATTCATGCTATAACTATATTATCCGGAAATCGTAATACACGTGTGAATACATAGACCTCAATATGTCCCTAGTGAGCCTCTAGTTGACTAGCTCGTTGTGATCAACAGATAGTCATGATTTCCTGGCTATGGACATTGGATGTCGTTGATAACGGGATCACATCATTAGGAGAATGATGTGATGGACAAGACCCAATCCTAAGCATAGCACAAAGGTCGTTTAGTTCGTTTGCTAGAGCTTTGCCAATGTCAAGTATCTCTTCCTTAGACCATGAGATCGTGTAACTCCCGGATACCATAGGAGTGCCTTGGGTGTATCAAATGTCACACGTAACTGGGTGACTATAAAGGTGCATTACAGGTATCTCCGAAAGTAGCTGTTGGGTTGACACGGATCGAGACTGGGATTTGTCACTCCGTATGACGGAGAGGTATCTCTGGGCCCACTCGGTAATGCATCATCATAATGAGCTCAAGGTGACCAAAGTGTTGGCCACGAGATCATGCATTACGGTACGAGTAAAGTGACTTGCCGGTAACGAGACTGAACAAGGTATTGGGATACCGACGATCGAGTCTCGGGCAAGTAACGTACCGATTGACAAAGGGAATTGTATACAGGGTTTGATCGAATCCTCGACATCGTGGTTCATCCGATGACAACATCGAGAAGCATGTGGGAGCCAACATGGGTATCCAGATCCCGCTGTTGGTTATTGACCGGAGAACGTCTCGGTCATGTCTACATGTCTCCCGAACCCGTAGGGTCTACACACTTAAGGTTCGATGACGCTAGGGTTATAAAGGAAGTTTGTATGTGGTTACCGAATGTTGTTCGGAGTCCCGGATGAGATCCCGGACGTCACGAGGAGTTCCGGAATGGTCCGGAGGTAAAGATTTATATATGGGAAGTCCTATTTTGGCCACCGGAAAATGTTCGGGATTTTTCGGTATTGTACCGGGAAGGTTCTAGAAGGTTCTGGAGTGGGGCCCACCTGCATGGGAGGACCCACATGAACGTGAGTAGTGGGGGAAAGGCCCCACACCCCTGGTCAAGGCGC
Organism: Triticum aestivum; assembly: GCF_018294505.1. Taxonomy (NCBI): domain Eukaryota; kingdom Viridiplantae; phylum Streptophyta; class Magnoliopsida; order Poales; family Poaceae; genus Triticum; species Triticum aestivum. The sequence goes on from NC_057803.1 coordinate 107,265,476, forward strand.
ACCAAGATCCCCCCTTAGAAGGAATAAGATCATATCCCGAAGGGATAAGATCAAGATCCCTAAAAAGGGGGGATAACAATCAGTGGGGAAGGAAATTATGGGATTTCTTTCCTCCCACCTTGGCCAACGCCCCCAATGGACTTGGAGGGCAAGAAACCAGCCCCTCCACCCCTATATATAGTGGGGAGGCGCATGGGAGCACAACACAAGCCAAGGCGCAGCCCCTCCCCTCCCCAACACCTCTCCTCCTCCGTATATGCTTGGCGAAGCCCTGTCGGAGTACTGCTGCACCAACTACACCACGCCGTCGTGCTGCCGTTGGAGCAATCTTCCTCAACCTCTCCTTCCCCCTTGCTGGATCAAGAAGTAGGAGACGTCTCCCGTCCCGTACGTGTGTTGAACGCGGAGGTGCTGTCCGTTCAGCACTTGGACATCGGTGATCTGAATCACGTTCGAGTACGACTCCATCATCACCATCCCCTTGGCTAGCTTCCGCTCGTGATCTACAAGTGGTATGTAGATGCAAACTCTCTCCCTTGACTCGTTGCTTAGATGAACTCATAGATGGATCTTGGTGAAACCGTAGGAAAAATTTTAATTTTCTGCAACGTTCCCCAACAGTGGCATCATGAGCTAGGTCTATGCGTAGTTCTCTTTGCACGAGTAGAACACAATTTTGTTGTGGGCGTGGATCTTGTCATCTTACTTGCCTCTACTAGTCTTTTCTTGCTTCGGCGGTATTGTGGGATGAAGCGGCCCGGACCAACCTTACACGTACGCTTACGTGAGACCGGTTCCACCGACTAACATGCACTAGTTGCATAAGGTGGCTGGTGGGTGTCTGTCTCTCCCACTTTAGTTGGAGCGGATTCGATGAAAAGGGCCCTTATGAAGGGTAAATAGAAGTTGACAAAATCACGTTGTGGTTATTCGTAGGTAAGAAAACGTTCTTGCTAGAACCCAATTGCAGCCACGTAAAAGATGCAACAACAATTAGAGGACGTCTAACTTGTTTTTGCAGCGATTGATCATGTGATGTGATATGGCCAGAAGTTGTGATGAATGATGAATTGTGATGTATGAGATCATGTTCTTTGTAATAGGATTCACGACTTGCATGTCGATGAGTATGACAACCGGCAGGAGCCATAGGAGTTGTCTTTATTTTTTGTATGACCTGCGTGTCATTGAAGAACGCCTTGTAACTTATTTTACTTTATTGCTAAATGCGTTAGCCATAGAAGTAGAAGTAGTCGTTGGCGTGACAACTTCATGAAGACACGATGATGGAGATCATGATGATGGAGATCATGGTGTCAAGCCGGTGACAAGATGATCATGGAGCCCCGAAGATGAAGATCAATGGAGCTATATGATATTGGTCATATCATGTCACAACTATATAATTGCATGTGATGTTTATTATGTTTTATGCATCTTGTTTACTTAGGATGACGGTAGTAAATAAGATGATCCCTTACAAAAATTTCAAGAGGTGTTCTCCCCTAACTGTGCACCGTTGCTACAGTTCGTCGCTTCTAAGCACCACGTGATGATCGGGTGTGATGGATTCTTACGTTCACATACAACGGGTGTAAGACAGTTTTACACAGCAAAAACACTTAGGGTTAACTTGACGAGCCTAGCATGTGCAGACATGGCCTCGGAACACGGAGACCGAAAGGTCGAACACGAGTCGTATGGAAGATACGATCAACATGAGAATGTTCACCGACGATGACTAGTCCGTCTCACGTGATGATCGGACACGGCCTAGTCGACTCGGATCGTGTAACACTTAGATGACTAAAGGGATGTCTAATCTAAGTGGGAGTTCATAATTTGATTAGAACTTAATTATCATGAACTTAGTCTAAAACCTTTGCAAATATGTCTTGTAGATCAAATGGCCAACGCTCATGTCAACATGAACTTCAACGCGTTCCTAGAGAAAACCAAGCTGAAAGATGATGGCAGCAACTATACGGACTGGGTCCGGAACCTGAGGATCATCCTCATAGCTGCCAGGAAACAATATGTCCTAGAAGGACCGCTAGGTGACGCTCCCGTCCCAGAGAACCAAGACATTATGAATGCTTGGCAAACTCGCGCTGATGATTACTCCCTCGTTCAGTGCGGCATGCTTTACAGCTTAGAACCGGGGCTCCAAAAGCGTTTTGAGCATCACGGAGCATATGAGATGTTCGAAGAGCTGAAACTAGTTTTCCAAGCTCATGCCCGGGTCGAGAGATATGATGTCTCCGACAAGTTCTACAGTTGTAAGATGGAGGAAAACAGTTCTGTCAGTGAGCACATCCTGAAGATGTCTGGGTTGCACAACTGTATGACCCAGCTGAACATTAACCTCCCAGATGAGGCGGTCATTGACAGAATCCTCCAGTCGCTCCCACCAAGCTACAAGAGCTTTGTGATGAACTACAACATGCAGGGGATGGAAAAGACCATTCCTGAAGTGTTCTCGATGCTGAAGTCAGCAGAGGCTGAAATCAAGAAAGAACATCAAGTGTTGATGGTCAATAAGACCACTAAGTTCAAGAAGGGCAAGGGTAAGAAGAACTTCAAGAAGGACGGCAAGGAGGTTGCCGCGCCTGGTAAGCCAGTTACCGGGAAGAAGTCAAAGAATGGACCTAAGCCTGAGACTGAGTGCTTTTATTGCAAGGGGAAGGGTCACTGGAAGCGGAACTGCCCCAAATACTTAGCAGATAAGAAGGCCGGCAAAACCAAAGGTATATTTGATATACATGTAATTGATGTGTACCTTACCAGTACTCGTAGTAACTCCTGGGTATTTGATACAGGTGCCGTTGCTCATATTTGTAACTCACAGCAGGAGCTGCGGAATAAACGGAGACTGGCGAAGGACGAGGTGACGATGCGCGTCGGGAATGGTTCCAGAGTCGATGTGATCGCCGTCGGCACGCTTCCTCTACATTTACCTACGGGATTAGTTTTGAACCTTAATAATTGTTATTTAGTGCCAAGTTTGAGCATGAACATTGTATCTGGATCTCGTTTAATACGAGATGGCTACTCATTTAAGTCTGAGAATAATGGTTGTTCGATTTATATGAGAGATATGTTTTATGGTCATGCTCCGATGGTCAATGGTTTATTCTTAATGAATCTCGAGCGTAATATTACACATGTTCATAGTGTAGATGCCAAAAGATGTAAAGTTGATAACGATAGTCCCACATACTTGTGGCACTGCCGCCTTGGTCACATTGGTGTCAAGCGCATGAAGAAGCTCCATGTCGATGGACTTTTAGAGTCTCTTGATTATGAATCGTTTGACACGTGTGAACCATGCCTCATGGGCAAGATGACCAAGACTCCGTTCTCTGGAACAATGGAGCGAGCAACCAACTTGTTGGAAATCATACATACCGATGTGTGCGGTCCAATGAGCGTTGAGGCTCGCGGAGGATATCGTTATGTTCTCACTCTCACTGATGACTTAAGTAGATATGGGTATGTATACTTAATGAAACACAAGTCTGAGACCTTTGAAAAGTTCAAGGAATTTCAGAATGAGGTGGAGAATCAACGTGACCGAAAGATAAAGTTCCTACGATCAGATCGTGGAGGAGAATATTTAAGTCACGAATTTGGCACACACTTAAGGAAATGTGGAATCGTTTCACAACTCACGCCGCCTGGAACACCTCAGCGAAACGGTGTGTCCGAACATCGTAATCGCACCCTATTGGATATGGTGCGGTCTATGATGTCTCTTACCGATTTACCGCTATCATTTTGGGGATACGCTCTAGAGACAGCTACATTCACTTTAAATAGGGCACCGTCTAAATCTGTTGAGACGACACCGTATGAATTATGGTTTGGGAAGAAACCTAAGCTGTCGTTTCTAAAAGTTTGGGGATGCGATGCTTATGTCAAGAAACTACAACCTGAAAAGCTCGAACCCAAGTCGGAAAAATGCGTCTTCATAGGATACCCTAAGGAAACTGTCGGGTATACCTTCTACTTACGATCCGAGGGCAAAATCTTTGTTGCCAAGAACGGATGCTTTCTGGAAAAAGAGTTTCTCTCGAAAGAAGTAAGTGGGAGGAAAGTAGAACTCGATGAAGTACTACCTCTCGAACGGGAAAGTGGTGCAGCTCAGGAAAATGTTCCTGTGATGCCCACACCAACTGAAGAGGAAACTAATGATGATGATCAAGGTACTTCGGATCAAGTTGCTACTGAACTTCGTAGGTCCACAAGGACACGTTCCGCACCAGAGTGGTACGGCAACCCCGTCCTGGAAATCATGTTGTTAGACAACGGTGAACCTTCGAACTATGAAGAAGCGATGGCGGGCCCAGATTCCAACAAATGGCTTGAAGCCATGAAATCCGAGATAGAATCCATGTATGAAAACAAAGTATGGACTTTGACAGACTTGCCCTATGATCGGCGAGCGATAGAAAACAAATGGATCTTTAAGAAGAAGACGGACGCGGATGGTAATGTCACCATCTATAAAGCTCGACTTGTCGCTAAGGGTTATCGACAGGTTCAAGGGATTGACTACGACGAGACATTCTCTCCCGTAGCGAAGCTAAAGTCCGTCCGAATCATGTTAGCAATTGCCGCATACTATGATTATGAGATATGGCAGATGGACGTCAAAACAGCATTCCTTAACGGGCATCTTAAGGAAGAACTGTATATGATGCAGCCGGAAGGTTTTGTCGATCCTAAGAACGCTAACAAAGTATGCAAGCTCCAGCGATCCATTTATGGGCTGGTGCAAGCATCTCGGAGTTGGAATATTCGCTTTGATGAGATGATCAAAGCGTTTGGGTTTATGCAGACTTATGGAGAAGCCTGCGTTTACAAGAAAGTGAGTGGGAGCTCTGTAGCATTTCTCATATTATATGTAGATGACATACTCTTGATGGGAAATAACATAGAATTTCTGGACAACATTAAGGCCTACTTGAATAAGTGTTTTTCAATGAAGGACCTTGGAGAAGCTGCTTATATATTAGGCATCAAGATCTATAGAGATAGATCGAGACGCCTCATAGGTCTTTCACAAAGCACATACCTTGATAAGATTTTGAAGAGGTTCAAAATGGATCAGTCCAAGAAGGGGTTCTTGCCTATGTTACAAGGTGTGAGATTGAGCTCAGCTCAGTCACCGACCACGGCAAAAGATAAAGAAGAGATGAGTGTCATCCCCTATGCTTCAGCCATAGGATCTATTATGTATGCCATGCTGTGTACCAGACCTGATGTAAACCTTGCCGTGAGTTTGGTAGCTAGATACCAAAGTAATCCCGGCAAGGAACACTGGACAGCGGTCAAGAATATCCTGAAGTACCTAAAAAGGACAAAGGACATGTTTCTCGTTTATGGAGGAGACGAAGAGCTTGTCGTAAAGGGTTACGTCGATGCTAGCTTCGACTCAGATCCGGATGACTCTAAGTCACAAACCGGATACGTGTATATGTTGAATGGTGGAGCAGTAAGCTGGTGCAACTGCAAGCAGAGCGTCGTGGCGGGATCTACGTGTGAAGCGGAGTACATGGCAGCCTCGGAGGCAGCGCATGAAGCGATTTGGGTGAAGGAGTTCATCACCGACCTAGGAGTCATACCTAATGCGTCGGGGCCAATCAAACTCTTCTGTGAAAACACTGGAGCTATTGCCCTTGCCAAGGAGCCCAGGTTTCACAAGAAGACCAGGCACATCAAGCGTCGTTTCAACTCCATCCGTGAAAATGTTCAAGATGGAGACATAGAAATTTGCAAAGTACATACGGATCTGAATGTCGTAGATCCGTTGACTAAACCTCTCTCGCGAGCTAAACATGATCAACACCAGAACTCTATGGGTGTTCGATTCATCACAATGTAACTAGATTGGTGACTCTAGTGCAAGTGGGAGACTGTTGGAAATATGCCCTAGAGGCAATAATAAAAGTATTATTATATTTCATTGTTCATGATAATTGTCTTTTATTCATGCTATAACTGTATTATCCGGAAATCATAATACACGTGTGAATACATAGACCTCAATATGTCCCTAGTGAGCCTCTAGTTGACTAGCTCGTTGTGATCAACAGATAGTCATGATTTCCTGGCTATGGACATTGGATGTCGTTGATAACGGGATCACATCATTAGGAGAATGATGTGATGGACAAGACCCAATCCTAAGAATAGCACAAAGGTCGTTTAGTTCATTTGCTAGAGCTTTGCCAATGTCAAGTATCTCTTCCTTAGACCATGAGATCGTGTAACTCCCGGATACCGTAGGAGTGCCTTGGGTGTATCAAACGTCACAACGTAACTGGGTGACTATAAAGGTGCATTACAGGTATCTCCGAAAGTAGCTGTTGGGTTGACACGGATCGAGACTGGGATTTGTCACTCCGTATGACGGAGAGGTATCTCTGGGCCCACTCGGTAATGCATCATCATAATGAGCTCAAGGTGACCAAAGTGTTGGCCACGAGATCATGCATTACGGTACGAGTAAAGTGACTTGCCGGTAACGAGACTGAACAAGGTATTGGGATACCGACGATCGAGTCTCGGGCAAGTAACGTACCGATTGACAAAGGGAATTGTATACAGGGTTTGATCGTATCCTCGACATCGTGGTTCATCCGATGACAACATCGAGAAGCATGTGGGAGCCAACATGGGTATCCAGATCCCGCTGTTGGTTATTGACCGGAGAATGTCTCGGTCATGTCTACATGTCTCCCGAACCCGTAGGGTCTACACACTTAAGGTTCGATGACGCTAGGGTTATAAAGGAAGTTTGTATGTGGTTACCGAATGTTGTTCGGAGTCCCGGATGAGATCCCGGACGTCACGAGGAGTTCCGGAATGGTCCGGAGGTAAAGATTTATATATGGGAAGTCCTATTTTGGCCACCGGAAAATGTTCGGGATTTTTCGGTATTGTACCGGGAAGGTTCTAGAAGGTTCCGGAGTGGGGCCCACCTGCATGGGGGGACCCACATGAACGTGAGTAGTGGGGGAAAGGCCCCACACCCCTGGTCAAGGCGCACCAAGATCCCCCCTTAGAAGGAATAAGATCATATCCCGAAGGGATAAGATCAAGATCCCTAAAAAGGGGGGATAACAATCGGTGGGGAAGGAAATGATGGGATTTCTTTCCTCCCACCTTGGCCAACGCCCCCAATGGACTTGGAGGGCAAGAAACCAGCCCCTCCACCCCTATATATAGTGGGGAGGCGCATGGGAGCACAACACAAGACAAGGCGCAGCCCCTCCCCTCCCCAACACCTCTCCTCCTCCGTATATGCTTGGCGAAGCCCTGTCGGAGTACTGCTGCACCAACTACACCACGCCGTCGTGCTGCCGTTGGAGCAATCTTCCTCAACCTCTCCTTCCCCCTTGCTGGATCAAGAAGGAGGAGACGTCTCCCGTCCCGTACGTGTGTTGAACGCGGAGGTGCTGTCCGTTCAGCACTTGGACATCGGTGATCCGAATCACGTTCGAGTACGACTCCATCATCACCATCCCCTTGGCTAGCTTCCGCTCGTGATCTACAAGTGGTATGTAGATGCAAACTCTCTCCCTTGACTCGTTGCTTAGATGAACTCATAGATGGATCTTGGTGAAACCGTAGGAAAAATTTTAATTTTCTGCAACGTTCCCCAACAATAAATAGTCCTTGGCAGATACTCAAGGTCTTCAACGAAGAACTCCTTGGGATATGCAACATCTTGGGGCAATGGCTTCATCATACTGAGCATCTGACTCATGTTAGGTTCATGCTTCTGAAAGATGCTCTCCACAGCTTCATTGTGAAGCTGACAGCCATGTTCGTAGAGATCGCCAGGAGTGGGCAGACCAGTGAGCTCAATGATATCAAAGGCTTTGGCTTCGTGATGAACATTTCCTGTCATCCACTCCAGGACCCAAGTCTTCGGATCTCTTTTGTACCCACGGATGTGAAGTGTGGCATAGAATTGGAGCAGCAACTCTTCATTCCAGTGCTATTGGTCGGTGAAAAACAGCAGCAATCCAACCTCTTTGAAGCAATCCAGAGCTTCTTCCAGACAGGGCAGACCAGCTATTGCTTCGATGTCAAGACGCTTATGTGGGAAGATGCGACCTTGATTGTATAGAATGCAGGAGTAATAGCTTCACTGCGGATAGCTCCAGAACCGATCAGATGATATTCTTTCCCTTGAGTAGGGGTTCCTGGAGCTATTGAAGAAAGTGTTGTCTGCTTTGAAGCCATTGACATTGAAGGATCCAGGTGCTGATGCAGGACCTGGAAACCTAGGCAATCTGGGGATTGGCTTCTGTACCTGAGGCATGTGCTCAACATGGTAGTCAAACTGAGGACCAGTAGCAGGCGCAGGAACAGAAGCAGTAGCATCATTGGCTTCACTGACTTCTGGTGCTTGGGTTGGTGAAGGCTCCACATTGGCTTCAGCCATGACAGCGTCAGTGGCGTCGGTGGTAGCCTCAAAATTCTCAACCTCCACTTGATGAGCTGGAGGGTCGGTCACAGTCACGTTCTCCTCGAGAACAGCTTCTTGGTGAGATGGGGGTGTAGCAGCGCTTGGGGTTTCTTCTTCATCGGCTGATGCAGCCGGAATGTCTTCAGCAGCTTTAGCTTCAGACTCAGAGACTGGAGGCCTTGGTCCTTTGCGCAGCCTGCGTAACGTTGGCGATGCCTGTGGAGTTGGAGTTGGCTGGGCCTCAAAGTCTTCTTCCTCTTGTGCTTGTGGGTGATCAGCCCATGATGCATCCTGAGCAATTGGCGTCAGAGGACGACCAATGCTGATGAGCTCGCTGTGCGTTAGCACAGGCGATGATACCTGTTGGTGCTTGAGCTGAGGAAGAACTGCATCATCTTCAACATGGTCATGGTGACCAATGTCTTCAGCAGCGATGGGATCAGCTGCTGGAAAGTCTTCAGCTTCATGAGCCTCTGTGAAAGCAGGCTCATGGACAGTCAGTTGGCTCTCCTGAGGTTCAGCGTCAGGGCGAACCATGGACATGGGTTCAACAATCAAGGGCTCTATGGGAGCAGCTCGTTCCTTCTTGGTCTTCCGCTTCTTCTTAGAGGGAGCAGTAGCAGAGGCTTCAGGATGTTTCCTCTTTCTGGCTTTAGCCTCAGCAGTCCTCGTCTTCTTCAATTCTGAAGCGGTTGACCTGGCCTTTGCCTTCGAGCCAGTCATGCTAGTTGGGAAGACAATGGGATCTGCTTCCTGCCTTGGTGCGTCGGGTTCAGCCATAGCGGGCTTCTTCTTCTTCTTCTTTGCAGCCATCCTGGGGTCGATGCCAGGACGCCCAAGGGCCTTGCGCTTCTCAGCCTCATTGTAGGCTTGCACACACTTGTCAGCCAGGCTCTTCATGCGCTCACGAGAACCTTGAGATTCTTCACGCTTCTTGAGAAAGGCTTCTTTAAGCTCGTGCAGCATGAGCTTGAAGTTCTTGACTTCTTGTACGCTGAGCTTGGCCATATGCTTCTTGAACTGAGCTTTCTCAAAGTCAATCTTCTGCTTCAGTTCGACGATGCGCTGAGCTAGTGCTAGCTCTGAAGCAATGGCGCCATGGAAGGCGACACTGAGACCAATGGGAAGTTGCAGGTCTTTGAAGCTGAGGTTGAGCGTTTCAAACCACTCATCGATGAAGGCGTGGATGATTGCCACATCTAAGAGAGGCAAATTGTTGAAGATTTCTGCTTCTTCTTTGCTCTTGATCAGTTGCTCAAGAGCGTCATCTGCAAGATCTTCATCACTGGACAAATCAATGGCATCGTTGCGCAGAATAGCAGCAGCTGTCAGTTCTTGGCCGGTGTGTGGCAGAGGCATCTTGACCTTCTGGGGCTTGGAGATGCGTGACAAATCTTCAGACTGCACACTGTCTTTAGGAGGTGCAGTGGCTAGTGGCTTCGCCCGTGAGATTTTTGGTGCAGAGGCAGGCTTTGAAGCTTTTGGCTGCTTCAGTTTCTTTGGCTTCGACGCTGCAGGCGCTTCATCTGATTCAGCGTCATCTGCAGGCTCATTCACGACAGTCCCTTGAACCACGATATGGGTGATGAGACCTTCAAGGTTGTAGAAAGGACCGATGACATTGGGTTCTGCATCGCGTGTGCCGTCAGCCCGGGGAGCAGAAGGACCAGGGTTGAAGTCTAGTCCCAATGACTTCTTGTTTTCCTTGGACGATGCCTTTGCATGCTGGAAGTTGCGCTTGAAGAGATTATCGTCACGACACCATAGCAATGATGATGGGTCGGCATCTTCAGGCTGAGGTCCACGGACCATACACGGATAGAAACCCTGAGCAATAGCTTCAGCTTTGTTCTTGGGTGGAAGGCCTCGGAAGAGAATATCACCCCAAGGACTTTTGATAGCACTCTTCTCAGCATATTCCTTGGTCACGAATATGTATTTGTACCACTGTTCTGCCCAATATCTTCGAATCCACTGGATTCGGGTCTTGCGCTGATTATAATCCTCTTCAGGATCTGTCTTGTAAAGCTCTGAGAGGTCATCAGGCAAATCTCTTGATGTTCCCCCACGACGCTGTCTGCCTCCCTTCCTTGCAGATTTCTCTGAAGCCATGAACTTTAAACTGAAAGGCTTCAATATGTTCAAAGGCTTCAAAGGCTTTCGCTTGCTGGACAAACAGGAACTGGCTTCGGGAGAATTTATATGATGCTGTAAGATTTCTGCAAATGAATGCAAACTATGAGAACCAAGGGATTCTCCCACGGACATGTACCTGTGACAGCATTAAGGTGTGAGGGAAGGGGAAGAGGTCATATGCATTCTCAGAAGATTTTGAAGATAAATCAGTTTAGAAGACATTGACCTCATCGTGCGAAGACATTCACTCATAGATAAGGAGTTGGTTCCAGATTTGTACGAATCCATGGATCAGTACAAGTGAGGAATCTAACTACTTTGTGAAGCATAAGTGAATATACTAGGCATATTATGAGATGCAGTATGAAAGAGATCCAACTTGTGTGAATAGAAACTGCTTGTGGTAGAAAGTGATGAAGCTATAGGATCAAAGGGGCCATAAAAGGAAGTTTTATAGGGACAGGGGCGGAGAAGACGGCGTCCGCGGTCGGCATGAAGACGGTGTTGGAGAGGTTGCGGCAGCTAAGCGCTTCGTCGCCGGCGTCGTCGAGGGCTAGCGGTGGCGCTAGGGTTCGTGCGAGAGTGGAAGAAGAGATGATGACTGCGGTGAGGCGTGTATTTATAGCGACAGGGGCGGCTCAGTGTTATTACACAGGTGCCCCTGGCGATTCACATCTGAGGAACACGTGGCCATCATGCAGCATGTCGGAGGTTGTTCCACGTCCCACGCACGCCTGGATTGTCGGGTGGTCGTTCCCACTTCTCCGGGTTTCAGGTGAAGGAATGAGCATTGAAAACGTACTTAATGTTTGTCTCTGTATCTTCTGCTGACAAGGACACAGAGAAGACATTTGACAGTTTCAAAGGAATGCATATGATTTGGAGAGATAGAGTTTGAGATAGAAAGCATAGAGAGGTTAGGGTCCGATCACATTCACTTAGTTCAAAAGATTCAACAAGAAGACATAGCTATAAGTGAATGCTGTAGAGGACAGAACACTAGTATATATATATATATATATATATATATATATATATATATATATAATCAACATAGCGAAGATAATCATGAAGACATGTTGAGATTGAAGCCAAACCAAATGTGAAGACATAGCAAATGTAATGCCATGAGTGAAACACTTCAAACAGAACCTTTGGTGGTGGTGTTACCCACCGTATAGGAAGTATTAGACCCAGACACGGCGCACAATTATCGTGGCGCTCCGAAGTCAAATTCCACATTAATGTATTCACACTTAGAAGGTATGTCTTCATTGATTGAAGATATACTTTACTTCGTGTGTTGCACATCTAAGTCATCAATATGCATAAGTGTTAGGATGTGTGCCTGATCACAGGACATTTGAGGATTCCAAGATATTTAGCTCACACCGTAACTTACAAAATCTCTTCTCATCCAAGGGCTTGGTGAAGATATCTGCCAATTGCTCTTTAGTGTTGACGTGTATGATATCAATATCTTCCTTCACAACATGATCTCTGAGAAAGTGATGACGAATTTCAATGTGCTTTGTCTTCGAGTGCTGAACTGGGTTGTTGGCAATCTTGATGGCGCTTTCGTTGTCGCAGTAGAGTGGCACTTGCTTTAGATGAATGCCATAGTCCTTGAGTGTTTGCTTCATCCACAGAAGCTGAGCGCAGCAAGATCCAGCAGCAATGTATTCAGATTCAGCAGTGGAGAGAGATACACAGTTCTGCTTCTTTGAAGACCAACATACAAGTGATCATCACAGAAAATAACATGTGCCTGATGTAGACTTGCGATCCACCTTGTCACCAGCATAATCAGCATCCGAGAATCCAACCAGATCAAACTCTGAGCCCTTTGGATACCATAATCCTAGAGTTGGGGTGTGAGCCAAATATCGAAGAATTCACTTCACAGCTAAGTGATGCGACTCCTTTGGTGCCGCTTGGAATCGAGCACACATGCAAACACTAAGAATAATATCTGGCCTAGATGCACATAGATAAAGTAAAGAACCAATCATGGAGCGGTATACCTTTTGATCAAACTCTTTACCATTGTCGTCAGGACCCAGATGATGTTTGGCTGGCATTGGCGTCGTGAAGCCTTTGCAGTCCTGCATACCGAACTTCTTCAGGCAATCTTTGAGCTACTTCTCTTGAGATATGAAGATGCCGTTGCGTTGTTGTCGTATTTGAAGACCGAGGAAGAACTTCAACTCTCCCATCATGGACATCTGATATTGCTCTTGCATCATATATCCAAACTCTTCACTGTACTTCTGATTGGTGCAGCCGAAGATAATGTCATCCACATATATTTGGCATACAAACAGTTCACCATCATATGTCTTCGTGAAGAGAGTGGGGTCGAGGGAACCAGGTATGAAGCCTTTGCTCTTCAGGAAGTATTTGAGTGTGTCATACCAAGCCCGAGGGGCTTGTTTGAGGCCATACAGTGCCTTGTTGAGCTTGTATACCATGTCAGGATGTTTTGGATCTTCAAAGCCAGGCGGTTGTGCAACATACACTTCTTCTTCAATCTTGCCATTGAGAAAAGCGCTCTTCACATCCATTTGATATAGAAGTATGTTATGATGATTTGCATAGGCCAGCAGTATGCGTATGGATTCAAGTCGAGCCACGGGAGCAAATGTTTCATCGAAGTCAATCCCTTCCACTTGAGTATATCCTTGAGCAACAAGACGAGCTTTGTTTCTGACAACTTGACCATGCTCATCTTGCTTGTTGCGGTATATCCATTTGGTGCCTATTATATTGTGCTTCCGAGGGTCAGGACGCTTAACCAGTTCCCATACATTATTCAGCTCAAACTGTTGAAGCTCTTCCTGCATAGCTCGAATCCATTCAGGTTCCATGAAGGCTTCTTCAACTTTCTTGGGTTCTGTTATTGAGACGAATGCGAAGTGCCCACAGAAATTTGCTAGCTGAGTTGCCCTTGAACGAGTGAGCGGACCGGGTGAATTGATGCTATCAATTATTCTCTCAATCTGCACTTCATTGGCAACACGAGGATGTACAGGGCGAAGATTTTGCTCTTGCTGATCATTGTCATTGTTAGAAGGATTGTCTTCAGGCTGAGCATTGTCTTCAGGTTGATCAGGTGCGAATATGATAAGTTCCTCTTCAGGTTGAGCTTCAGAGGGTATGATTTCTCCAGTTCCCATTAGTTTGATTGATTCACTGGATGGAACTTCATCTAGCACATTTGGTAGGTGCTCTCTTTGTGAACTGTTAGTCTCATCGAACCGCACATCCACTGTTTCAACCACTTTATAATGAAAGAGATTGAAGACTCTGTAGGAGTGCGAATCCTTTCCATATCCAAGCATAAAATCCTCATGTGCTTTTGGTGCAAATTTTGAAGTGTGATGTGGATCCTTGATCCAGTACCTGGCGCCAAATACTCTGAAGTAACTGACATTTGGCTTCTTGCCAGTAAGGAGCTCATAAGATGTCTTGCTCAGAAGCTTGTGAAGATAAACACGATTGATTGTATGGCATGCAGTATCAATGGCTTCAGGCCAGAATTTTCTTGGAGTCTTGTATTCATCAAGCATCGTTCGGGCCATCTCAATGAGTGTTCTGTTCTTGTGTTCGACGAAGCCATTCTGTTGTGGCATGTACGGGGCTGAGAATTCATGTGTGATGCCCAAAGTATCAAGATATGTATCAAGGCTAGTGTTCTTGAATTCAGTGCCATTGTCACTTCTGATGTGCTTTATCTTGGCGCCATAGTTGTTCATTGCTCGATTGGCGAAGTGTCTGAAGACATCCTGCACTTCAGTCTTGTAGAGGATTATGTGCACCCAAGTATATCTAGAATAATCATCAACAATGACAAAGCCATAGAGACAAGCAGTAGTAGTAAGAGTTGAGTAATGAGTGGGACCGAAAGATCCATGTGGAGCGGTTCGAAGGGTCGAGTAGTTGTCATGATTGTTTTCGAGGGATGTTTGGCCCTTGTCATCTTTCCTGCTTCACAGGCACCGCATAAGTGATCTTTCTTGAACTTGACGCCTTCGATGCCTATGACATGCTTCTTCTTTGCAAGGGTGTGGGGGTTCCTCATGCCAGCATGCCCTAGCCTCCAATGCCAGAGCCAGCATTTTGAAGCTTTTGCTAGAAGACATACGGCAAGCTGTGGTCCTGCTGAAAATCTACCACGCACAAATCATCTTTCCGATATCCTTCAAACACTAGAGACTTGTCAGATTCCATTAGAATAAGGCAACGATATTTTCCAAACATTACGATCATGTTCAAATCACAAAGCATTGAGACAGACATTAAGTTGAAGCCAAGGGATTCAACAAGCATGAATTTATCCATGTGTTGATCCTTTGAGATTGCAACTCTACCTAGACCCAATACCTTACTTTTACCAATGTCAGCAAATGTGATGTGACTCTTGTCAGATGGATGTAAGGTTGAGTCCATAAGAAGCCTTCTTTTGCCAGTCATGTGATTCGTACACCCACTATCAATAAACCATTGTGAAGACGCTGGTGTCGTACCCTACAGTGCAGTTAGGGGGATAGGCTTCACGAAGAGAATTGTGAAGCAAAAACATTTGACGAACCAGTGGGTTATGAAAGCTTAGATCCAGATTAGGACTAATAGGGAGAGTAGCAAGCGATTCAGGAACGAAGTACATAGTAAGACCATTCGGGCATTTGATCTTGCACCCTACAAGATGCTTAAGGTCCCCAGCAATAGCGTCAGATGATTTTGGTTTTCTGCTGGAGACCTTTCCCTGCAAAAGAGAGTTTAAGCTTTCTTAGCCACCCACATCTTCAAGGGTGGCTTAGAAGCAATAAGTCTAAGTGCAACATCTGAGAACTTTGGCTTTGGAGCCCTAGCAAAAAGTCTTGCAGGCAGACAATAGTACTCATAAGAATAAGCAGAATAGTTCTTGGTCTTATGAACATGGCGGTTCGATGAACCGCGCTCATATTCATAGGCCTGAGTATGGTTTCCCTGCAAAAAATTTGCGTTAGTGCGACTCAGGTGAGTCCTCTGTCTGTATGAAGCCTTTGGGCCGTATGAAGCCTGTGGTCTGGGGTTTGTCTTCTTCACCTGTGGTGTCATGATGACATTCACAAGAAGATTTTCCAAACACTTTTTCGGCACCCAGATCTTCTTCATAGGCAGCACATTCCTGCAGTTAGTACCAATATACCTGGCAAACACTTCACCATTCTGATTCTTAAACAATTTATAGTTTGCATCAAAGGATTCATCAATGACAATGGGGTTAGCACAAGTGAAGCCAGATAGATTGGATGGATCTGCTGAAGGTTCCTTTGCAGCAACCCATGTGGTTTTGGGGTACTTCTCAGGTTTCCAGTAAGAGCCATCAGCATTCATTTTCCTTACGAACCCAACACCCTCTTTCCTCGGGTTTCGGTTCAGAATCTGCCTTTTGAGGACATCACAGAGTGTCTGATGCCCTTTAAGACTTTTGTACATCCTTGTTTCAAGCAATGTCTTCAACCTAGCATTCTCATCAGCAATAGCAGAGGTATCCTCAGTAGAGGGGTTAGTTCCCACATCAGCAGTTGAAGATATTGCAACAGTAGTAGTAGTAGAACATTCAGCAACAGAAGTAGCATTATCACGCTCAATGCATTTAAGACATGGTGGTTCAAATCCTTCCTGAGCGGAACTGATCTGTTTGGCGCGAAGTGACTCGCTTTCCTTTTGAAGATCTTCATGAGCCGCTCTCAATTTCTCAAGATCTTGCTTCCTTTGAAGATAATCATAGGAAAGCTTTTCATGAGTTGTTGAGAGCGTTTCATGACGACTTTCAAGTTCCTCATACTTAACGTGAAGATTTTTTATGTCTTCAATTAAGGACTCAGATCGAGTCATTTCAGCATCTAACAGATCATCGCTTTTGTCTAACAGTTTTTGAATATGTTCCATAGCTTTCTTTTGTTCAGTTGCAATTTTAGCAAGTGTTTTGTAGCTGGGTTTTGAACCACAATCAGAGTCATCTTCACTAGATGTTTGATAGTGAGTAGTGCGTGTGTTTACCTTGGCACTGCGTGCCATGAAGCAGTAGGTAGGAGCGGAGTAGTCCTTGTCATTTGCATCGGTGTCGGTGATGAAGTCATTGTCTTCAGTGTTGAAGATGGACTTGGCAACGTATGCTGTAGCCAGACTTGCAACGCCAGAGTCGGACTCCTCCTCAGACTCCACCTCCGCCTCCTCAGAAGTGGAATCCTCCTCTGAATCCATTTCCTTGCCAACAAACGCACGTGCCTTACCAGATGAGCTCTTCTTGTGTGATGAAGACTTTGAGGAAGACTTGGAAGAAGACTTTGAGTATTTCTTCTTCTTCTTCTTGTCGTCAGAGTCATATTCCTTGCTCTTCTTCTTATTTTTGTTCTCATTGTCCCACTGCGGACACTCAGAGATGAAGTGGCCAGGTTTCTTGCACTTGTGACATGTTTTCTTCTGGTAGTCATGAGCAGAAGCTTCATCATTCCTTGAGCTTGATCGTGAAGACTTTCTGAAACCTTTCTTCTTGGTGAATTTTTGGAACTTCTTCACAAGCATAGCAAGTTCCTTTCCAATGTCTTAAAGATCATCAGAACTGCTGTCAGATTCTTCTTCAGATGAGGATACATCTTTTGCCTTCAAGGCACGAGTTCGCCCATAGTTTGGACCGTAGATATCTATTTTCTCAGAAAGCTGAAACTCATGTGTGTTGAGCCTCTCAAGTATGTCAGACGGATCGAGTGTCTTGAAATCAGGACGTTCTTGAATCATCAGGGCTAGGGTGTCAAACGAACTGTCAAGTGATCTCACTAGTGTCTTGACGACTTCATGCTTGGTGATCTTAGTAGCGCTGAGGGCATGAAGCTCATTTGTGATGTCAGTGAGTCGATCAAACGTGAGCTGGACATTCTCATTGTCATTTCGCTTGAAGCGGTTGAAGAGGTTGCGAAGGACACTGATTCTCTGATCTCTCTGGGTCGAGACGCCTTCGTTGACCTTGGAGAGCTAGTCCCAGACTAGCTTAGATATTTCCAAAGCACTCACGCGGCCATACTGTCCTTTGGTCAGATGACCACAGATGATATTCTTGGCAGTAGAGTCCAGTTGAATGAACTTCTTGACATCAGCAGTAGTGACACCTTCTCCAGCCTTGGGAACGCCGTTCTTGACGACATACCATAGGTCGACGTCAATGGCTTCAATATGCATGCGCATATTATTCTTCCAGTAGGGATATTCAGTTCCATCGAAGACGGGGCATGCAGCGGAGACTTTAATTATCCCTGCAGTCGACATAGCTAAAACTCCAGGTGGTTAAACCGAATCACACAGAACAAGGGAGTACCTTGCTCTGATACCAATTGAAAGTGCGTTATATCGACTAGAGGGGGGTGAATAGGCCATTTTTATGAAAGTCTTCAAAACGTGGAAGTTTCGAAGACAAACGATAGAAATAAACCTATTACCATGCTGCGGAAGGTAGACTACACTAGGCAAACCATAGTCAAGTATTCCATGAAGTGAAAGCACAATGACTAATAGCAGCTAGGTAGTAAGGATCAGGTAGGAAGATATTATGAAGCTAAACAGAACACGCAGTCACTCAGTGAAGACAAAAGATAGTGCAATCATACAATAACTTCACAAGGACCAACAGTAAGTAAAGGGAAGGGAAGGATGAAACCAGTGACTCATTGAAGACAATGATTTGTTGGACCAGTTCCAGTTGCTGTGACAACTGTATGTCTGGTTAGGGTGGCTAGGTATTTAAACCTGAGGACACACAGTCCCGGACACCCAGTCCTGAGCACGCAGCTCAGGACACCCAGTCCTCATCGTATTCCCCTTCAGCTAAGGTCACACAGACCTCGCCCAATCACTCTGGTAAGTCTTCAAGGTAGACTCCCAAACCTTCACAGACTTCGTTCACTTGCGATCCACAATGTCTCTTGGATGCTCAGAATGCGACGCCTAACCGGCTGGAGGATTCACAGTCCTCAAGTGTAATAAGTCTTCAGATCACACAGACAAGAAGACTTAAGTGATGCCTAACACTCTTTGGCTCTTGGTGGTTGGGGCTTTGTCCTCGCAAGGAATTCTCTCTCAAAGGCTTCAAGGTGGGTTGCTCTCAAACGACAAAAGCTGTACTCTAACTCTGAGCAGCCAACCGTTTATGGTTGTAGGGGGTGGGCTATTTATAGCCACTAGGCAACCGGACCTGATTTGTCCGCAATGACCCTGGGTCACTAAGGAACTGACACGTGTTCCAACGGCCAGATTTCAAATAGACATGACAACTTTACTTGGGCTACAAGCAAAGCTGACTTGTCCGACTCTGGACAAGATTCGCTCTCATAGTCTTCACTCGAAGACATAGGTTTTAGTTAAGCATCACTTCAGTCATTCTGACTCGTTCTCTTGGACCCCACTTAATAGTATGGTGGTTCCTATGACTCAACAAAGAAGAAAAAGAACTATGAAAGATCTAAGTCTTCGAGCTCCATAGGCTTCATGCGATGTCTTCTCTTGTCATAGTCTTCAATTGAATATCTTCATATACCACCTTTGACATCAATGTCTTCATACATTTTTAGGGGTCATCTCTGGTAGGAAAACCGAATGAATGAGGGACTTCTACCTGTGTTATCCTGCAATTCTCACAAACACATTAGTCCCTCAACTAGGTTTGTCGTCAATACTCCAAAACCAACTAGGGGTGGCACTAGATGCACTTACAATATGACTTTGAGCCCAATAGATAAAATTCTCCATATGACCATAGAAATCCAGTGATGGGGTTATATTGTGGGTTCTATCTTGTGATCGGTAGAAGAGATATAATCTTAGTTGTTTTTTGTATGGAATCCAAATAGGTTTGTGTTGGCAAAACTTTTCTGTTGGTATGTTATTTCTATGTCTCTCGTTATGCCTAGGAGTATCAAATGTTTTACTCGATTGATTTGAAGGTGTGTTTTATTTTTTTCGTTGCATTTCGTGTAGATAACTTTGTGCATCATCTAAAAGTATGATATGCCTTTGTATTAGTTCCTTCGAGTTATTAACTTGTTTAGGAGTCGATTGGTGCATTAGTTATCATCCCTCATACATGATTGGCACGTGTTATTATTTTAATTAGATTTGGAGCATTATTAGTGTAATCTTATTATCATTATTTTGGTTATATTTGATACTTATTGTTTGCGAGTATACAATATTTGGTGAATGCTCGACATGCTTATATTTATGTGGAATTATTCTAAACTTTGCTTTATGTATCGAATAATGGAATATTTCATGTTTCGATTATTTCTTTGATTAGCATGAATATATCTTAGATATATTTTCTATATTCATTTACATCCATGTAGCATGTGTGTTTTATATATTCAAAACCATGTCATGCCTATGATAGTGGTCCGTCAATCTATTATTTTGTTGTTTAGTTTCTTTATAGTAGTTGTCTTGAATTGGCATGTTAACTTAGAACATAGCCATGGTTGTCATGAATTACTTGTTGTAGGCACTCTATTGGCATTTTAATTATCTATCACATCATGCGTGGTTCAAGCTCATTTTCTCACTTTGCTAAGTTATGTGACATGTCATGTTTTATGTGTTATTTTGGTAGCAAATTTTGAGTAATTGTTAACGCGATTTTGTAGATGTTTATTGTTTAGTATTGCATGGATAGTTGCTTTATGTCATTGTTATATTTGCATTCTATATAGAATTTATTCATTGTGACATAGAGTTCAATTTATTGTTTCTTGGTAATTAGCAAACGTGTTATATTTACCTAGGTTAGTAGCTATGCATGCTTAGTTGATTGACATGTCATATTAATATTTACTCAAGTAGAAAGCATATTTGGTTGTATGCCTACCATGTGTTATATCATTGGTAGTTTGTACCTTATGTTCCTACATTTGGTTAATGTTTACTTGGTAGACATATCATAGTGATTTGTTGATACCATCCAATCTTTTATTTAGGAATTTCTTGCCTTATCAATACCATGTCATGATGATCGATTGTATAACTTGATTGCATAACGCGTGTGTGTACCAATCTATGTGTTGTATGATGCTTAGTTGTGTACCTTTTGTATATTGGCAAGTGTATGATGACTACATAGAAATGCATGTCATCTTGTTATTCATGCTTCTATAACACATGTTGATTTGGTTGATGAGATGATCTAGTTGTATACTTTCCTACATGCTTAGTATGCTTCCATGTTCTTATTTATCATGACTAGCATGGTAGTGTTGTATGCTAACGTCGTGCTTTATCTTTTAGGTCACCTGTTATCAACTAGGTTATCTCATAGTTACACGTTGCATTTTATTAGTAGCATATTTTGGTATCTTGTGTCATGATCATCCATGCTTAGCATCGTATCTGGTTTAGCTTACTGTTGCATTTGTGGTATGCCTAAGTCTAGACATCAAGTCATGCTAGTTATCTTTCATGTGTTATTATATTCCATTTGTTATAGTTGTACTTGTGTTGCTCATATATGCTTGACTTGTCTCATGTTAGTGTTATGAGTGTTTGGCACATGTTGCATTAGTTCATCACGTGATTCGGATAGTTCACCTTTCAATAGTTGAGTTGTGTCTTTCTCATATGCTTAGTGCACATTGTTGCTTTGTTGTTAATCATGTTGTGGTAATATTTTTGCTAGAGGTCATTTGGATATTAGTTGTTTCCTTTATTATAAAGAGTGTCCTAGTTTACTATCTTCTCATGGTCACTCATATGTTTAATGCTTTTGTTATTAGATAAGACCTCTTCACGATTCTATACTCACATGCCTTGTATGATGTGTCTGGTTATTTAATTTTCCAATTAGTTTTGTGATAGCATTGGTTGTCTTTTGTCATATAAATGCTTGCTAATAGTTGTTATGGTTGGTGTTTAGTCTTTGCTTATTTTTAACCATAATAAATATTTGGATACATCCAAATATTTACTTGTGGTTGATTATTAATCTTAATCATATCAATAGTAGTTCGCTCTTTTGTTCCATTTCTTGTATAGTTTCTTGTTAGTTGTTTGACAAATGACTTGGTTCGTTATAATAGAGTTGATCCTATTTTATATTAATAATGTTATAGGGTTAGACCTAGGTCAATTCGATTCATGTTGTTGAGTGATGTTTGATTGCTTAACTAGTATGGTTTGTAATGTTTGTTCGTTTATCTTACGGAACTATTGCCTTTCGAATTATTATATAGTTGATGTATATGTTTGACTACTATTGACCATTATAAATATTTAGATTCTATCTAAATATCTATTTGTGTTTAACTATTACCTTCATCATGTCATGTTGTAATTGTGTGTTTAAATGCATAGGATGGTTCCTTTTCATGTGTGTTGATGCCATTGTGTTTGTTAGATAGTAGTTTCCTATATAGTTTGTCGAGATGTGTAGTGGGTACTACTAGTGGTTAGTACCATATTTCGTATTAGAACGTTGGTCTTGATCGCCAAGCCTTCCATAGTCGTGTCAACCTAAACCTTGTCACTTCATTGAATCCTCTCTACTTACCTCCCTATCATGCTATCTCATTTTAGAAGCTCCATCTGATCGATATCTCGATATCCATCCACTCTTAATTTGTTTTGGATGTTATTTGGATTTACTATTGTTTTGGTATTTATTTGTTTTCCATTTGCTATCATTACGACGAGTAGGGAGTGGCGAGGTTGGACAAGGACAGAAACAGGTTACCGAAGGACTCAACAACGAAGGCATGCCTCCTTCTTTGATCATACTTATCCTATGGTTTACAAAATTGCATTGAGTTTTATTGTTGCTATGTGCATGCTATTTTAATTCTCGTAGCAATCGTGTCGATTGACACATTACCCTGATCCGCTTGTCGCCTATTTACTTGGCACCTGAGTAGAAGTATATAATTTCGGTAGAGTAGAAATGCTTGGCCATGCTTATCACCCTGTAGGTGCCTTGTTGAATGACCTCCGAGTCATTGACAGTTGAAACTTAATGCTGAGCTATGCCGGTTGGCCCTTCTTGACCTTCTCTATCCTCTTCAACTCTGGGTGAAACTTACCATCTGAATACTGGTGCGGGCGACAGCTGAATCAAGGATTGAAGGAGCGATTGGCTGCCCTTCACGAGTTGAAGGGGGCAATCAGTCGTCCATGCCGCTTAAGGCCTAATAAGTCTTGGATTTGAAGATTATGATAACAGTACAACCACATGCTATATGGGCACTGGCTTGGTCAAGTAAGCTAGTCAGCCTTAGGTGTTGATGTCGCCGTACCGCAGATGGGATAGCTGCCTTGCGAGGAGTATCCTCGGCACAGATGGGGGGACCGGTTTGAGGACGTACTCTCAGTTCCGTGCGCCAGACCCGGTGGGCATGTCACATCTTTGGGGGATCTAGTCCAAAGACCTCGTCACAATCTCCCTACCGGTATACCAAATGTGTACTATACCAGCGGCCACTGGTGGCATCAAGACGAGATTGTGTCGTGTGGGTAAAGTGTACAACCTTTGCAGAGTGTAAAACTATTCGAATAGCCGTGTCCATGGTCATGGACAACACATGAATCTTTCTTGACGTACAGGACCTGTCTTGCTTATTCCCTCTTTGCTCCTATTCTTGAAACCTATGAAGGACGTGAGTTGATCGAGGATCCTCACTTGATGAAAGTTGTTCTAAAGATAAAACATGTTTTCATCTAAAACTGCTTCCATCCAACTACTTTATTTGTTAAACAAAATTAGCTTTACGCAAATGAGCCATACAGACTTCCTTTGAAGCCACATGTAGCTATTAGGTCCTTCCCCGAGGGAGGCATGTTGAGTATGTAATGTACTCATGGCAATACTTTTGTTGACAACAGAGTTGCATGGAGATGAAGGTGATGACTACGGCTACTATGGCGATCCGTAGGAGTGAGGTCACGTGGACTACATCGACTACCTGTGGCGGAGATGGAGTCGCTACGCATTGTACTTTCTGCTGTTTTTCTGAATTTAATAAGTGTCATGAGACATTTATCTAGGTATGCCTTGTGGCAAGATATATTTAAAATTGTAATACCTTTTAAGTATTGTGCAATGATATCATTTCACTGTGTTGTCAACAATGATCCTGGGGTTGACAAATATACACAGGAGGGTCAGGAAGTTAATTCCGGGTTCCCACAGTAAAGGAAGATCATATTCAGTTTCATCAAGATTCATATTGCAAAACAAAGATTTAATAGGAGACACATCAATAACTTCTAGATCTTCATCTTGATTTTCATAGGAATTGGAAGAACACTCTTTAATAAAGACATCTTTGGAAGCACGCATCCTAGCGGTTCTTTCCTTGCACTCATCAATGGAAATTCTCATGGCTTTGAGAGACTCATTGATATCATGCTTAGGAGGAATAGATCTAATCTATTTCACACTATCAACGTTCCTAGCCAAATCATCAACTTTAAGCAATTTCTCTTCAAGCAAAGCATTAAAATTCTTTTGTGAATTCATAAACTATTTGACACTATTCTCAAATTCAGAGGGCATCTTATTATAATTTCCATAAGAGTTGTTGTAGGAATTCCCATAATTATTAGAAGGATTACTAGGATATGGCCTAGGATTAAAATTCCCTCTATAAGCGTTGTTACCAAAATTATTCCTACCAACAAAATTCACATCCATAGATTCATTGTTATTCTCAATCAAAGTAGACAAAGGAATATCATTAGGATCAGAAGAAACACTCTTAGTAGCAAATAATTTCATAAGTTCATCCATCTGTCCACTCAAAACATTGATTTCTTCTATCGCATGAACTTTTTTATTAGAAGATCTTTCAGTATGCCATTGAGAATAATTAACCATAATATTATCTAGGAGTTTAGTAGCATCTCCTAATGTGATTTCCATAAAAGTGCCTCCCGCGGCCGAATATAAAAGATTTCTAGAAGCAAAATTCAATCCGGCATAAATTTTTTGTATAATCATCCACAAATTCAAACCATGAGTAGGGCAATTACGTATCATTAATTTCATTCTCTCCCAAGCTTGGGCAACATGTTCATGATCAAGTTGCTTAAAGTTCATAATATTGTTTCTAAGAGAGATGATCTTAGCGGGAGGGAAATACTTAGAGATAAAAGCATCTTTGCACTTGTTCCAAGAATCAATACTATTTTTAGGCAAAGACGAAAACCACGCTTTAGCACGATCTCTAAGCGAAAAAGGAAATAGCTTCAATTTAACGACATCATTATCGACATCTTTTTTCTTTTGCATATCAGATAAATCAACGAAGCTATTCAGATGAGTAGCGGCATCTTCACTAGGAAGGACGGCGAATTGATCTTTCATAACAAGATTCAACAAAGCAGTATTGATTTCACAAGATTCAGTATTGGCAAGAGGAGCAATCGGAGTTCTAAGGAAATCATTATTATTGGTATTGGTGAAGTCACACAATTTGGTAGTATCTTGAGCCATCGCGACAAACAAGCAAACTAGCACACGAGCAAGCAAGAGCAAACGGGCAAAAAGAGGCAAAAAGAGAGGGAGGATAGAGAGAGAGAGATGGCGAATAAAACGGCAAGGGTGAAGTGGGGGAGAGGAAAACAAGAGGCAAATGGCAAATAATGTAATGCAAGAGATGGGGATTGTGATGGGTACTTGGTATATTGACTTTTTGCGTAGACTCCCGGGCAACGCGCCAGAAATGGCTCGTTGTCGGGAGTCAAATCTTGACTTGCACGAAACTCCCTGGCAACAGCGCTAGAAATCCTTCTTGCAACCTCTTGAGCTTGCATTGGATTTCCCCAAAGAGGAAGGGATGATGCAGCAGAGTAGCGTAAGTATTTCCCTCAGTTTTTGAGAACCAAGGTATCAATCCAGTAGGAGGCCACGCTCAAGTCCCTCGTACCTTCACAAAACGATAGCTACTCACAACCAACGCGATTAGGGGTTGCCAATCCCTTCACGGTCACTTACGAGAGTGAGATCTGATAAATATAATATTTTTGGTATTTTTGGTATAAAGATGCAAAGTAAAAAGTAAAGGCAAAGTAAAAAGCAAAGCAAGATTAAAGTGATGGAGATTAATATGATGAGAATAGACCCGGGGGCCATAGGTTTCACTAGTGGCTTCTCTCAAGAGCATAAGTATTCTATGGTGGGTGAACAAATTATTGTTGAGCAATTGACAGAATTGAGCATAGTTATGAGAATATCCAGGCATGATCACGTATATAGGCATCACGTCCGTGATGAGTAGACCAAAACGATTCTGCATCTACTACTATTACTCCACTCATCGGCCGCTATCCAGCATGCATCTAGAGTATTAAGTTAAAAATAGAGTAACGCCTTAAGCAAGATGACATGATGTAGAGAGATAAATTCATGCAATATGAAATAAACCCCATCTTGTTATCCTCGATGGCAACGATACAATACGTGCCTTGCTGCCCCTTCTGTCACTGGGAAAGGACACCGCAAGATCGAACCCAAAGCTAAGCACTTCTCCCATGGCAAGAACTACCAATCTAGTTGGCCAAACCAAACGGATAATTCGAAGAGACTTGCAAAGATAACCAATCATACATAAAAGAATTCAGAGAAGATTCAAATATTATTCATAGATAGACTTGATCATAAAGCCACAATTCATCGGTCTCAACAAACACACCGCAAAAAGAAGAATATTACGTCGAATAGATCTCCACGAGAGAGGGGGAGAACTTTTTATTGAGAACTTTTTATTTATCTTCTGGGGCATCTCTGCCTTGTGTAGGACTCTCACTCCTTTTATGATCTTTCCCTCTTCTCAATAAACGCCGGAGGACACTTTCAAAGGTAAGAAGTTGCAACAGCAAGCTTAGAGGTCTATTATCGATGTGAACCCCATAGAAAAGCTCTTTTAAGGGGGGTAGTAGACAATGATTGTGTCAAGATTGAAGATTTGAAGACCTTCATTCACAAGGAAGACGAAGATTGAAGACCTTCACTACACCTACCATAACGTTCAAACTTGAAGGACCAATTAGTCTAGCGAGACCAATGCTTCACCTACGGAAGGACAAGCTGAAGAATGTTCAACCAGTTACAGAAGCTATCAGATTACCATTGCCAAGATCGAAGGATTGTTTACAAGTCTTGAAACCTAGAAGAATTATGACAAGAGAAGTATCTCCAATGAAGACCCAAAGCCACCTATCACCAAGTTCAGAATGAGCAATGATTCCACAAGTTTTCGAGAAGAACTATGTCGAAGACAAAGCTAATCCAAACCCATTCTCTTTAGTCAGCCCAAATCTCGGGGACGAGATTTCTTTTAAGGGGGTAGATCTGTAACATCCCGATTCTCAGAATGTTTAAGAACAAGTTTTCCAAAAATCAAGGCGAGAAAACTTCGTTTGTTTTATTTGTTAGCAAAGCTTAATTGGACTTTTATTATTTGAATGATTTAATTTGAACTAATACCAACCTAAATTAAAAACTGCAGTTTTGTTCTTCTCTTGTAGTTGGGTTTCTTTTATTGCCTCCGGCATATTAAATTATGCGTCACTAATTTTTTTAGTTGTTTGCTATTGCTCCAACTTTAATCCCTTTCTAGATTTTCCTTTTCTAAAAGGAAAATCAATTTGTGATTACTTATTCTCTCTATCAAACCCTGGCCATAATTTTCCAAGGTACAATCTAATTTCTTTCTTTTCTCATTTTCTTTCGCCCGATTGGGCGATGCCCATTTTTATTTTCTTGCTAACTATGTTGGGCTGTGGCAACCCATCCCTCTACCTTATGGGCTGGCCAAACTGACCCATCTCTCCGGAGCGAACCCCTCTTCTTCTTTCTTTGTACGTTCACAACAACTCAAGGAAAGAGGAAACATCAACAGTCACATACATGTAGAAAAGGAAAGGACACAAGGAATTTGCTACCCTCCTTAATTCCATAAACCCATCGGTTTCCAAAATGGAGAGGCTTATCATGCACCTCCACTTCCTCTTCCACCGCAAGGGCTTCTTCTTCCTCCACTCACATGTACGTGCACACATTATAGAGAAGAAGAAACGTTCACCCACTCTCATGCCCTCCCCTCAACTCCCATAAATCTCAATCGTTTTCAGTTTTGAAGATACCTAGACGTCCACCACGATCTCCTTTCTCATTCTCATGAGTCCTCATACCCTCTCTCTTCCTCCTCTGCCCAAGAACCCTCACTGAACTTTTGAAGCTCCATGGACGCAAGGTTTCGATCCTGGTGACTCGGACCATCTCCATCCATGCCCTTGCGCCAGAAGTTCCCCTGCACACCATGGTTCCATTCAGGGAAGAATGAACGCGATCCTTCAAGCACACACGAAGAATTCTGCATGTCCGCGTACACTGTTCATCAAGTTCGTCGCACCGTTCCATCAAACTCGGTGAGCCTCTATCAAATTCCTTTTGCATGCGTACTTGTCATCACCTAGTGTATCCCGTAGACATCATGATTCAACCTATCTCTGTCGTTGTCCGCGTGTGTCCAAAACCGAATTCGAATCGATGTCATAGGCATAATTCTTTAGTTTTGTTCATCATATGACTTTGAGCCCAATAGATAAAATTCTCCATATGACCGTAGAAATCCAGTGATGGGGTTAGATTGTGGGTTCTATCTTGTGATCGGTAGAAGAGATATAATCTTAGTCGTTTTTTTGTATGGAATCCAAATAGGTTTTGTGTTGGTAAAACTTTTCTATTGGTATGTTATTTCTATGTCTCTCGTTATGCCTAGGAGTATCAAATGTTTTACTCGATTGATTTGAAGGTGCGTTTTATTTTTTTGTAGCATTTCGTGTAGATAACTTTGTGCATCATCTAAAAGTATGATATGCCTTTGTATTAGTTCCTTCGAGTTATTACCTTGTGTAGGAGTTGATTGGTGCATTAGTTATCATCCCTCATACATGATTGGCACGTGTTATTATTTTAATTAGATTTGGAGCATTATTAGTGTAATCTTATTATCATTATTTTGGTTATATTTGATACTTATTGTTTGCGAGCGTACAATATTTGGTGAACGCTCGACATGCTTATATTTATGTGGAATTATTCTAAACTTTGCTTTATGTATCGAATAATGGAATATTTCATGTTTCGATTATTTCCTTTTGTTTAGCATGAATATATCTTAGATATATTTTCTATATTCATTTACATCCATGTAGCATGTGTGTTTTATATATTCAAAATCATGTCATGCCTATGATAGTGGTCCGTCAATCTATTATTTTGTTGTTTAGTTTCTTTATAGTAGTTGTCTTGAATTGGCATGTTAACTTAGAACATAGCCATGGTTGTGATGAATTACTTGTTGTAGGCACTCTATTAGCATTTTAATTATCTGTCGCATCATGCGTGGTTCAAGCTCACTTTCTCACTTTGCTAAGTTGTGTGACATGTCATGTTTTATGTGTTATTTTGGTAGCAACTTTTGAGTAATTGTTAACGCGATTTTGTAGATGTTTATTGTTTAGTATTGCATGGATAGTTGCTTTATGTCATTGTCATATTTGCATTCTATATAGAATTTATTCGTTGTGACATAGAGTTCAGTTTATTATTTCTTGGTAATTAGCAAACGTGTTATATTTACCTAGGATAGTAGCTATGCATGCTTAGTTGATTGACATGTCATGTTAGTATTTACTCAAGTAGAAGGCATATTTGGTTGTATGCCTACCATGTGTTATATCATTGGTAGTTTGTACCTTATGTTCATACATTTGGTTAATGTTTACTTGGTAGATATATCATAGTGATTTGTTGATACCATACATTCTTTTATTTAAGAATTTCTTGCCTTATCAATACCATGTCATGATGATCGATTGTATAACTTGATTGCATAACGCGTGTGTGTACCAATCTGTGTGTTGTATGATGCTTAGTTGTGTACCTTTTATATATTTGCAAGTGTATGATGACTACATAGAAATGCATGTCATCTTGTTATTCATGCTTCTATAACACATGTTGATTTGGTTGATGAGATGATCTAGTTGTATACTTTCCTACATGCTTAGTATGCTTCCATGTTCTCATTTATCATAACTAGCATGGTAGTGTTGTATGCTAACGTCGTGCTTGATCTTTAGGTCACTTGTTATCAACTAGGTTATCTCATAGTTACACGTTGCATTTTATTAGTAGCATATTTTGGTATCTCGTGTCATGATCATCCATGCTTAGCATCATATCTGGTTTAGCTTACTGTTGCATTTGTGGTATGCCTAAGTCTAGACATCAAGTCATGCTAGTTATCTTTCATGTGTTATTATATTCCATGTGTTATAGTTGTACTTGTGTTGCTCATATATGCTTGACTTGTCTCATGTTAGTGTTATGAGTGTTTGGCACATGTTGCATTAGTTCATCACATGATTAGGATAGTTCACCTTTCAATAGTTGAGTTGTGTCTTTCTCATATGCTTAGTGCACATTGTTGCTTTGTTGTTAATCATGTTGTGGTAATATTTTTGCTAGAGGTCATTTGGATATTAGTTGTTTCCTTTATTATAAAGAGTGTCCTAGTTTAGTATCTTCTCATGGTCACTCATATGTTTAATGCTTTTGTTATTAGATAAGACCTCTTCACGATTCTATACTCACATGCCTTGTATGATGTGTCTGGTTATTTAATTTTCCAATTAGTTTTGTGATAGCATTGGTTTGTCTTTTGTCATAGAAATGCTTGCTAATAGTTGTTATGATTGGTGTTTAGTCTTTGCTTATTTTTAACCATAATAAATATTTGGATACATCCAAATATTTACTTGTGGTTGATTATTAATCTTAATCATATCATGGATAGTAGTTCACTCTTTTGTTCCATGTCTTGTATAGTTTCTTGTTAATTGTTTGACAAATGACTTGGTTTGTTATAATAGAGTTGATCCTATTTTATATTAATAATGTTATAGGGTTAGACCTAGGTCAATTCGATTCATGTTGTTGAGTGATGTTTGATTGCTTAACTAGTATGGTTTGTAATGTTTGTTCGTTTGTCTTACGGAACTATTGCCTTTCGAATTATTATATAGTTGATGTATATGTTTGACTACTATTGACCATTATAAATATTTAGATTCTATCTAAATATCTATTTGTGGTTAACTATTACCTTCATCATGTCATGTTGTAATTGTGTGGTTAAATGCATAGGATGGTTCCTTTTCATGTGTGTTGATGCCATTGTGTTTGTTAGATAGTAGTTTCCTATATAGTTTGTCGAGATGTGTAGTGGGTACTACTAGTGGTTAGTACCATAGTTCGTATTAGAACGTTGGTCTTGATCGCCAAGCCTTCCATAGTTGTGTCAACCTAAACCTTGTCACTTCGTTGAATCCTCTCTACTTACCTCCCTATCATGCTATCTCATTTCAGAATCTCCATCTGATCGATATCTCGCTATCCATCCACTCTTAATTTGTTTTGGATGTTATTTGGATTTACTATTGTTTTGGTATTTATTTGTTTTCCATTTGCTATCGTTACGACGAGTAGGGAGTGGCGAGGTTGGACAAGGACAGAAACAGGTTACCGAAGAAGACTCAACAACGAAGGCATGCCTCCTTCTTTGATCATACTTATCCTATGGTTTACAAAATTGCATTGAGTTTTATTGTTACTATATGCATGCTATTTTAATTCTTGTAGCTATCGTGTCGATTGACACATTACCCTGATCCGCTTGTCACCTATTTGCTTGGCACCTGAGTAGAAGTATATAATTCCGGTAGAGTAGAAATGCTTGGCCATGCTTATCACCCTATAGGTGCCTTGTTGAATGACCTCCGAGTCATTGACAGTTGAAACTTAATGCTGAGCTATGCCGGTTGGCCCTTCTTGACCTTCTCTATCCTCTTCAACTCTGGGTGAAACTTACCATCTGAATACTGGTGCGGGCGACAGCTGAATCAAGGATTGAAGGAGCGATTGGCTGCCCTTCACGAGTTGAAGGGGGCAATCAGTCGTCCATGCCGCTTAAGGCCTAATAAGTCTTGGATTTGAAGATTATGATAACAGTACAACCACATGCTATATGGGCACTGGCTTGGTCAAGTAAGCTAGTCAGCCTTAGGTGTTGATGTCGCCGTACCGCAGATGGGATAGCTGCCTTGCGAGGAGTATCCTCGGCACAGATGGGGGGACCGGTTTGAGGACGTACTCTCAGTTCCGTGCGCCAGACCCGGTGGGCATGTCACATCTTTGGGGGATCTAGTCCAAAGACCTCGTCACAATCTCCCTACCGGTATACCAAATGTGTACTATACCAGCGGCCACTGGTGGCATCAAGACGAGATTGTGTCGTGTGGGTAAAGTGTATAACCTCTGCAGAGTGTAAAACTATTCGAATAGCCGTGTCCATGGTCATGGACAACACATGAATCTTTCTTGACGTACAGGACCTGTCTTGCTTATTCCCTCTTTGCTCCTATTCTTGAAACCTATGAAGGACGTGAGTTGATCGAGGATCCTCACTTGATGAAAGTTGTTCTAAAGATAAAACATGTTTTCATCTAAAACTGCTTCCATCCAACTACTTTATTTGTTAAACAAAATTAGCTTTACGCAAATGAGCCATACAGACTTCCTTTGAAGCCACATGTAGCTATTAGGTCCTTCCCCGAGGGAGGCATGTTGAGTACGTAATGTACTCATGGCAATACTTTTGTTGACAACAGAGTTGCATGGAGATGAAGGTGATGACTACGGCTACTATGGCGATCCGTAGGAGTGAGGTCACGTGGACTACATCGACTACCTGTGGCGGAGATGGAGTCGCTACGCATTGTACTTTCTGCTGTTTTTTTGAATTTAATAAGTGTCATGAGACATTTATCTAGGTATGCCTTGTGGCAAGATATATTTAAAATTGTAATACCTTTTATGTATTGTGCAATGATATCATTTCACTGTGTTGTCAACAATGATCCTGGGGTTGACAAATATACACAGGAGGGTCAGGAAGTTAATTCCGGGTTCCCACAGTAAAGGAAGATCATATTCAGTTTCATCAAGATTCATATTGCAAAACAAAGATTTAATAGGAGACACATCAATAACTTCTAGATCTTCATCTTGATTTTCATAGGAATTGGAAGAACACTCTTTAATAAAGACATCTTTGGAAGCACGCATCCTAGCGGTTCTTTCCTTGCACTCATCAATGGAAATTCTCATGGCTTTGAGAGACTCATTGATATCATGCTTAGGAGGAATAGATCTAATCTATTTCACACTATCAACGTTCCTAGCCAAATCATCAACTTTAAGCAATTTCTCTTCAAGCAAAGCATTAAAATTCTTTTGTGAATTCATAAACTATTTGACACTATTCTCAAATTCAGAGGGCATCTTATTATAATTTCCATAAGAGTTGTTGTAGGAATTCCCATAATTATTAGAAGGATTACTAGGATATGGCCTAGGATTAAAATTCCCTCTATAAGCGTTGTTACCAAAATTATTCCTACCAACAAAATTCACATCCATAGATTCATTGTTATTCTCAATCAAAGTAGACAAAGGAATATCATTAGGATCAGAAGAAACACTCTTAGTAGCAAATAATTTCATAAGTTCATCCATCTGTCCACTCAAAACATTGATTTCTTCTATCGCATGAACTTTTTTATTAGAAGATCTTTCAGTATGCCATTGAGAATAATTAACCATAATATTATCTAGGAGTTTAGTAGCATCTCCTAATGTGATTTCCATAAAAGTGCCTCCCGCGGCCGAATATAAAAGATTTCTAGAAGCAAAATTCAATCCGGCATAAATTTTTTGTATAATCATCCACAAATTCAAACCATGAGTAGGGCAATTACGTATCATTAATTTCATTCTCTCCCAAGCTTGTGCAACATGTTCATGATCAAGTTGCTTAAAGTTCATAATATTGTTTCTAAGAGAGATGATCTTAGCGGGAGGGAAATACTTAGAGATAAAAGCATCTTTACACTTGTTCCAAGAATCAATACTATTTTTAGGCAAAGACGAAAACCACGCTTTAGCACGATCTCTAAGCGAAAAAGGAAATAGCTTCAATTTAACGACATCATTATCGACATCTTTTTTCTTTTGCATATCAGATAAATCAACGAAGCTATTCAGATGAGTAGCGGCATCTTCACTAGGAAGGACGGCGAATTGATCTTTCATAACAAGATTCAACAAAGCAGTATTGATTTCACAAGATTCAGTATTGGCAAGAGGAGCAATCGGAGTTCTAAGGAAATCATTATTATTGGTATTGGTGAAGTCACACAATTTGGTAGTATCTTGAGCCATCGCGACAAACAAGCAAACTAGCACATGAGCAAGCAAGAGCAAACGGGCAAAAAGAGGCAAAAAGAGAGGGAGGATAGAGAGAGAGAGAGGGCGAATAAAACGGCAAGGGTGAAGTGGGGGAGAGGAAAACAAGAGGCAAATGGCAAATAATGTAATGCAAGAGATAGGGATTGTGATGGGTACTTGGTATATTGACTTTTTGCGTAGACTCCCGGGCAACGCGCCAGAAATGGCTCGTTGTCGGGAGTCAAATCTTGACTTGCACGAAACTCCCCGGCAACAGCGCTAGAAATCCTTCTTGCAACCTCTTGAGCTTGCATTGGATTTCCCCAAAGAGGAAGGGATGATGCAGCAGAGTAGCGTAAGTATTTCCCTCAGTTTTTGAGAACCAAGGTATCAATCCAGTAGGAGGCCACGCTCAAGTCCCTCGTACCTTCACAAAACGATAGCTACTCACAACCAACGCGATTAGGGGTTGCCAATCCCTTCACGGTCACTTACGAGAGTGAGATCTGATAAATATAATATTTTTGGTATTTTTGGTATAAAGATGCAAAGTAAAAAGTAAAGGCAAAGTAAAAAGCAAAGCAAGATTAAAGTGATGGAGATTAATATGATGAGAATAGACCCGGGGGCCATAGGTTTCACTAGTGGCTTCTCTCAAGAGCATAAGTATTCTATGGTGGGTGAACAAATTACTGTTGAGCAATTGACAGAATTGAGCATAGTTATGAGAATATCCAGGCATGATCACATATATAGGCATCACGTCCGTGATGAGTAGACCAAAACGATTCTGCATCTACTACTATTACTCCACTCATCGGCCGCTATCCAGCATGCATCTAGAGTATTAAGTGAAAAACAGAGTAACGCCTTAAGCAAGATGACATGATGTAGAGAGATAAATTCATGCAATATGAAATAAACCCCATCTTGTTATCCTCGATGGCAACGATACAATACGTGCCTTGCTGCCCCTTCTGTCACTGGGAAAGGACACCGCAAGATCGAACCCAAAGCTAAGCACTTCTCCCATGGCAAGAACTACCAATCTAGTTGGCCAAACCAAACGGATAATTCGAAGAGACTTGCAAAGATAACCAATCATACATAAAAGAATTCAGAGAAGATTCAAATATTATTCATAGATAGACTTGATCATAAAGCCACAATTCATCGGTCTCAACAAACACACCGCAAAAAGAAGAATATTACGTCGAATAGATCTCCACGAGAGAGGGGGAGAACTTTTTATTGAGAACTTTTTATTTATCTTCTGGGGCATCTCTGCCTTGTGTAGGACTCTCACTCCTTTTATGATCTTTCCCTCTTCTCAATAAACGCCGGAGGACACTTTCAAAGGTAAGAAGTTGCAACAGCAAGCTTAGAGGTCTATTATCGATGTGAACCCCATAGAAAAGCTCTTTTAAGGGGGGTAGTAGACAATGATTGTGTCAAGATTGAAGATTTGAAGACCTTCATTCACAAGGAAGACGAAGATTGAAGACCTTCACTACACCTACCATAACGTTCAAACTTGAAGGACCAATTAGTCTAGCGAGACCAATGCTTCACCTACGGAAGGACAAGCTGAAGAATGTTCAACCAGTTACAGAAGCTATCAGATTACCATTGCCAAGATCGAAGGATTGTTTACAAGTCTTGAAACCTAGAAGAATTATGACAAGAGAAGTATCTCCAATTAAGACCCAAAGCCACCTATCACCAAGTTCAGAATGAGCAATGATTCCACAAGTTTTCGAGAAGAACTATGTCGAAGACAAAGCTAATCCAAACCCATTCTCTTTAGTCAGCCCAAATCTCGGGGACGAGATTTCTTTTAAGGGGGTAGATCTGTAACATCCCGATTCTCAGAATGTTTAAGAACAAGTTTTCCAAAAATCAAGGCGAGAAAACTTCGTTTGTTTTATTTGTTAGCAAAGCTTAATTGGACTTTTATTATTTGAATGATTTAATTTGAACTAATACCAACCTAAATTAAAAACTGCAGTTTTGTTCTTCTCTTGTAGTTGGGTTTCTTTTATTGCCTCCGGCATATTAAATTATGCGTCACTAATTTTTTTAGTTGTTTGCTATTGCTCCAACTTTAATCCCTTTCTAGATTTTCCTTTTCTAAAAGGAAAATCAATTTGTGATTACTTATTCTCTCTATCAAACCCTGGCCATAATTTTCCAAGGTACAATCTAATTTCTTTCTTTTCTCATTTTCTTTCGCCCGATTGGGCGATGCCCATTTTTATTTTCTTGCTAACTATGTTGGGCTGTGGCAACCCATCCCTCTACCTTATGGGCTGGCCAAACTGACCCATCTCTCCGGAGCGAACCCCTCTTCTTCTTTCTTTGTACGTTCACAACAACTCAAGGAAAGAGGAAACATCAACAGTCACATACATGTAGAAAAGGAAAGGACACAAGGAATTTGCTACCCTCCTTAATTCCATAAACCCATCGGTTTCCAAAATGGAGAGGCTTATCATGCACCTCCACTTCCTCTTCCACCGCAAGGGCTTCTTCTTCCTCCACTCACATGTACGTGCACACATTATAGAGAAGAAGAAACGTTCACCCACTCTCATGCCCTCCCCTCAACTCCCATAAATCTCAATCGTTTTCAGTTTTGAAGATACCTAGACGTCCACCACGATCTCCTTTCTCATTCTCATGAGTCCTCATACCCTCTCTCTTCCTCCTCTGCCCAAGAACCCTCACTGAACTTTTGAAGCTCCATGGACGCAAGGTTTCGATCCTGGTGACTCGGACCATCTCCATCCATGCCCTTGCGCCAGAAGGTTCCCCTGCACACCATGGTTCCATTCAGGGAAGAATGAACGCGATCCTTCAAGCACACACGAAGAATTCTGCATGTCCGCGTACACTGTTCATCAAGTTCGTCGCACCGTTCCATCAAACTCGGTGAGCCTCTATCAAATTCCTTTTGCATGCGTACTTGTCATCACCTAGTGTATCCCGTAGACATCATGATTCAACCTATCTCTGTCGTTGTCCGCGTGTGTCCAAAACCGAATTCGAATCGATGTCATAGGCATAATTCTTTAGTTTTGTTCATCATATGACTTTGAGCCCAATAGATAAAATTCTCCATATGACCGTAGAAATCCAGTGATGGGGTTAGATTGTGGGTTCTATCTTGTGATCGGTAGAAGAGATATAATCTTAGTCGTTTTTGTATGGAATCCAAATAGGTTTGTGTTGGTAAAACTTTTCTATTGGTATGTTATTTCTATGTCTCTCGTTATTCCTAGGAGTATGAAATGTTTTACTCGATTGATTTGAAGGTGTGTTTTATTTTTTGGTAGCATTTCGTGTAGATAACTTTGTGCATCATCTAAAAGTATGATATGCCTTTGTATTAGTTCCTTCGAGTTATTACCTTGTGTAGGAGTTGATTGGTGCATTAGTTATCATCCCTCATACATGATTGGCATGTGTTATTATTTTAATTAGATTTGGAGCATTATTAGTGTAATCTTATTATCATTATTTTGGTTATATTTGATACTTATTGTTTGCGAGTATACAATATTTGGTGAATTCTCGACATGCTTATATTTATGTGGAATTATTTTAAACTTTGCTTTATGTATCGAATAATGGAATATTTCATGTTTCGATTATTTCTTTGATTAGCATGAATATATCTTAGATATATTTTCTATATTCATTTACATCCATGTAGCATGTGTGTTTTATATATTCAAAACCATGTCATGCCTATGATAGTGGTCCGTCAATCTATTATTTTGTTGTTTAGTTTCTTTATAGTAGTTGTCTTGAATTGGCATGTTAACTTAGAACATAGCCATGGTTGTGATGAATTACTTGTTGTAGGCACTCTATTGGCATTTTAATTATCTATCACATCATGCGTGGTTCAAGCTCACTTTCTCACTTTGCTAAGTTGTGTGACATGTCATGTTTTATGTGTTATTTTGGTAGCAACTTTTGAGTAATTGTTAACGCGATTTTGTAGATGTTTATTGTTTAGTATTGGATGGATAGTTGCTTTATGTCATTGTTATATTTGCATTCTATATAGAATTTATTCGTTGTGACATAGAGTTCAATTTATTGTTTCTTGGTAATTAGCAAACGTGTTATATTTACCTAGGATAGTAGCTATGCATGCTTAGTTGATTGACATGTCATATTAATATTTACTCAAGTAGAAGGCATATTTGGTTGTATGCCTACCATGTGTTATATCATTGGTAGTTTGTACCTTATGTTCCTACATTTGGTTAATGTTTACTTGGTAGACATATCATAGTGATTTGTTGATACCATACATTCTTTTATTTAGGAATTTCTTGCCTTATCAATACCATGTCATGATGATCGATTGTATAACTTGATTGCATAACGCGTGTGTGTACCAATCTGTGTGTTGTATGATGCTTAGTTGTGTACCTTTTGTATATTTGCAAGTGTATGATGACTACATAGAAATGCATGTCATCTTGTTATTCATGCTTCTATAACACATGTTGATTTGGTTGATGAGATGATCTAGTTGTATACTTTCCGACATGCTTAGTATGCTTCCATGTTCTTATTTACCATGACTAGCATGGTAGTGTTGTATGCTAACGTCGTGCTTGATCTTTAGGTCACTTGTTATCAACTAGGTTATCTCATAGTTACACGTTGCATTTTATTAGTAGCATATTTTGGTATCTTGTGTCATGATCATCCATGCTTAGCATTGTATCTGGTTTAGCTTACTATTGCATTTGTGGTATGCCTAAGTCTAGACATCAAGTCATGCTAGTTATCTTTCATGTGTTATTATATTCCATGTGTTATAGTTGGACTTGTGTTGCTCATATATGCTTGACTAGTCTCATGTTAGTGTTATGGGTGTTTGGCACATGTTGCATTAGTTCATCACGTGATTAGGATAGTTCACCTTTCAATAGTTGAGTTGTGTCTTTCTCATATGCTTAGTGCACATTGTTGCTTTGTTGTTAATCATGTTGTGATAATATTTTTGCTAGAGGTCATTTGGATATTAGTTGTTTCCTTTATTATAAAGAGTGTCCTAGTTTACTATCTTCTCATGGTCACTCATATGTTTAATGCTTTTGTTATTAGATAAGACCTCTTCACGATTCTATACTCACATACCTTGTATGATGTGTCTGGTTATTTAATTTTCCAATTAGTTTTGTGATAGCATTGGTTTTATTTTGTCATATAAATGCTTGCTAATAGTTGTTATGGTTGGTGTTTAGTCTTTGCTTATTTTTAACCATAATAAATATTTGGATACATCCAAATATTTACTTGTGGTTGATTATTAATCTTAATCATATCAATAGTAGTTCACTCTTTTGTTCCATTTCTTGTATAGTTTCTTGTTAGTTGTTTGACAAATGACTTGGTTTATTATAATAGAGTTGATCCTATTTTATATTAATAATGTTATAGGGTTAGACCTAGGTCAATTCGATTCATGTTGTTGAGTGATGTTTGATTGCTTAACTAGTATGGTTTGTAATGTTTGTTCGTTTATCTTACGGAACTATTGCCTTTCGAATTATTATATAGTTGATGTATATGTTTGACTACTATTGACCATTATAAATATTTAGATTCTATCAAAATATCTATTTGTGGTTAACTATTACCTTCATCATGTCATGTTGTAATTGTGTGGTTAAATGCATAGGATGGTTCCTTTTCATGTGTGTTGATGCCATTGTGTTTGTTAGATAGTAGTTTCCTATATAGTTTGTCGAGATGTGTAGTGGGTACTACTATTGGTTAGTACCATATTTCGTATTAGAACGTTGGTCTTGATCTCCAAGCCTTCCATAGTTGTGTCAACCTAAACCTTGTCACTTCGTTGAATCCTTTCTACTTACCTCCCTATCATGCTATCTCATTTCAGAAGCTCCATCTGATCGATATCTCGATATCCATCCACTCTTAATTTGTTTTGGATGTTATTTGGATTTACTATTGTTTTGGTATTTATTTGTTTTCCATTTGCTATCATTACGACGAGTAGGGAGTGGCGAGGTTGGACAAGGACAGAAACAGGTTACCGAAGGACTCAACAACGAAGGCATGCCTCCTTCTTTGATCATACTTATCCTATGGTTTACAAAATTGCATTGAGTTTTATTGCTGCTATGTGCATGCTATTTTAATTCTCGTAGCAATCGTGTCGATTGACACATTACCCTGATCCGCTTGTCGCCTATTTATTTGGCACCTGAGTAGAAGTATATAATTCTGGTAGAGTAGAAATGCTTAGCCATGCTTATCACCCTGTAGGTGCCTTGTTGAATGACCTCCGAGTCATTGACAGTTGAAACTTAATGCTGAGCTATGCCGGTTGGCCCTCGTTGACCTTCTCTATCCTCTTCAACTCAGGGTGAAACTTACCATCTGAATACTGGTGCGGGCGACAGCTGAATCAAGGATTGAAGGAGCGATTGGCTGCCCTTCACGAGTTGAAGGGGGCAATCAGTCGTCCATGCCTCTTAAGGCCTAATAAGTCTTGGATTTGAAGATTATGATAACAGTACAACCACATGCTATATGGGCACTGGCTTGGTCAAGTAAGCTAGTCAGCCTTAGGTGTTGATGTCGCCGTACCGCAGATGGGATAGCTGCCTTGCGAGGAGTATCCTCGGCACATATGGGGGGACCGTTTTGAGGACGTACTCTCAGTTCCATGCGCCAGACCCGGTGGGCATGTCACATCTTTGGGGGATCTAGTCCAAAGACCTCGTCACAATCTCCCTACCGGTATACCAAATGGTGTACTATACCAGCGGCCACTGGTGACATCAAGACGAGATTGTGTCGTGTGGGTAAAGTGTACAACCTCTGCAGAGTGTAAAACTATTCGAATAGCCGTGTCCACGGTCATGGACAACACATGAATCTTTCTTGACGTACAGGACCTGTCTTGCTTATTCCCTCTTTGCTCCTATTCTTGAAACCTATGAAGGACGTGAGTTGATCGAGGATCCTCACTTCATGAAAGTTGTTCTGAAGATAAAACATGTTTTCATCTAAAACTGCTTCCATCCAACTACTTTATTTGTTAAACAAAATTAGCTTTACGCAAATGAGCCATACAGACTTCCTTTGAAGCCACATGTAGCTATTAGGTCCTTCCCCGAGGGAGGCATGTTGAGTACGTAATGTACTCATGGCAATACTTTTGTTGACAACAGAGTTGCATGGAGATGAAGGTGATGACTACGACTACTATGGCGATCCGTACGAGTGAGGTCACGTGGACTACATCGACTACCTGTGGCAGAGATGGAGTCGCTACGCATTGTACTTTCTGCTGTTTTTCTGAATGTAATAAGTGTCATGAGACATTTATCTAGGTATGCCTTGTGGCAAGATATATTTAAAATTGTAATACCTTTTATGTATTGTGCAATGATATCATTTCACTGTGTTGTCAACAATGATCCTGGGGTTGACAAATATACACAGGAGGTTCAGGAAGTTAATTCCGGGTTCCCACAGTAAAGGAAGATCATATTCAGTTTCATCAAGATTCATATTGCAAAACAAAGATTTAATATGAGACACATCAATAACTTCTAGATCTTC
Organism: Triticum aestivum; assembly: GCF_018294505.1. Taxonomy (NCBI): domain Eukaryota; kingdom Viridiplantae; phylum Streptophyta; class Magnoliopsida; order Poales; family Poaceae; genus Triticum; species Triticum aestivum. The sequence continues at coordinate 107,307,088 of NC_057803.1, forward strand.
ATCTTGATTTTCATAGGAATTGGAAGAACACGCTTTAATAAAGGCATCTTTGGAAGCACGCATCCTAGCGGTTCTTTCCTTGCACTCATCAATGGAAATTCTCATGGCTTTGAGAGACTCATTGATATCATGCTTAGGAGGAATAGATCTAAGCTATTTGACACTATCAACGTTCCTAGCCAAATCATCAACTTTAAGCAATTTCTCTTCAAGCAAAGCATTAAAATTCTTTTGTGAATTCATAAACTATTTGACACTATTGTCAAATTTAGAGGGCATCTTATTATAATTTCCATAAGAGTTGTTGTAGGAATTCCCATAATTATTAGAAGGATTACTAGGATATGGCCTAGGATTAAAATTCCCTCTATAAGCGTTGTTACCAAAATTATTCCTACCAACAAAATTCACATCCATAGATTCATTGTTATTCTCAATCAAAGTAGACAAAGGAATATCATTAGGATCAGAAGAAACATTCTTAGTAGCAAATAATTTCATAAGTTCATCCATCTTTCCACTCAAAACATTGATTTCTTCTATCGCATGCACTTTTTTATTAGAAGATCTTTCAGTATGCCATTGAGAATAATTAACCATAATATTATCTAGGAGTTTAGTAGCATCTCCTAATGAGATTTCCATAAAAGTGCCTCCCGCGGCCGAATATAAAAGATTTCTAGAAGCAAAATTCAATCCGGCATAAATTTTTTGTATAATCATCCACAAATTCAAACCATGAGTAGGGCAATTACGTATCATTAATTTCATTCTCTCCCAAGCTTGTGCAACATGTTCATGATCAAGTTGCTTAAAGTTCATAATATTGTTTCTAAGAGAGATGATCTTAGCGGGAGGGAAATACTTAGAGATAAAAGCATCTTTGCACTTGTTCCAAGAATCAATACTATTTTTAGGCAAAGACGAAAACCACGCTTTAGCACGATCTCTAAGCGAAAAAGGAAATAGATTCAATTTAACGACATCATTATCGACATTTTTTTTCTTTTGCATATCAGATAAATCAACGAAGCTATTCAGATGAGTAGCGGCATCTTCACTAGGAAGGACGGCGAATTGATCTTTCATAACAAGATCCAACAAAGCAGTATTGATTTCACAAGATTCAGTATTGGCAAGAGGAGCAATCGGAGTGCTAAGGAAATCATTATTATTGGTATTGGTGAAGTCACACAATTTGGTAGTATCTTGAGCCATCGCAACAAACAAGCAAACTAGCACACGAGCAAGCAAGAGCAAACGGGCAAAAAGAGGCAAAAAGAGAGGGAGGATAGAGAGAGAGAGGGCGAATAAAACGGCAAGGGTGAAGTGGGGGAGAGGAAAACAAGAGGCAAATGGCAAATAATGTAATGCAAGAGATAGGGATTGTGATGGGTACTTGGTATATTGACTTTTTGCGTAGACTCCCGGGCAACGGCGCCAGAAATGGCTTGTTGTCGGGAGTCAAATCTTGACTTGCGCGAAACTCCCCGGCAACGGTGATAGAAATCCTTCTTGCAACCTCTTGAGCTTGCATTGGATTTCCCCAAAGAGGAAGGGATGATGCAGCAGAGTAGCGTAAGTATTTCCCTCAGTTTTTGAGAACCAAGGTATCAATCCAGTAGGAGGCCACGCTCAAGTCCCTCGTACCTTCACAAAACGATAGCTACTCGCAACCAACGCGATTAGGGGTTTCCAATCCCTTCACGGTCACTTACGAGAGTGAGATCTGATAGATATAATATTTTTGGTATTTTTGGTATAAAGATGCAAAGTAAAAAGTAAAGGCAAAGTAAAAAGCAAAGCAAGATTAAAGTGATGGAGATTATTATGATGAGAATAGACCCGGGGGCCATAGGTTTCACTAGTGGCTTCTCTCAAGAGCATAAGTATTCTATGGTGGGTGAACAAATTACAATTGAGCAATTGACAGAATTGAGCATAGTTATGAGAATATCCAGGCAGGATCACGTATATAGGCATCACGTCCGTGACGAGTAGACCAAAACGATTCTGCATCTACTACTATTACTCCACTCATCGGCCGCTATCCAGCATGCATCTAGAGTATTAAGTTAAAAACAGAGTAACGCCTTAAGCAAGATGACATGATGTAGAGAGATAAGTTCATGCAATATGAAATAAACCCCATCCTGTTATCCTCGATGGCAACGATACAATACGTGCCTTGCTTCCCCTTCTGTCACTTGGAAAGGACACCGCAAGATCGAACCCAAAGCTAAGCACTTCTCCCATGGCAAGAACTACCAATCTAGTTGGCCAAACCAAACGGATAATTCGAAGAGACTTGCAAAGATAACCAATCATACATAAAAGAATTCAGAGAAGATTCAAATATTATTCATAGATAGACTTGATCATAAAGCCACAATTCATCGGTCTCAACAAACACACCGCAAAAAGAAGAAGATTACGTCGAATAGATCTCCACGAGAGAGGGGGAGAACTTTTTATTGAGATCCAAAAGGAGAGAAGAAGCCATCTAGCTACTAACTATGGACCCGAAGGTCTGAGGTAAACTACTCACACTTCATCGGAGAGGCTATGATGATGTAGAAGCCCTCCGTGATGACGGCCCTCTCCGGCGGAGCTTCAGAATAGGACCCAAGATAGGATCTTGTGGATACAGAAAGTTGCGGCGGTGGAATTAGGTTTTTGGCTCCGTACCTGTTCGTTTGGGGGTACGTAGGTATATATAGGAAGAAGGAGTACGTTGGTGGAGCATTGAGGGGCCCACGAGGCAGGGGGCGCGCCCTACGGGGAGGCGCCCCCACCCTCGTGACCGCCTCTTTGACTCCTTGGATTAGGGTCCAAGTCTCCTGGATCACGTTCGGTGAGAAAATCACGTTCCCGAAGGTTTTATTCCGTTTGGACTCCGTTTGATATTCCGTTTCTTCGAAACACTGAAATAGGCAAAAAACAACAATTCTGGGATGGGCCTCCGGTTAATAGGTTAGTCCCAAAAATAATATAAAAGTGGAAAATAAAGCCCAATATAGTCCAAAACAGTAGATAATATAGCATGGAGCAATCAAAAATTATAGATACGTTGGAGACGTATCAGTGAACATGTGTACTGCAGAGTTACTTGTTTAGATTTTGTCATTTCTTAAGCTTTGTCAGGTTTAGGTACGATTTTTAGTACTGTTGTTTCATGTGTGGTTGAGCTGAATATCTTTGTTCAACTGGCTTGTTGGTAAATACTAACAAATTGGCACTGACAGTGAAAGATTGATAGTGCCCTTGATTTAAATCTGTTAATATGATGTTTATTTTTCCCCGTGTGTTGCATTGATTAATTAAATCTTTTTACCCTTTGTTTATAGTGGAAAACTCAACAGAAGGTTGTTTTTTCGAGTGTATAAACGACCAATCCTGGAGATGCCGTCGTCTCAGGTTCCCAAGATTTCTTCTCCGCACGATGAGTTGAGAGGTAGCCGTGGTGTTGAGGGTGCTGGTTATCTTCCCCCTAGCCCTAGTAATGCTAGTACTTCACAGAGGCAGGGCTTTGGTATTGATGTTGCTGTTTCTATGTTGGAGCACGCTGAGCATATTTTTAGTAATGTGTGTTCTGAGCTGCAAAAGGTTCCGACTACAGTTGAGTGTCTGAGCTGTATCAATGGTATCCTTCCTGAAGGTCATTAATTTAATGCTAAGGAAGTAGTGGACTATATTGAGATGGAGAGAATTTTAATTTGTGATATGCGTGACGGTGCTGCTGATCTAGTTCAGATCTCGGTTTAATTGGTGATATGCGTTTCAAAACTATGCAAGACTCTCGCTGCAAGGCATATGAAGAAAGTGCAAATGTTGTTATCAGGCAGATTGAGCAGGATGAGGCTGCTGCCACCGACAGCAGGGCTGGTGATGGTACTGAGGCTAATATTTCTGATCACCATACGAATGATGTTGGCTTGGAGCACCCTGTTGTTGATGTGAGTCAGTCCTCGGTGTTTGCAATTTTTACTATGTTGTTCTGCTGTCAGTATTGTAGTTGAACTTCCTCATCTTCATCTATTTATTAAATTTTTCTTTCATGCAGGATGAGGCTGCTGCTACCGACAACATGGTTGGTCATGGTACTGAGGCTAATGTTTCTGATCACCATACGAATGATGTTGGCTTGGAGCGCCCTGTTGTTGATGTGAGTCAGTCCTCAGTGTTTGCAATTTTCACTATGTTGTTCTGCTGTCAGTATTGTAGTTGAACTTCCCCATCTTCATCTGTTTATTAATTTTTCTTTCATGCAGGAGACCAGTCATAATGTTGAGGCTGTTGTTGATCGTGGAGTTAATGATCCATCTACTGATAAGTGCAAGGTTATTTTTATTTTTGTTGTGTTTATACATATTTCTTGAATTTTCATGCGCACCAATGTGCCTTACATGTTCATTTTTATACCCCACACCGTTAAGAGTTTGAAGGTGATACCTACCTTTTTGTTACTGTGGTTTAATTCCTTGTGTTTATTGTTGCTAATAATAGCATTGTTTTTTTGCTTCATTACATATGAATCAGGGTCCTGTTGTTGGCGATGAGCCTTGTTCGACCATTGGTGATGTTCCTTTGAATGTTAGCAGCAGCAAGATCGATGATGTTGCTGTGAATGCTGCTAAGGTTTTTTTCTGTGCACCTCTTGCTAACTTATTTTTGATTGTTAGTTTTGCTCATATTATTCACTTTTTCTGATTTTTTATTTCTTTAGATGACTGATGTTGAGCGTGAGGCTGTCGTTAGTGGTGGAGATGATGCTTGTGGTGTTCCATTGAGTAGTGCGCGCGATGTTGGTACCAAAGTTGTTGATGAGGATGTTGGTACTGCCAGCATACTTGATGCCAAATCGTCTGGTGTTGGTATTGCTGAGAATGAAAATCTTTTTGATTGTGAAGATTTACCGCCGGAAAATTTCCTGCCTGGAGGGCTTGATTACGGTGATGCATTGCAAGATGCCTCTAGCATGGAGGAGGTGCTATCCGAGGATGATGATTTACTTCTGTCGATTTCTTCTAGGCCCTTGACGCGGGAGGAGCTCATGTCGTCCCAGGATTTTCTTTCTTCAGACCCTGAAAGCGCAGCCATATTGGTGTCCTCACAAGATCTTCCATCGTCAAACCCTAAAACTGGAGGCATATTAGTGTCATCATAGGAACTCCCATTTGTCAAACGCTGATAGTGCAGGTAAGGACTTGTAAATGAGGCATACTTCTCATTTATGGCATTTTGGACATGTTCACTTGTAGTGCTTGAACTTATTATTTTTCTTCTTTTTCTGCAAGCAGAAGGTGCTAATGTTGTTAAGGTTGATTTGTTTTTCTTCACTGTTACGAGGTTGAGCGCGAACCGTGCAAAACGGTTAGTTTGGGATTTTGCCTGTATCATTTTCGTCTCTTTTTCTTTCTCTCATATGACTATTGTTGTTATTGCACTAGTTTTAATTCATGTCATCTTTTGTGTTTTCTTAGTGACAAGCCGATGTTTCAAAATAGCGAATGTGATGCCAGTGTTGGTTCTATTGCTAAAGTGTTTGTCCCCATTGGCATGCTCAACTCAGACAGTGCTGACATTTGTCCCCACTTGCATTGCTGGCCATTATTTAACTTTGTTCTCTATTTTGTATCTGGTTTAGTTTTCAGTCGAACTGATGAACGTACATGTTCAACACTGATGTACTGATGTATTGATTTTTAGCACTGCTTGTAAACTGAACATTGAACTTCATCTGTTATGGAAAGTTTTTTATCTTTTCCCCTATAACTGATGCATAAACATTTGGTGCACTGCTTGCAAACTGAACATTAAACTTCAGATATGTATGGATATGCATATATATAAAACTGATGCATGTTTTCTCTTTTTTCATTTATAACTTATGCCACTACACTAGAAGTGCTCCAAGTTTATGTATCATTGAACTTACTGTGTAAGAATGTATATTTTTTCAACAACATTCTTTTACTAGTTTGAACTGACGCAACTACACGACATGCACTAGTAGAAATAACATCATACAAACTTGCAGTGGTAGTTGAACCTTATATAAAGCCTAGTAGCTACTTTTGACTGATGCATAAGTTTATGTTTTTTTGGCTTGAACTGAAGCTAGCATATTAGAGGTACTGACAGTAACCTCGACATCCAAACTGTGCATCAAGTGGTAGGGGTGTAATGGACTGATGCAAGCATTTTGGCAATGTACTATCTGCTTCTGCATCATAGGAACATGTGTCACCGATGCAGCACACAGGTAGTACTGATGAATTTGATAGTGTAACATGTAGGCAGATCATAGTGTGTGCAATTTTTAAACTGAATATTCTTCATTGCAGGACTAATGAACTGATGAACTGAACACAAACATAACCTCCAGTGGCATGTTCTTGGATCTGACTTCTTCTTCCTCTCGTGGGGTGGCGTACTGGCATGTTCTTGGGAGGCAGCTCCATTGATGCAGGCAAGGATCTTGGGGAGACGAGGCGCTGCTGCTTGTGGTGGATGTCCGGCGATGAGGTCCGGGGAGGCAGCTGCTGGCGGGGATCACGACCCCGATGAAGGAGCCCGGCGAGGGAGGGACACAGGAGGCGCGGATCACGACCCCGATGAAGGATCCCAGTGAGGGTGGGAGGCGGTTGGCGCGGATCACGGCCCCGACGAAGGATCCCAGCGATGGAGGGAGGCGGCTGGCGCGGATCACGGCCCCAGCGAAGGATCCCGATGAGGAAGGGGATGGCGGCGGTGGATCCGTCGCTGGCCAGTCACGGCGCCGCGGGCTCCCTCGCTCCGGCTGCCGCCGTCGCTCGCTCGCCCGTGACGTGCCTCCGGTGGAAGAAGGCGGGTTGGGTTCGGGCTGGCTCGGGGGGATTCTACTGTGTAGGCGCGTCGCGCCTATATAGGGCCGGGGGGTAACAGAATAATATTCTATTACGGGTAACAAAATATACCTCGTTATTATATTTAATATACTTCACTATTAACTACTTCCTCCGTCCCACAATATAAGAGCGTTTTTGACACTAGTGTAGTGTTAGAAACGCTCTTATATTATGAGACGGAGGGAGTAGTAGATACCTTAAAATGATTTTCATAGAAAAAAATTACGTGAGTCTACATATTTTTAAAGGTTTACGTATATACTGATTTGTTCGTATGTGAAAAAGGTATATTACAAACATTATGTCAAAAATGATATTTTTCCACAAAACTCATATTGGCGTATCCTAGAATATTTAATGAAGTATATTGAGAATGATAAAGAGGTATAATTAATGCGTCTACATGGTATATTGAAGATGGGAGTATATACTCCCGGGAGTATAGAAAATTAGTCCTATATAGGAAAATTAGTCCTCTCTCTCTCTCTCTCTCTCTCTCTCTCTATATATATATATATATATATATATATATATATATATATATATATATATATACCAAATCCCTAGTGGCATGGTTGGAATAGTTGGTGTCCTCAAAACAGGAGTAGGTGGTATTCTCAAAGTGGAAGTGGTTCAAAGTATTTCCTGTTCTTTTAGTATAGCAAGATGACTATCAAGCAGTTCTCTCAAAGGAGATTCAGCAACGTTAGAATCAGTAGTACCAGTATCAATAGTTTTATCATGACCATCATCTATATCATGTGACATTTTAGAGTGTGGTTCATTGGTATGTGCAAGTGGTGGTGTCACAAGTTGATTCAAAATAATAGAAGAATCATAAGAAGCTTGGGTACTAAGAGCGGTACCTCTTCTTGTAGTGGACAGAACAATTTTAGGCTAGGGGTCTGGATTCTTCCCCATTATGGATAATAATTGCATCAAGTAAATGAACAATAGGTAGACTTGTAAATCTTTGCAATCCATTTTTGTTTTATTTTTATCTGGCACTTTTCTGCACAAGATAACATCATGGAAAATGTGTTGAAAACAACGCCAATCCGAATTAGTTCTTTATTCATTTGAGCAAGTTTTGAGTGCAAACTAAAGCAAAAGTGTTCGAAAAAATAGATACATTTGAGACGTATCACAGACCAAATTTTCTTATTTCGTACTATGTTTTCGAACAACATAAAGTGCATACTAATAGAGTAATTGTTCCTCAACGGGTTGCCCTAACAAGACCAAACATGCATAGTAAAAAAAGGAGTAAATGGCAAAAGCCATACATGCCTTACATGTCACCGTCTGCTGCATGATTAATTAGAGACAACTTTTGCATTTTGGGGTTACATGGACGTAATTCATCACAAACCGTTTGCTCTGTGATACCTATGGATGCCATGTAATGCTATTCTAAAAAAATACTTTCTTTGTGAGATTTTTTTGATCTATTCATCTTTAATTATGGCATACAACGCACATCAGAAATAATAAAAATTATATCCAAATTCGTGAACCACCTAACGACGACTACAAGCACTCAAGCGGGCCGAAGGCATGTCCCCTTCCCCTCCGGCGTCGGGCAAAATTTGTTGTAGTAGACAGTCAGAAAGTATGTTTTGCCACACGAGGAAGGATCGAGTCCGGAATGATGATATACGAGATAGAGTTAGGGCAGCACCAATTGAAGAGAAGCTTGTCCAACATCGTCTCAGATGGTTTGGGCATATTCAGTGCATGCCTCCAAAAGCTCTAGTGCATAGCGGACGGCTAAAGCGTGCGAGTAATGTCAAGAGAGGTTAGAGGTAGACCGAATTTGACACGGGACGAGTCCATAAAGAGAGATCTGAAGGACTGGCGTATCACCAAAAAACTAGCTATGGACATGGGTGCGTGGAAGCTTGCTATCCATGTGCCAACACCATGAGTTGGTCACGAGATCTTATGGGTATCGCTTCTAGTTTACCCCAATTTGTTTGGGACAAAAGCTTTGTCATTCCATTTTCAGAGAGCCGCCGCCGTCTTGTCTTACTGAGTAGGAAACAAACCTTAACAAAACTCGAACGGACATCTAAAATAAGAGTCCTCCCAACGGCAAGGGCCGAGATCCACCGCGCCGCCATGGCCTAAGGCCACCGGAGATGAGGCGGACCTGCGATGGCGCCGACAGGAGGCAGAGGAACCCTACGCTTTTCTTAGGGGAGACGGCGGCTACATGACAGACATGCTATAAATCATGACATTTCTTATAGCTGTTTACACATATCCTTGATGATGTAATGTTTTCTTTTTATCATACACTCCTCCAATCAAAAAAATAGTGGCACCATCATTCAAAATATGTCCCGCAAAGAGCGTCATTAATTTTCCCCTCTGGATCAACTAGGTGGAGTCCATCTGCATTATTCCATGTGTAGAGATGGCTTCTTCTTCTTCTTAATTTACTACATGTTGTGGGCATGTGTAACTAATGATGCATCACATAATTAATTTATCGGATGTTCAAATTTTAGCACGCAAGTGAAAAATAGTTCTCATAATGAGATGTCCTAGGGTCATTTTTCTTCCGACTATCCTCTCCAATCTTTTTAGTACCATTCTTTTTGGATGGCGGGAGAAATACAATATCATTATGTTTTCGCATAGGATTAAAGACTAGGGCTTCTTTGATTCAAAAGATTCTTATAGGAGTTTTGAAGGATTAAAATTTCTAGGATTTTTTCCAACATTGATCATTTGTTTTCTAAGATTAAGTCTTATAGGGGTTTTCCTAATGAATTCTTTGTACTACATTCCATAGTTTTTTTTAGCATTTATTCAAATTTCTTGAAAAGAATCAATCAAACAAATCAGATTCCAGTAGGATTCAACGGACACGGGATTATAATCATATGTTTTTATTATTCATGTGTTTCTGAATCCTGTGAATCAAAGAGGTCCTAAAATTGCAGGTGCCACTATGGAATAATTCTATAGGTAAAAATCACAAAGTATCCTCTGCATGATTACCCTGACACCACATGGCCACACATATACTCCACTTTCTAATCTACAAATTTAAACCGAAAGGTGCAACGTCCTGACCTGGTCCATCCACGTGAAATAACACCAAATAACCTTGCCTGGTGCATTCAAGCACATGCTTTAGAGCATATACAGCCGGACGCAGATTCGGCCTCCTATACGCCCGCGGGCGCTTCTGCGGACAGCGCCCGGCGGCCCCTCATATGGGTTGGCGTACATCCATACACCTCAAATGCGGAGCCTCAAATCCATGTATGTCGATGATACGATACAAATTGTCCAAATTCAACAGTTAGAAACAAAACAAAGCAAATCATATTTCAGCAATCCATTCATGCCAAAATGAAATAGATGTCCTAGCGCGGCGGATGCCTCGCTAGCTAGCCGGATCACTGGCCGGACGCCATCTATGCCGCATGCTCCGCTTGCATCTTTGCCGCAGGTCCGCTGCTGTCGCAACCACCCTCGCCGCCTCGTACTTCCTACGCTCATAGATCTCCTTCTTCTTCGCCGCAAGCCACTTGATCATGTCCGACAATAATACCTCCTAAATGAACATGCCCTAACCGGCCGACGGATCCTCCTTTGTCCCAACGCGGTCCGACAGCGCAATCCGACGAGGCGGACCCAGTCTCCCTCGCGGTGGTTGGGGGTGGGCCGGACAACATCTAGGGCGGCGGACCGGGACTGGTGGTGAGGATGGGGAGCAAGGGTGGCGGGCGACGAGGGCTCGGGCGCGGGAAAGGTAGGAGGGTGGCGGGAGGAGGAGGAAGGGTTTGGCGGATTTGGTGCAATTTGCGATGAGGTACGCTGTCAGGTCCGACGTGGCGGGCGCGCCCGAGCATGCCCTGGCGCCCTCATATCCGCCCCATATTTGGGCTGGATATGAGGGGTACCGATCAGTCTGGGCGTTTGAGGCTTCTTTAAGGAAACCGTCTGGGTCGAACTTTTGCAACCGGTCAGTGACTGGCCTTCCGTCCAGACGTTTGAGACAGGTTTGGGGTGCTCCACTGATGATCCTATTATCTGCAGTACAACACAGCAGCAACAGTTTTTGGACTTCTGTGTACTGCCTGACCCAAGATCCAACGACAAGGTTCAATAATGGACATGGTAGGGCATGGAAATATAAAGGCTAAAAGATAATAGGGCCGAGAGCTGCGTGCGTCGTCCCCGTATGCAATCATAGGGGATGGGTCATGTTATTCCTGTGGCATATTCTTAGCACCACACAGTCGCGGTCTACTTATGGGACCACTGTTCTGAAATCCGAGCATGTGAAATCTTGGTTCATTCAGCGGCAAGGCCAATCTTGGCATTATTAGATCGCGTTCCAAATTTAGTAGCAACCGCTATATTCTGTCTTTGTGATGCGCCCGTCTTCATCCGTGTTCGTTCACTGTATGGCAGGAAACAATGCACGTGGACACTCAGTCGAATAGGACGTCAACACGCTCACATCGCGCGTGAATACACGGGGTAATCAACATGTTCGACGAGATCCAATGTCGTGATACAGATCTACGACGCGACCTCTAAGTCCCGGCGCACGTCCCCTCTATATAACTTGTGTTTGAGGCCAAAAAAAGTTCTTACCAAATAAGTAGTTTTTATTTAGATAGGTAAATCAGGGGCTGGATTTTGTAAACATTTATTTATGGAAATACTATTTGTCGAACATTCGCCAGGAGTTTAACTCGCAACTCTCGCGAACGCCTTTCGTACCGTCACACGGATCTTGACGCAAGGCGAACGCCATGTCAGCTATCTGGATTTGTTAGTTGTGAACGGATCTCTGGCGAACATTTCCTTTCCATTTCAAAAAACCAGGAGCATCGAACTCGTGTTCTCCACAGTAATAGCAAGCACACTCACCACAGGGTTGAAGCTAAGTTTTGTTAACAGTTGTGTCTTTTTATATATTGAACTGTTTTTCTTAAATTCATTTTTTCATTTAATATTTTCTTCTAAAAACCCCAATATTTTTCCATTTTTGGAAGAACAAAAATCCACATTTTTAGAGGGGATATTCCCCCCTAAATTTGCCTTGTGCATTTTATTATAGGTAGCATGGCAATTCATGGGTTTTTATTATAGTTTTGTTATTTTAAGAGCATGTCATTTTGTTATCAGTAACATGATAGTTTTTATTTATTACAAGAATGCCCTTTTATATGAGTTTCTTTCCCCTCTCGCAAGGAGACTAGGGAAAGTCTTTATCCCCCTCGATCTTCACTAGCGAGTCCGTGGATTCGCCTCTCCTCCGCTTGCCGCTCCGGCGGCCGGTGGCGGGGAGTGGATTTCTAGTGCCGTGAATCCGGCTTGTAGATAGGTAGGGTCTTATGTTGGGAAACATAGTAGAAAACACAAAATTTTGCGCCTACGCACACCCGTGATCAAATGATGATGCATAATGGGTTGGGATCATGATCGATAGCATCACCAAGTTGCAACAGAAGAAGAACACGTCGGTGTAGATCGTACTTGGAGTCCCTCGAACCGTCGATGAACGATCCCGTGAACAGCCCACGAATAGTCCCTCGAATCAAAGACTGGAAGCACGACCTCTGTACTTGGTTGCAAGCGTGCAACCTTCACGATCCGGCAGCGCTTCGCCGTCGACAGCTAATCATCGTCGGAAAATTAGAGTGAGGAGATTAGAACCACACTGGACTTCTAATTATGAGGATTAGAGAAACTAGACCTAGCTCTAATTAGTCAATTAGGACCAACTAGAACTAGAACTAGAAGAACTAAAGGAGTCTCCAAAACTTGTATATCCAATAGAGCAAAAAGCCCTACTTGGGCCGACCAAGGGTGGGGAGGAGGAGTCCTCCCCTCTCCAATTCTGCCTCCTTCCATGGCTATGGGGGTGCCTCCCCGCTTGGGTCTTGGTGGCCCAAGTTGCCTTCCATCACTTGGCCCTTTTAGGCCCGTTGATATTAAATTAAATATAAAAGTGTTCTAAATATTTTTAGACCCCTTTTATATATAATTTAATAGCATCAGAAACATTTTCCACCTATATATTATTTATCGGTAATACCCGACACTTTATGAAAGCCTTCCGGTGACCCCGAAATGCTTCCAGACCCTCTCGAAACTATTTGAATATTGATGAAATAATTTCACAAATATGTTCTCATCACTCCCGTCCTACTAACACTCAAAAGATCGTGAATACGTTAAGCTTGTGACTCCGTAGGTTTGGTAACTAATAGACATGAACGAAACCCCTTCTTTCAATGACCGACAACGGAACTGTGGATGTCCATATCGATCCGTATGAGCACACGAATGATATTCGAGTGAACCTTTCATTATCATGTGATGTTCCCTTTGCTTGGCGATACTTCAAGAAAACCAGGGATGCATTAGTATCCTCCTAAGTCATCACATGCTCACTATACCGTTATCCTCATTACCGGTTTTGTTTCTCGTTATCGTGTTCTGGCATCCCCGTTACGAATTCACCTATCTCTGACTAGACGAGGACAGATGTCATCGCACTGAGAGCGCCCTAGAATATCTCTCCATCGTCGGAGGAGAAAATCCCACTCTCGAGATATGTAGTCCCTTGTCAAACTTCCTAATAAACATGTAAGTTTTCATTATGATGATCGTGTTACAGGCGACGTTTGAGCAACCGCAAAGCGCACAGTATGGTAAGAAGTGACTACGATACGCTCATGGTCTAAGGAGCAAAATCACACGTTAACACTCCGTGTTATTACAATTGGTTCCACACGATATTAACTCAATTCATAACAAACATGATTGGGTCGATTCAATATGATCGTTCTACCAACATCATACGCTCAATGTTGTTTTAGGACTATCATTTAACACTTAGCGATTAGATCTGGAAAACGTGATCACCAACAACACTTGAGCTAGTCCTAGAGGCAAGACTAGGATGAAGGAAATATGCCCTCGAGGCAATAATAAAGTTGTTATTTTATATTTCCTTATATCATGACAAATGTTTATTATTCATGCTAGAATTGTATTAACCGGAAACATGATACATGTGTGGATACATAGGCAAAACACCGTGTCCCTAGTAAGCCTCTACTAGACTAGCTCGTTAATCAAATATGGTTAAGTTTCCTAACCATAGACATGTGTTGTCATTTGATGAGCAGGATCACATTATTAGGATAATAATGTGATGGACAAGACCCATCTGTTAGCTTAGCATGTTGATCGTTTAGTTTTGTTGCTATTACTTTCTTCATGTCATATACATATTCCTTTGACTATGAGATTATGCAACTCCTGGATACCGGAGGAATGCCTTGTGTGCTATCAAAGGCCACAACGTAACTGGGTGATTACAAAGATGATCTATAGGTATCTCCGAAGGTGTTTGTTGGGTTGGCATATATCGAGATTAGGATTTGTCACTCCAAGTATCGGAGAGGTATCTCTGGGCCCTCTTGGTAATGCACATCATAATAAGCCTTGCAAGCAATGTGACTAAAGAGTTAGTTGCGGGATGATGCATTACAGAACGAGTAAAGAGACTTGCCGGTAATGAGATTGAACTAGGCATGAAGATACCGACGATCGAATCTCAGGCAAGTAACATAACGATGACAAAGGGAATAACGTATGTTGTCATTATGGTTCGTCCGATAAAGATCTTCATAGAATATGTAGGAACCAATATGAGCATCCAGGTTCCGCTATTGGTTATTAACCAGAGAGGTGTCTTGGTCATGTCTACATAGTTCTCGAACCCATAGGGTCCGCACGCTTAACGTTCGATGAAGATTTTGTATTATACTCCCTCCGTAAACTAATATAAGAGTGTTTAGATCACTAAAGTAGTGATCTAAACGCTCTTATATTAGTTTACAGAGGGAGTATGAGTTATGTGATTTGGTGACCGAATGTTGTTCATAGTCCCGGATGAGATCATGGACATGACGAGGAGTCTCGAAATGGTCAAGAAGTAAAGATTGATATATAGGACGATGGTATTCAGACACCGGAAGTGTTTCGGGATGCACCGGGTACTTATTGGGTCATCGGAAGGGGTTCCGGGCACCCCCGACAAAAGATATGGGCCTTATGGGCCAAGAGGGGAAACACACCAGCCACAAAGGGGCTGGTGCACCCCCCATATGGGTTGGCCAAATTGGAGAAGGAAAGGAAAAAGGCAATAGGATTCCCCCTTCCCCCTCTTCCCTTCCTACTCCGAATAGGAATAGGAAAGGGGGAGGCCAAATTGGGAGGACCCCAAGTAGGATTCCTCCTACTTGGGGAGCCCCTTGGCTGCCTCTCCTCCCATCCAACATATATATGCATGGGGGCACCGCTAGAATACACATCAACAATTGTTAGCCGTCTACGGCACTCCCCCTCCACAGTTTACGCCTCCCGTCATATTCACGTAGTTCTTAGGCGAAGCCCTGAGCGGATCACTTCACCATCACTGTCACCACGCTGTCGTGCTGACAAAACTCTCCCTCGACACTTTGCTGGATCAAGAGTCCAAGGGACGTCATCGAGCTGAACGTGTGCAGTACTCGAAGGTGCCATACGCTCGGTGCTTGATCGGTCGGGACAAGAAGAAGTTCGACTACATCAACCACCTTGTCAAACGCTTCCGCTTTCAGTCTACGAGGGTACGTGGACACACTCTCCCCCTCTTGTTGCTATGCATCTCCTAGATAGATTTTGCGTAATCGTATGATTTTTTTAAATTGCATGCTACATTCCCCAATAGTGGCATCCGAGCCAGGTCTATGTGTAGATGATATGTAGGAGTAGAACACAAAGAGTTGTGGGCCATGATAGTCATACTTCTTACCACCAACGTCTTATTTTGATTCGGCGGTTTTGTTGCACGGACCAACCTTACATGACCATGTTCATGAGACCGGTTCCACCGACAGACATGCAACTTGTTTTGCATAAAGGTGGCTGGCGGGTGTCTGTTTCTCGAACTTTAGTTGAATCGAATTTGACTATGGCCAGTCCTTATTGAAGGTTAAAACAACAAACTTGATGAAACATCGTTATGGTTTTGATGCATAGGTAAGAACGATTCTTACTAGAAGCCCATAGCAGCCACGTAAAACTTGCAACAACAAGTAGAGGACGTCTAACTTGTTTTGCAGGGCATGTTGTGATGTGATATGGTCAAGACATGATGTGATATACGTTATTGTATGAGATGCAATCGCCATGTATTTGCTTTACCTTATCACTATGCATTAGCGATAGTTGTAGAAGCAATAGTTGGCGAGACGACAACGACGCTACGATAGAGATCAAGGTGTCAAGCCGGTGACGACAGAAATCATGACGGTGCTTTGGAGATGGAGATCAAAGGCACAAGATGATGATGGCCATATCATGTCACGTATTTTGATTGCATGTGATGTTTATCTTTTATGCATCTTATTTTGCTTAGTATGGCGGTAACATTATAAGATGATCCCTCACTAAAATTTCAAGGTACAAGTGTTATCCCTAAGTATGCACCGTTACGACAGTTCGGCGTGCCGAGACACCACGTGATGATCGGGTGTGATAAGCTCTATGTTCACATACAACGGGTGCAAGACAGTTTTACACGTGCGAAATACTTGGGTTAAACTTGACGAGCCTAGCATGTACAGACATGGCCTCGAAACACTGGAGATCGAAAGGTCAAACGTGAATCATATAGTAGATATGATCAACATAGAGATGTTCACCATTGAAGACTGCTCCATCTCACGTGATGACCGGACATGGTTTAGTTGATTTGGATCACGTAATCATTTAGATGACTCGAGGGATGTCTATCTAAGTGAGTGTTCTTAAGTAATATGATTAATTGAACTTAATTTATCATGAACTTAGTCCTGATAGTAATTGCATATCTATGTTGTAGACCAATAGCTCACGTATAGCTCCCCTATTTTATTTTTGATATGTTACTAGAGAGAACTAAAGTTGAAAGATGATAGTAGCAATGATGCAGACTGGGTCCATGATCTGAGGATTATCCTCATTGCTATACAGAAGAATTATGTCCTTAATGCACCGCTAGGTGACAGACCTATTGAAGGAACAAATGCAAACGTTATGAATGTTTTGCAAGCTCGATATGATGACTACTTGATAGTTTAGTGCACCATGCTTTACGTCTTAGAATCGGGACTTCGAAAACATTTTGAACATTGTGGAGCATATGAGATGTTCCCAGAGTTGAAATTAGTATTTCAGACTCATGCCCGTGTCGAGAGGTATGAGATCTCTAACAAGTACTTTGCCTACAAGATGGAGGAGAATAGCTTAACCAGTGAGCATGTGCTCAGAATGTCTGGGTACTTCAATCTCTTGAATCAAGTGGGAGTTAATCTTCCAGATAAGATAGTGATTGACAGAGTTCTCTAGTCACTATCACCAAGTTACTGGAACTTCGTGCACTACTGCGGGATGCTGCTAACGCGACACTATGATCAGAGACCCTTCGATGAAACTATGTGCGGTGCCATAATCGCAAACGGTGGTGTAAAATAACCGTAAAAATGTGCAAAACGTTTGCGATGGAGGATGCATCAAACACGGTTCAGATTTTAGTTGCGTGTGCGATGTAGGGCATACAGTTCAGCTCAATTAACCGTTTGCGATGAGGAAGACCAAAAGAAACGGGCAGCCAGATGAAGGTGTGTGCGATGTATAGGATACGGTTCACTTGGATGAACTGTTTGTGATTAGGCAACAGAAAAGAAACAGTCAGCCAGATCAAAGGTGTGTGCGATATACGGCATGCGTTTCACTCGGATGAACTATTTGCGTTGAGACATGAGAACAGAAACGGTTCAAATGAACAAGATGTGTGTGATACGAGGCAAAGAGGTCTGTAATAAGAAACGTTTGCGAAGACCGATAACAACATAACGGTTACTTCTAACAAGCCGTGTGTGTTGTGAGCAAACGATTGCTGGTATACAATTGTGAGTGATTCTTGAAAACATCACCGATGGGTTCCATTGTTTAGTCTGTGTGCGATGTGATTTTCTTTGTCCGCACAACATCTACGCTCTATCTACAGAGCATCAACATATATACTTAAAAGGACAGCATTGCATAACCAAATTAAGCATACAATTACACAAGTGACTACACACATAACATTTTCACCACACCAAAGAAAGCAATTACATGCATACTAAAGTAGGAGAAACGAGGATCTAATCATCTACTTATTGTTGCGACGACGCTTGCCATTGCTCTGCTTCCGGATGGATCCCTAGCCATTTTGGGGAAGGAGGGACTTCCTCATGTCAATGATCCGCCTGTACATGTCGTAGCTCGTGTATGCCTCCTTGGCCGCGTACACGATGTGAGCTTTGTTGAGTTTCTCCATCCAGACCGAGTGCCAGGCACGCTTGTCCTTGTTGCACAAATCTTTCATGTCTCTGTAGTAGGGGTCAATGATGGCCTCGACGAGGTGAACAATGAGTCCTTCTCATGCTCTTTCCTGCCCCTGATCTTGTATTGGCCCTGGATGTCGACAAGATTCTAGCAAGCGATGCCCGAATTCTCGAGCGCCTTTACATCGTTGATGATGTCCACCGTAGCGAACATGTAGTGGGGGCTGTTGACAAACCTGGCGAAACGCTCGCAAGGACTTGTGCCCAGGCAGTAGTGGTAGACGAGGACGTGGTGGCGCACACACATCTGGGCAACGGCGACCTTGGGACGAGACTCGACATGAGCGCGGGTGTACTCGAGGTCGAACCCGACCACCTTGTACTTCTCCTCGGCAAGCAACAGCTCCATGATGTGGATGGAGTGCTCCGCCCAGACCGGGTCGTTGGTGTACACCACTAAGAGGTCCATGAACCTTCTGTGGGTGTCCACCACGGCACGCATGGTGAACTGCTGCTCGTCGTCGGCAGCCGCTCGGAGCGCCATTGGAGCCATGCAGGATACTCTCTAAGAATTTCTCATGGTGGATGTGCTTCTTGCAATGGTGGGGCGCGACCGAAAGGTTGAAGAGACACAAGGGTAGGTTAAATGGCCGCTGTAATAAATGGGGGCCGGCCGGCCTGTAATCATCACGTCTTGTCACAACGTTCATAGCAGAGGATTCCAGAATCCAGTGCACGCTTGACAACATCGTGCCCTAGGCGTGGGCTCGAAGAGGCGCCAAATGTATCATCGGTGAGCCTGTTCCCGCGCTACTGCGATGCTTACTGCACAAGCTTCCCGCCCGGGTAGTTTGGCTATGCGTTGGCTAGAAGAGGGACAAATCGTGGGCGTTTATTGGCAAAAAACTTTGTAAAAACGAAGTGTGTGGAATGACATTGGTCAAGTTTACCCTTGGGTGATGAGGTCAAAGTTACACAGAAGGGTGATGATGGACACTCGAGTGCAGTAATTAATTCTGTGCTCTATAGTGCACACGGTGGAAGAAACTAACTGTGTGCAATAATGTCGAAGAACGCAATCGAGTTAGCTATACAGATCGTGTGCTGTGAGATCGACAAGGTAAACTAATTCAAGAATGGTTAATAAAATCTAAGACCATTGCATATTAAGGTCAAAATAGTGCTAGCAATATACGAGTCTCATACGATGCCATTTCAACGATTGTACCACAAAAGCTCAAAATGTTACTGTTGGCGTTATGGGAATGGGGGTCCCCAGACTTGCCTGCCTGCGGCCTGCGGCGTAGCTCAAGTGGGGGCCCAACGCGGCCCATCTTCATCAGCCCAAGCTCAAGACTGTCGCGAGGGGCCAAGCCTCTCGGGGCGGATGATAGGAAGCTTCCTCAAGAGCGGCCTCATCAGGCAGGCTCGCCAGGAGGCGAAGATATCAATGCAAGGGTACCTCGCGAGGATCCCATGACGCAAGCCATGACGATCAAGGCCAGGCGGGTGCCAGGTGGGCGCCGGCCTGCGCAGGGTCCTTGTTTCCCCTTTGGTGCAAAGGGGGCAAGCACAGGCCAAGGTATCAGGCAAAGGTTACGATTCCAGTGCAACGAGACCAAGACCAATCGGACGGCCGGACGGAGGTCACCGTGGAGCCCAAGACGGCGTCATCACCAGGGCTTTTGGCAGCCGAAGACCACCTTTGGTCAGGACAACTTGTACTAGATGTTCCCCTTCAAAATGGCCAATTGTTGGCGCCCTTCCCGCTCAATTATTCGGGGAGAGGCCCAGGGCCTCTATAAATAGAGCTAGCCTCCAGAAAGGAGATGGAGGGAAAAAAGAGGGGCAGCAGCAGAAGGAGAGAGGAAGGGAGAAACCCAGTAAAGAGGGAGCAGCAGAAGGAGAGAGGAAGGAGCAAACCCAGTAGAGACTAAGTAGAACACAGCACACCAGCTCAAGAACACCCCTCGCGAGGCTGTTCTTCCCTTGTACTATCCATCATCAGCCCCAGAGGCAATCCATCACACCACACACTGGAGTAGGGTATTACACCACAACGGTGGCCCAAACCAGTATAAACCTCGTGTCTCTTGTGTTGTTCATCATTTTCATCTTAGTTCGCACGAGAGGATCGGACGTAGATCGGTAGGGGAGAGATCTCCGCGCGCACCCCAGTGTTTGAACCTCAAGGGTCTTCTGGAACCCGAAATCCGACATTTGGCGCCCCAGGTAGGGGTGCGCCGGAATCTTTCTTCGGCTGTTCGCGTGTGATCTTCCGTCGTGTCCATGGCTGTCGCTTGTCAGGCTCGCGCCGGGCTGCTCGCGCCACTCGTGTCGCCCAGACAGCGCCCATCGGTGGCCCCCCTCGTCGTTCCCCGTCACCCGCCGCCAACGCCACCACGGGCCCGGCGGGGAACGAGCAGCAGGCCTCGTCCCAGCATCCTTCGGTGCGGCGGGATGGCCGCACCGCCACCCCGTCGCTGACTCTAGCTGGCTCGTCGTCCCACGCCCATCGCGCACCCATGGATGCGCACGCCTCACTGCTCTTGGCGTGGGAGCTCCTGCACTATCGCCCCGTCGTTGACCTCTATGAGGACTGGCTCGCCCGCATCACCAAGCTCATCAGTGCCGCAGGGGGCTCCCCCTTGCGGTCCCTCTCGCCGCCTCGCCCTCCGTCCCATGCAAGGGGCGAGGATCAGGAGGCGCCTCCGCCGCCTCCTCCCCAAGAAGGTGCCTTGGCTCCAAGGCGCGCAGCCCCCGGGCGGGACCCTCCATGTCCGGCGCCTGCGCAGCAAGAAGGGAGCTGCCAAGAGATCCCACGTCCCCGAGAAGGTGCTCGCGCGCTCCCAGCGCCGGCGCGCCGAGATTGCGCCGAAGCACCTCCATGACAAGACCCCGCACTGCTCCCAGTGGCGGCGCATGGTGACCCGCAAGAACAAGTCCAGCACCAGCAAAGGGCGCCGGTGGCCACGGCGGGCTGCCTCGCCTTCACCCCCGAGCTGCGCGGCGTCACAACATGCCCAGGCAAATTCAAGCCTGACCTCCCTCCCCGCTACGATAGCACAGCGGACCACGTGGAGTTCCTGCAGCTCTACGAGCTGGGCATCGTAGCCGCCAACGGAGACGAAGAGGTCATGGCGAATTGGTTCCCCATGGCGCTCAAGGACGGCGCCCACACCTGGCTCCTGAACCTGGCTCCCGGCACGATCTCCTCTTGGAGCGAGATGCGCACCCGCTTCATCGCCAACTTCCAGGGCACTCGCGACCGGCCCCCGACCGTGAGCGACCTGCGCCGCATCAAGCAACAGCCGGGAGGAACCCTGCAGAAGTACATCCAGTGCTTCAACTACGCTCGCCTCAAGATCCCCAAGGGGACTGAAGAAGCTATCATCTCAGCCTTCTCCGACGGCGTGCGCGACGTCAAGATGAAGGAAGAGCTAGCAATCCATGAAGACCTGTGCACATCCCTGGAGCTATTCAGCTTGGCGACCAAGTGCACCAGGGCTGAGGAAGGGCGTCTCTCCCTCCTCGAGCTCCCGGCAGCCAACCCGGAAGAAAAGAAGCTCAAGGCCAAAGACGTGAAGCACAAGGGGGCTGCCGTGCTAGCAGCGGGACCGGACACCAAGCGAGGCAGGGATCAGCCCGAGTCATCCAAGGGCGGACCGTACTGCGTGTACCACAACCTCCACACCCACAACACCAATGAGTGTCAAGAGCTCAGAGCCGTGCGAGATGGGCAAATCGGCGGACGCCCAGAGCGCAACGACAGGGGCTATTGCCGAGGAGGAGGAAGAGGTGGCGGATGATGGGAAGACCGTGGCCTTCGCCAGGGATGGCATGACCGCCCTCGCGAGGACCGCTGGTAGGACCAGCCTCGCGAGGGAGGCTGGAGGGACCAGCCTCGTGAGGGCCACCCACACGGCAATGCAGGCCTCCCTCCTCTGCCGCCTCCATCGAGGAGGAATGAAGACCAACACCAAGACGATGGGGCTGGGGGCTTCCAAGAGCCGCGTGCACTTGCTTGCATCTTGGGTGGCGCCCAGGCCCCAGCCTCACAGCGCATCTTCAAGCAGTTTGCTCGCGAGGTGAATGCAGTCCTTCCCAAGCTTGAGTCCACGCGCCCTCTCAGGTGGTCTTCGTGCGTGATCACATTCAGTTCCGCAGACCAGATCAAGTGTGCGGCAACGGTCGAAGTCCTCCTGATGCTTTGCTCCCCAGTCATCAGCAACGTGCAGGTCACCAGGACCCTCATCGATGGCGGGGCAGGACTCAACGTCCTGTCCGTTGAGACGTTCGACAATCTCCAAGTGCCATACGACCAGCTTCAGCCGACCAAGCCCTTCTCAGGAGTCACCGATGGTTCCACTGTTCCAATCGGGCAGGTTCACCTTCCGGTCACCTACGGGCAACGCAGCAACTACTGCACCGAGCTCATCGACTTCAAGTCGCTCACATCAGCCTGCCGTACAACGCCATCCTCGGGTACCCAACCCTAGCCAATTTATGGCAGTGACTCACCATGGTTACAATGTCCTCAAGATGCCAGGAAGCGGTGGATTCATCACCGTACCCTCTGAAGAAAGGGACGCAGTGTGCTCGCTTGAGCGTGCGCTCCAAGCCGTAGCAATCGAAGACCCAGTTCACGGGAGCGGGAGGCCTCCTGAGGCGACCCTCAAGAAGAAGAAGACCTCACCTGGCCCGAGCCACAAGGAGCCAGGCACCTCCGGAGGTACTGCGTCAGGATTCGCGCCCGATCAGGGAGCGCCGCCCACTCATGCATAGGAAGGCGCGCCCGGCGCCCTCCTCAGGCAGGGCTCGAGGGCTCTCTCTTGGAGAGCCGCCGACCTTGCCAAGGGCGTGGGGGAGGCGCTCGGGCACCACTTGGAGGGGTGCTTTCAAGCAGGCTTCCCTCAGAAAGGTACAAGTCAAAGGAGACCAAACCTTCAGGAGTTCATCGCAAGGAACACCCATGAGCTACAAGAGTCCAGAGTCATGCGCGGCAGCCGCCGCTTACCTGCCGTGGCCCCACATCCAGGCGAGGATGGAGGACTGCCCGTCTGCGTCGACATACCAGGGCTCAACCGAGCTGCGTCCCAAGAGCGCCTATGGCCTTTGGCCGTAGGGCGCTACTAGGGACCACCTCACAGCTACGTTCGCATGCCCTTCGGCCTGTCGAGCGCGGTCGCCGCACATCAGCGCCTATTGAGGAGCATTCTGGAGGCTCAGGAGGCCAAGCATCGCGCGGTCCTGGCGGAGGTGGCGATGGCCCCCGAAGACCTGCACGTCCCACCGGAGCCTCCCAAGGCCCCTGGGCCTGGGGGCTCACGAGGGCCGACATCTTCACCGCGCATCGCTCACTTCCTCAGCATCACTTCATCTTCAACAGCACCGGGTGACATCTTTCAGTGTTCTACTTTCAGCCGGGAGCGCCCACAGGGCTGCACCATTCCCAGGCCGTGTGGGTCCGTCCCTGCGGTATGTATCCATTTTGGTTATGCTCTTTACTTACCTTGTTGGGGGCGCTCCTCGGGCTGCATCATCCCTGTCGGAGTAATGGGCCACGGGTAGGCCAACCCGAGGCCCAGAACCTTTCAAGACATCGGGGTAGGCTGCGCCTCTCAAGACCCCAGGGCGAAGAGCCGCCTTCGAGAAGTCGACGACAAGATGGCCGACTGACCACTCACGGCCGAGTCCCAGGGACGACTTCAGGGAAAGCTGACTCCTGACTAGCGACTTCCAGAGAAGCCAGCTTTGGGGGAGTCGGCCTGTGACTCCAACAAACCCCATGACCTCATCAAGTGGGACGGGATAGGGGAGTGGCTACAAAGAAGCCCACTTCTGCCCCTTACCAACGGCAGGCATGGCCACATCGCGCCGTACCCCGGAAGATCTTCGTGCAGTGTGGCACTGTTGCCGTGCCGGCCCTGACATCAGCACCGCAGGAACGAATCCTGCACCCACGACGGTTTGTCTGTGCGGCCCAGAGGCAGCGGGTCCCACCAGGCAGTGAGACCCCAGGAGACGGCAAGAGGACCACCAGTCAGACCCGTCGAGAGTCAGCCCCGGGGAGTCGGCCGAGCCCTCCCCCGGGGCCCACACACCATTAATCAAGATGTGATGGAGAGTGGCAATAGTGATCGCCCGCCAGGCGGCGGGGCTATTGCCACGACCTCATGATCAGGCCCGCGTCATCAGAAGCACGGCTACAGTAATCAGCAGCCGGCAAGACCCGCCCGCGGCGGACGCGGCCTGTCGGCTCCGTACTAGGCCAGTCGGCGGGCCCCAGCGGTCGGCCGGGAAGACGGAGGCCAGAGGCGGTGATGGCTGGGCCCGCGTCCAGCGGGATTACCATTGTACCCCCGGGGGGTAGGCCTATATAAACCCCCAGGGCACCCGTGCAAAGGGTTGGAACCCATCTTAGCTCTAGACCAGATCATATAGGAGGGAGAGAGCTAGCCTTGCCCTCTCCTATCTCCAGGAAACAGCTCAAGGAGCAACCGTGTAAACACTTTGCCATAGTGATCATGCGGAGACCCCGCAGAGCAGCAGTAGGGGTATTATCTCCCCGGAGAGCCCTGAAGCTGGGTAAGATTTGCCGGCGTGCATGTCTTCGCCTCATCCCGTTTCCAGGCACCGGCGACATTCTACTCGCCCCCACCATGATAAGCCAACCTTTGGTATATGTCGCACCTAACCCCCGACATTTGGCGCCCACCGTGGGGCATGGTGCACCGCCGTCCGGAGACCTGTTCTGGACGGGAAACCTTTTTCTCCCTAGCGAGCGCAGCCAGCCAGGCACGCCAGACGGAGTTTGCACCGACGCGCTGCACGGCGTTGAGATCGCCTGCGCAGCCAGCTGCCTGGCCGAACTTGTTAGCGAGGTTCGCCTCTCCGACGAACCTACATCCAACGCAGGCACGGGCAGCTCCGAGAGCCTCCTCGCGGGCCTCCTCGATCAACTCCACGTTTCCGGTGAGCCTGCAGTAGACTTAGAGTCTGTAGGCTCCACCGACCCGATGCTGGTCGACTCCGACACCACGTCGCTTGACGCGTTCCCCACCAATGTGGTGGTCTACGATGAACCTCTCCCTCGCGCGGAGAGAAACAGAAGCACCGTCACCGAGGTGCTCGTCATCAGTCATGACGAGCTCCCCGGCGGAGGAGCGCACGACTCACTCGGCGCGGCACTACAAGACCTAACTGCGCCCATTCCGGAAGACGCTGACGCAGAGACGTTGGAGGCGCGCCGCCATCAGCTCGTTGAAGGCGCGAAGAAGCTGGCCAGCATGAGATGCTTGTCAGAAGCCTACCAGCGGGAGATGGATCGCGCCGTCCGCGGCTCGCCAGCCCCGGCGGGGCCTAGCCACCTTGGCACGGTCTAGCAGCGCGGCGTAGCCATCGCCAACCTGTTTGGGGGCAAGCCGCCCTGTGTACGCTACACCAGCGGAGAACATCCGAGCCGCCCAGGCAGCGGCGGACGAGCTGGACAATTTCAAGGGCGAAGAACGCCGCCTCATGATGGAGCAAGTCCAGCGGCTCCTCAAAGCGGCTGCCGCGCAGAACGAGGCCGGCTGCCGCACGAAGGCGCCGCAACGGCAAAACGATGACCTTCGCCGAGATCAAGGCGCGACGTCTCGGACTTCGACTGGCGGCGCCTGAGACAAGGATCCGGCTGTCAGCCATAGTCGGCCTCGCATTACCATAGAGCGCGACCGAGACGGCCGCCCGATAGCAGTGGAACGACGGGACGATTGTCCGCCTCGCCCTCCTCGCAAGGAGAGGTGAGTCTCCCCGCCGCCTGTTGACCATCCGACTCTCGGCGACCGTCTTGGCCGCCAAGAGGGAGTTGGAGAGAATGATGCCCGCCACCGGATCGACCGACTTCACCGATCCCTAGCGCTGGAAGAATAAGACGAGTTGGGTCCACCTTGTTTCGGGCCCCGCATTCGAGACGAGCCCTTTCCCAGAGGGTTCACGCTCCCAAGAGACACGCCCAAGTATACCGGCTCCGTGAAGCCGGAAGACTGGCTAGTCGACTACTCCACGGCTGTCAGCATAGAAAACGGCAACAAGCGTGTCGCCGTAAAGTATGTTCCGCTCATGCTCCAAGGCACGGCCCGGACATGGCTGAACAGCCTGAAGCCCCACAGCATCAACAGCTGGGTCGACTTCACCGAAGCGTTCATCTGCAACTTCACCAGCACGTACAAGCGTCCTCCCAAGCCTCGTCAGTTCTCCTTGTGCGTGCATTGCCCCGGCGAGTCGACTCGCGATTACCTCATGCGTTGGGCCAAGCTTCGGAACTCCTACGAGGGCATGCACGAGGTGTAGGCCATCGAGTACTTCACAGCCAGGTGTAGAGAAGGCACCCTCCTCAAGCACAAGCTCCTCTGCGACGAGCCAGAAACCCTCGACAAGCTGATGATCATAGCGGACAAGTACGCCACAGCCGACTCCTCCATGAAGGCGGAGATTCAAATCAGCACAACTGGCAAAGTGGCCCCTCAAGCTCCAAGAACTCTGGCGGCAGACGCCAACCGGCGACAACAACAGCGCGACCACAAGCGCAAGGCCCCGCAGCCGGCTTCCAGCAGCCGGCAGGTCGCGACCGTTGAAGCCCAACAGCCGGATGAGAAGCCTCCGCCCAAGCGACAGAAAGGCAGCAAGCCAAACTGGTTGCCGGCCTTCTCCTACGAACAGACCCTGGATGGACCTTGCAAGTTCCATAACGGCGCGAAGCCGTCGAATCACACCACCCGGAAGTGCCACTGGCTCACCAGGATCGCCAAGGGAGACGGCCTCCTGCCACCCCCACCTGCTGGGCAGCCGCCTCCACCTTCGCCCCAACAGCCGGCTGTCAGGACAGTCGGCGCAGTACAAGACGAATACCCTGAAGAACACAGAGCCTACGTGGTGTTTACCAGTATGGCCGATGATCGACGCAGCAGGCGGCTGCAGCGACAATAGGTGAATGCGGTAGCATCAGAGACGCCAGAGTTCATGCACTGGTCCAGAAGCCCATCAGCTGGAGCAGGGCTGACCACCCAGAGGTGATGCCAAGTCCGGGCTCCTATGCCTTGGTCTTGGACGCCACCTTTGCTACGGATAGACGAGCCGCGCGTTTCTCGCGAGTTCTGATAGACGGAGGCAGCAACATCAATATCCTGTACAAGGACACCATGGAGAAGTTAGGAATCTACTAAAGACAGCTTCAGAACAGCCGGACTGTGTTCCACGACATTGTTCCTGGGCTTTCCTGCTCACCAATCGGCAAGATCCTGATGGACGTCCTCTTTGGAGACAAAGATCACTTCCACCGAGAGTCTGTTTGGTTTGAGGTGGTGGACCTCGAGAGCCCATACCATGCGCTACTCGGCCGACCCGCCTTGGCCAAGTTCATGGCAGTCCCCCACTACGCCTACCTCAAGATGAAGATGCCCAGTTCCGGGGGAATTCTGACTGCAGCCGGCGACTACCGGAAGTCGTCTGCCTGTGCGGCTAAGAGCAATCGGCTGGCCGAGTCCCTGGTAATCGCGGCCGAGAAGCGGCTCCTTGAGCGAGTTGTGGCGATGGCCGGCAAGCAGCTTGAGGTATCGCCCAACCCAAAGGAGTCGGAGGCTGAGGGTTCGTTCAAGCCGGCCAAAGAGACAAAGAAGATACCCTTGGATCCGGAGCAGCCAGAGAGGTACGCTGTCGTAGGTGCAAACCTCGACAGCAAATAGGAAGGCGAGCTCGTCGATTTCCTCCGTGAGAATCGGGACATCTTCGTATGGTCCCCCAAAGACATGCCAGGTGTACCGATGGAATTCGCCGAGCACAAGTTACATGTCCGATCTGATGCAAAGCCGGTCAGGAAGCCCCTGCGCCGCCTATCAGAAGAGAAGAGAAGAGTTGTCGGAGAAGAGATAGCCCGACTCCTAGCAGCCGGCTTCATTATGGAAGTGTTCTTTCCAGAATGGCTAGCAAATCCGGTCCTGGTACTGAAGAACAAGTAGTGGCGAATGTGTATTGACTACACGAGCCTCAACAAGGCCTGCCCCAAGGACCCATTTGCGCTACCAAGAATCGATTAGGTGATAGACTCCACAGCCGGATGCGAGCTGTTGAGTTTTTTGGATACATACTCAGGATATCACCAGATCAAGCTGAACCCGGCTGACAGACTGAAGACCGCCTTCATCACACCGTTTGGAGCCTTCTGCTACCTCACCATGACGTTCGGGCTTAAGGAATGCTGGCGCCACCTTTCAGCGTTGCATGCAGAAGTGCCTCCTCAAGCAGCTCGGCAGGAACGCCCACGTCTACGTAGACGACGTGGTGGTGAAGACGGAAAAGCGTGGAACACTGCTGGAAGACCTCAAGGAGACTTTTGAGAACCTATGCCGATTCCAGATCAAGCTCAATCCCGAGAAGTGTGTCTTCGGAGTACCAGCCGGCTAGCTCCTTGGCTTCCTGGTCTCTGAACGCGGCATAGAATGCAACCCAGTAAAGATCAAGGCCATTGAGAGAATGGAGGTACCCAGCCGACTGCTGGATGTGCAAAAGTTCACCGGCTGCTTGGCGTCCATCAGCCGATTCATCAGTCGGCTGGGCGAGAAAGCTCTCCCCTTATACCAACTCATGAAGAAGACCACTTTTTTCGAGTGGAACCATAAGGTAGACGAAGCTTTTCTCTAGTTGAAGAAGATGCTAATTACTCCACCCGTCCTGGCGGCTCCGATTCCCAAGGAACCTATGCTCCTGTACATCGTCGCCACCAGCCGGGTGGTCAGCACAGTCATTGTAGTGGAACGCAAGGAGGAAGGCAAGGCACTACCTATCAAGAGACCGGTATATTACCTGAGCGAAGTATTGTCAACCTCCAAGCAGAACTACCCCCACTACCAGAAGATGTGCTATGGCGTACACTTTACTGCCAAGAAATTGAAGCCTTACTTTCAAGAGCATCCAATGACGGTGGTCTGCACGGCCCCGCTTGCCGAGATCATTGGTAGCCGAGATGCTTCTGGCCGAGTGGCCAAGTGGGCTATAGAGCTGGCTCCCTACACCATCCACTACCAGCCCCGCACAGCTATCAAGTAACAAGCACTGGCTGACTTCCTCGTCGACTGGGCCGAGACCCCGTACCTACCTCCAGCGCCTGACTCCACCCATTGGCGGATGCATTTCGACGGCTCCAAGATGCGCACCTGCTTGGGAGACGGCGTCGTCCTCACCTCTCCTAAAGGCAACAAGCTCAAATACGCACTGAAAATCCATTTTGCCGCCTCCAACAACGTCGTCGAGTACGAGGCGCTCATTCACGGGCTCCGGCTTGCCAAAGAACTTGGCATCCACCGGATCTTGTGTTATGGCGACTCGGACTTAGTGGTCCAGCAGTCATCTGGTGACTGGGATGCCAAAGATGCAAACATGGTGAGTTACCATTTCCTCGTGCAGCAACTCAGCGGGTATTTCAAAGGGTGCGAGTTCCTCCATGTGCCAAGAAACAACAACGACCAAGCAGACGCCTTGGCACGAATCGGCTCTACCCGCCAAGCAATACCATCCGGAGTCTCCCTTCAATGCCTTCTCAAGCCGTCTGTCAAGCCTTCACCAGAATCAGACTCCATTTTTGTGCCGGCTCCTCCCGAAGACGTCGGATCCGACTATAGAGCCCTGGCAGTCGATACGGGGATTTTGGCAGATAGCTCCAAAGCCGCCACAGTCGAGCCCGGCCCGGGGACTGCCGCGGCGGACTCGAAGACTCCAGAACTCGACCCAAGGGCCGCGCTAGCTGGCCTGGGGACTTCATTAACCCAGCAAGCAGTTGTTGACTCCAACCCGCCACCTCCCAGCCCAACCGCCCTCGTCCAAGTCGTAGTTCTGGCAGTCGAAGAAATAGCAGCACCCTCATGGGCCCAGCCCATCCTCAAATTCCTGGTGAGCAAAGAGCTGCCGACTGATGAGACCTCAGCTCAGCAAGTACAACGCCGGGCGGCAGCCTACACCATAGTCAACAGAGAGCTGGTCAGGCACAGCGTCACTAGTGTCTACCAGCGCTACGTAGAGCCAGAGCAAGGCCAAGCAATTCTCAAAGACATCCATCAAGGCGAGTGCGGCCACCATGCGGCTTCAAGAGCGCTCATCGCAAAAGCCTTTCGACACGGTTTCTTTTGGCCGACTGCCTTAGAAGAAGCCAAGGAATTGGTCCAAAAATGCAAAGGGTGCCAGAAGTTCAGCTCCATGCCGCACCAGCCGGCTTCTGCACTCAAGACCATCCCCATTGCCTGGCCTTTCGCAGTTTGGGGTCTAGACATGGTGGGACCATTCAAGACAGCACGAGGTGGCCTAACTCACTTACTCGTCGCAGTGGACAAGTTCACCAAGTGGATAGAAGCAAAGCCAA
This sequence comes from Triticum aestivum, assembly GCF_018294505.1. Taxonomy (NCBI): domain Eukaryota; kingdom Viridiplantae; phylum Streptophyta; class Magnoliopsida; order Poales; family Poaceae; genus Triticum; species Triticum aestivum. Next base: position 107,337,771 of record NC_057803.1, read on the forward strand.
TCAAGAAGCTGAACGGTCCGACTGCCGTAACTTTCATCTCCGATATCACAATTCGGCATGGCATACCACATAGCATCATCACCGACAACGGCACAAATTTTGCCAAAGGCGCCTTGGCCCGTTTTTGCGCAACACAGGGCATCCGACTGGACCTAGCGTCCGTCGCCCACCCATAGTCAAACGGCCAGGTGGAGTGAGCAAACGGCCTCATCCTGTCCGGCATCAAACCCCGGCTGATCGAGCTTGTGGAGCGCTCGGCTGGCTGCTGGCTCAACGAGCTACCAGCCGTCCTCTGGAGTCTGCGCACGACTCCAAACAAGTCAACCGGCTTCATGCCTTTCTTCCTCGTCTACGGTGCCGAAGCCGTTATCCCAACGGACATAGAGTTCAACTCCCCACGAGTCACCATGTACACCAAGGAGGAAGCAGAAGAAGCACGACAAGACGGCGTCGATCTGCTGGAAGAGGGCCGGCTGTTGGCACTCAGCCGGTCCAGCATCTACCAGCAGAGCCTGCGCTGATACCACAATAGGAAGGTCAAGCCAAGATCTTTCCAACAGGGCGACCTTGTGCTCCGGCTGATCCAGCAAACAGCCGGCCAGCACAAGCTGTCCGCGCCTTGGGAAGGCCCTTTCATCATCAGCAAAGTACTGGGTAACGACTCCTGCTACCTAATTGACGCTCAGAAGCCCCAAGCAAGCAAGAGGGACGACTCCAGCAAGGAGACCGAGCGGCCATGGAATGCAAATCTCCCCCGAAGATTTTACAGTGGATGCAGTATGTACCACGCTACCTTTGTATTAAAGTACCAAGACTTCGGGGCCCCCGAGACGAGCTCGGGGACTGCCCTGTTTTGTCTGTATGATAAAAATTATGCCTACAAGTATGTTACTCTTTGTTATGCCGTTTGGCACCGGGCTCGACAAGTCGGCCCGGGGACTTGCCGCCTTGCACTATGAAATGCTTTCTGCAGTCGGACAAGTAGTGTGTAAACGCCTAAACCGTCTCCTGTCAGAAGCCGCAGCTCGCAGAGCGACTGTGCGGTAGGCAGAAGTAAGGTAGAATGTGCATTCGCATGAAAAATGGCTAAGGACTCAAAGCATAAAGCATAGTTCAAGAAGGCTTCCAGCCTTTTTGCAAACCGACTCTCGAGTAGTTGGATTGCCGCCTTCTATTCAACTTGCTCAAAAACTCTTAAAAAACGGCTAAGTACTTGCCTGCCCAAAGTAGCCAAGCATTTGATCCAGCGGCAGTCCGCAGAGCGGCTGTCCGATTGGCAAGGCAGGCAACTAAGAGAAAGCGGCAAAGGGAAAAAGCCAAAAGAGCAATGAGCAAGAAAAGATAGAACTCATTTACATAACGTAGGCCCTTGGTCGAATATTCGAGCAGAAGTTCAAAATACACCCCGCGGGTGGAATTGTGTGAATTAACAAGTTCTTCAAAGACTACTAAAGCAGGTAAAATAAAGATAAGGTGGCAACTTAGGAAGCAGCAGACGGATTCGGAGGGTCGGAGGAGGCGGCAGCGTCAGGCGTCAGGGCGGCTGGCCGGGTAGTCTCGGCTTGATTGTCGCCGGCGGCAGTCGGGTCAGTCACACGCGACTCGTTGCTGGAGGCGCGGTCGAGCTGAGGCTGGCCGCCTGCTCCGTCTTCTGGCGCCTCCGTCTCGCCTCCGTCCTCCGCCTCGCCTTCCTCCTCGACGCTGGAGCCAATCACCTCCGCCGAGTCTTCGCCGTAGTCTGGGTTCATCCCAAACCACTCCGGTGGTACCTCCTTGCCGTCTTCAGACCGCTCGGGGACAAAGATGCTGGTGTCGGTGTACTCGGGGATCGCCGCAGCACGCTTGACGAGGGCGTCTTCCGCAGCTGCCAGCTCTGGCTGGGCCTTCGACCGAAGTGTGGCCAGCCGGTCTAGATCCAGCCCCAGATACCTCGCCTTTACGAACTCCAAGGCCCGGCATGCTCCAGCTTGGGCCGAAGAACCCTTCTAGGCCTCAAGACGACCAACCGCGACCTCTAGCCAGTCGGCTGTCAGGCAGGGGGTGCGCGGAGCCTGCATGTCCGGCCACAGGGCGGCAATCGCCTAGGCACCGACATGCTGAAGCCGGCGCAGCATCCGGTGAGTCAGCCGAAGGTGAGCCTCCCTTTGTGTCTTCACAAGCAGCTCCTTCTGCTCCGCCAATTGAGTGGCCAGCAGATCATGCTCTGTGGCGAGCTTGCTGCACTCCTCCCCTTTGGCACGCAACGCGGAGTTGGCTTCGCTCAGCTGCTGTTGAAGAGCAGCGTTGGCTCCTGAAAAGAAGGAAGAAAGAAGGCGTTAAGTCATCAATAAAGAAGATCGCCGGGGAGATCCGGCCCGACTGCTCAGCAGTCGGCCCGAATCTCAGGGACTACAGCCCACGGGTGCGCCAGCGCGCCCCCGCAAAGAAGAAAAAGGACTTACTCTGGCTCTCAGACAAATCAGCGGTCCGCTTGCCCAGCTCTTCAACGTTACGGTTGAAGGCAGTGACACGGAGGTTGTGGTAATCCTGCGTCGAGCGTTTCAGATAAAAAGTTAATACCCAGAGTTCATCAATTGGAGTTCCAGGCCGCTTGCTCAGCAGCCAGCCCGAAATTCGGAGACTACACCCAGTGGATGCGCTGGCGCGCCCCCACAGAGAGGAACAAGGAAACAAGTACCAAAGGAAAAAACATACCCGGACGGATGCCCGCGACGCCAAGTACGCCTTGGTGCAATTTTGGAGAGCGTTGCCCTCAGCACGAAGCTTTGCCTGGACATCCAGAAGCGCCTTGTTCAGCGGCCCTGTGCCGCCTCCTCGCACCCACCCAATGGGCGCGGCGCTCGTCGCTTCGGCGTCTGGGATCGCCGAGCTGGCAGTGCCGGCCTCCAGGAGGGGGTGCCGAAGTCGCCTTCTCCAGACGGCGGCGCGTCCGTGAGCCGACTTGGAGGAGTAACCTCGCCATGGCCTCATCTTCGGTCGGCGGCACCGGAGGGTCCGCTGGCTGCTTGCCTTGCGTGCTCTCAGACAGCGGCGGAGGCGGCGGCGGAACGATCACATCCGGCGTAGAGGGGTCGCCGCCTTCCCTCTCCACGACGGGGTTCTCGCCGCCAGCTTCCCCAGTCTGCCCAGTGAACTCCGGAGGCGGCGGCCCAGAGTTTAGCGGGGTGACGAACACCGCCGATTGGCAGCGTGCGGCCTCCTCAGCCTGCCTCTTCGTCGCGGTGGCGGCTTCGGCCTCCGCCAGTTTTTTCTTGGCGGAGGCCTCCACCCTATCAGCCTCCACCTTCTCCAGGCGAACGGCCTCTTCTTTGTTGTGCTTCTCCTACGCATTCCGCTCTGTCACCTCCCGGAGGTCAGCAGTGGGGTCAATCCGCCGAGTGGTGGTAGACGTCTCCGCTGACCCCATGACGGAGGCGGCGGTGACCCTCTCAAGAGTGAGGGGAGCCCTGAAGTAAGGGAAGCAAGCAAAAGACTCAGGCAAAGCCACAAAGAAAGAATAAAGCATTGAGACAGAATACTCACGCGGAGACCAATGGCGGCTTTTTCACTTCCTTACGGAAGCGGATGGCCTTCGCAGCCGCCTCATCCCGCCGGGTCGCCGCAGCCGAACCCTTGGGTTTCTTCGGCCGACTACCGAACAAGGTCGACACGGCCCTGCGCTTCTTCCCGCCGCCTGGAGCACCCAGCACGGCAGAAGAGCCCGCGCCAGGCTGGCTCGCTCTTGGCCGATGGCGGGGGGCGACTTCTCCCTCGGCGTCGTCGTCAGGCCAGTCGGCGAAAGTGGCCAAAGGCCTGAAGTCGCCTGCTGCTGCTCCTCCTCCCTCGGCGTCGTCCTCCAGAGCCGCCGCCCCCAGATCGGGGTCGTCGACATCGCTCTCCGCCGGTCAGCGAGGAACTCGTGGGCCGGCCCCGAGGTGCCAGCTGGCGGGTGGAGGAGGGGATTCTGACCAAAGCCGACTGGTCAAAACAAACTCGGCGAGAAAGAAGACAATCCAAAGAAAGAAAGGAAAGGCAACTCACCACGGGCGGGGGGTTGGCGCCGGAGTACGGCTCCTTGCCGAACCGCCAATCCTCCAGGAACTTGCTGTCCGAGAGGTAGTTCACCATGAAGGCCACCTCCTCGTGAGGCATGTCCTTGGTGCACATCCGAGTCGGGTCGCGGTGCCCGCTCATTTGGCATATCATATGGGGGCAGCCTTGGAGCAGGAGAACTCGGCGTGCCACGAAGGCGGCCAGCAGGTCTGGACCAATCAAGCCCTCCGAATGCGTCAGCACTCGGAGTCGCGCGATGGCGCCGGCTCCAGCAGGCGTCAGCGACTTGGCGCGGTACGACCAGTTGGGCAGTCTCCCAGCCGACGGGCCGGCTTCGAAAGTCGGCAGGTTGAACCAGTCGCCCCTTGTGGAGATGCTCCTGATGTAGAAGTATGATCTCTGCCACATCTTCACCGACTTTATCAGCGAGATGGAGGGGAAGGGGTTGTCGGCCCCCGACCTTCGCACAGCGATGAAAGCGCCGCATTGGGCCGGCACGCCTGCAGCCTGGGTGCCGAACTTGGAGAAGAAGAACTCCCCCCAGAGCTCGAGGGTGGGGAGGACTCCGAGGAAGCCTTCGCACAAGGCCACGAAGGCGGACAGCAGCACCACCGTGTTGGGGGTGAGGTGGTGCGGCTGGAGGCCGTAGAACTCCAGGAAGGATCGGAAGAAACTGCTCGCCGGCAGCCCCAACCCGCGCAAGCAGTGCGAGCGGAAGATGAACCGCTCGCCCTCCTGCGGCGCGGGGGAAATCTCCCCCTTCGGTGCAAGACGCACCCGCACGTGATCCTCGCCGGGGAGCCGACGAGTCTTGCGGAGGAACTCAATGTGGTCGTCGTGAACTTCGGAGCCGTTCCAAGTGCCGGAGCGCACCGGGGGAGGCGCGGCGGCGGAGGAAGAACTCATCGCGAGCTGATCGCCGCGGCGTTCTTCGGAGCTTGGGCGCGCGGCAGAGCGAAGAAGAAGAAGAAGGAGGAGAGCGAGGAGCAGTGAGAAGGAGGAGAGCAAGGAGTGGTGGGAAGGAGGAGCGCGCATGCCCCCCTCTTTTCCCTACTTATAGCCTCGTGGGATGCGAAGCCGAGGGGGAGGTCGTGGGATTTACTGCGCCCACGGCCCCACGACCCCCACGTTCCACGACAAAGTTACTGCACGTAGTAACTGCACGGGAATCCCAACCGTCTGCCGGGGCCGCGGCGGATCCGCTCGGGCGCCGAGGTGCGGTAGTGGCGGGCCCCACCTATGGGCCTGTCCCGTCGCATGCGTAGGCTAGCAGAATGGCCCAGCCACGTGTCATTGCATGACAGGCCTAGAATGGGCGGCGGCCCGGAGGCTTTGCAAGCACGCTACTTGGATCCCGCCGTGATGTTCGAAATATTGTGCGAGTCAGAGTTGGGCGAGTCCGACTCCTTCTAGCCGGCCCGGCGGAAGTCCACCAAGAGCCATGTGTTGAGCACCCGGAAAGAGAAACTGCTGAGGCTTCTCGGCCGATCGTCCGCGGTGCCTCACCAGCTTCGGGGACTACTGTCGGAGTAATGGGCCATGGGTAGGCCAACCCGAGGCCCAGAACCTTTCAAGACATCGGGGTAGGCTGCGCCCCTCCAGACCCCAGGACGAAGAGCCGCCTTCGAGAAGTCGACGACAAGATGGCCGACTGACCACTCACGGCCGAGTCCCAGGGACGACTTCAGAGAAAGCCGACTCCTGACTGGCGACTTCCAGAGAAGCCAACTTTGGGGGGTCGGCCTGCGACTCCAACAAACCCCATGACCTCATCAAGTGGGACGGGACAGGGGAGTGGCTACAATGAAGCCCACTCCTGCCCCTTACCAAGGGCAGGCATGGCCACATCACGCCGTACCTCGGAAGATCTCCGTGCGACGTGGCACTGTTGTCATGCCAGCCCTGACATCAGCACCGCAGGACCGGATCCTGCACCCACGACGGTTTGTCTGTGCGGCCCAGAGGCAGCGGGTCCCACCAGTCAGTGAGACCCCAGGAGATGGCAAGAGGACCGCCAGTCAGACCCGTCGAGAGTCGGCCCCGGGGAGTCGGCCGAGCCCTTCCCCGGGGCCCATGCACCATTAATCAAGATGTGATGGAGAGTGGCAATAGTGATCGCCCGCCAGGCGGCGGGGCTATTGCCACGACCTCATGATCAAGCCCGCGTCATCAGAAGCACGGCTATAGTAATCAGCAGCCGGCAAGACCCGCCCGCGGCGGACGCGGCCTGTCGGCTCCGTACCAGGCCAGTCGGCGGGGCCCACCAGTCGGCGGGCCCCAGCGGTCGGCGGGGAAGACGGAGGCCAGAGGCGCTGATGGTTGGGCCCGCGTCCAGCGGGATTACCATTGTACCCCCGGGGGGTAGGCCTATATAAACCCCCAGGGCACCCATGCAAAGGGTTGGAACCCATCTTAGCTCTAGACCAGATCATATAGGAGGGAGAGAGCTAGCCTTGCCCTCTCCTATCTCCAGGAAACAGCTCAAGGAGCAACCGTGTAAACACTTTGCCATAGTGATCATGCGGAGACCCCGCAGAGCAGCAGTAGGGGTATTATCTCCCCGGAGAGCCCTGAAGCTAGGTAAGATTCGCCGGCGTGCATGTCTTCGCCTCATCCCGTTTCCAGGCACCGGCGACATTCTACTCGCCCCCACCATGATAAGCCACCCTTTGGCATATGTCGCACCTAACCCCCGACAATCCCCACGCCGCTCGGGCCCAACCCAGTGGCGGTTGCTTTCCCAGCATTTATCTTAGGATGAAGTTGTTCTTTCACGCTTAATCTGATTCCCATAATTAACACCTACTGCTTGTCGTCATGCAAAGCGCTTGCATGTTAAAAGGGGGGTACCTGAGCATCGCGACTCATGGGCTCCTACTGGCTCTCCAGCCCTCACCCCCTCGCCTTGACCCACGGCATGGCGACCTGTCATACCAGCGGCGGCTGAGCTCGCTCGAGGGCCGGGACCTGAGGACCTAGAGCATTTGCATTCTAACAACCCTGCAGGAACACACCAATTGATAAAGGCCCAGAGCCAGGCGCAACCTGCCTCGAGGTAGGGCCTCGTGAGTCCTGCGCTGGCTCACGGGTGCCCAGATACCTCTCCTAGCCCTACCGTGCCGGCCACGTGTCAGGGCGGGGCTGTACACGCCCCGAGGGCTCCTCCCAGAGGGGAGTCCCCTCCCACGCACCAGTGGAAGCACCATGCTCTGTGCTGGCTGACGGCACTGCCGAGGAGCGGCTATGCCTGTACACATACGGAAGCGCTATGCTCCGTGCTGGTGATAAACAACCAAGGGCGGCCCACGGCCGTACCAACCTCAGGGAGCCCAGAGCTTAGTGTCCGGCATCATCGCAATGCCTCCCCTCGGGAGTGCCGCATGAGGGGGCTGGACACGGGGGCTACGCCCGGGCCTCGCCCGAGCGCACGCCACCCAGCCAGGTCCCATGGACCTGGTCGTCGCTCGCCACTCCCCGAGCGGAGCCAAGGTACGAAACCCATTTGAGCGTCAAGGGGGACTCCCGAGCATCGCGACTCGGGAGCCTAACTTTCCACGTAGCCCCTTACTCCTTAGTCCCGTCCATGGTTTCCGGTCGGGGCTAATGCTGGGTGAGGTACATGCGGGGCCGGGCCCTGCCACTCCTCGCTCCCCCCTTCCCTACTTGTTGCTCGCGCGTCAAGGGGGACTCCTGAGCATCGTGACTCAGGAGCCTAACTTGCCACGTAGCCCCTCACTCCTTAGTCCCGTCCATGGTTTTTGGTCGGGGCTAACGCTGGGTGAGGTACGCGCGGGGCCGGGCCCTGCCGACGCAGAGTGTAAGCAAGTCGGAGAGGAAAATGCAAATTCTAGGAAATTCAAAGCAAATATTACAAGCCATAAGATTGTTCTACAACACCAAACACAAGTTTAAACGCCTCCGCGAGGCATGGTGCATGTGCAGGAATAAAACATGATGGAAGTCGCGAAGGGATCACTCCCCAGTAATGCCGTCACCGGTGGTGGAGTCACGCTGGACGGCTTCGCCTCTCGAGGTCGCGAGGCCGGTGGCACCGCGCCCGGGCAGGACGCTGGGGGAGCGGAACTTCCCCAGCAAAACCTTGGCTCGGCCTCTCATGGCCTCAGCGGCAGCAGCGGCACGGTCGCCACTCACGGGCTCCAGCAGACTGTCGAAGTCGGCGTTGGGGTCGCGAGGAGTTCGGGGGAGCCGCTGAAGCCCTCAGTCCCTCCACAGGAGGACCAACGGGCGGGGCTAGTCCTCGCCAGTTCGTCACTCCTGCCGCTTCCCTTAGGGCAGCATTCCAGCCGGCGTCCTTCTGCATCAAAGACCTTGAAGAACATCAAGGAGGCACCGTCGTATTCAAGATGGATCACCAAGGCGCCGTCCATGCGACAGACCCGGGCAATCTCACCCCAGCCCCGGGTCATGAAGACCTTGCCCGGAGCGACGACCGCAACCTCCGCTCCGGTTGCAGGGGTGCCATAGTCGGCGTGCTGCAGCCAGAGCTCCAGGGCCCCGCTCGGTGGCATCTCGAAGGCGAAGGAGGGAGGAAGGCGGATCCACGAAGTTGGAGGCATGGCGGCGTGGAGCACAAGCTCACGAGAGGAGCGCTCCACGTGGACTCCAGGGGGGACGACGCGCACCACTGTGACTCGCCGGCGTCAGCGGCGACGCTGTCGGTGTTGCTCGGTGCCCTCCACCCCGTGGCCTACGACGCAGGCGTACAAGGGCAGCGTAAACCCAGGCGGCTGCTGCTCGTACCATGACCTCGACACCTCCTGCCAGGCGCCTTTGTCCCGGCGAAAGAGGATTGACCGCTTCTTCGGCGGGAGGGGGTCAGGACCCTCTCTGGGGGCCTTTCCCTTCTCCTGAGCTGAAAACCGGTAGATCGGTGCCATTGGTGCAAGAGGAAGCAAGGATGAGGAAGAAGAAGAGGAGGAGTAACTGAAAGGGGTGAACTGGCGGAGCTCACGCAGCCCCGTACTTATAGCCGGGGAAGGCCAACCGCCGAGCACCATGACCTCAGGTAATCATGACCCATATCTCTGCATGCAGGAACTTGTCAAGTCGTGTGGTTGCCGAGGCGTCGTGGGAAGTGCAGACGCCCACACCCAATCAACCGCCATGCGGTGCCCAAGGCCGCAGGCTGTTAGGGCCCGCGACGCTTCGCGCTTGCCCCTTCGCTTCTCTGCTAAGCCAAGCCCGCGCGCGCCTTGGGCCCGAGGGCTACTGTCGGCGTTCTAGGAACGGGGTTCCCCAGACTTGCCTGCCTGCGGCCTGCGACGTGGCTCAAGTGGGGGCCAAGCGCGGCCCATCTTCATCAGCCCAAGCTCAAGACCCTCGCGAGGGGCCAAGCCTCATGGGCGGACGACAGGAAGCTTCCTCAAGAGCGGCCTCATCAGACAGGCTCGCGAGGAGGCGGAGAGATCAATGCAAGGGTACCTCGCGAGGATCCCATGACACAAGCCATGACGATCAAGGCCAGGCGGGTGCCAAGCGGGCGCCGGCCTGCGCAGGGTCCTTGTTTCCCCTTTGGTGCAAAGGGGGCAAGCACAGGCCAAGGTATCAGGCAAAGGTTACCATTACGGTGCAACGAGACCAAGACCAGCCAGACGGCCGGACGGAGGTCACCGTGGAGCCCAAGACGGCGTCATCACCAGTGCTTTTGGCAGCCGAAGACCACCTTTGGTCAGGATAACTTATACTAGATGTTCCCCTTCAAAATGGCCAATTGTTGGCGCCCTTCCCGCTCAATTATTCGGGGAGAGGCCCAGTGCCTCTATAAATAGAGCTAGCCTCCACAAAGGAGAGGGAGGGAAAAAAGAGGGGCAGCAGCAGAAGGAGAGAGGAAGGGAGAAACCCTGTAAAGAGGGAGCAGCAGAAGGAGAGAGGAAGGAGGAAACCCAGTAGAGACTAAGTAGAACACACCGCACCAGCTCAAGAACACCCCTCATGATGCTGTTCTTCCATTGTACTGTCCATCATTAGCCCCAGAGGCAATCCATCACACCACACACTGGAGTAGGGTATTACACCACAACGGTGGCCCGAACCAGTATAAACCTCGTGTCTCTTGTGTTGTTCATCATTTTCATCTTAGTTCGCACGAGAGGATCAGACATAGATCGATAGGGGAGAGATCTCTGTGTGCACCCCAGTGTTTGAACCTCAAGGGTCTGCCGGAACCCGAAATCTGACGGTTACAAGGTTAAAATTCCCGAGTTATATGGCTCAAATTCGAAGATTACAAGGTTCAAACTGATATTAGAAATGAAATTCAACTCATTAGCTGCAAAAGCTCGCGCTGATGCACTGAACATGGATATCAGAGAGGTTCAAACTAATATCACTGCTTTTAAGTCTAGCTTCGAAACCTCACAATTTTTGCAAAGGGGTCAGCCACTGAGAAGTCATGTATGGGGTTGACCCAATGACTTCCAATTACTCTGTCATTTGAAGTTCCAAAATGAAATTCAGCATTTTTGGAGCCTACTCCATTGTGCCGCAGGCACCGGCGCTGATCAACAGACCATTCATTTTTGCGAAATAAATGTAGGGAAAACCTCATTTCCTTCAGCACCCTCGCTCTAAAAACAAAGAACTTGGCAAATATAATCTCCGGTAAGGTCCCTCGGTAGGAGTTCAAAGTAATTTCTGAGAGATGCATATCTAGGCATTCGACGTGATTGTTATATTGTATCACATTATCCACCACTGGGCCTAATCTTATCTGCAAAAGAAGAAAACATGTTAGTGCCTACATGCAGTTTTGAACATTACTACAGGCCTAGCAATTTGGTTTGTAGGATTTGTAAAATGCACTAACATGCCATCTTCGATCATGATTAACATGGGCATTTGATTACATTCTAGAAAAATGTAGCCTTCTTCACAAGAGGTTGGAGTGGAGGAGAAGTTCCCTAAGAGAACTAGTACAGATGAATCCAAAGGAGAAATGCTTATTGATTGTAACCATATGGATCAAGCAACCAATATGGGGGGGGGGCATGTATGTACTAAAATCCTCCAAAAGAACCTTCAGAAATCGTAGTACATTGTCATTGTAAACTTGGAAAAAGATTTCACAAATTGAACTCCCTTATGGTTAACATTTAATAGGAAAGGAACATCACCTCTATATATAGCTTCTCCAGGCACAGAAAGCATCTCAGGAAACTGACAACTTGCTCTAGGTCGGGCCTGAAAGATTCTAGTGCCAAGACCTTCACTGAGCGCAGTTTCGGGGTCAAGCTTGTTGGAATCATTTTTAAATGACAGACGAACAAACATCTTCAAAATTAGAAATAATGTTAATTTGTAGAAGGAGAGGTAGAAGGCGGCGGTTGTACCTGAACGGGTGTGGATCCAATAACAAGTTCAGAGTATTTGTCAGACGAGTAGCCCACCACTGTCAATTTCGATGCAGAAATGACATTGATTCTTGTTGGACCTTCTTGATCAACTACAAGTAATCTCTCAAGTGCAGGTGTGTCCTGGATGACCATACCGTGGTGCACCTTTTGTGATGTCTTCCTGTCGCACCAGCAACACACATAAATAGTCCGGAGAGTCATGGAGGTGGTGTGGAAGGTACTCAACCCATTGCCTGAAGACGAAGGTACTCAAGTGTAGTACAGCCACGGAGCAGGCGCTCCATGTCACCCTTTGAGAGGCAGACGGCGACGAGCTCGAGGTGCTTCAATCATGGTAGAATAAGAGCGGGCGCGTCATTAAGGGGCGGGAAATGGCACTTCCTGAACTTGGCGACACGCAGTGTGTGAGCGAGGCGGAGTGCGGACGTTGGCAGCGACCACATATGCCCATCATCAAAAGTGAGCTCCTCAAGCTGACCTAGGGTGGGGGATCGGAACCAATCATCAAGCTTGGCTCGGTCCTTGTTGTTGGAACAGAACTTGCCCATTCTAAGGCCTTTGGTTGGGCCAATGTGACTGCCAAGGATCTTGGAGAACGCGTCCAAGCTTTTGCGATAGCCATGGCAGAGCTCGTGGGTGTCGATGAGGTCGAGAGGGCTGGATTTCCATAGGGGGCACCACTGCCAGGAAAGGAGGGTTGTCCGCGCCCCATATTTTATTGGAAGGAGGGAGATGATAACTCTCAACATATCATCGGGGAGGCTGCTGATTAAGTCTAGGCCTGCTGGAGTCGCTTGCGGTTCTAGCTCGCCCTGCCTCCGCTTGTTGACAGCCCCGTTCTCCACCTCAGGAGTCTCCTTGTCAGCGGTGCTTTCTGATAAAATTGGAGTAAAGGGAATATTTAGTTAAAACAGGGCAATAGAAAAGTGTATTGGTAACTAGAAGTTATTAGGTTGGAATATAGTAAGAAAAGGGAATAACAATTGGTTGCTTAAATACTACACAATTCATTTGACATTGCTGGGTAAGTCAACATATGCAGATAGTTGAAAAGAAAACTTACTTCGAACAAAGTCTGGACGGATGATTTTGTCGGGGAAGTTAGCATATATCTCATGACCAGGCCCTTCTATGTGCAGTGCAATTTTAGTGCCAGCTTTCAGTACATAAAACTTTGCAATTTCATTCCAAAAGCCAGTGCCAAAATAGGAGTCACCATGTTCATCAAGTCTTACAGTAGCAATGATTGTAAATCCATGGTTTGTGTGCAGTATGACATTCGTGGAGCCTTGATGTATGTAAAGGGAAAAATTGTGCACTAGATAATCTATTGCATAGCGAGGGATGTCCTGTAGAAAATGGTAGGATTGTTAAAGAAAATATGGTAACATGCAAATATGGGCCCAAATTAAAAGAACTGTACAGTAGTTGAAATCGAAGGACAAAAGTCTGTAATTAAACACATAGCGTAAATATGATGTCATGGAAATATGAGAGTAATTGAAAGAACAATACATCATTAATTTGCCTAATATAGAAAGAAGAGGGGGAAAATCCCCTTTGACGTATATGGTGCATGTGGCACCTTTTATCCAAATGTAGCAATATTTAGAATATGTTCAAGAAAATAGGCCATGCCTACCGATTTAGGGTTAGATTGAACATACCGCGCGCGTCCTCAAGTTATCTGGTACGATGAGATGGAATATCTAGCGGCGGTCGCCAAGTCCTGAAGTGTCGGCGCACTGTACATTCTATGAGTGAAAAAAACCCTCAAATAAGCTCGAATAAAAATGAATTCATGGGGATTTATGTCGGGTGATTAAAGGAGGCAGATGAACTGGGATAAGAGATGATATAATATCTCGTTAAACTAGTTACCTTGTTGTCCATGATAAATAACCCTCAGTACGGCAGATTCACCAACCGAGCGGAGCTGGGTCGACCGCGAGCAGCGTCGAGAAAGTCGATGGTGATAGGCGGCGGCAGGCGGAAGTGGTGAAATGCGGTGGGCTTTGCCGGCAGCCTGGCGGCAGTGGCAGGCGTCGAGCTAAGTGTTTACCGCCGTGATAGGCGGTGCCATGGCATAGACGCGGAGGAGCTTGTGCAGGTGTGAATGCGGAACGTACCGAAGGGGCCGAGGGGGTGGCGGGAGGGGTGAGGGTTTTTCTTACGTGGGGATGGTGAGGGTTTTCTTTTTTCTTTTTTTAAATTGGGTGGTGAGGGTTGTGTGTCCCACAAATAGTTTTGGGGGCGACGGTTTGCTAGAGCGAACCATGTGTGATTGACGCAACAGGCAAAATGAAAGTCATTGCACACGGTTCCAATTTTGGGAATCGTGTGTGATTGGCGTACTACGTCCGTCCTGGTTTATTGGTCCCCCATTGTAATTTTGACCAAAATTTGGCGAAATATTTAACATACTCAGACATAGATAATAAGCGTACACGTAGATAAGCATAGTTCAACCATAAGTAGTACCTAGTTCAACAGTATTAAGCATACTCAAGCGTACATATATTGTTCCATCGATCCCACATCTCATCTCACAGGCCGGCACGACCCTGAAGCTTCTCCAGGTACTCGGAATACGTGTCATGCGTCACCCTGCGAGGATACTTCTACTTGAAGGAGCCAACAACCCGTCCTCTTGCATGCACCAGAACACTTAGATACGCGTCATGAAGCTTTTGGTTGCAAAATGGGCATCCATAGCCATCATTTCAGGTCCTAATACGCCTGTTATGCATTCCCGGATAAAGCTCCCTCAGGATTTGCCTGTTGTACCTCATCTGGACATCTTCATCTTCGCTGTCCACATTGTCAGACAGCACCTATACAAATAGTAAAACAAATTTGGCATCAAATAAATGATTACATACCGTGAAGTAGGATTAGGAATTTATGGCTATTTATTTATACATATTCAGAGATTATGGTTCGATTTTTAAGCGCAGTCGTCTATGTACAGACCAATCTTGAAGAAAATAATGGCACACACATATGTAGGTCATTGAAAATCAATTGTCAAGCCCTGGCTAGGAATTATTAGCACGAACACTAACCCTAGTTGGATTACTAGTAGAAATCATTTATACAGATGAAACAACTAATCACTTATCACCCGCACCATTCAAACAATCAATACAATACACGAATCTAACTAAACTTACTCAGATTTCATGGATTGGGAGAACATAACCATAGGATTTCTATTCCAAAAAGGGGGAGGCACGAGTAACCAGAGAAACCCTATGATCTATTTGACACATAAATGGGTATAGATGACTAACCAGCTGTCCGTCGTCGTCGGAGTCATCGCCGGAGTGGTCGTCAGAGTCGGTATGGAACTCCGCCTCCGGCTGTGGAAGCTCGATGCCGTCGACGATGTCAGGGTGCAGTGATAACTCGCCGGCGGTGACAACAACCTTGTCTCCATCTCCATGCCGTGCTCCAGTGCTTTAGCAGCCCCGGCATCGCCACTCCCTCCAATGAGGCGCTTCGGCGGCATCCTCATACACTGATGGCTTTGAGGATTGAGAGCGGCGTCGAGAATGCAAGCAGAGAGAGAGGATTGTGTGTGCGTAGCGAGGATGGGGGGTGCGGCCGCTCGGGCGCACCATTAATATGGAGTAGTGGGAGAGAGGCGGGCGGCAGTCAAACCAATGGCTCGCCTCCCGGTGAGCCTGCGCACCGGACTAATTGCATGCCTACCAAAGTATCACACAGCTACTCGCACGCCTCCCGATGACACTGCGCAGCGAGCACGCCTCCGTCAATTGACACACCTGCATGCATGCCTCCCCGTCTGCCTGCGCGGTAGACGCGTCCCGTCAACTCACGCTTGCTCGCACGCCACACTAGTTGTGCGGCGGCACATATATTATTTTTCTTTTTGGATGATTAATGATGCCGCTTTATTGCTTAACCGAAGCATGGCACATATCCATTGTTGGTCTAATGCTCATGGTTCGAATAAATAATCCATTTGGGATATTGGTTCCCAATTATTAATAATCTCCCGTCTGTAATTAGATAAAGATTACATCAAAACTGGTCTCAAATTTGACCAAAAAAGTACAATGCCACATTGTATTGGTGTCGATATGACAACACGATAAGTTTCATGAACTTCAAATAAGTTTTGGATGTATTAGAATTTAAAAATCAAGAGTATCAATGTTTGAAATTTGTTGCACGGGGAGTAAACATGCACCCAGTGAGACACATGTGCTTTTGCAATCCATTTAGGTGCACTATCACGTGTGCATGTAGCTCAAATTTGATTTTTGCACATTATACCCGTAGAAAATCAATCAATCAATGTACTAAAACGTCTTAATGATCTATGTGATTTTTTTGAAATTAAAACATCCCGCATCGGTGTCGGTGATGAATCATTGTCTTCAGTGTTGAAGATGGACTTGGCAACGTATGCTGTAGCCAGACTTGCAACGCCAGAGTCGGACTCCTCCTCAGACTCCACCTCCGCCTCCTCAGAAGCGGAATCCTCCTCTGAATCCATTTCCTTGCCAACAAACGCACGTGCCTTACCAGATGAGCTCTTCTTGTGTGATGAAGACTTTGAGGAAGACTTGGAAGAAGACTTTGAGTATTTCTTCTTGTTCTTCTTGTCGTCAGAGTCATATTCCTTGCTCTTCTTCTTATTTTTGTTCTCATTGTCCCACTGCGGACACTCAGAGATGAAGTGGCCAGGTTTCTTGCACTTGTGACATGTTTTCTTCTGGTAGTCATGAGCAGAAGCTTCATCATTCCTTGAGCTTGATCGTGAAGACTTTCTGAAACCTTTCTTCTTGGTGAATTTTTGGAACTTCTTCACAAGCATAGCAAGTTCCTTTCCAATGTCTTAAAGATCATCAGAACTGCTGTCAGATTCTTCTTCAGATGAGGATACAGCTTTTGCCTTCAAGGCACGAGTTCGCCCATAGTTTGGACCTTAGATATCTATTTTCTCAGAAAGCTAAAACTCATGTGTGTTGAGCCTCTCAAGTATGTCAGACGGATCGAGTGTCTTGAAATCAGGACGTTCTTGAATCATCAGGGCTAGGGTGTCAAATGAACTGTCAAGTGATCTCAGTAGTGTCTTGACGACTTCATGCTTGGTGATCTCAGTAGCGCCGAGGGCATGAAGCTCATTTGTGATGTCAGTGAGTCGATCAAACGTGAGCTGGACATTCTCATTGTCATTTTGCTTGAAGCGGTTGAAGAGGTTGCGAAGGACACTGATTCTCTGATCTCTCTGGGTTGAGACGCCTTCGTTGACCTTGGAGAGCTAGTCCCAGACTAGCTTAGATGTTTCCAAAGCACTCACGCAGCCATACTGTCCTTTGGTCCGATGACCAAAGATGATATTCTTGGCAGTAGAGTCCAGTTGAATGAACTTCTTGACATCAGCAGTAGTGACACCTTCTCCAGCCTTGGGAACGCCGTTCTTGATGACATACCATAGGACGACGTCAATGGCTTCAATATGCATGCGCATATTATTCTTCCAGTAGGGAGATTCAGTTCCATCGAAGACGGGGCACGCAGCGGACACTTTAATTATCCCTGCAGTCGACATAGCTAAAACTCCAGGTGGTTAAACCGAATCACACAGAACAAGGGAGTACCTTGCTCTGATACCAACTGAAAGTGCGTTATATCGACTAGAGGGGGGTGAATAGGCGATTTTTATGAAAGTCTTCAAAACGTGGAAGTTTCGAAGACAAACGATAGAAATAAACCTATTACCATGCAGCGGAAGGTAGACTACACTAGGCAAACCATAGTCAAGTATTCCATGAAGTGAAAGCACAATGACTAATAGCAGCTAGGTAGTAAGGATCAGGTAGGAAGATATTATGAAGCTAAACAGAACACGCAGTCACTCAGTGAAGACAAGATAGTGCAATCATACAATAACTTCACAAGGACCAACAGTAAGTAAAGGGAAGGGAAGGATGAAACCAGTGACTCATTGAAGACAATGATTTGTTGGACCAGTTCCAGTTGCTGTGACAACTGTATGTTTGGTTAGGGCGGCTAGGTATTTAAACCTAAGGACACACAGTCCCGGACACCCAGTCCTGAACACGCAGCTCAGGACACCCAGTCCTCACCGTATTCCCCTTCAGCTAAGGTCACACAGACCTCGCCCAATCACTCTGGTAAGTCTTCAAGGTAGACTCCCAAACCTTCACAGACTTCGTTCACTGGCGATCCACAATGTCTCTTGGATGCTCAGAACGCGACGCCTAACCGGCTGGAGGATTCACAGTCCTCAAGTGTAATAAGTCTTCAGATCACACAGACAAGAAGACTTAAGTGATGCCTAACACTCTTTGGCTCTTGGTGGTTGGGGCTTTGTCCTCGCAAGGAATTCTCTCTCAAAGGCTTCAAGGTGGGTTGCTCTCAAACGACAAAAGCTGTACTCTAACTCTAAGAAGCCAACCGTTTATGGTTGTAGGGGGTGGGCTATTTATAGCCACTAGGCAACCCAACCTGATTTGTCCGAAATGACCCTGGGTCACTAAGGAACTGACACGTGTTCCAATGGTCAGATTTCAAATAGACACGACAACTTTACTTGGGCTACAAGCAAAGCTGACTTGTCCGACTCTAGACAAGATTCGCTCTCATAGTCTTCACTCGAAGACATAGGTTTTAGTTAAGCATCACTTCAGTCATTCTGACTGGTTCTCTTGGACCCCACTTAACAGTATGGTGGTTCCTATGACTCAACAAAGAAGAAAAAGAACTATGAAAGATCTAAGTCTTCGAGCTCCATAGGCTTCATGCGATGTCTTCTCTTTTCATAGTCTTCAATTGAATATCTTCATATACCACCTTTGACATCAATGTCTTCATACATTTTTAGGGGTCATCTCTGGTAGGAAAACCGAATCAATGAGGGACTTCTACCTGTGTTATCCTGCAATTCTCACAAACACATTAGTCCCTCAACTAGGTTTGTCGTCAATACTCCAAAACCAACTAGGGGTGGCACTAGATGCACTTACAATATGACTTTGAGCCCAATATATAAAATTCTCCATATGACCGTAGAAATCCAGTGATGGGGTTATATTGTGGGTTCTATCTTGTGATCGGTAGAAGAGATATAATCTTAGTCGTTTTTTGTATGGAATCCAAATAGGTTTGTGTTGGTAAAACTTTTCTATTGGTATGTTATTTCTATGTCTCTCGTTATGCCTAGGAGTATCAAATGTTTTACTCGATTGATTTGAAGGTGTGTTTTATTTTTTTTGTAGCATTTCGTGTAGATAACTTTGTGCATCATCTAAAAGTATGATATGCCTTTGTATTAGTTCCTTCGAGTTATTAACTTGTTTAGGAGTTGATTGGTGCATTAGTTATCATCCCTCATACATGATTGGCACGTGTTATTATTTTAATTAGATTTGGAGCATTATTAGTGTAATCTTATTATCATTATTTTGGTTATATTTGATACTTATTGTTTGCGAGTATACAATATTTGGTGAATGCTCGACATGCTTATATTTATGTGGAATTATTCTAAACTTTGCTTTATGTATCGAATAATGGAATATTTCATGTTTCAATTATTTCTTTGATTAGCATGAATATATCTTAGATATATTTTCTATATTCATTTACATCCATGTAGCATGTGTGTTTTATATATTCAAAACCATGTCATGCCTATGATAGTGGTCCGTCAATCTATTATTTTGTTGTTTAGTTTCTTTATAGTATTTGTCTTGAATTGGCATGTTAACTTAGAACATAGCCATGGTTGTGATGAATTACTTGTTGTAGGCACTCTATTGGCATTTTAATTATCTATCACATCATGCGTGGTTCAAGCTCACTTTCTCACTTTGCTAAGTTGTGTGACATGTCATGTTTTATGTGTTATTTTGGTAGCAACTTTTGAGTAATTGTTAACGCGATTTTGTAGATGTTTATTGTTTAGTATTGGATGGATAGTTGCTTTATGTCATTGTTATATTTGCATTCTATATAGAATTTATTCGCTGTGACATAGAGTTCAATTTATTGTTTCTTGGTAATTAGCAAACGTGTTATATTTACCTAGGATAGTAGCTATGCATGCTTAGTTGATTGACATGTCATATTAATATTTACTCAAGTAGAAGGCATATTTGGTTGTATGCCTACCATGTGTTATATCATTGGTAGTTTGTACTTTATGTTCCTACATTTGGTTAATGTTTACTTGGTAGACATATCATAGTGATTTATTGATACCATACATTCTTTTATTTAGGAATTTCTTGCCTTATCAATACCATGTCATGATGATCGATTGTATAACTTGATTGCATAACGCGTGTGTGTACCAATCTGTGTGTTGTATGATGCTTAGTTGTGTACCTTTTGTATATTTGCAAGTGTATGATGACTACATAGAAATGCATGTCATCTTGTTATTCATGCTTCTATAACACATGTTGATTTGTTTGATGAGATGATCTAGTTGTATACTTTCCTACATGCTTAGTATGCTTCCATGTTCTTATTTACCATGACTAGCATGGTAGTGTTGTATGCTAACGTCGTGCTTGATCTTTAGGTCACTTGTTATCAACTAGGTTATCTCATAGTTACACGTTGCATTTTATTAGTAGCATATTTTGGTATCTTGTGTCATGATCATCCATGCTGAGCATTGTATCTGGTTTAGCTTACTATTGCATTTGTGGTATGCCTAAGTCTAGACATCAAGTCATGCTAGTTATCTTTCATGTGTTATTATATTCCATGTGTTATAGTTGTACTTGTGTTGCTCATATATGCTTGACTAGTCTCATGTTAGTGTTATGAGTGTTTGGCACATGTTGCATTAGTTCATCACGTGATTAGGATAGTTCACCTTTCAATAGTTGAGTTGTGTCTTTCTCATATGCTTAGTGCACATTGTTGCTTTGTTGTTAATCATGTTGTGGTAATATTTTTGCTAGAGGTCATTTGGATATTAGTTGTTTCCTTTATTATAAAGAGTGTCCTAGTTTACTATCTTCTCATGGTCACTCATATGTTTAATGCTTTTGTTATTAGATAAGACCTCTTCACGATTCTATACTCACATGCCTTGTATGATGTGTCTGGTTATTTAATTTTCCAATTAGTTTTGTGATAGCATTGGTTGTCTTTTGTCATATAAATGCTTGCTAATAGTTGTTATGGTTGGTGTTTAGTCTTTGCTTATTTTTAACCATAATAAATATTTGGATACATCCAAATATTTACTTGTGGTTGATTATTAATCTTAATCATATCAATAGTAGTTCACTCTTTTGTTCCATTTCTTGTATAGTTTCTTGTTAATTGTTTGACAAATGACTTGGTTTGTTATAATAGAGTTGATCCTATTTTATATTAATAATGTTATAGGGTTAGACCTAGGTCAATTCGATTCATGTTGTTGAGTGATGTTTGATTGCTTAACTAGTATGGTTTGTAATGTTTGTTCGTTTATCTTACGGAACTATTGCCTTTCGAATTATTATATAGTTGATGTATATGTTTGACTATATTGACCATTATAAATATTTAGATTCTATCTAAATATCTATTTGTGGTTATCTATTACCTTCATCATGTCATGTTGTAATTGTGTGGTTAAATTCATAGGATGGTTCCTTTTCATGTGTGTTGATGCCATTGTGTTTGTTAGATAGTAGTTTCCTATATAGTTTGTCGAGATGTGTAGTGGGTACTACTAGTGGTTAGTACCATATTTCGTATTAGAACGTTGTTCTTGATCGCCAAGCCTTCCATAGTTGTGTCAACCTAAACCTTGTCACTTTGTTGAATCCTCTCTACTTACCTCCCTATCATGCTATCTCATTTCAGAAGCTCCATCTGATCGATATCTCGATATCCATCCACTCTTAATTTGTTTTGGATGTTATTTGGATTTACTATTGTTTTGGTATTTATTTGTTTTCCATTTGCTATCATTACGACGAGTAGGGAGTGGCGAGGTTGGACAAGGACAGAAACAGGTTACCGAAGGACTCAACAACGAAGGCATGCCTCCTTCTTTGATCATACTTATCCTATGGTTTACAAAATTGCATTGAGTTTTATTGTTGCTATGTGCATGCTATTTTAATTCTCGTAGCAATCGTGTCGATTGACACATTACCCTGATCCGCTTGTCGCCTATTTACTTGGCACCTGAGTAGAAGTATATAATTCTGGTAGAGTAGAAATGCTTAGCCATGCTTATCACCCTGTAGGTGCCTTGTTGAATGACCTCCGAGTCATTGACAGTTGAAACTTAATGCTGAGCTATGCCGGTTGGCCCTTGTTGACCTTCTCTATCCTCTTCAACTCTGGGTGAAACTTACCATCTGAATACTGGTGCGGGCGATAGTTGAATCAAGGATTGAAGGAGTGATTGGCTGCCCTTCACGAGTTGAAGGGGGCAATCAGTCGTCCATGCCGCTTAAGGCCTAATAAGTCTTGGATTTGAAGATTATGATAACAGTACAACCACATGCTATATTGGCACTGGCTTGGTCAAGTAAGCTAGTCAGCCTTAGGTGTTGATGTCGCCATACCGCAGATGGGATAGCTGCCTTGCGAGGAGTATCTTCGGCACAGATGGGGGGACCGGTTTGAGGACGTACTCTCAGTTCCGTGCGCCAGACCCGGTGGGCATGTCACATCTTTGGGGGATCTAGTCCAAAGACCTCGTCACAATCTCCCTACCGGTATACCAAATGGTGTACTATACCAGCGGCCACTGGTGGCATCAAGACGAGATTGTGTCGTGTGGGTAAAGTGTACAACCTCTGCAGAGTGTAAAACTATTCGAATAGCCGTGTCCACGGTCATGGACAACACATGAATCTTTCTTGACGTACAGGACCTGTCTTGCTTATTCCCTCTTTGCTCCTATTCATGAAACCTATGAAGGACGTGAGTTGATCGAGGATCCTCACTTGATGAAAGTTGTTCTAAAGATAAAATATGTTTTCATCTAAAATTGCTTCCATCCAACTACTTTATTTGTTAAACAAAATTAGCTTTACGCAAATGAGCCATACAGACTTCCTTTGAAGCCACATGTAGCTATTAGGTCCTTCCCCGAGGGAGGCATGTTGAGTACGTAATGTACTCATGGCAATACTTTTGTTGACAACAGAGTTGCATGGAGATGAAGGTGATGACTACGACTACTATGGCGATCCGTAGGAGTGAGGTCACGTGGACTACATCGACTACCTGTGGCGGAGATGGAGTCGCTACGCATTGTACTTTCTGCTGTTTTTCTGAATGTAATAAGTGTCATGAGACATTTATCTAGGTATGCCTTGTGGCAAGATATATTTAAAATTGTAATACCTTTTATGTATTGTGCAATGATATCATTTCACTGCGTTGTCAACAATGATCCTGGGGTTGACAAATATACACAGGAGGGTCAGGAAGTTAATTCCGGGTTCCCACAGTAAAGGAAGATCATATTCAGTTTCATCAAGATTCATATTGCAAAACAAAGATTTAATAGGAGACACATCGATAACTTCTAGATCTTCATCTTGATTTTCATAGGAATTGGAAGAACACGCTTTAATAAAGGCATCTTTGGAAGCACGCATCCTAGCGGTTCTTTCCTTGCACTCATCAATGGAAATTCTCATGGCTTTGAGAGACTCATTGATATCATGCTTAGGAGGAATAGATCTAAGCTATTTGACACTATCAACGTTCCTAGCCAAATCATCAACTTTAAGCAATTTCTCTTCAAGCAAAGCATTAAAATTCTTTTGTGAATTCATAAACTATTTGACACTATTCTCAAATTCAGAGGGCATCTTATTATAATTTCCATAAGAGTTGTTGTAGGAATTCCCATAATTATTAGAAGGATTACTAGGATATGGCCTAGGATTAAAATTCCCTCTATAAGCGTTGTTACCAAAATTATTCCTACCAACAAAATTCACATCCATAGATTCATTGTTATTCTCAATCAAAGTAGAGAAAGGAATATCATTAGGATCAGAAGAAACACTCTTAGTAGCAAATAATTTCATAAGTTCATCCATCTTTCCACTCAAAACATTGATTTCTTCTATCGCATGCACTTTTTTATTAGAAGATCTTTCAGTATGCCATTGAGAATAATTAACCATAATATTATCTAGGAGTTTAGTAGCATCTCCTAATGTGATTTCCATAAAAGTGCCTCCCGCGGCCGAATATAAAAGATTTCTAGAAGCAAAATTCAATCCGGCATAAATTTTTTGTATAATCATCCACAAATTCAAACCATGAGTTGGGCAATTACGTATCATTAATTTCATTCTCCCCCAAGCTTGTGCAACATGTTCATGATCAAGTTGCTTAAAGTTCATAATATTGTTTCTAAGAGAGATTATCTTAGCAGGAGGGAAATACTTAGAGATAAAAGCATCTTTGCACTTGTTCCAAGAATCAATACTATTTTTAGGCAAAGACGAAAACCACGCTTATCAGATAAATCAACGAAGCTATTCAGATGAGTAGCGGCATCTTCACTAGGAAGGACAGCAAATTGATCTTTCATAACAAGATTCAACAAAGCAATATTGATTTCACAAGAGTCAGTATTGGCAAGAGGAGCAATCGGAGTGCTAAGGAAATCATTATTATTGGTATTGGTGAATTCACACAATTTGGTAGTATCTTGAGCCATCGCGACAAACAAGCAAACTAGCATACGAGCAAGCAAGAGCAAACGGGCAAAAAGAGGCAAAAAGAGAGGGAGGATAGAGAGAGAGAGGGCGAATAAAACGGCAAGGGTGAAGTGGGGGAGAGGAAAACAAGAGGCAAATGGCAAATAATGTAATGCAAGAGATAGGGATTGTGATGGGTACTTGGTATATTGACTTTTTGCGTAGACTCCCGGGCAACGGCGCCAGAAATGGCTCGTTGTCGGGAGTCAAATCTTGACTTGCGCGAAACTCCCCAGCAACGGTGCTAGAAATCCTTCTTGCAACCTCTTGAGCTTGCATTGGATTTCCCCAAAGAGGAAGGGATGATGCAGCAGAGTAGCGTAAGTATTTCCCTCAGTTTTTGAGAACCAAGGTATCAATCCAGTAGGAGGCCACGCTCAAGTCCCTCGTACCTTCACAAAACGATAGATACTCGCAACCAACGTGATTAGGGGTTGCCAATCCCTTCACGGTCACTTACGAGAGTGAGATCTGGTAGATATAATATTTTTGGTATTTTTGGTATAAAGATGCAAAGTAAAAAGTAAAGGCAAAGTAAAAAAGCAAAGCAAGATTAAAGTGATGGAGATTAATATGATGAGAATAGACCCAGGGGCCATAGGTTTCACTAGTGGCTTCTCTCAAGAGCATAAGTATTCTATGGTGGGTGAACAAATTACTGTTGAGCAATTGACAGAATTGAGCATAGTTATGAGAATATCCAGGCATGATCACGTATATAGGCATCACGTCTGTGACGAGTAGACCAAAACGATTCTGCATCTACTACTATTACTCCACTCATCGGCCGCTATCCAGCATGCATCTAGAGTATTAAGTTAAAAACAGAGTAACGCCTTAAGCAAGATGACATGATGTAGAGAGATAAATTCATGCAATATGAAATAAACCCCATCTTGTCATCCTCGATGGCAATGATACAATACGTGCCTTGCTGTCCCTTCTGTCACTGGGAAAGGACACCGCAAGATCGAACCCAAAGCTAAGCACTTCTCCCATGGCAAGAACTACATATCTAGTTGGCCAAACCAAACGGATAATTCGAAGAGACTTGCAAAGATAACCAATCATACATAAAAGAATTCAGAGAAGATTCAAATATTATTCATAGATAGACTTGATCATAAAGCCACAATTCATCGGTCTCAACAAACACACCACAAAAAGAAGAAGATTACGTCGAATAGATCACCACGAGAGAGGGGGAGAACTTTTTATTGAGATACAAAAGAGAGAAGAAGCCATCTAGCTACTAACTATGGACCCGAAGGTCTGAGGTAAACTACTCACACTTCATCGGAGAGGCTATGATGATGTAGAAGCCCTCCGTGATGACGGCCCTCTCCGGCGGAGCTCCAGAACAGGACCCAAGACGGGATCTTGTGGATACAGAAAGTTGCGGCGGTGGAATTAGGTTTTTGGCTCCATATCTGTTCGTTTGGGGGTACGTAGGTATATATAGGAGGAAGGAGTACGTTGGTGGAGCATCGAGGGGCCCACGAGGTAGGGGGCGCGCCCTATGGGGGGGTGCCCTCACCCTCGTGACCGCCTCTTTGACTCCTTGGAGTAGGGTCCAAGTCTCCTGGATCACGTTCGGTGAGAAAATCACGTTCCCGAAGGTTTTATTCCGTTTGGACTCCGTTTGATATTCCGTTTCTTCGAAACACTGAAATAGGCAAAAAACAACAATTCTGGGATGGGCCTCCGGTTAATAGGTTAGTCCCAAAAATAATATAAAAGTGGAAAATAAAGCCCAATATAGTCCAAAACAGTAGATAATATAGCATGGAGCAATCAAAAATTATAGATACGTTGGAGACGTATCAGTGAACATGTGTACTGCAGAGTTACTTGTTTAGATTTTGTCATTTCTTAAGCTTTGTGAGGTTTAGGTACGATTTTTAGTACTATTGTTTCATGTGTGGTTGAACTGAATATCTTTGTTCAACTGGCTTGTTGGTAAATACTAACAAATTGGCACTGACAGTGAAAGATTGATAGTGCCCTTGATTTAAATCTGTTAATATGATGTTTATTTTTCCCCATGTGTTGCATTGATTAATTAAATCTTTTTACCCTTTGTTTATAGTGGAAAACTCAAGAGACGGTTGTTTTTTCGAGTGTATAAACGGCCAGTCCTGGAGATGCCGTCGTCTCAGGTTCCCAAGATTTCTTCTCCGCACGATGAGTTGAGAGGTAGCCGTGGTGTTGAGGGTGCTGGTTATCTTCCCCCTGGCCCTAGTAATGCTAGTACTTCACAGAGGCAGGGCTTTGGTATTGATGTTGCTGTTTCTATGTTGGAGCACGCTGAGCATATTTTTAGTAATGTGTGTTCTGAGCTGCAAAAGGTTCCGACTACAGTTGAGCGTCTGAGCTGTATCAATGGTATCCTTCCTGAAGGTCATTAATTTAATGCTAAGGAAGTAGTGGACTATATTGAGATGGAGAGAATTTTAATTTGTGATATGCGTGACGGTGCTGCTGATCTAGTTCAGATCTCGGTTTAATTGGTGATATGCGTTTCAAAACTATGCAAGACTCTCGCTGCAAGCCATATGAAGAAAGTGCAAATGTTGTTATCAGGCAGATTGAGCAGGATGAGGCTGCTGCCACCAACAGCAGGGCTGGTGATGGTACTGAGGCAAATATTTCTGATCACCATACGAATGATGTTGGCTTGGAGCGCCCTGTTGTTGATGTGAGTCAGTCCTCGGTGTTTGCAATTTTTACTATGTTGTTCTGCTGTCAGTATTGTAGTTGAACTTCCTCATCTTCATCTATTTATTAAATTTTTCTTTCATGCAGGATGAGGCTGCTGCTACCGACAACATGGTTGGTGATGGTACCGAGGCTAATGTTTCTGATCACCATATGAATGATGTTGGCTTGGAGCGCCCTGTTGTTGATGTGAGTCAGTCCTCGGTGTTTGCAATTTTCACTATGTTGTTCTGCTGTCAGTATTGTAGTTGAACTTCCCCATCTTCATTTGTTTATTAATTTTTCTTTCATGCAGGAGACCAGTCATAATGTTGAGGCTGTTGTTGATCGTCGAGTTAATGATCCATCTACTGATAAGTGCAAGGTTATTTTTATTTTTGTTGTGTTTATACATATTTCTTGAATTTTCATGCGCACCAATGTGCCTTACATGTTCATTTTTATACCCCACACCGTTAAGAGTTCGAAGGTGATACCTACCTTTTTGTTACTGTGGTTTAATTCCTTGTGTTTATTGTTGCTAATAATAGCATTGTTTTTTTGCTTCATTACATATGAATCAGGGTCCTGTTGTTGGCGATGAGCCTTGTTCGACCATTGGTGATGTTCCTTTGAATGTTAGCAGCAGCAAGATCGATGATGTTGCTGTGAATGCTGCTAAGGTTTTTTTCTGTGCACCTCTTGCTAACTTATTTTTGATTGTTAGTTTTGCTCATATTATTCACTTTTTCTGATTTTTTATTTCTTTAGATGACTGATGTTGAGCGTGAGGCTGTCGTTAGTGGTGGAGATGATGCTTGTGGTGTTCCATTGAGTAGTGCGCGCGATGTTGGTACCAAAGTTGCTGATGAGGATGTTGGTACTGCCAGCATACTTGATGCCAAATCGTCTGGTGTTGGTATTGCTGAGAATGAAAATCTTTTTGATTGTGAAGATTTGCCGCCGGAAAATTTCCTGCCTGGAGGGCTTGATTACGGCGATGCATTGCAAGATGCCTCTAGCATGGAGGAGGTGCCATTCGAGGATGATGATTTACTTCGGTCGATTTCTTCTAGCCCCTTGACGCGGGAGGAGCTCATGTCGTCCCAGGATTTTCTTTCTTCAGACCCTGAAAGCGGAGCCATATTGGTGTCCTCACAAGATCTTCCATCGTCAAACCCTAAAACTGGAGGCATATTAGTGTCATCATAGGAACTCCCATTGTCAAACGCTGATAGTGCAGGTAAGGACTTGTAAATGAGGCGTACTTCTCATTTATGGCATTTTGGACATGTTCACTTGTAGTGCTTGAACTTATTATTTTTCTTCTTTTTCTGCAAGCAGAAGGTGCTAATGTTGTTAAGGTTGATTTGTTTTTCTTCACTGTTACGAGGTTGAGCGCGAACCGTGCAAAACGGTTAGTTTGGGATTTTGCCTGTATCATTTTCGTCTCTTTTTCTTTCTCTCATATGACTATTGTTGTTATTGCACTAGTTTTAATTCATGTCATCTTTTGTGTTTTCTTAGTGACAAGCCGATGTTTCAAAATAGCGAATGTGATGCCAGTGTTGGTTCTATTGCTAAAGCGTTTGTCCCCATTGGCATGCTCAACTCAGACAGTGCTGACGTTTGTCCCCACTTGCATTGCTGGCCATTATTTAACTTTGTTCTCTATTTTGTATCTGGTTTAGTTTTCAGTCGAACTGATGAACGTACATGTTCAACACTGATGTACTGATGTATTGATTTTTAGCACTGCTTGTAAACTGAACATTGAACTTCATCTGTTATGGAAAGTTTTTTATCTTTTCCCCTATAACTGATGCATAAACATTTGGTGCACTGCTTGCAAACTGAACATTAAACTTCAGATATGTATGGATATGCATATATATAAAACTGATGCATGTTTTCTCTTTTTTCATTTATAACTTATGCCACTACACTAGAAGTGCTCCAAGTTTATGTATCATTGAACTTACTATGTAATAATGTATATTTTTTCAACAACATTCTTTTACTAGTTTGAACTGACGCAACTACACGACATGCACTAGTAGAAATAACATCATACAAACTTGCAGAGGTAGTTGAACCTTATATAAAGCCTAGTAGCTACTTTTGACTGATGCATAAGTTTATGTTTTTTGGCTTGAACTGAAGCTAGCATATTAGAGGTACTGACAGTAACCTCGACATCCAAACTGTGCATCAAGTGGTAGGGGTGTAATGGACTGATGCAAGCATTTTGGCAATGTACTATCTGCTTCTGCATCATAGGAACATGTGTCACCGATGCAGCACACAGGTAGTACTGATGAATCTGATAGTGTAACATGTAGGCAGATCATAGTGTGTGCAATTTTTAAACTGAATATTCTTCATTGCAGGACTAATGAACTGATGAACTGAACACAAACATAACCTCCAGTGGCATGTTCTTGGATCTGACTTCTTCTTCCTCTCGTGGGGTGGTGTACTGGCATGTTCTTGGGAGGCGGCTCCATTGATGCAGGCAAGGAGCTTGGGGAGACGAGGCGCTGCTGCTTGTGGTGGATGTCCGACGATGAGGTCCGGGGAGGTAGCTGCTGGCGGGGATCACGACCCCGATGAAGGAGCCCGGCGAGGGAGGGACACAGGAGGCGCGGATCACGGCCCCGATGAAGGATCCCAGTGAGGGTGGGAGGCGGTTGGCGTGGATCACGGCCCCGGCGAAGGATCCCGGCGATGGAGGGAGGCGGCTGGTGCGGATCACGGCCCCGACGAAGGATCCCAGCGAAGGAGGGAGGCGGCTGGCACGGATCACGGCCCCAGCGAAGGATCCCGATGAGGAAGGGGATGGCGGCGGTGGATCCGTCGTTGGCCAGTCACGGCGCCGCGGGCTCCCTCGCTCCGGCTGCCGTCGTCGCTCGCTCGCCCGTGACGTGCCTCCGGTGGAAGAAGGCGGGTTGGGTTCGGGCTGGCTCGGGCGGATTCTACTGTGTAGGCGCGTCGCGCCTATATAGGGCCAGGGGGTAACAGAATAATATTCTGTTACGGGTAACAAAATAGCCATGTCCTATATATATATATATACGAAAATGGTTGTATACTCCTGAGAGTACGTACTCCCGCTCCTCATATACCACATAGATGAATCTTTTATACCTCTTTATTATATTTAATATACTTCATTATTAACTACTTCCTCCGTCCCACAATATAAGAGCGTTTTTGACACTAGTGTAGTGTTAAAAACGCTCTTATATTATGAGACGGAGGGAGTAGTAGATACCTTAAAATGATTTTCATAGAAAAAAATTACGTGAGTCTACATATTTTTAAAGGTTTACGTATATACTGATTTGTTCGTATGTGAAAAAGGTATATTACAAACATTATGTCAAAAATGATATTTTTCCACCAAACTCATATTGGCGTATCCTAGAATATTTAATGAAGTATATTGAGAATGATAAAGAGGTATAATTAATGCATCTACATGGTATATTGAAGATGGGAGTATATACTCCCGGGAGTATAGAAAATTAGTCCTATATAGGAAAATTAGTCCTATATATATATATATATATATATATATATATATATATATATATATATATACCAAATCCCTAGTGGCATGGTTGGAATAGTTGGTGTCCTCAAAACAGGAGTAGGTGGTATTCTCAAAGTGGAAGTGGTTCAAAGTATTTCCTGTTCTTTTAGTATAGCAAGATGACTATCAAGCAGTTCTCCCAAAGGAGATTCAGCAGCAACTTTAGAATCAGTAGTACCAGTATCAATAGTTTTATCATGACCATCATCTATATCATGTGACATTTTAGAGTGTGGTTCATTGGTATGTGCAAGTGGTGGTGTCACAAGTTGATTCAAAATAATAGAAGAATCATAAGAAGCTTGGGTACTAAGAGCGGTACCTCTTCTTGTAGTGGACAGAACAATTTTAGGCTAGGGGTCTGGATTCTTCCCCATTATGGATAATAATTGCATCAAGTAAATGAACAATAGGTAGACTTGTAAATCTTTGCAATCCATTTTTGTTTTATTTTTATCTGGCACTTTTCTGCACAAGATAACATCATGGAAAATGTGTTGAAAACAACGCCAATCCGAATTAGTTCTTTATTCATTTGAGCAAGTTTTGAGTCCAAACTAAAGCAAAAGTGTTTGAAAAAATAGATACATTTGAGACGTATCATAGACCAAATTTTCTTATTTCGTACTATGTTTTCGAACAACATAAAGTGCATACTAATAGAGTAATTGTTCCTCAACGGGTTGCCCTAACAAGACCAAACATGCATAGTAAAAAAAGGAGTAAATGGCAAAAGCCATACATGCCTTACATGTCACCGTCTGCTGCATGATTAATTAGAGACAACTTTTGCATTTTGGGGTTACATGGACGTAATTCATCACAAACCGTTTGCTCTGTGATACCTATGGATGCCATGTAATGCTATTCTAAAAAATACTTTCTTTGCGAGATTTTTTTGATCTATTCATCTTTAATTATGGCATACAACGAACATCAGAAATAATAAAAATTATATCCAAATTCGTGAACCACCTAACGACGACTACAAGCACTCAAGCGGGCCGAAGGCATGTCCCCTTCCCCTCCGGCGTCGGGCAAAATTTGGTGTAGTAGACAGTCAGAAAGTATGTTTTGCCACACGAGGAAGGATCGAGTCCGGAATGATGATATACGAGATAGAGTTAGGGCAGCACCAATTGAAGAGAAGCTTGTCCAACATCGTCTCAGATGGTTTGGGCATATTCAGTGCATGCCTCCAAAAGCTCTAGTGCATAGCGGACGGCTAAAGCGTGCGGGTAATGTCAAGAGAGGTTAGAGGTAGACCGAATTTGACACGGGCGAGTCCATAAAGAGAGATCTGAAGGACTGGCGTATCACCAAAAAACTAGCTATGGACATGGGTGCGTGGAAGCTTGCTATCCATGTGCCAACACCATGAGTTGGTCACGAGATCTTATGGGTATCGCTTCTAGTTTACCCCAATTTGTTTGGGACAAAAGCTTTGTTGTTCCATTTTCAGAGAGCCGCCGCCGTCTTGTCTTACTGAGTAGGAAACAAACCTTAACAAAACTCGAACGGACATCTAAAAAAAGAGTCCTCCCAACGGCAAGGGCCGAGATCCACCGCGCCGCCATGGCCTAAGGCCACCGGAGATGAGGCGGACCTGCGATGGCGCCGACAGGAGGCAGAGGAACCCCACGCTTTTCTTAGGGGAGACGGCGGCTACATGACAGACATGCTATAAATCATGACATTTCTTATAGCTGTTTACACATATCCTTGATGATGTAATGTTTTCTTTTTATCATACACTCCTCCAATCAAAAAAATAGTGGCACCATCATTCAAAATATGTCCCGCAAAGAGCGTCATTAATTTTCCCCTTTGGATCAACTAGGTGGAGTCCATATGCATTATTCCATGTGTAGAGATGGCTTCTTCTTCTTCTTAATTTACTACATGTTGTGGGCATGTGTAACTAATGATGCATCACATAATTAATTTGTCGGATGTTCAAATTTTAGCACGCAAGTGAAAAATAGTTCTCATAATGAGATGTCCTAGGGTCATTTTTCTTCCGACTATCCTCTCCAATCTTTTTAGTACCATTCTTTTTGGATGGCGGGAGAAATACAATATCATTATGTTTTCGCATAGGATTAAAGACTAGGGCTTCTTTGATTCAAAAGATTCTTATAGGAGTTTTGAAGGATTAAAATTTCTAGGATTTTTTCCAACATTGATCATTTGTTTTCTAAGATTAAGTCTTATAGGGGTTTTCCTAATGAATTCTTTGTACTACATTCCATAGTTTTTTTTAGCATTTATTCAAATTTCTTGAAAAGAATCAATCAAACAAACCAGATTCCAGTAGGATTCAACGGACACGGGATTATAATCATATGTTTTTATTATTCATGTGTTTCTGAATCCTGTGAATCAAAGAGGTCCTAAAATTGCAGATGCCACTATGGAGTAATTCTATAGGTAAAAATCACAAAGTATCCTCTGCATGATTACCCTGACACCACATGGCCACACATATACTCCACTTTCTCATCTACAAATTTAAACCGAAAGGTGCAACGTCCTGACCTGGTCCATCCACGTGAAATAACACCAAATAACCTTGCCTGGTGCATTCAAGCACATGCTTTAGAGCATATACAGCCGGACGCAGATTCGGCCTCCTATACGCCCGCGGGCGCTTCTGCGGACAGCGCCCGGCGGCCCCTCATATGGGTTGGCGTACATCCAGACACCTCAAATGCGGAGCCTCAAATCCATGCATGTCGATGATACGATACAAATTGTCCGAATTCAACAGTTAGAAACAAAACAAAGCAAATCATATTTCAACAATCCATTCATGCCAAAATGAAATAGATGTCCTAGCGCGGCGGATGCCTCGCTGGCTAGCCGGATCACTGGCCGGACGCCATCTATGCCGCATGCTCTGCTTGCATCTTTGCCGCAGGTCCGCTGTTGTCGCAACCGCCCTCGCCGCCTCGTACTTCCTACGCTCATAGATCTCCTTCTTCTTCGCCGCAAGCCACTTGATCATGTCCGACAATAATACCTCCTAAATGAACATGCCCTAACCGGTCGACGGATCCTCCTTTGTCCCAACGCGGTCCGACAGCACAATCCGACGAGGCGGACCCAGTCTCCGTCGTGGCGGTCGGGGGTGGGCCCGACAACATCTAGGGCGGCGGATCGGGACTGGTGGTGAGGATGGGGAGCAAGGGTGGCGGGCGACGAGCGCTCGGGCGCGGGAAAGGTAGGAGGGTGGCGGGAGGAGGAGGAAGGGTTTGGCGGATTTGGTGCAATTTGCGATGAGGTACGCTGTCAGGTCCGACGTGGCGGGCGCGCCCGAGCATGCCCTGGCGCCCTCATATCCGCCCCATATTTGGGCTGGATATGAGGGGTACCGATCAGTCTGGACGTTTGATGCTTCTTTAAGGAGACTGTCTGGGTCGAACTTTTGCAACCGGTCAGTGACTGGCCTTCCGTCCAGACGTTTGAGACAGGTTTGGGGTGCTCCACTGATGATTCTATTATCTGCAGTACAACACAGCAGCAACAGTTTTTGGACCCAAGATCCAACGACAAGGTTCAATAATGGACATGGTAGGGCATGGAAATATAAAGGCTAAAAGATAATAGGGCCCAGAGCTGCGTGCGTCGTCCCCGTATGCAATCATAGGGGATGGGTCATGTTATTCCTGTGGCATATTCTTAGCACCACACAGTCGCGGTCTACTTATGGGACCACTGTTCTGAAATCCGAGCATGTGAAATCTTGGTTCATTCAGCGGCAAGGCCAATCTTGGCATTATTAGATCGCGTTCCAAATTTAGTAGCAACCGCTATATTCTGTCTTTGTGATGCGCCCGTCTTCATCCGTGTTCGTTCACTGTATGGCAGGAAACAATGCACGTGGACACTCAGTCGAATAGGACGTCAACACGCTCACATCGCGCGTGAATACACGGGGTAATCAACATGTTCGACGAGATCCAATGTCGTGATACAGATCTACGACGCGACCTCTAAGTCCCGGCGCACGTCCCCTCTATATAACTTGTGTTTGAGGCCAAAAAAAGCTCTTACCAAAATAAGTAGTTTTTATTTAGATAGGTAAATCAGGGGCTGGATTTTGTAAACATTTATTTATGGAAATACTATTTGTCGAACATTCGCCAGGAGTTTAACTCGCAACTCTCGCGAACGCCTTTCGTACCGTCACACGGATCTTGACGCAAGGCGAACGCCATGTCAGCTATCTGGATTTGTTAGTTGTGAACGGATCTCTGGCGAACATTTCCTTTCCATTTCAAAAAACCAGGAGCATCGAACTCGTGTTCTCTACAGTAATAGCAAGCACACTCACCACAGGGTTGAAGCTAAGTTTTGTTAACATTTGTGTCTTTTTATATATTGAACTGTTTTTCTTAAATTCATTTTTTCATTTAATATTTTCTTCTAAAAATCCCAATATTTTTCCATTTTTGGAAGAACAAAAATCCACATTTTTAGAGGGGATATTCCCCCCTAAATTTGCCTTGTGCATTTTATTATAGGTAGCATGGCAAATCATGGGTTTTTATTATAGTTTTGTTATTTTAAGAGCATGTCATTTTGTTATCAGTAACATGATAGTTTTTATTTATTACAAGAATGCCCTTTTATATGAGTTTCTTTCCCCTCTCGCAAGGAGACTAGGGGAAGTCTTTATCCCCCTCGATCTTCACTAGCGAGTCCGTGGATTCGCCTCTCCTCCGCTTGCCGCTCCGGCGGCCGGTGGCGGGGAGTGGATTTCTAGTGCCGTGAATCCGGCTTGTAGACAGGTAGGGCCTTACATTGGGAAACATAGTAGAAAACACAAAATTTTGCGCCTACGCACACCCGTGATCAAATGATGATGCATAATGGGTTGGGATCATGATCGATAGCATCACCAAGTTGCAACAGAAGAAGAACACGTCGGTGTAGATCGTACTTGGAGTCCCTCGAACCGTCGATGAACGATCCCGTGAACAGCCCACGAATAGTCCCTCGAATCAAAGACCGGAAGCACGACCTCTGTACTTGGTTGCAAGCGTGCAACCTTCACGATCCGGCAGCGCTTCGCCGTCGACAGCTAATCATCGTCGGAAAATTAGAGCGAGGAGATTAGAACCACACTCGACTTCTAATTATGAGGATTAGAGAAACTAGACCTAGCTCTAATTAGTCAATTAGGACCAACTAGAACTAGAACTAGAAGAACTAAAGGAGTCTCCCAAACTTGTATATCCAATAGAGCAAAAAGCCCTACTTGGGCCGACCAAGGGTGGGGAGGAGGAGGAGTCCTCCCCTCTCCAATTCTGCCTCCTTCCATGGCTATGGGGGTGCCTCCCCGCTTGGGTCTTGGTGGCCCAAGTTGCCTTCCATCACTTGGCCCTTTTAGGCCCGTTGATATTAAATTAAATATAAAAGTGTTCTAAATATTTTTAGACCCCTTTTATATATAATTTAATAGCATCAGAAACATTTTCCACCTATATATTATTTATCGGTAATACCCGACACTTTATGAAAGCCTTCCGGTGACCCCGAAATGCTTCCAGACCCTCTCGAAACTATTTGAATATTAATGAAATAATTTCACAAATATGTTCTCATCACTCCCGTCCTACTAACACTCAAAAGATCGTGAATACATTAAGCTTGTGACTCCGTAGGTTTGGTAACTAATAGACATGAACGAAACCCCTTCTTTCAATGACCGACAACGGAACCGTGGATGTCCATATCGATCCGTATGAGCACACGAATGATATTCGAGTGAACCTTTCATTATCATGTGATGTTCCCTTTGCTTGGCGATACTTCAAGAAAACCAGGGATGCATTAGTATCCTCCTAAGTCATCACATGCTCACTATACCGTTATCCTCATTACCGGTTTTGTTTCTCGTTATCGTGTTCTGGCATCCCCGTCACGAATTCACCTATCTCTGACTAGACGAGGACAGATGTCATCGCACTGAGAGCGCCCTAAGAATATATCTCCATCGTCGGAGGAGAAAATCCCACTCTCGAGATATGTAGTCCCTTGTCAAACTTCCCGATGAACATGTAAGTTTTCATTATGATGATCGTGTTACAGGCGACGTTTGAGCAACCGCAAAGCGCACAGTATGGTAAGAAGTGACTACGATACGCTCATGGTCTAAGGAGCAAAATCACACGTTAACACTCCGTGTTATTACAATTGGTTCCACACGATATTAACTCAATTCATAACAAACATGATTGGGTCGATTCAATATGATCGTTCTACCAACATCATACTCTCAATGTTGTTTTAGGACTATCATTTAACACTTAGCGATTAGATCTGGAAAACGTGATCACCAACAACACTTGAGCTAGTCCTAGAGGCAAGACTAGGATGAAGGAAATATGCCCTCGAGGCAATAATAAAGTTGTTATTTTATATTTCCTTATATCATGACAAATGTTTATTATTCATGCTAGAATTGTATTAACCGGAAACATGATACATGTGTGGATACATAGGCAAAACACCGTGTCCCTAGTAAGCCTCTACTAGACTAGCTCGTTAATCAAATATGGTTAAGTTTCCTAACCATAGACATGTGTTGTCATTTGATGAGCAGGATCACATTATTAGGATAATAATGTGATGGACAAGACCCATCTGTTAGCTTAGCATGTTGATCGTTTAGTTTTGTTGCTATTACTTTCTTCATGTCATATACATATTCCTTTGACTATGAGATTATGCAACTCCTGGATACCGGAGGAATGCCTTGTGTGCTATCAAAGGCCACAACGTAACTGGGTGATTACAAAGATGATCTATAGGTATCTCCGAAGGTGTTTGTTGGGTTGGCATATATCGAGATTAGGATTTGTCACTCCAAGTATCGGAGAGGTATCTCTGGGCCCTCTTGGTAATGCACATCATAATAAGCCTTGCAAGCAATGTGACTAAAGAGTTAGTTGCGGGATGATGCATTACAGAACGAGTAAAGAGACTTGCCGGTAATGAGATTGAACTAGGCATGAAGATACCGACGATCGAATCTCAGGCAAGTAACATAACGATGACAAAGGGAATAACGTATGTTGTCATTATGGTTCGTCCGATAAAGATCTTCATAGAATATGTAGGAACCAATATGAGCATCCAGGTTCCGCTATTGGTTATTAACCAGAGAGGTGTCTTGGTCATGTCTACATAGTTCTCGAACCCATAGGGTCCGCACGCTTAACGTTCGATGAAGATTTTGTATTATACTCCCTCCGTAAACTAATATAAGAGTGTTTAGATCACTAAAGTAGTGATCTAAACGCTCTTATATTAGTTTACAGAGGGAGTATGAGTTATGTGATTTGGTGACCGAATGTTGTTCATAGTCCCGGATGAGATCATGGACATGACGAGGAGTCTCGAAATGGTCAAGAAGTAAAGATTGATATATAGGACGATGGTATTCAGACACCGGAAGTGTTTCGGGATGCACCGGGTACTTATTGGGTCATCGGAAGGGGTTCTGGGCACCCCCGACAAAAGATATGGGCCTTATGGGCCAAGAGGGGAAACACACCAGCCACAAAGGGGCTGGTGCACCCCCCATATGGGTTGGCCAAATTGGAGAAGGAAAGGAAAAAGGCAATAGGATTCCCCCTTCCCCCTCTTCCCTTCCTACTCCGAATAGGAATAGGAAAGGGGGAGGCCAAATTGGGAGGACCCCAAGTAGGATTCCTCCTACTTGGGGAGCCCCTTGGCTGCCTCTCCTCCCATCCAACATATATATGCGTGGGGGCACCGCTAGAATACACATCAACAATTGTTAGCCGTCTACGGCACTCCCCCTCCACAGTTTACGCCTCCCGTCATATTCACGTAGTGCTTAGGCGAAGCCCTGAGCGGATCACTTCACCATCACTGTCACCACGCTGTCGTGCTGACAAAACTCTCCCTCGACACTTTGCTGGATCAAGAGTCCAAGGGACGTCATCGAGCTGAACGTGTGCAGTACTCGAAGGTGCCATACGCTCGGTGCTTGATCGGTCGGGACAAGAAGAAGTTCGACTACATCAACCGCCTTGTCAAATGCTTCCGCTTTCAGTCTACGAGGGTACGTGGACACACTCTCCCCCTCTCGTTGCTATGCATCTCCTAGATAGATTTTGCGTAATCGTATGATTTTTTTAAATTGCATGCTACATTCCCCAATAGTGGCATCCGAGCCAGGTCTATGTGTAGATGATATGTAGGAGTAGAACACAAAGAGTTGTGGGCCATGATAGTCATACTGCTTACCACCAACGTCTTATTTTGATTCGGCGGTTTTGTTGGATGAAGAGGCACGGACCAACCTTACATGAACATGTTCATGAGACCGGTTCCACCGACAGACATGCAACTTGTTTTGCATAAAGGTGGCTGGCGGGTGTCTGTTTCTCCAACTTTAGTTGAATCGAATTTGGCTACGGCCAGTCCTTATTGAAGGTTAAAACAACAAACTTGATGAAACATCATTGTGGTTTTGATGCGTAGGTAAGAACAATTCTTACTAGAAGCCCGTAGCAGCCACGTAAAACTTGCAACAACAAAGTAGAGGACGTCTAACTTGTTTTGCAGGGCATGTTGTGATGTGATATGGTCAAGACATGATGTGATATACGTTATTGTATGAGATGCAATCGCCATGTATTTGCTTTACCTTATCACTATGCATTAGCGATAGTTGTAGAAGCAATAGTTGGCGAGATGACAATGACGCTACGATAGAGATCAAGGTGTCAAGCCGGTGACGACAAAAATCATGACGGTGCTTTGGAGATGGAGATCAAAGGCACAAGATGATGATGGCCATATCATGTCATGTATTTTGATTGCATGTGATGTTTATCTTTTATGCATCTTATTTTGCTTAGTATGGCGGTAACATTATAAGATGATCCCTCACTAAAATTTCAAGGTACAAGTGTTATCCCTAAGTATGCACCGTTACGACAGTTCGGCGTGCCGAGACACCACGTGATGATCGGGTGTGATAAGCTCTATGTTCACATACAACGGGTGCAAGACAGTTTTGCACGTGCGAAATACTTGGGTTAAACTTGACGAGCCTAGCATGTACAGACATGGCCTCGAAACACTGGAGACCGAAAGGTCAAACGTGAATCATATAGTAGATATGATCAACATAGAGATGTTCACCATTGAAGACTGCTCCATCTCACGTGATGACCGGACATGGTTTAGTTGATTTGGATCATGTAATCATTTAGATGACTCGAGGGATGTCTATCTAAGTGAGAGTTCTTAAGTAATATGATTAATTGAACTTAATTTATCATGAACTTAGTCCTGATAGTAATTGCATATCTATGTTGTAGACCAATAGCTCGCGTATAGCTCCCCTGTTTTATTTTTGATATGTTACTAGAGAGAACTAAAGTTGAAAGATGATAGTAGCAATGATGCAGACTGGGTCCATGATCTGAGGATTATCCTCATTGCTATACAGAAGAATTATGTCCTTAATGCATCGCTAGGTGACAGACCTATTGAAGGAGCAGATGCAAACGTTATGAACGTTTTGCAAGCTCGATA
Organism: Triticum aestivum; assembly: GCF_018294505.1. Classification (NCBI taxonomy): domain Eukaryota; kingdom Viridiplantae; phylum Streptophyta; class Magnoliopsida; order Poales; family Poaceae; genus Triticum; species Triticum aestivum. Next base: position 107,377,793 of record NC_057803.1, read on the forward strand.
TGATGACTACTTGATAGTTTAGTGCACCATTCTTTACGGCTTAGAATCGGGACTTCGAAAATGTTTTGAACATTGTGGAGCATATGAGATGTTCCCAGAGTTGAAATTAGTATTTCAGACTCATGCCCATGTCGAGAGGTATGAGACCTCTAACAAGTACTTTGCCTACAAGATGGAGGAGAATAGCTTAACCAGTGAGCATGTGCTTAGAATGTCTGGGTACTTCAATCTCTTGAATCAAGTGGGAGTTAATCTTCCAGATAAGACAGTGATTGACAGAGTTCTCTAGTCACTATCACCAAGTTACTGGAACTTCGTGCACTACTGCAGGATGCTGCTAACGCGACACTATGATCAGAGACCCTTCGATGAAACTATGTGCGGTGCCATAATCGCAAACGGTGGTGTAAAATAACCGTAAAAATGTGCAAAACGTTTGCGATGGAGGATGCATCAAACACGGTTCAGATTTTAGTTGCGTGTGCGATGCAGGGCATACAGTTCAGCTCAATTAACCGTTTGCGATGAGGAAGACCAAAAGAAACGGGCAGCCAGATGAAGGTGTGTGCGATGTATAGGATACGGTTCACTTGGATGAACCGTTTGTGATTAGGCAACAGAAAAGAAACAGTCAGCCAGATCAAAGGTGTGTGCGATATACGGCATGCGGTTCACTCGGATGAACTGTTTGCGTTGAGACATGAGAACAGAAACGGTTCAAATGAACAAGATGTGTGTGATACGAGGCAAAGAGGTCTGTAATAAGAAACGTTTGCGAAGACCGATAACAACATAACGATTACTGCTAACAAGTTGTGTGTGTTGTGAGCAAACGATTGCTGGTATACAATTGTGAGTGATTCTCGAAAACATCACCGATGGGTTCCATTGTTTAGTCTGTGTGCGATGTGATTTTCTTTGTCCGCACAACATCTACGCTCTATCTACAGAGCATCAACATATATACTTAAAAGGACAGCATTGCATAACCAAATTAAGCATACAATTACACAAGTGACTACACACATAACATTTTCACCACACCAAAGAAAGCAATTACATGCATACTAAAGTAGGAGAAACGAGGATCTAATCATCTACTTATTGTTGCGACGACGCTTGCCATTGCTCTGCTTCCGGATGGATCCCTAGCCATTTTGGGGAAGGAGGGACTTCCTCATGTCAACGATCCGCCTGTACATGTCGTAGCTCGTGTATGCCTCCTTGGCCGCGTACACGACGTGAGCTTTGTTGAGTTTCTCCATCCAGACCGAGTGCCAGGCACGCTTGTCCTTGTTGCACAAATCTTTCATGTCTCTGTAGTAGGGGTCAATGATGGCCTCGACGAGGTGAACAGTGAGTCCTTCTCATGCTCTTTCCTGCCCCTGATCTTGTATTGGCCCTGGATGTCGACAAGATTCTAGCAAGCGATGCCCGAATTCTCGAGCGCCTTTACATCGTTGGTGATGTCCACCGTAGCGAACATGTAGTGGGGGCTGTTGACAAACCTAGCGAAACGCTCGCAAGGACTTGTGCCCAGGCAGTAGTGGTAGACGAGGACGTGGTGGCGCACACACATCTGGGCAACGGCGACCTTGGGACGAGACCCGACATGAGCGCGGGTGTACTCGAGGTCGAACCCGACCACCTTGTACTTCTCCTCGGCAAGCAACAGCTCCATGATGTGGATGGAGTGCTCCGCCCAGACCGGGTCGTTGGTGTACACCACTGAGAGGTCCATGAACCTTCTGTGGGTGTCCACCACGGCACGCATGGTGAACTGCTGCTCGTCATCGGCAGCCGCTCGGAGCGCCATTGGAGCCACGCAGGATATTCTCTAAGAATTTCTCATGGTGGATGTGCTTCTTGCAATGGTGGGGCGCGACCGAAAGGTTGAAGAGACACAAGGGTAGGTTAAATGGTCGCTGTAATAAATGGGGGTCGGCCGGCCTGTAATCGTCACATCTTGTCACAACGTTCATAGCAGAGGATTCCAGAATCCAGTGCACGCTTGACAACATCGCGCCCTAGGCATGGGCTCGAAGAGGCGCCAAATGTATCATCGGTGAGCCTGTTCCCGCGCTACTGCGATGCTTACTGCACAAGCTTCCCGCCCGGGTAGTTTGGCCATGCGTTGGCTAGAAGAGGGACAAATCGTGGGCGTTTATTGGCAAAAAACTTTGTAAAAACGAAGTGTGTGGAATGACATTGGTCAAGTTTACCCTTGGGTGATGAGGTCAAAGTTACACAGAAGGGTGATGATGGACACTCGAGTGCAGTAATTAATTCTGTGCTCTATAGTGCACACGGTGGAAGAAACTAAGTGTGTGCAATAATGTCGAAGAACGCAATCAAGTTAGCTATACAGATCGTGTGCTGTGAGATCGACAAGGTAAACTAATTCAAGAATGGTTAATAAAATCTAAGACCATTGCATATTAAGGTCAAAATAGTGCTAGCAATATACGAGTCTCATACGATGCCATTTCAACGATTGTACCACAAAAGCTCGAAATGTTACTGTTGGCGTTCTGGGAACGGGGTCCCCAGACTTGCCTGCCTGCGGCCTGCGGCGTAGCTCAAGTGGGGGACCAGCGCGGCCCATCTTCATCAGCCCAAGCTCAAGACCCTCGCGAGGGGCCAAGCCTCTCGGGGCGGATGATAGGAAGCTTCCTCAAGAGCGGCCTCATCAGGCAGGCTCGCGAGGAGGCGAAGAGATCAATGCAAGGGTACCTCGCGAGGATCCCATGACGCAAGCCATGACGATCAAGGCCAGGCGGGCGCCGGCCTGCGCAGGGTCCTTGTTTCCCCTTTGGTGCAAAGGGGGCAAGCACAGGCCAAGGTATCAGGCAAAGGTTGCCATTTCGGTGCAACGAGACCAAGACCAATCGGACGGCCGGACGGAGGTCACCATGGAGCCCAAGACGGCGTCATCACCAGGGCTTTTGGCAGCCGAAGACGACCTTTGGTCAGGATAACTTGTACTAGATGTTCCCCTTCAAAATGGCCAATTGTTGGCGCCCTTCCCGCTCAATTATTCGGGGAGAGGCCCAGGGCCTCTATAAATAGAGCTAGCCTCCACAAAGGAGAGGGAGGGAAAAAAGAGGGGCAGCAGCAGAAGGAGAGAGGAAGGGAGAAACACTGTAAAGAGGGAGCAGCAGAAGGAGAGAGGAAGGAGCAAACCCAGTAGAGACTAAGTAGAACACACCGCACCAGCTCAAGAACACCCCTTGCGAGGCTGTTCTTCCCTTGTACTATCCATCATCAGCCCCAGAGGCAATCCATCACACCACACACTGGAGTAGGGTATTACACCTCAACGGTGGCCCAAACCAGTATAAACCTCGTGTCTCTTGTGTTGTTCATCATTTTCATCTTAGTTCGCACGAGAGGATCGGACGTAGATCGGTAGGGGAGAGATCTCCGCGTGCACCCCAGTGTTCGAACCTCAAGGGTCTTCCGGAACCCGAAATCCGACATTTGGCGCTCCAGGTAGGGGTGCGCCGGAATCTTTCTTTGGCTGTTCGCGTGTGATCTTCCGTCGTGTCCATGGCTGTCGCTTGTCGGGCTCACGCCGGGCTGCTCGCGCCACTCGCGTCGCCCAGACAGCGCCCATCGGCGGCCCCCCTCGTCGTTCCCCGTCACCCGCCACCAATGCCGCCACGGGCCCGGCGGGGAACGAGCAGCAGGCCTCGTCCCAGCATCCTTCGGTGCGGCGGGATGGCCGCACCGCCACCCCGTCGCTGACTCTAGCTGGCTCATCGTCCCATGCCCGTCGCGCACCCATGCATGCGCACGCCTCACTGCTCTTGGCGCGGGAGCTCCTGCACTATCGCCCTGTCGATGACCTCTACGAGGAGTGGCTCGCCCGCATCACCAAGCTCATCAGTGCCGCAGGGGGATCCCCCTTGCGGTCCCTCTCGCTGCCTCGCCCTCCATCCCGTGCAGGGGGCGAGGATCAGGAGGCGCCTCCGCCGCCTCCTCCCCAAGAAGGTGCCTTGGCTCCAAGGCGTGCAGCCCCCGGGCGGGACCCTCCACGTCCGGTGCCTGCGCAGCAAGAAGAGAGCTTCCAAGAGATCCCATGTCCCTGGGAAGGTGCTCGCGCGCTCCCAGCGCCGGCGCGCCGAGATTGCGCCGAAGCACCTCCACGACAAGACCCTGCGCTGCTCCCAGTGGCGGCGCATGGTGACCCGCAAGAACAAGTCCAGCACCAGCAAAGGGCGCCGGTGGCCATGGCGGGCTGCCTCGCCTTCACCCCCGAGCTGCGCGGCGTCACAGCATGGCCAGGCAAATTCAAGCCTGACCTTCCTCCCCGCTACGATGGCACAGCGGACCCCGTGGAGTTCCTGCAGCTCTACGAGCTAGCATCGTAGCCGCCAACGGAGACGAAGAGGTCATGGCGAATTGGTTCCCCATGGCGCTCAAGGACGGTGCCCACACCTGGCTCCTGAACCTGGCTCCCGACACGATCTCCTCCTGGAGCGAGATGCGCACCCGCTTCATCGCCAACTTCCAGGGCACTCGTGACCGGCCCCCGACCGTGAGCGACCTGCGCCGCATCAAGCAACAGCCGGGAGGAACCCTGCAGAAGTACATCCAGCGCTTCAACTACGCTCGCCTCAAGATCCCCAGGGGGACTGAAGAAGCTATCATCTCAGCCTTCTCCGATGGCGTGCGCGACGTCAAGATGAAGGAAGAGCTAGCAATACATGAAGACCTGTGCACATCCCTGGAGCTATTCAGCTTGGCGACCAAGTGCACCAGGGCTGAGGAAGGGCGTCTCTCCCTCCTCGAGCTCCCGGCAGCCAACCCGGAAGAAAAGAAGCTCAAGGCCAAAGACGTGAAGCGCAAGGGGGCTGCCGTGCTAGCAGCGGGACCGGACACCAAGCGAGGCAGGGATCAGCCCGAGTCATCCAAGGGCGGACGGTACTGCGTGTACCACGACCTCCACACCCACAACACCAATGAGTGTCAAGAGCTCAGAGCCGTGCGAGATGGGCAAATCGGCAGACGCCCAGAGCGCAACGATAGGGGCTATTGCCGAGGAGGAGGAAGAGGTGGCGGATGATGGGAAGACCGTGGCCTTCGCCAGGGATGGCATGACCGCCCTCGCGAGGACCGCTGGTAGGACCAGCCTCGCGAGGGAGGCTGGAGGGACCAGCCTCGTGAGGGCCACCCACACGGCAATGCAGGCCTCCCTCCTCTGCCGCCTCCATCGAGGAGGAATGAAGACCAACACCAAGACGATGGGGCTGGGGGCTTCCAAGAGCCGCGTGCAATTGCTTGCATCTTGGGTGGCGCCCAGGCCCCAGCCTCACAGCGCATCTTCAAGCAGTTTGCTCGCGAGGTGAATGCAGTCCTTCCCAAGCTTGAGGCCACGCGCCCTCTCAGGTGGTCTTCGTGCATGATCACATTTAGTTCCGCAGACCAGATCAAGTGTGCGGCAATGGTCGGAGTCCTCCTGATGCTTTGCTCCCCAGTCATCAGCAACGTGCAGGTCACTAGGACCCTCATTGATGGCGGGGCAGGACTCAACGTCCTGTCCGTCGAGACGTTCGACAATCTCCAAGTGCCGTACGACCAGCTTTAGCCGACCAAGCCCTTCTCAGGAGTCACCGATGGTTCCACTATTCCAATTGGGCAGGTTCACCTTCCGGTCACCTATGGGCAACGCAGCAACTACTGCACCGAGCTCATCGACTTTGAGTCGCTCACATCCGCCTGCCGTACAACGCCATCCTCGGGTACCCAACCCTAGACAATTTATGGCAGTGACTCACCATGGTTACGATGTCCTCAAGATGCCAGGAAGTGGTGGAGTCATCACCGTACCCTGTAAAGAAAGGGACGCAGTGTGCTCGCTTGAGCGTGCGCTCCAAGCCGTAGCAATCGAAGACCCAGATCACGGGAGCGGGAGGCCTCCTGAGGCGACCCTCAAGAAGAAGAAGACCTCACCTGGCCCGAGCCACAAGGAGCCAGGTGTTGGAAATATGCCCTAGAGGCAATAATAAAAGTGTTATTATTATATTTCCTTGTTCATGATAATTGTCTTTTATTCATGCTATAACTGTATTATCCGGAAATCGTAATACACGTGTGAATACATAGACCACAATATGTCCCTAGTGAGCCTCTAGTTGACTAGCTCGTTGTGATCAACAGATAGTCATGGTTTCCTGGCTATGGACATTGGATGTCGTTGATAATGGGATCACATCATTAGGAGAATGATGTGATGGACAAGACCCAATCCTAAGCCTAGCACAAAGATCGTGTAGTTCGTTTGCTAGAGCTTTGCCAATGTCAAGTATCTCTTCCTTCGACCATGAGAGCGTGTAACTCCTGGATACCGTAGGAGTGCTTTGGGTGTATCAAACGTCACAACGTAACTGGGTGACTATAAAGGTGCACTACAGGTATCTCCGAAAGTATCTATTGTTTTATGCGGCGAGACTGGGATTTGTCACTCCGTGTAAACGGAGAGGTATCTCTGGGCCCACTCGGTAGGACATCATCATATGCGCAATGTGACCAAGGAGTTGATCACGGGATGATGTGTTACGGAACGAGTAAAGTGACTTGCCGGTAACGAGATTGAACAAGGTATTGGATACCGACGATCGAATCTCGGGCAAGTAACATACCGATAGACAAAGGGAATTGAATACGGGATTGATTAAGTCCTTGACATCGTGGTTCATCCAATGAGATCATCGTGGAACATGTGGGAGCCATCATGGGTATCCAGATCCCGCTGTTGGTTATTGACCGGAGAACGTCTCGGTCATGTCTGCATGTCTCCCGAACCCGTAGGGTCTACACACTTAAGGTTCGATGACGCTAGGGTTATAAAGGAAGTTTGTATGTGCTTACCGAATGTTGTTCGGAGTCCCGGATGAGATCCCAGACGTCACGAGGAGTTCCGAAATGGTTCGGAGGTAAAGATTTATATATGGGAAGTCCTATTTTGGCCACTAGAAAATGTTCGGGATTTTTCGGTATTGTACCGGGAAGGTTCTAGAAGGTTCCGGAGTGGGGCCCACCTGCATGGGGGGACCCACATGAACGTGGGTAGTGGGGGAAAGGCCCCACACCCCTGGTCAAGGCGCACCAAGATCCCCCCTTAGAAGGAATAAGATCATATCCCAAAGGGATAAGATCAAGATCCCTAAAAAGGGGGGATAGCAATCGGTGGGGAAGGAAATGATGGGATTTCTTTCCTCCCACCTTTGCCAACGCCCCAATGGACTTGGAGGGCAAGAAACCAGCCCCCTGCACCCCTATATATAGTGGGGAGGCGCATGGGAGCTTCACCCTTGCCCCTGGCACGGCCCTACCTCTCTCCCTACTCCTCCTCTCCCATGGTGCTTGGCGAAGCCCTGCTGGATTGCCACGCTCCTCCACCACCACCACGCCGTTGTGCTGCTGTTGGATGGAGTCTTCCTCAACCTCTCCCTCTCTCCTTGCTGGATCAAGGCGTGGGAGACTTCACCGGGCTGTACGTGTGTTGAACGCGGAGGTGCCGTCCGTTCGGCACTAGGATCATCGGTGATTTGAATCACGACGAGTACGACTCCATCAACCCCGTTCACTTGAATGCTTCCGCTTAGCGATCTACAAGGGTATGTAGATGCACTCTCCTTCCCCTCGTTGCTGGTTTCTCCATAGATAGATCTTGGTGACACGTAGGAAAATTTTGAATTTCTGCTACGTTCCCCAACAGTGGCATCATGAGCTAGGTCTATTGCGTAGATTCTTTGCACGAGTAGAACACAAAGTAGTTGTGGGCGTTGATTTTGTTCAATATGCTTACCGTTACTAGTCCAATCTTGTTTCGACGGTATTGTGGGATGAAGCGGCCCGGACCGACCTTACACGTACTCTTACGTGAGACAGGTTCCACCGATTGACATGCACTTGGTGCATAAGGTGGCTAGCGGGTGCCAGTCTCTCCCACTTTAGTCGGAACGGATTCGATGAAAAGGGTCCTTATGAAGGGTAAATAGCAATTGGCATATCACGTTGTGGTTTTGCGTAGGTAAGAAACGTTCTTGCTAGAACCCATAGCAGCCACGTAAAACATGCAAACAACAATTAGAGGACGTCTAACTTGTTTTTGCAGGGTATGCTATGTGATGTGATATGGCCAGAAGAATGTGATGAATGATATGTGATGTATGAGATTTATCATGTTCTTGTAATAGGAATCACGACTTGCATGTCGATGAGTATGACAACCGGCAGGAGCCATAGGAGTTGTCTTTATTTTTTGTATGACCTGCGTGTCATTGAAGAACGCCATGTAACTTACTTTACTTTATTTCTAAACGCGTTAGCCATAGAAGTAGAAGTAGTCATTGGCGTGACAACTTCATGAAGACACGATGATGGAGATCATGATGATGGAGATCATGGTGTCATGCCGGTGACAAGATGATCATGGAGCCCCGAACATGGAGATCAATGGAGCTATATGATATTGGCCATATCATGTCACAACTATATAATTGCATGTGATGTTTATTATGTTTATGCATCTTGTTTACTTAGGACGACGGTAGTAAATAAGATGATCCCTTACAAAAATTTCAAGAAGTGTTCTCCCCTAACTGTGCACCGTTGCTACAGTTCGTCGCTTCTAAGCACCACGCGATGATCGGGTGTGATGGATTCTTACGTTCACATACAACGGGTGTAAGACAGTTTTACACAGCGAAAACACTTAGGGTTAACTTGACGAGCCTAGCATGTGCAGACATGGCCTCGGAACACGGAGACCGAAAGGTCGAGCATGAGTCGTATAGTAGATACGATCAACATGAAGATGTTCACCGATGATGACTAGTCCGTCTCACGTGATGATCGGACACGGCCAAGTTGACTCGAATCATGTTATCACTTAGATGACCAGAGGGATGTCTATCTGAGTGGGAGTTCATAAGATGAACTTAATTATCCTGAACATAGTCAAAAGACCTTTTGCAAATTATGTCGTAAGCTCGCGCTTTAGTTCCACTGTTTAGATATGTTCCTAGAGAAAATATAGTTGAAAGTTGACAGTAGCAATTATGCGAACACTAGAAAGCTTATGTCCTTAATGCACCGCTCAGTGTGCCAAACCCCAAACGTCGTTTGTGGATGTTGCGAACATCGGACATACACATTTTGATAACTACGTGATAGTTCAGTTAAATGGTTTAAGCAGAGGCACCAGAGACGTTTTCGAAACATCACGGAACATATGAGATGTTTCGAGGGCTGAAATTGGGATTTCAGGCTCGTGCTCACGTCAAGAGGTATGAGACCTCCGACGATTTTCTTAGCCTGCAAACTAAAGGAGAAAACCTCAATTGTTGAGCTTGTGCTCAGATTGTCTGAGTACAACAATCACTTGAATCAAGTGGGAGTTGATCTTCCAAATGAGATAGTGATGTTTCTCCAAAGTCATTGCCACCGAGCTGCTAGAGCTTCATGATGAACTATAACATATCAGGGATAAATAAGATGATCCTTGAGGTATTCACGATGTTTGACACCGCGAAAGTAGAAATCAAGAAGGAGCATCAATTGTTGATGGTTGGTGAAACCACTAGTCTCAAGAAGGGCAAGGGCAAGAAGGGATATTTCATGAAACGGCAAAACAATTGCTGCTCTAGTGAAGAAACCCAAGGTTGAACCCAAACCCGAGACTAAGTGCTTCTGTAATGAGAGGAACGGACACTAAAGCGGAACCACCCTAGATACTTGGTAGATGAGAAGGCTGGCAAGGTTGATAGATGTATATTGGATATACATTATGTTAATGTGTACTTTACTAGTACTCCTAGTAGCACCAGGGTATAAGATACCGGTTCGGTTGCTAAGTGTTAGTAACTCGAAATAAAAGAGCTACGGAATAAACGGAGACTAGCTAAAGGTGAGCTGACGATATGTGTTGGAAGTGTTTCCAAGTTTGATGTGATCAAACATCGCACGCTCCCTCTACCATCAAGATTAGTATTAAACCTAAAACGAATGGTTTATTGAATCTCGATCGTAGTGATACACATTTTCATGCCAAAAGATATAAGATAGTAATGATAGTACCACTTACTTGTGGCACTGCCATGTAAGTCATATTGGTATAAAACGCATGAAAAAGCTCCATGTTGATGGATCTTTGGACTCACTCATTTTTGAAAGTTTGAGACATGCGAACCATGTCTATTGGTATATATGCATGAAGAAACTCCATGCAAATGGACCATTTTGACTCACTTGATTTTGAATCACTTGAGACATGCAAATCATACCACATGGGCAAGATGACTGAAAGCCTCGGTTTCAGTAAAATGGAACAAGATAGCAACTTGTTGGAAGTAACACATTTTGATGTGTGTAGTCCAATGAGTGCTGAGGCATGCAGTGAATATCGTTATGTTCTTACTTCACAGATGATTCGAGTAGATGTTGAGAATATTTTCTTGATGAAACACAAGTCTGAATTATTGAATGGTTCACGTAATTTCAGAGTGAAGTAGAAGATCATTGTGACAAAAGGATAAAATGTCTATGATATGATCATAGAGATGAATATCTAAGTTACGAGTTTTGGCACACAATTAAGACATTGTGGAAATTGTTTCGCAATTAATACCGCCTGGAACACCATAGTGTGATGGTGTGTCCGAACATCATAACTGCACCCTATTGGATATGATGCATACCATGATGTCTCTTATCGAATTACCACTATTGTTCATGGGTTATGCATTAGAGACAACCACATTCACTTTAAATAGGGCACCACGTAATTCCGTTGAGATGACACCGTATGAATTATGGTTTAGAGAAACCTAAGTTGTCGTTTCTTAAAGGTTTGGGGCTGCGACGCTTATGTGAAAAAGTTTCAGGTTGATAAGCTCGAACCCAAAGCGGATAAAATGCATCTTCATAGGACACCCAAACAGTTGGGTATACCTCCTAATTCAGATCCGAAAGCAATAAAGGATTGTTTCTTAAATCAGGTCCTTTCTCGAGGAAAGGTTTCTCTCAAAAGAATTGAGTGGGAGGATGGTGGAGACTTGATGAGGTTATTAAACCGTCACTTCAACTAGTGTATAGCAGGGCACAAAGAGTTGTTCCTGTGGCACCTACACCAATTGAAGTAGAAGCTTATGATAGTGATCATGAAACTTCGGATCAAGTCACTACCGTACCTCGTAGGGTGACAAGGATGCGTACTACTTTAGAGTGGTACGATAATCCTGTCTTGAAGGTCATGTTGCTAGACAACAATGAACCTACGAGCTATGGAGAAGCGATGGTGGGCCCAAATTCCGACAAATGGTTAGAAACCATGAAATCTGAGATAGGATCCATGTATCAGAACAAAGCATGGACTTTGGTGGACTTGCCCGATGATCGGCAAGCCATTGAGATACATGGATCTTTAAGAAGAAGACGGACGTGGACGGTAATGTCACCGTATGTAAAGCTCGATTTGTGGTGAAGAGTTTTTCACAAGTTCAAGGAGTTGACTACGATGAGATTTTCTCATTCGTAGCGATGCTTAAAGTCCGTCGGAATCATGTTAGCATTAGCTGCATTTATGAAATCTGGCAGATGGATGTCAAGACAAGTTTCCTTACCAGTTTTCGTAAGGAAAGGTTGTATGCAATACAATCAGAAAAGTTTTGTTGATACTAAGGATGCTAAAAGGTATGCTAGCTCCAGCGATCCTTCTGAGGACTGGAGTAAGCATCTCGGAATTGGAATGTATGCTTTGATGAGATGATCAAAGATTTTGGGTGTATACAAAGTTTATGAGAAACTGGTATTTCCAAAGAAGTGAGTGGGAGCACTATAGAATTTCTGATGAGTATATGTTGTTGACATATTATGGATCAGAAATGACTTAGAATTTCTGGAAAGCATATAGGGTTATTTGGAAAGTGTTTTTCAATGGAAAACTTGGATTAAGCTACTTGAGCATTGAGCATCAAGATCTATAAGGATAGATCAAAACGCTTAATGGTACTTTCAAATGAGCACATACCTTGACATGATCTTGAAGGTGTTCAAGATGGATCAGTCAAAGAAGAAGTTCTTGCCTGAGTTGTAAGGTACAAAGTTAAGACTTAAAGCTCGACCATGGCAGAATAGAGAGAAAGGACGAAGGTCGTCTCCTATGCTTAAGACATAGGCTCTACAGTATGCTATGCTGTGTACCGCACCTGAAGTGTGCCTTGCCATGAGTTAGTCAATGGGTACAAGAGTGATCCAAGAATGGATCACAGACAGCGTTCAAAGTTATCCTTGGTAACTAGTGGACTAAGGAATTTTCTCGATTATGGAGTTGGTAAAAGAGTTCGTCGTAAAGGTTACGTCGATGCAAGCTTAACACCTATACGGATAGCTCTGAGTAGAGATACCGGATACATATAATGGAGCAACATTTTAGAATAGCTCCAAGTAGAACACTTATTTGGAATAGCTCCAAATAGAGCGTGGTAGCTGCATCTAGGAGATGACATAGAGATTTGTAAAGCACACACGGATCTGAAAGGTTCAGACCCGTTGACTAAAACCTCTCTCACAAGCAACATGATCAAACATAAAACTCATTGAGTGTTAATCACATAGTGATGTGAACTAGACTACTGACTCTAGTAAACTCTTGGGTATTAGTCACATGGCGATGTGACCTGTGAGTGTTAATCACATGGCGATGTGAACTAGATTATTGACTCTAGTGCAAGTGGGAGACTGTTGGAAATATGCCCTAGAGGCAATAATAAAAGTGTTATTATTATATTTCCTTGTTCATGATAATTGTCTTTTATTCATGCTATAACTGTATTATCCGGAAATCGTAATACACGTGTGAATACATAGACCACAATATGTCCCTAGTGAGCCTCTAGTTGACTAGCTCGTTGTGATCAACAGATAGTCATGGTTTCCTGGCTATGGACATTGGATGTCGTTGATAATGGGATCACATCATTAGGAGAATGATGTGATGGACAAGACCCAATCCTAAGCCTAGCACAAAGATCGTGTAGTTCGTTTGCTAGAGCTTTGCCAATGTCAAGTATCTCTTCCTTCGACCATGAGAGCGTGTAACTCCTGGATACCGTAGGAGTGCTTTGGGTGTATCAAACGTCACAACGTAACTGGGTGACTATAAAGGTGCACTACAGGTATCTCCGAAAGTATCTATTGTTTTATGCGGCGAGACTGGGATTTGTCACTCCGTGTAAACGGAGAGGTATCTCTGGGCCCACTCGGTAGGACATCATCATATGCGCAATGTGACCAAGGAGTTGATCACGGGATGATGTGTTACGGAACGAGTAAAGTGACTTGCCGGTAACGAGATTGAACAAGGTATTGGATACCGACGATCGAATCTCGGGCAAGTAACATACCGATAGACAAAGGGAATTGAATACGGGATTGATTAAGTCCTTGACATCGTGGTTCATCCAATGAGATCATCGTGGAACATGTGGGAGCCATCATGGGTATCCAGATCCCGCTGTTGGTTATTGACCGGAGAACGTCTCGGTCATGTCTGCATGTCTCCCGAACCCGTAGGGTCTACACACTTAAGGTTCGATGACGCTAGGGTTATAAAGGAAGTTTGTATGTGCTTACCGAATGTTGTTCGGAGTCCCGGATGAGATCCCAGACGTCACGAGGAGTTCCGAAATGGTTCGGAGGTAAAGATTTATATATGGGAAGTCCTATTTTGGCCACTAGAAAATGTTCGGGATTTTTCGGTATTGTACCGGGAAGGTTCTAGAAGGTTCCGGAGTGGGGCCCACCTGCATGGGGGGACCCACATGAACGTGGGTAGTGGGGGAAAGGCCCCACACCCCTGGTCAAGGCGCACCAAGATCCCCCCTTAGAAGGAATAAGATCATATCCCAAAGGGATAAGATCAAGATCCCTAAAAATGGGGGATAGCAATCGGTGGGGAAGGAAATGATGGGATTTCTTTCCTCCCACCTTTGCCAACGCCCCAATGGACTTGGAGGGCAAGAAACCAGCCCCCTCCACCCCTATATATAGTGGGGAGGCGCATGGGAGCTTCACCCTTGCCCCTGGCACAGCCCTACCTCTCTCCCTACTCCTCCTCTCCCATGGTGCTTGGCGAAGCCCTGCTGGATTGCCACGCTCCTCCACCACCACCACGCGGTTGTGCTGCTGTTGGATGGAGTCTTCCTCAACCTCTTCCTCTCTCCTTGCTGGATCAAGGCGTGGGAGACGTCACTGGGCTGTACGTGTGTTGAACGCGGAGGTGCCGTCCGTTCGGCACTAGGATCATCGGTGATTTGAATCACGACGAGTACGACTCCATCAACCCCGTTCACTTGAAAGCTTCCGCTTAGCGATCTACAAGGGTATGTAGATGCACTCTCCTTCCCCTCGTTGCTGGTTTCTCCATAGATAGATTTTGGTGACACGTAGGAAAATTTTGAATTTCTGCTACGTTCCCCAACACCAGGCACCTCCGGAGGTACTGCATCAGGATTCACGCCCGATCAGGGAGCGCCGCCCTCTCATGCATAGGAAGGCGCGCCCGGCGCCCTCCTCAGGCAGGGCTCGAGGGATCTCTCTTGGAGAGCCGCCGACCTTGCCAAGGTCGTGGGGGAGGCGCTCGGGCACCACTTGGAGGGGTGCTTTCAAGCAGGCTTCCCTTAGAAAGGTACAAGTCAAAGGAGACCAAACCTTCAGGAGTTCATCGCAAGGAACACCCATGAGCTACAAGAGTCCAGAGTCATGCGCGGCAGCCGCCGCTTACCTGCCGTGGCCCCACATCCAGGCGAGGATGGAGGACTACGCGTCTGCGTCGACATACCAGGGCTCAACCGAGCTGCATCCCAAGAGCGCCTATGGCCTTTGGCCGTAGGGCGCTACTAGGGACCGCCTCACAGCTATGTTCGCATGCCCTTCGGCCTGTCGAGCATGGTCACCGCACATCAGCGCCTATTGAGGAGCATTCTTGAGGCTCAGGAGGCCAGGCATTGCGCGGTCCTGGCGGAGGTGGCGATGGCCCCCGAAGACCTGCACGTCCCACCGGAGCCTCCCGAGGCCCCTGGGCCTGGGGGCTCACGAGCGCCGACGTCTTCACCGCGCATCGCTCACTTCCTCAGCATCAGTTCATCTTCAATAGCACCGGGTGACATCTTTCAGTGTTCTACTTTCAACCGGGAGCGCCCACAGGGCTGCACCATTCCCAGGCCGCGTGGGTCCGTCCCCGCGGTATGTATCCATTTTGGTTATGCTCTTTACTTACCTTGTTGGCGGCGCTCCTTGGGCTGCATCATCCCTGTCGGAGTAATGGGCCACGGGTAGGCCAACCCGAGGCCCAGAACCTTTCTAGACATCGGGGTAGGCTGCGCCTCTCAAGACCCCAGGGCGAAGAGCCGCCTTCGAGAAGTCGACGACAAGATGGCCGACTGACCACTCACGGCCGAGTCCCAGGGACGACTTCAGGGAAAGCCGACTCCTGACTGGCGACTTCCAGAGAAGCCAGCTTTGGGGGAGTCGGCCTGCGACTCCAACAAACCCCATGACCTCATCAAGTGGGACGGGGCAGGGGAGTGGCTACAATGAAGCCCACACCTGCCCCTTACCAAGGGCAGGCATGGCCACATCGCGCCGTACCCCAGAAGATCTTCGTGCGGCGTGGCACTGTTGCCGTGCCGGCCCTGACATCAGCACTGCAGGAACGAATCCTGCACCCACGACGGTTTGTCTTTGCGGCCCAGAGGCAGCGGGTCCCACCAGGCAGTGAGACCCCAGGAGACGGCAAGAGGACCACCAGTCAGACCCGTCGAGAGTCAGCCCCGGGGAGTCGGCCGAGCCCTCCCCCGGGGCCCACGCACCATTAATCAAGATGTGATGGAGAGTGGCAATAGTGATCGCCCGCCAGGCGGCGGGGCTATTGCCACGACCTCATGATCAAGCCCGCGTCATCAGAAGCACGGCTACAGTAATCAGCAGCCGGCAAGACCCGCCCGCGGCAGACGCGGCCTGTCGGCTCTGTACCAGGCCAGTCGGTGGGGCCCACCAGTCGGCGGGCCCCAGCGGTCGGCCGGGAAGACGGAGGCCAGAGGCGCTGATGGCTGGGCCCGCGTCCAGCGGGATTACCATTGTACCCCTGGGGGGTAGGCCTATATAAACCCCCAGGGCACCCATGCAAAGGGTTGGAACCCATCTTAGCTCTAGACCAGATCATATAGGAGGGAGAGAGCTAGCCTTGCCCTCTCCTATCTCCAGGAAACAGCTCAAGGAGCAACTGTGTAAACACTTTGCCATAGTGATCATGCGGAGACCCCGCAGAGCAGCAGTAGGGGTATTATCTCCTAGGAGAGCCCTGAAGCTGGGTAAGATTCGCCGGCGTGCATGTCTTCACCTCATCCCGTTTCCAGGCACCGGCGACATTCTACTCGCCCCCACCATGATAAGTCAACCTTTGGTATATGTCACACCTAACCCCCGACATTTGGCGCCCACCGTGGGGCATGGTGCACCACCGTCCGGAGACCTGTTCTGGACGGGAAACCTTTTTCTCCCTGGCGAGCGCAGCCAGCCAGGCACGCTAGACGGAGTTTGCACCGACGCGCTGCGCGGTGTTGAGATCGCCTGCACAGCCAGCTGCCTGGCCGAACTTGTCGGCGAGGTTCGCCTCTCCGACGAACCTACATCCAACGCAGGCACGGGCAGCTCCGAGAGCCTCCTCGCGGGCCTCCTCGATCAACTCCACGTTTCTGGCGAGCTTGCTGTAGACTTAGAGTGTTTAGGCTCCACCGACCCGATGCTGGTCGACTCCGACACCATGTCGCTTGACGCGTTCCCCACCAATGTGGTGGTCTACGACGAACCTCTCCCTCGCGCGGAGACAAACAGAAGCACCGTCACCAAGGTGCTCGTCATCAGTCATGACGAGCTCCCCGGCGGAGGAGCGCACGACTCACTCGGTGCGGCGCTACAAGACCTAACTGCGCCCATTCCGGAAGAAGCTGACGCAGAGACGTTGGAGGCGCGCCGCCATCAGCTCGTTGAAGGCGCGAAGAAGCTGGCCAGCATGAGATGCTTGTCAGAAGCCTAGCAGCGGGAGATGGATCGCGCCGTCGGTGGCTCGCCAGCCCCGGCGGGGCCTAGCCACCTTGGCACGGTCTAGCAGCGCGACGTAGCCATCGCCAACCTGTTTGGGGGCAAGCCGCCCTGTGTACGCTACACTAGCGGAGAACATCCGAGCCGCCCAGGCAGCGGCGGACGAGCTGGACAATTTCAAGGGCGAAGAACGCCGCCTCATGATGGAGCGAGTCCAGCGGCTCCTCGACGCGGCTGCCGCGCAGAACGAGGCCGGCTGCCGCACGGAGGCACCGCAGCGGCAAAACGACGACCTTCGCCGAGATCAAGGCGCGACGTCTCGGACTCCGACTGGCGGCGCCCGAGACAAGGATCCGGCTGTCAGCCATAGTCGGCCTCGCTTTACCATAGAGCGCGACCGAGACGGCCACCCGATAGCATTGGAACGACGGGACGACTGTCCGCCTCGCCCTCCTTGCAAGGAGAGGTGAGTCTCCCCGCCGCCTGTTGACCATCCAACTCTCGGCAACCATCTTGGCCGCCAAGAGGGTGTTGGAGAGAATGATGCCCGCCACCGGATCGACCGACTTCACCGATCCCTAGCGCTGGAAGAAGAAGACGAGTTGGGTCCGCCTTGTTTCGGGCCCCGCATTCGAGACGAGCCCTTTCCCAGAGGGTTCACGCTCCCAAGAGACACGCCCAAGTATACCGGCTCCGTGAAGCCGGAAGACTGGCTAGTCGACTACTCCACGGCTGTCAGCATAGAAAACGGCAACAAGCGTGTCGCCGTAAAGTATGTTCTGCTCATGCTCCAGGGCACGGCCCGGACATGGCTGAACAGCCTGAAGCCCCGCAGCATCAACAGCTGGGTCGACTTCACCGAAGCGTTCATCCGCAACTTCACCAGCACGTACAAGCGTCCTCCCACGCCTCGTCAGTTCTCCTTGTGCGTGCATTGCCCCGGCGAGTCGACTCGCGATTACCTCATGCGTTGGGCCAAGCTTCGGAACTCCTACGAGGGCATGCACGAGGTGTAGGCCATCGAGTACTTCACAGCCAGGTGTAGAGAAGGCACCCTCCTCAAGCACAAGCTCCTCTGCGACGAGCCAGAAACCCTCGACGAGCTGCTGATCATAGCGGACAAGTACGCCACAGCCGACTCCTCCATGAAGGCAGAGATTCAAATCAGCACAACTGGCAAAGTGGCCCCTCAAGCTCCAAGAACTCCGGCGGCAGACGCCAACCGGCGACAAAAGCAGCGCGACCACAAGCGCAAGGCCCCGCAGCCGGCTTCCAGCAGCCGGCAGGTCGCGACCGTTGAAGCCCAGCAGCTGGATGAGAAGCCTCCGCCCAAGCGACAGAAAGGCGGCAAGCCAAACTGGTTGCCGGCCTTCTCCTACGAACAGACCCTGGATGGACCTTGCAAGTTCCATAACAGCGCGAAGCCATCGAATCACACCACCCGGAAGTGCCACTGGCTCACCAGGATCGCCAAGGGAGACGGCCTCCTGCCACCCCTGCCTGCTGGGCAGCCGCCTCCACCTTCGCCCCAGCAGCCGGCTGTCAGGCCAGTCGGCGCAGTACAAGACCAATACCCTGAAGAACACGGAGCCTATGTGGTGTTTACTAGTATGGCCGATGATCGACGCAGCAGACGGCTGCAGCGACAAGAGGTGAATGCGGTAGCATCAGAGATGCCAGAGTTCATGCACTGGTCCGAGAAGCCCATCAGCTGGAGCAGGGCTGACCACCCAGAGGTGATGCCAAGTCCGGGCTCCTATGCCTTGGTCTTGGATGCCACCTTTGCTACGGATAGACGAGCCGCGTGTTTCTCGTGAGTTCTGATAGACGGAGGCAGCAACATCAATATCCTATACAAGGACACCATGGAGAAGTTAGGAATCTACCAAAGACAGCTTCAGAACAGCCGGACTGTGTTCCACGACATTGTTCCTAGGCTTTCCTGCTCACCAATCGGCAAGATCCTGATGGACGTCCTCTTTGGAGACAAAGATCACTTCCACCGAGAGTCTGTTTGGTTTGAGGTGGTGGACCTCGAGAGCCCATACCATGCGCTACTCGGCCGACCCGCCTTGGCCAAGTTCATGGCAGTCCCCCACTACGCCTACCTCAAGATGAAGATGCCCAGTTCCAGGGGAATTCTGACTGCAGCTGGCGACTACCGGAAGTCGTCTGCCTGTGCGGCTAAGAGCAATCGGCTGGCCGAGTCCCTGGTAATCGCGGCCGAGAAGCGGCTCCTTGAGCGAGTTGTGGCGATGGCCGGCAAGCAGCTTGAGGTATCGCCCAACCCAAAGGAGTCGGAGGCTGAGGGTTCGTTCAAGCCGGCCCAAGAGACAAAGAAGATACCCTTGGATCCGGAGCAGCGAGAGAGGTACGCTGTCGTAGGTGCAAACCTTGACAGCAAATAGGAAGGTGAGCTCATCGATTTCCTCCGTGAGAATCGGGACATCTTCGCATGGTCCCCCAAAGACATGCCAGGTGTACCGACGGAATTCGCCGAGCACAAGTTACATGTCCGATCTGATGCAAAGCTGGTCAGGCAGCCCCTGCGCCGCCTATCAGAAGAGAAGAGAAGAGTTGTCGGAGAAGAGATAGCCCGACTCCTAGCAGCTGGCTTCATTATGGAAGTGTTCTTTCCAGAATGGCTAGCAAATCCGGTCTTGGTACTGAAGAACAAGTAGTGGCGAATGTGTATTGACTACACAAGCCTCAACAAGGCCTGCCCCAAGGACCCATTTTTTTCTACCAAGAATCGATCAGGTGATAGACTCCACAGCCGGATGCGAGCTGTTGAGTTTTTTGGATACATACTCAGGATATCACCAGATCAAGCTGAACCCGGCTGACAGACTGAAGACCGCCTTCATCACACCGTTTGGAGCCTTCTGCTACCTCACCATGATGTTCGGCTTAAGGAATGTCGGTGCCACCTTTCAGCATTGCATGCAGAAGTGCCTCCTCAAGCAGCTCGGCAGGAACGCCCACGTCTACGTAGACGACGTGGTGGTGAAGACGGAAAAGCGTGGAACACTGCTGGAAGACCTCAAGGAGATTTTTGAGAACCTACGCCGATTCCAGATCAAGCTCAATCCCGAGAAGTGTGTCTTCGGAGTACCAGCCGGCCAGCTCCTTGGCTTCCTGGTCTCTGAACGCGGCATAGAATGCAACCCAGTAAAGATCAAGGTCATTGAGAGAATGGAGGTACCCAGCCGACTGCTGGATGTGCAAAAGTTCACCGGCTGCTTGGCATCCATCAGCCGATTCATCAGTCGGCTGGGCGAGAAAGCTCTCCCCTTATACCAACTCATGAAGAAGACCACTTTTTTCGAGTGGAACCATAAGGCAGACGAAGCTTTTCTCCAGTTGAAGAAGATGCTAACTACTCCACCCGTCCTGGCGGCTCCGACTCCCAAGGAACCTATGCTCCTGTACATCGTCGCCACCAGCCGGGTGGTCAGCATAGTCATTGTAGTGGAACGCAAGGAGGAAGGCAAGGCACTACCTATCCAGAGACCGGTATATTACCTGAGCGAAGTATTGTCAACCTCCAAGCAGAACTACCCCCACTACCAGAAGATGTGCTATGGTGTACACTTTACTGCCAAGAAATTGAAGCCTTACTTTCAAGAGCATCCAGTCACGGTGGTCTGCACGTCCCCGCTTGCCGAGATCATTGGTAGCCGAGATGCTTCTGGCCGAGTGGCCAAGTGGGCCATAGAGTTGGCTCCCTACACCATCCACTACCAGCCCAGCACAGCTATCAAGTCACAAGCACTGGCTAACTTCCTCGTCGACTGGGCCGAGACCCCATACCTACCTCCAGCGCCTGACTCCACCCATTGGCGGATGCATTTCGACGGCTCCAAGATGCGCACCTGCTTGGGAGCCGGTGTCGTCCTCACCTCTCCTAAAGGCAACAAGCTCAAATACGCACTGAAAATCCATTTTGCCGCCTCCAACAACGTCGTCGAGTACGAGGCGCTCATTCACGGGCTCCGGCTTGCCAAAGAACTTGGCATCCGCCGGATCTTGTGTTATGGCGACTCGGACTTAGTGGTCCAGCAGTCATCTGGCGACTGGGACACCAAAGATGCAAACATGGCGAGTTACCATTTCCTCGTGCAGCAACTCAGCGGGTATTTCGAAGGGTGCGAGTTCCTCCATGTGCCAAGAAACGACAACGACCAAGCAGACGCCTTGACACGAATCGGCTCTACCCGCCAAGCAATACCATCCGGAGTCTCCCTTCAACGCCTCCTCAAGCCGTCTGTCAAGCCTTCACCAGAATCAGACTCCATTTTTGTGCCGGCTCCTCCCGAAGACGTCGGATCCGACTACAGAGCCCCGGCAGTCGGTACAGGGATTTTGGCAGATAGCTCCAAAGCCGCCACAGTCAAGCCCGGCCCGGGGACTGCGGCGACGGACTCGAAGACTCCAGAACTCGACCCAAGGGCCGCGCCAGCCGGCCTGGGGACTTCATTAACCCAGCAAGCGGTTGTTGACTCCAACCCACCACCTCCCAGCCCAACCGCCCTCGTCCAAGTCACAGTTTTGGCAGTCGAAGAAATAGCAGCACCCTCATGAGCCCAGCCCATCCTCAAATTCCTGGTGAGCAAAGAGCTGCCGATTGATGAGACCTCAGCTCGGCAAGTACAACGCCGGGCGGCAGCCTACACCATAGTCAATAGAGAGCTGGTCAGGCGCATCGTCACTGGTGTCTACCAGCGCTACATAGAGCCAGAGCAAGGCCAAGCAATTCTCAAAGACATCCATCAAGGCGAGTGCGGCCACCATGCGGCTTCAAGAGCGCTTGTTGCAAAAGCCTTTCGACACGGTCTCTTTTGGCCGACTGTCTTAGAAGAAGCCAAGGAATTGGTCCAAAAATGCAAAGGGTGCCAGAAGTTCAGCTCCATGCCGCACCAGCCGGCTTCTGCACTCAAGACCATCCCCATTGCCTGGCCTTTCGCAGTTTGGGGTCTAGACATGGTGGGACCATTCAAGACAGCACGAGGTGGCCTAACTCACTTACTCGTCGGAGTGGACAAGTTCACCAAGTGGATAGAAGCAAAGCCAATCAAGAAGCTGAACGGTCCGACTGTCGTAACTTTCATCTCCGATATCACAATTCGGTATGGCATACCACACAGCATCATCACCGACAACGGCACAAATTTTGCCAAAGGCGCCTTGGCCCGTTTTTGCGCAACACAGGGCATCCGACTGGACCTAGTGTCCGTCGCCCACCCATAGTCAAACGGCCAGGTGGAGCGAGCAAACTGCCTCATCCTGTCCGGCATCAAACCCCGGCTCATCGAGCCTCTGGAGCGCTCGGCTGGCTGCTGGCTCAACGAGCTACCAGCCATCCTCTAGAGTCTGTGCACGACTCCAAACAAGTCAACCGGCTTCATGCCTTTCTTCCTCGTCTACAGTGCCGAAGCCATTATCCCAACGGACATAGAGTTCAACTCCCCACGAGTCACCATGTACACCAAGGAGGAAGCAGAAGAAGCACGACAAGACGGTGTCGATCTACTAGAAGAGGGCCGGTTGTTGGCACTCAGCCGGTCCAGCATCTACCAGCAGAGCCTGCGCCGATACCACAATAGGAAGGTCAAGCCAAGATCTTTCCAACAGGGCGACCTTGTGCTCCGGCTGATCCAGCAAACAGCCGGCCAGCACAAGCTGTCGGCGCCTTGGGAAGGCCCTTTCATCATCACCAAAGTACTGGGTAACGACTCCTGCTACCTAATTGACGCTCAGAAGCCCCAAGCAAGCAAGAGGGACGACTCCAGCAAGGAGACCGAGCGGCCATGGAATGCAAATCTCCCCCGAAGATTTTACAGTGGATGCAGTATGTACCACGCTACCTTTGTATTAAAGTACCAAGACTTCGGGGCCCCCGAGACGAGCTCGGGGACTGCCCTGTTTTGTCTGTATGATAAAAATTATGCCTACAAGTATGTTACTCTTTGTTATGCCGTTTGGCACCGGGCTCGACAAGTCGGCCCGGGGACTTGCCGCCTTGCACTATGAAATGCTTTCTGCAGTCGGACAAGTAGTGTGTAAACGCCTAAACCGTCTCCTGTCAGAAGCCGCAGCTCACAGAGCGACTGTACGGTGGGCAGAAGTAAGGTAGAATGTGCATTTGCATGAAAAATGGCTAAGGACTCAAAGCATAAAGCATAGTTCAAGAAGGCTTCCAGCCTTTTTGCAAACCGACTCTCGAGTAGTTGGATTGCCGCCTTCTATTCAACTTGCTCAAAAACTCTTAAAAAAACGGCTAAGTACTTGCCTGCCCAAAGTAGCCAAGCATTTGATCCAGCGGTAGTCCGCAGAGCGGCCGTCCGATTGGGAAGGCAGGCAACTAAGAGAAAGCGGCAAAGGGAAAAATCCAAAAGAGCAATGAGCAAGAAAAGATATAACTCATTTACATAACGTAGGCCCTTGGCCGAATATTCGAGTAGAAGTTCAAAATACACCCCGCGGGTGGAATTGTGCGAATTAACAAGTTCTTCAAAGACTACTAAATCAGGTAAAATAAAGATAAGGCGGCAACTTAGGAAGCAGCAGACGGATTCGGAGGGTCGGAGGAGGCGGCAGCGTCAGGCGTCAGGGTAGCTGGCTGGGTAGTCTCGGCTTGATTGCCGCCGGCGGCAGTCGGGTCAGTCGCACGCGACTCGTTGCTGGAGGCGCGGTCGAGCTGAGGCTGGCCGCCTGCTCCGTCTTCTGGCGCCTCCGTCTCACCTCCGTCCTCCGCCTCGCCTTCCTCCTCGATGCTGGAGCCAATCACCTCCGCCGAGTCTTCGTTGTAGTCTGGGTTCATCCCAAACCACTCCAGCGGTACCTCCTTGCCGTCTTCGGACCGCTCGGGGACGAAGATGCTGGTGTCGGTGTACTCGGCGATCGCTGCAGCACGCTTGACGAGGGCGTCTTCCACAGCTGCCAGCTCTGGCTGGGCCTTCGACCGAAGTGTGGCCAGCCGGTCTAGATCCAGCCCCAGATACCTCGCCTTTACGAACTCCAAGGCCCGGCATGCTCCAGCTTGGGCCGAAGAACCCTTCCAGGCCTCAAGACGACCAGCCGCGACCTCTAGCCAGTTGGCTGTCAGGCAGGGGGTGCGTGGAGCCTGCATGTCCGGCCACAGGGCGGCAATCGCCTGGGCACCGACACGCTGAAGCCGGCGCAGCATCCGGTGAGTCAGCCGAAGGTGAGCCTCCCTTTGTGTCTTCACAAGCAGCTCCTTCTGCTCCGCCAATTGAGTGGCCAGCAGATCATGCTCTGTGGCGAGCTTGCTGCACTCCTCCCCTTTGGCGCGCAACGCGGAGTTGGCTTCGCTCAGCTGCTGTTGAAGAGCAGCGTTGGCTCCTGAAAAGAAGGAAGAAAGAAGGCATTAAGTCATCAATAAAGAAGATCGCCAGGGAGATCCGGCCTGACTACTCAGCAGTCGGCCCAAATCTCGGGGCCTACAGCCCACGGGTGCGCCAGCGCACCCCCGCAAAGAAGAAAAAGGACTTACTCTGGCTCTCAGACAAATCAGCGGTCCGCTTGCCCAGCTCTTTAATGTTACGGTTGAAGGTAGTGACACGGAGGTTGTGGTAATCCTGCGTCGAGCGTTTCAGACAAAAAGTTAATACCCAGAGTTCATCAATTGGAGTTCCAGGCCACCTGCTCAGTAGCCAGCCCGAAACTCGGGGACTACACCCAGTGGGTGCGCTGGCGCGCCCCCACAGAGAGGAACAAGGAAACAAGTACCAAAGGAAAAAACATACCCGGACGGCTGCCCGCGATGCCAGGTACGCCTTGGTGCAATTATGGAGAGCGTTGCCCTCAGCATGAAGCTTCGCCTGGACATCCAGAAGCGCCTGGTTCAACGGCCCTGTGCCGCCTCCTCGCACCCACCCAATGGGCGCGGCGCTCGTCGCTTCGGCGTCTGGGATCGCCGAGCTTGCGGTGCCGGCCTCCAGGGGGCGGGGTGCCGAAGTCGCCTTCACCAGACAGCGGCGCGTCGGCGAGCCGACTTGGAGGGTCTCGTCTTCGGTCGGCGGCACCGGAGGGTCCGCTGGCTGCTTGCCTTGCGTGCTCTCAGACGGCAGCGGAGGCGGCGGCGGAACGATCACGTCCGGCGTAGAGGGGTCACCGCCTTCCCTCTCCACGACGGGGTTCTCGCCGCCAGCTTCCCCAGTCTGCCCAGTGAACTCCGGAGGCGGCGGCCCAGAGTTTAGCGGGGTGACGAACACCGCCGATTGGCAGCGTGCGGCCTCCTCAGCCTGCCGCTTCGTCGCGGCGGCGGCTTCGGCATCCGCCAGTTTTTTCTTGGCGGAAGCCTCCACCCTATCAGCCTCCGCCTTCTCCAGGTGAACGGCCTCTTCTTTGTTGCGCTTCTCCTGCGCATTCCATTCTGTCACCTCCCGGAGGTCAGCAGCGGGGTCAATCTGCCGAGTGGTGGCAGACGTCTCCGCTGACCCCATGACAGAGGTGGCGGTGACCCTCTCAAGAGTGAGGGGAGCCCTGAAGTAAGGGAAGCAAGCAAATGACTCAGGCAAAGCCACAAAGAAAGAATAAAGCATTGAGACAGAATACTCACACGGAGACCAATGGCGGCTTCTTCACTTCCTTACGGAAGTGGATGGCCTTCGCAGCCGCCTCATCCCGCCGGGTCGCCGCAGCCGAACCCTTGGGTTTCTTCGGCCGACTACCGAACAAGGTCGACACGGCCCTGCGCTTCTTCCCGCCGCCTGGAGCACCCGGCACGGCAAGCCCGCGCCAGGCTGGCTCGCTCCTGGCCGATGGCGGGGGGCGACTTCTCCCTCGGCGTCGTCGTCAGGCCAGTCGGCGAAAGTGGCCAAAGGCCTGAAGTCGCCTGCTGCTGCTCCTCCTCCCTCGGCGTCGTCCTCCAGAGCCGCCGCCCCCAGATCGGGGTCGTCGACATCGCTCTCCGCCGGTCAGCGAGGAACTCGTGGGCCGGCCCCGAGGTGCCAGCTGGCGGGTGGAGGAGGGGATTCTGACCAAAGCCGACTGGTCAAAACAAACTCGGCGAGAAAGAAGACAATCCAAAGAAAGAAAGGAAAGGCAACTCACCACGGGCGGGGGGTTGGCGCCGGAGTACGGCTCCTTGCCGAACCGCCAATCCTCCAGGAACTTGCTGTCCGAGAGGTAGTTCACCATGAAGGCCACCTCCTCGTGAGGCATGTCCTTGGTGCACATCCGAGTCGGGTCGCGGTGCCCGCTCATTTGGCATATCATATGGGGGCAGCCTTGGAGCAGGAGAACTCGGCGTGCCACGAAGGCGGCCAGCAGGTCTGGACCAATCAAGCCCTCCGAATGCGTCAGCACTCGGAGTCGCGCGATGGCGCCGGCTCCAGCAGGCGTCAGCGACTTGGCGCGGTACGACCAGTTGGGCAGTCTCCCAGCCGACGGGCCGGCTTCGAAAAGTCGGCAGGTTGAACCAGTCGCCCCTTGTGGAGATGCTCCTGATGTAGAAGTATGATCTCTGCCACATCTTCACCGACTTTATCAGCGAGATGGAGGGGAAGGGGTTGTCGGCCCCCGACCTTCGCACGACGATGAAAGCGCCGCATTGGGCCGGCACGCCTGCAGCCTGGGTGCCGAGCTTGGAGAAGAAGAACTCCCCCCAGAGCTCGAGGTTGGGGAGGACTCCGAGGAAGCCTTCGCACAAGGCCACGAAGGCGGACAGCAGCACCACCGTGTTGGGGGTGAGGTGGTGCGGCTGGAGGCCGTAGAACTCCAGGAAGGATCGGAAGAAACTGCTCGCCGGCAGCCCCAACCCGCGCAAGCAGTGCGAGCGGAAGATGAACCGCTCACTCTCCTGCGGCGTGGGGGAAATCTCCCCCTTCGGTGCAAGACGCACCCGCACGTGATCCTCGCCGGGAGCCAACGAGTCTTGCGGAGGAACTCAATGTGGTCATCGTGAACTTCGGAGCCTTTCCAAGTGCCGGAGCGCACCGGGGGAGGCGCGGCGGCGGAGGAAGAACTCATCGCGAGCTGATCGCCACGGCGTTCGTCGGAGCTTGGGCGTGCGGCAGAGCGAAGAAGAAGAAGAAGGAGGAGAGCGAGGAGCAGTGAGAAGGAGGAGAGCAAGGAGTGGTGGGAAGGAGGAGCGCGCATGCCCCCCTCTTTCCCCTACTTGTAGCCTCGTGGGATGCGAAGCCGAGGGGGAGGTCGTGGGATTTACTGCACCCATGGCCCCACGGCCCCCACGTTCCACGACAAAGTTACTGCGCGCAGTAACTGCACGGGAATCCCAACCGTCCGCCGGGGCCGCGGCGGATCCGCTCGGGCGCCAAGGTGCGGTAGTGGCGGGCCCCACCTATGGGCCTGTCCCGTCGCATGCGTAGGCTGGCAGAATGGCCCAGCCACGTGTCATCGCATGACAGGCCTAGAACGGGCGGTGGCCCGGGGGCTTTGCAAGCACGCTACTTGGATCCCGCCGCGATGTTCGAAATATTGTGCGAGTCAGAGTTGGGCGAGTCCGACTCCTTCTAGCTGGCCCGGCGGAAGTTCACCAAGAGCCATGTGTTGAGCACCCGGAAAGAGAAACTGCTGAAGCTTCTCGGCCGATCGTCCGCGGTGCCTCACCAGCTTCGGGGACTACTGTCGGAGTAATGGGCCACGGGTAGGCCAACCCGAGGCCCAGAACCTTTCAAGACATCGGGGCAGGCTGCGCCCCTCAAGACCCCAGGACGAAGAGCCGCCTTCGAGAAGTCGACGACAAGATGGCTGACTGACCACTCACGGCCGAGTCCCAGGGACGACTTCAGAGAAAGCCGACTCCTGACTGGCGACTTCCAGAGAAGCCAACTTTGGGGGGTCGGCCTGCGACTCCAACAAACCCCATGACCTCATCAAGTGGGATGGGGCAGGGGAGTGGCTACAATGAAGCCCACTCCTGCCCCTTATCAAGGGCAGGCATGGCCACATCACGCCGTACCCCGGAAGATCTCCGTGCGGCGTGGCACTGTTGCCGTGTCGGCCCTGACATCAGCACCGCAGGACCGGATCCTGCACCCACGATGATTTGTCTGTGCGGCCCAGAGGCAGCGGGTCCCACCAGTCAGTGAGACCCCAGGAGACGGCAAGAGGACCACCAGTTAGACCTGTCGAGAGTCGGCCCCGAGGAGAAGGCCGAGCCCTCCCCCGGGGCCCATGCACCATTAATCAAGATGTGATGGAGAGTGGCAATAGTGATCGCCCGCCAGGTGGCGGGGCTATTGCCACGACCTCATGATCAAGCCGCGTCATTAGAAGCACGGCTACAGTAATCAGCAGCCGGCAAGACCCGCCCGCGGCGGACGCGGCTTGTCGGCTCCATACCAGGCCAGTCGGTGGGGCCCACCAATCGGCGGGCCCCAGCGGTCGGCGGGGAAGACGGAGGCCAGAGGCGCTGATGGCTGGGCCCGCGTCCAGCGGGATTACCATTGTACCCCCAGGGGGTAGGCCTATATAAACCCCCAGGGTACCCATGGAAAGGGTTGGAACCCATCTTAGCTCTAGACCAGATCATATAGGAGGGAGGTAGCTAGCCTTGCCCTCTCCTATCTCCAGGAAACAGCTCAAGGAGCAACCGTGTAAACACTTTGCCATAGTGATCATGCGGAGACCCCGCAGAGCAGCAGTAGGGGTATTATCTCCCCGGAGAGCCCTGAAGCTGGGTAAGATTCACCGGCGTGCATGTCTTCGCCTCATCCCGTTTCTAGGCACCGGCGACATTCTACTCGCCCCCACCATGATAAGCCATCCTTTGGCATATGTCGCACCTAACCCCCGACAATCCCCACGCCGCTCGGGCCCAACCCAGCGGCGGTTGCTTTCCCAGCATTTACCTTAGGATGAAGTTGTTCTTTCACGCTTAATCTGATTCCCATAATTATCACCTACTGCTTGTCGTCATGCAAAGTGCTTGCACGTTAAAAGGGGGGTACCTGAGCATCGCGACTCATGGGCTCCTACTGGCTCTCCAGCCCTCACCCCCTGGCCTTGACCCACGGCATGGTGACCTGTCATACCAGCGGCGGCTGAGCTCGCTCGAGGGCCGGGACCTGAGGACGTAGAGAATTTGCATTCCAACAACCCTGCAGGAACACACCAATTGATAAAGGCCCAGAGCCAGGCGCAACCTGCCTCGAGGTAGGGCCTCGTGAGTCCCGCGCTGGCTCACGGGTGCCCAGATACCTCTCCTAGCCCTACCGTGCCGGCCACGTGTCAGGGCGGGGCTGTACACGCCCCGAGGGCTCCTCCCAGAGGGGAGCCCCCTCCCACGCACCAGTGGAAGCACCATGCTCCGCGCTGGCTGACGGCACTGCCGAGGAGCGGCTATGCCCGTACACATACGGAAGCGCTATGCTCCGCGCTGGTGATAAACAACTATGGGCGGCCCACGGCCATACCAACCTCAGGGAGCCCAGAGCTCAGTGTCCGGCATCATCGCAATGCCTCCCCTTGGGAGTGCCGCATGAGGGGGCTGGACACGGGGGCTACACCCGGGCCTCGCCCGAGCGCACGCCACCCAGCCAGGTCCCATGGACCTGGTCGTCGCGCGCCACTCCCGGAGCGGAGCCAAGGTACGAAACCCGTTTGAGCGTCAAGGGGGACTCCCGAGCATCGCGACTCGGGAGCCTAACTTTCCACGTAGCCCCTCACTCCTTAGTCCCGTCCATGGTTTCTGGTCGGGGCTAATGCTGGGTGAGGTACGTGCGGGGCCGGGCCCTGCCACTCCTCACTCCCCCCTTCCCTACTTGTTGCTCGCGCGTCAAGGGGGACTCCTGAGCATCGCGACTCATGAGCCTAACTTGCCACGTAGCCCCTCACTCCTTAGTCCCGTCCATGGTTTCTGGTCGGGGCTAACGCTGGGTGAGGTACGCGCAGGGCCGGGCCCTGCCGACGCAGAGCGTAAGCAAGTAGGAGAGGAAAATGCAAATTCTAGGAAATTCAAAGCAAATATTACAAGCCATAAGATTGTTCCACAACAACAAACACAAGTTTAAACGCCTCCGCGAGGCATGGTGCATGTGCAGGAATAAAACATGATGGAAGTCGCGAAGGGATCACTCCCCAGTAACGCCGTCACCGGTGGTGGAGTCACGCTGGACGGCTTCGCCTCTCGAGGTCACGAGGCCGGCGGCACCACGCCCGGGCAGGACACTGGGGGAGCGGAACTTCCCCAGCAAAACCTCGGCTCGGCCTCTCACGGCCTCAGCGGCAGCAGCGGCACGGTCGCCGCTCACGGGCTCCAGCAGGCTGTCGAAGTCGGCGTTGGGGTCGCGAGGAGTTCGGGGGAGCCGCTGAAGCCCTCAGTCCCTCCACAGGAGGACCAACGGGCGGGGCTGGTCCTCGCAAGTTCGTCACCCCTGCCGCTTCCCTTAGGGCAGCATTCCAGCCGGCGTCCTTCTGCATCAAAGACCTTGAAGAACATCAAGGAGGCACCGTCGTATTCAAGATGGATCACCAAGGCGCCGTTCATGCAACAGACCCGGGCAATCTCACCCCAGCCCCGGGTCATGAAGACCTTGCCCGGAGCGACGACCGCAACCTCCGCTCCGGTTGCAGGGGTGCCATAGTCGGCATGCTGCAGCCAGAGCTCCAGGGCCCCGCTCGGTGGCATCTCGAAGGCGAAGGAGGGAGGAAGGCGGATCCACGAAGTTGGAGGCATGGCGGCGTGGAGCACAAGCTCACGAGAGGAGCGCTCCACATGGACTCCAGGGGGGACGATGCGCACCACTGTGACTCGCCGGCGTTAGCGGAGACGCTGTCGGTGTTGCTCAATGCCCTCCACCCCGTGGCCTACGACGCGGGCGTACAAGGGCAGCGGAAACCTAGGCGGCTGCCGCTCGTACCATGATCTCGACACCTCCTGCCAGGCGCCTTTGTCCCGGTGAAAGAGGATTGGCCGCTTCTTCGGCGGGAGGGGGTCAGGACCCTCTCTGGGGGCCTTTCCCTTCTCCTGAGCTGAAAACCGGGAGATCGGTGCCATTGGTGCAAGAGGAAGCAAGGATGAGGAAGAAGAAGAGGAGGAGTAACTGAAAGGGGTGAACTGGCGGAGCTCACGCAGCCCCGTACTTATAGCCGGGGAAGGCCAACCACCGAGCACCATGACCTCAGGTAATCATGACCCATATCTCTGCATGCAGGAACTTGTCAAGTCGTGTGGTTGCCGAGGCGTCGTGGGAAGTGCAGATGCCCACACCCAATCAACCGCCATGCGGCGCCCAAGGCTGCAGGCTGTTAGGGCCCGCGGCGCTTCGCGCTTGCCCCTTCGCTTCTCTGCTAAGCCAAGCGCGCACGCGCCTTGGGCCCGAGGGCTACTGTTGGCGTTCTAGGAACGGGGTTCCCCAGACTTGCCTGCCTGCGGCCTGCGACGTGGCTCAAGTGGGGGCCCAACGCGGCCAATCTTCATCAACCCAAGCTCAAGATCCTCGCGAGGGGCCAAGCCTCACGGGCGGACGACAGGAAGCTTCCTCAAGAGCGGCCTCATCAGACAGGCTCGCTAGGAGGCGGAGAGATCAATGCAAGGGTACCTCGCGAGGATCCCATGACACAAGCCATGACGATCAAGGCCAGGCGGGTGCCAGGCGGGCACCGGCCTGCGCAGGGTCCTTGTTTCCCCTTTGGTGCAAAGGGGGCAAGCACAGGCCAAGGTATCAGGCAAAGGTTACCATTACGGTGCAATGAGACCAAGACTAGCCAGACGGCCGGATGGAGGTCACCGTGGAGCCCAAGACGGCGTCATCACCAGTGCTTTTGGCAGCCGAAGACCACCTTTGGTCAGGATAACTTGTACTAGATGTTCCCCTTCAAAATGGCCAATTGTTGGCGCCCTTCCCGCTCAATTATTCGGGGAGAGGCCCAGTGCCTCTATAAATAGAGCTAGCCTCCACAAAGGAGAGGGAGGGAAAAAAGAGGGGCAGCAACAGAAGGAGAGAGGAAGGGAGAAACCCAGTAAAGAGGGAGCAGCAGAAGGAGAGAGGAAGGATGAAACCCAGTAGAGACTAAGTAGAACACACCGCACCAGCTCAAGAACACCCCTCGTGATGCTTATCTTCCATTGTACTGTCCATCATCAGCCCCAGAGGCAATCCATCACACCACACACTGGAGTAGGGTATTACACCACAACGGTGGCCCGAACCAGTATAAACCTCGTGTCTCTTGTGTTGTTCATCATTTTCATCTTAGTTCGCACGAGAGGATCAGACATAGATCGGTAGGGGAGAGATCTCTGTGCGCACCCCAGTGTTCGAACCTCAAGGGTCTGCCGAACCCGAAATCTGACAGTTACAAGGTTCAAATTCCCGAGTTATATGGCTCAAATTCGAAGATTACAAGGTTCAAACTGATATTAGAAATGAAATTCAACTCATTAGCTGCAAACGCTCGCGCTGAACATGGATATCAGAGAGGTTCAAACTAATATCACTGCTTCTAAGTCTGGCTTCGAAACCTCACAATTTTTGCAAAGGGGTCAGCCACTGAGAAGTCATGTATGGGGTTGACCCAATGACTTCCAATTACTCTGTCATTTGAAGTTCCAAAATGAAATTCAGCATTTTTGGAGCCTACTCCATTGTGTCGCAGGCACCGGCGCTGATCAACAGACCATTCATTTTTGCGAAATAAATGTAGGGAAAACCTCATTTCCTTCAGCACCCTTGCTCTGAAAACAAAGAACCTGGCGAATATAATCTCCGGTAAGGTCCCTCGGTAGGAGTTCAAAGTAATTTCTGAGAGATGCATATCTAGGCATTCGACATGATTGTTATATTGTATCACATTATCCACCACTGGGCCTAATCTTATCTGCAAAAGAAGAAAACATGTTAGTGCCTACATGCAGTTTTGAACATTACTACAGGCCTAGCAATTTGGTTTGTAGGATTTGTAAAATGTACTAACATGCCATCTTCGATCATGATTAACATGGGCATTTGATTACATTCTAGAAAAATGTAGCCTTCTTCACAAGAGGTTGGAGTGGAGGAGAAGTTCCCTAAGAAAACTAGTACAGATGAATCCAACGGAGAAATGCTTATTGATTGTAACCATATGGATCAAGCAACCAATATGGGGGGGGCATGTATGTACTGAAATCCTCCAAAAGAACCTTCAGAAATCGTAGTACATTGTCATTTTAAACTTGGAAAAAGATTTCACAAATTGAACTCCCTTATGGTTAACATTTAACAGGAAAGGAACATCACCTCTATATATAGCTTCTCCAGGCACGGAAAGCATCTCAGGAAACTGACAACTTGCTCCAGGTCGGGCCTGATAGATTCTAGTGCCAAGACCTTCACTGAGCGCAGTTTTGGGGTCAAGCTTGTTGGAATCATTTTTAAATGATAGACGAACAAACATCTTCAAAATTAGAAATAATGTTAATTTGTAGAAGGAGAGGTAGAAGGTGGCGGTTGTACCTGAACGGGTGTGGATCCAATAACAAGTTCAGAGTATTTGTCAGACGAGTAGCCCACCACTGTCAATTTCGGTGCAGAAATGACATTGATTCTTGTTGGACCTTCTTGATCAACTACAAGTAATCTCTCAAGTGCAGGTGTGTCCTGGATGATCATACCGTGGTGCACCTTTTGTGATGTCTTCCTGCCGCACCAGCAACACACATAAATAGTCCGGAGAGTCATGAGGTGGTGTGGAAGGTACTCAACCCATTGCCTGAAGACGAAGGTACTCAAGTGTAGTACAGCCACGGAGCAGGCGCTCCATGTCACCCTTTGAGAGGCAGACGGCGACGAGCTCGAGGTGCTTCAATCATGGTAGAATAAGAGCGGGCGCGTCATTAAGGGGCGGGAAATGGCACTTCCTGAACTTGGCGACACGCAGCGTGTGAGCGAGGCGGAGTGCGGACGTTGGCATCGACCGCATATGCCCATCATCAAAAGTGAGCTCCTCGAGCTGATCTAGGGTGGGGGATCGGAACCAATCGTCAAGCTTGGCTCGGTCCTTGTTGTTGGAACAGAACTTGCCCATTCTAAGGCCTTTGGTTGGGCCAATGTGACTGCCGAGGATCTTGGAGAACGCGTCCAAGCTTTTGCGATAGCCATGGCAGAGCTCGTGGGTGTCGATGAGGTCGAGAGGGCTGGATTTCCATAGGGGGCACCACCGCCAGGAAAGGAGGGTTGTCCGCGCCCCATATTTTATTGGGAGGAGGGAGATGATGACTCTCAACATATCATCGGGGAGGCTGCTGATTAAGTCTAGGCCTGCTGGAGTCGCTTGCGGTTCTAGCTCGCCCTGCCTCCGCTTGTTGGCAGCCCCGTTCTCCACCTTAGGAGTCTCCTTGTCAGCGGTGCTTTCTGATAAAATTGGAGTAAAGGGAATATTTAGTTAAAACAGGGCAATAGAAAAGTGTATTGGTAACTAGAAGTTATTAGGTTGGAATATAGTAAGAAAAGGGAATAACAATTGGTTGCTTAAATACTACACAATTCATTTGACATTGCCGGGTAAGTCAACATATGCAGATAGTTGAAAAGAAAACTTACTTCGAACAAAGTCTGGACGGATGATTTTGTCGGGGAAGTTAGCATATATCTCATGACCAGGCCCTTCTATGTGCAGTGCAATTTTAGTGCCAGCTTTCAGTACATAAAACTTTGCAATTTCATTCCAAAAGCTAGTGCCAAAATAGGAGTCACCATGTTCATCAAGTCTTACAGTAGCAACGATTGTAAATCCATGGTTTGTGTGCAGTATGACATTCGTGGAGCCTTGATGTATGTAAAGGGAAAAATTGTGCACTAGATAATCTATTGCATAGCGAGGGATGTCCTGTAGAAAATCGTAGGATTGTTAAAGAAAATATGGTAACATGCAAATATGGGCCCAAATTCAAAGAACTGTACAGTAGTTGAAATCGAAGGAGAAAAGTCTGTAATTAAACACATAGCGTAAACATGATGTCATGGAAATATGAGAGTAATTGAAAGAACAATACATCATTAATTTGCCTAATATAGAAAGAAGAGGGGGAAAATCCCCTTTGACGTATATGGTGCATGTGGCACCTTTTATCCAAATGTAGCAATATTTAGAATATGTTCAAGAAAATAGGCCATGCCTACCGATTTAGGGTTAGATTGAACATACCGCACGCGTCCTCAAGTTATCTGGTACGATGAGATGGAATCTCTAGCGTCGGTCGCCAAGTCCTGAAGAGTTGGCGCACTGTACATTCTATGAGTGAAAGAAAACCCTCAAATAAGCTCGAATAAAAATGAATTCATGGGGATTTCTATCGGGTGATTAAAGGAGGCAGATGAACTGGGATAATAGATGATATAATATCTCGTTAAACTAGTTACCTTGTCGTCCATGATAAATAACCCTCAGTACAGCATATTCCCCAACCGAGCGGAGCTGGGTCGACCGCGAGCAGCGTCGAGAAAGTCGATGGTGATAGGCGGCGGCAGGCGGAAGTGGTGAAATGCGGTGGGCTTTGCCGGCAGCCTGGCGGCAGTGGCAGGCGTCGAGCTAAGTGTTTACCACCGCGATAGGCGGTGCCATGGCATAGACGCGGAGGAGCTTGTGCAGGTGTGAATGGGGAACATACCGAAGGGGCCGAGGGGGTGGCGGGAGGGGTGAGGGTTTTTCTTATGTGGGGATGGTGAGGGTTTTCTTTTTTCTTTTTTTAAATTGGGTGGTGAGGGTTGTGTGTCCCACAAATAGTTTTGGGGGCAACGGTTTGCTAGAGCGAACCATGTGTGATTGACGCAACAGGCAAAATGAAAGTCATTGCACACGGTTCCAATTTTGGGAACCGTGTGTGATTGGCGTACTACCTCCGTCCTGGTTTATTGGTCCCCCATTGTAATTTTGACCAAAATTTGGTGAAATATTTAACATACTCAGACATAGATAATAAGCGTACACGTAGATAAGCATAGTTCAACCATAAGTAGTACATAGTTCAACAGTATTAAGCATACTCAAGCGTACATATATTGTTCCATCGATCCCACATCTCATCTCACAGGCCGGCACGATCCTGAAGCTTCTCCAGGTACTCGGCATACGCGTCGTGCGTCACCCTGCGAGGATACTTCTACTTGAAGGAGCCAACGACCCGTCCTCTTGCATGCGCCAGAACACTTAGATACGCGTCATGAAGCTTTTGGTTGCAAAATGGGCATCCATAGCCATCATTTCA
The DNA here is from genome assembly GCF_018294505.1 of Triticum aestivum. Taxonomy (NCBI): domain Eukaryota; kingdom Viridiplantae; phylum Streptophyta; class Magnoliopsida; order Poales; family Poaceae; genus Triticum; species Triticum aestivum. The sequence continues at coordinate 107,414,079 of NC_057803.1, forward strand.
GGTCCTAATACGCCTGTTATGCATTCCCGGATAAAGCTCCCTCAGGATTTGCCTGTTGTACCTCATCTGGACATCTTCATCCTCGCTGTCCACATTGTCAGACAGCACCTATACAAATAGTAAAACAAATTTGGCATCAAATCAATGATTACATACCGTGAAGTAGGATTAGGAATTTATGGCTATTTATTTATACATATTCAGAGATTATGGTTCGATTTTTAAGCGCAGTCGTCTATGTACAGACCAATCTTGAAGAAAATAATGGCACACACATATGTAGGTCATTGAAAATCAATTGTCAAGCCCTAGCTAGGAATTATTAGCACGAACACTAACCCTAGTTGGATTACTAGTAGAAATCATTTATACAGATGAAACAACTAATCACTTATCACCCGCACCATTCAAACAATCAATACAATACGAGAATCTAACTAAACTTACTCAGATTTCATGGATTGGGAGAACATAACCATAGGATTTCTATTCCAAAAAGGGGGAGGCACGAGTAACCAGAGAAACCCTATGATCTATTTGACTCATAAATGGGTATAGATGACTAACCAGCTGTCCGTCGTCATCGGAGTCATCGCCGGAGTGGTCGTCGGAGTCGGTATGGAACTCCGCCTCCGGCTGTGGAAGCTCGATGCCGTCGACGATGTCAGGGTGCAGTGATAACTCGCCGGCGGTGACAACAACCTTGTCTCCATCTCCATGCCATGCTCCAGTGCTTTAGCAGCCCTGGCATCACCACTCCCTCCGATGAGGCGCTTCAGCGGCATCCTCATACACTGATGGCTTTGAGGATTGAGAGCGGCGTCGAGAATGCAAGCGGAGAGAGAGGATTGTGTGTGCGTAGCGAGGATGGGGGGTGCGGCCGCTCGGGCGCACCATTAATATGGAGTAGTGGGAGAGAGGCGGGCAGCAGTCAAACTGATGGCTCGCCTCCCGGTGAGCCTGCACACCAGACTACTTGCATGCCTACCAAAGTATCACACAGCTACTCGCACGCCTCCCGATGACACTGCGCAGCGAGCACGCCTCCGTCAATTGACACACCTGCATGCATGCCTCCCCGTCTGCCTACGCGGTAGACGCGTCCCGTCAACTCACGCCTGCTCGCACGCCACACTAGTTGTGCGGCGGCACGTATATTGTTTTTCTTTTTGGATGATTAATGATGCCGCTTTATTGCTTAACCGAAGCATGGCACATATCCATTGTTGGTCTAACGCTCATGGTTCGAATAAATAATCCATTTGGGATATTGGTTCCCAATTATTAATAATCTCCCGTCTATAATTAGATAAAGATTACTTCAAAACTGGTCTCAAATTTGACCAAAAAAGTACAATGCCACATTGTATTGGTGTCGATATGACAACACGATAAGTTTCATGAACTTCAAATAAGTTTTGGATGTATTAGAATTTAAAAATCAAGAGTATCAATGTTTGAAATTTGTTGCACGGGGAGTAAACATGCACCCAGTGAGACACATGTGCTTTTGCAATCCATTTAGGTGCACTATCACGTGTGCATGTAGCTCAAATTTGATTTTTGCACATTATACCCGTAGAAAATCAATCAATCAATGTACTAAAACGTCTTAATGATCTATGTGATTTTTTTGAAATTAAAACATCCCTCATTTGGTAACATGTATGTTCACCGCGGGATAATTAATTTAACATGCATCGTAGTTGCAGTAGATTCGCGGTGTGTGTGTGTGTGTACGTCTAGGGGTGGCGGGTGGCTCGCAGTACACTACGAGTTGTGAGCCACCGTGTGGGTTGGCCGTTTTGTTAGGCAGGCCGGTGCCACATCAGAGTCATGGACTTGTTATTTAAAATATTACACAACCCTGTCATACATAAATGTTTTGGCCACATGCAGTCGATGGTTGTCCTACACGACACTCGATACTCGTGTGTGACGCTTTCTGTGGGGCCGCGAGGTCGTCGTCCATCACTTTGACGAACAACCAGCAGTGAGGTTAATTTGACCAGCAAGGTGGAATCTTTTTTGTTTGGGTTATGGTGATATATAGTACGCATCGAAGAGGTAGGAGGGGACTAGCATATATACTATACATACGCGTCCGTGAACAAGTACACCTCACTCAGTGTTGGGACTTTTTGGTTTCTGAGGCACGCGCCACATCAAAATTGTGAAATTGGTTATTCAAACATCACACAACACCTTTTTGGCCCACATGCATATCCTAGCTAGGACACTCACGTGTGACGCTTCCATCTGTGGGCCCACGAGGCCATCGTCGATGCATGCATGCATCACTTTGACATACATCAGGAGAGGTTAATTAATTTCACCATCGATGAGGATTCTTTTGGGTTACATATATTACGGCAGGAGCATATAGTATGCGGTGAAGAGGGGGGAAGGGGACCATCATATGTAGTACGCTTGATATGAACCTCGCTCTGTATGGGTGCATGGTTTACAGTTTTTGAGGCATGTGGCACATCAAAGTTATGCATTTTGGGTATCCAACATACATATGTTTGGCCCACATGCAAAGCGGTGGTGGTTGTCCTCTCGCACCCACTTAAGCAGTTATCAGCGATATCGATGCTTTCCATTTGTGGGCCCGCTTGGTCCATCACTACTTTTTGCCTGACAACAAGAGAGGTTAATTTGACTTAGGAGGGGATTATTATTTTTGCTCTGGGATGACATGCATGATGCAGCTTGAGCACACACGCATGCATGTGTACGCATGAATCCCTCCCATCGAGTCGAAGAGGCTAGTACAACGACACATCATGAACCGATCTCGCTTTGTGTGGGGAGATAATGTACGATTTTGACACACGTGACGCATCAATGTTGTGTATTCAAAGATGCATGCAAGCATCACCTCCATACATATGCATGTAGTGGTTGCCTTCGAACGGTACACTCCCTCGCGTGGTTATCGGTGACAAGCCTATATATTCATGGGCCCGCGTGAGCATCCATGATCACCTGACCAACAACAAGATAAGTTACCATGCCGGATTCTTCATTTGGTTCGTGTTATCGTAGTATAGGTCATGGTGAGATTCAGACCTAATTAAGTTTCAGCGCATATACTATGCACGCATGCATGCATGAATCCCCGTCGTTGGCTTGATGTGTGGTGTAACATACATATGCATCGTCAACCTAACTCTCACTCAATCTGGGGATATCTAGTTCGAAATCACGGTGCCTGATATGTCTCCAACGTATCTATAATTTTTGATTGTTCCATGCTATTATATTATCTGTTTTGGATGTTTATGGGCTTTATTATACACTTTTATATTATTTTTGGGACCAACCTATTAACCGAAAGCCCAATGCAAATTGCTATTTTTTGCCTATTTCAGTGTTTAGGAGAAAAGGAATATCAAACGGAATCCAAACGGAATGAAACCTTCGCGAGGATCTTTTTTTTGAACAAACGCAATCCAGGAGACTTGGTGTCAGGACCCCGACTCGATGTCACATCGATCTAGCTGGTAACACCTCATATCACTTTGCGGCCTCACGCACGGTATCCCCACGGGTGTCGTCTTACCTTTTCCCGGGACCGTTTGCGCCTTTTGGCTCACGTATATGATAGTGTCGCTAGCATCCATATGATAAAGAGCCCGGGCTGACATGACTAGTCGTAAACCCAAAGTGGCACAGACTTACAGGGACAGGCATCCATGACCCAGCTTCGAACGTGTCGGTCATCAGCAAGTGGGTCCGGGCTGTAGCACCTGGCTAGCAGGACTCCGGTAAACCGGGCTGTAGCGGGCTAACAGGACTCCGGTACTCAAAGCGTGACATTTCCCCGAAGGGACAGACACAGGAACGAAGAAGGACACATGCCGGCCAGCCTAAGTGTTCCAGAGCAGTAGCAAGCTACCATGGCTCAGCGGTAACACTAGGAGACATTTCCCGGTAAGAGAGGCTACTAAAGATAAACAACTAGATAGTCAGATCCCACACATACCAAGCATTTCAATCATACACACAATATGCTCGATATGTGCAAATACAACGAAGCATCACAACATGACTCTATGACACAAGTACTTTATTTAAGGCTCAGGGAGCCATACATAACATTCACAAAGGTACGGGTCTCACGACCCAACATACAAGTCATACAGTCATACAAGCCAGCAGCGGAAGTACATTGTCTGGGTACAGACAACTAGTAAAATAAAAGAGGCTTGGAAGCCTAACTATACTACGTGGTCCATCACAAGCTCAGGGTCACCACCTGGGTCTTTAGCCTACTCGTTGATGTCAACGTCTACATAGAACCCATCAGAAGGGGTTGCAGCGTCTTCTGTAAAGAAATGTAAATTATAGCAACATGAGTACAAAGGTACTCAGCAAGACTTACATCAGATCCTACATACATGCATAGTATCAAGAATGGTTGGTGGAGTTATTGCAGCAAGCCAGCTTTGACTCTTGGCTAGACTATCCTACGATACTCCAACTTGAAATGTTTTGCGCACACGAGTCCACTACTCACCACTTCAATACACTACCGAGGATCCACCTCCGTCTTCCTACGGAAGAGCCATCCTCGGCACTCACACTTATCTTGAGGCTTTTAGTAGTTTCCATTTACTTGTCTATGAACTGTATAGGCAACCAAGTAGTCCTTTACCGCGGACGCGGCTATTCGAATAGATCATGATAACCCTGCAGGGGTGTACTTCTTCATACATGTTTCCACCACTTAGCGTCTGCACACGACATGTGCTCGGCAGACTTCAAGCGAAAGCCGACGTGGGTGTAGACCACGACCTACCTAAACACTTAAGCCTCTAGTCCAGGTTTATCGCCTATTCAGGTTCCATCCGCAGGGAGTCCGGCCGAGGTTTCCCATACGGCCCCGAACGATGTGAACAGGGTTCCCGAGATACCTAACGGGTATTCGGTACACCCGGCCACGTACCTACCGCATCACAGCCCACCCCTACGGTCAGCGCTGTCCACGGCCTCCAGTAGGCTACAAACACCAGAAACTACTTGCAACTCCTGGACAGAGAGCTAGGGTGAATAAGAAGTCGAGCGGGGTCATATTTCAGGGCCCAATGCATGGTAGTAGCTGTATCTTAAATCACACATACAGATCTCAGTGCTTAAGGTCGGCTTCAATGAAACAACCCACCATGTACTCCTACATGGCCTCTCATCGATACCTTTACCAAATCGTGTTCACCACACCACTCTCATTACCGACATAATCATTTCACTCTAGCCCATCACCCAGATGAACCAGACCTGACACGACTCTAAGCATAGCAGGCATAGCAAGGTAGGAACAACACATACACATGGCTCAATCAACTCCTACACATGCTAGTGGGTTTCATCTAGTTACTGTGGCAATGACAGGTCATGCAGAGGAAATGGGTTCAACTACCGTAGCACACAGCAGTTTGAATCGCGTTGTCTTAATGCAGTAAAAGAGAGCAGGAGCGAGAACATGGGATTGTATCGATATGATCAAATGGTTGGTTGCTTGCCTGATGGTTCGATGCTCGGATATGATTCTTCGTTAGGGTAATCACGGTACTCCTCGGAGACAGAACCTGTCGCAAAGGACATCGATACACAAGCATCACCAAACAATGTGCAACAATATGATGCATGCATGAAACATGGCAATATGAGTGTGTTGGGCTAATGCAACTAAAACCAGAGGGGTTTGAACAAATTTGAATCAAGGATTCAAATTTCAAACTCAAACATAGCCTCTTTAAGTGCTTTTCCTTATTCTGCTTAAAACATCAATTTAACTTGTTTGATCATGCATGAAAATAGTACAGATGGATAGATTGGATTTTTCTGATCATTTTTCATATATAATTTGTCCAATTTGGAGTTACAGAATAAAAGTTATGAATTTTTGAAGTTTAATTAATATTCTGGAATTTCCTGATTTAATTTAAATCCAGAAAATCAATTACTGCGTCAGCCTGACGTCAGTGTGACGTCAGCAGGTCAACGGAACAGGTCTGGGTCAAACCTGACAGTGGGTCCCGCATGTCAGGGTGATTAATTTAATTAAAAGTTAATTAAAACTAATCCTGTTTAATTAACAGGGCTGGGCCCCACCTGTCATTGACTCAGGGGAGTCAACCAGGGCCCACCCGTGGTCAAAGTCAAAGTCGGCTGCCGGCGTTTAGTCGCCGGCGAGCCCGACGCGGCGGCGGAAGTGGTTTTGGTCATTTCGGCCACCAAACGGACCGCGGAGACCACCGGAGTGGAGCTGAGGACAACCCGCAGCTCTTGGCGGAGTCCGTTGGGGTCGGGGTGGCCGGAGTCGACGGCGGCGAGCTCGGCTGCGGCCGCCGGGGTTCGGTCGTGCACGGGAACGGGGTTGGAGCTCGAAGTCGAGCGAAGCGAGGCGCTAGGGATGCTCTACGGGGTCTTGCGAACTCGTTGGACTCGCCGGGGTGACCAAATGGTCACCGGAGCTGCGTCGACGGCGAGCTCGGCGACGGCGGAGGTTCGGCCGTGGTGGGGAGGAGGCTATGGTGAGGGAACGAGGGGGAGAAGAGAGGGGAAACGGTGGCGTAGCTCACCGCGGTTGCAGTGGGCGTCGAAGCGGGCTCGGGGACGTGCCGGAGACGACGAATTCGACGACGACGATGATCGGAGCCGAAGAGGGGAACGGCGACGTGGCGGCGATGCAGGGCTTCCGGGGACCCGTGGAGCGGTGGGGAGGAAGAGGGAGTTGTGGCGGAGCTTCTGAGCTAGTCGGGGGAGCGAGGGGTGGCCGGAGATGGCGGCTACGGCGAACGGCGGCGACGGTGGTGTTCGGCCGTGAGAGAGAGAGAGCGAGGGAGAGGAAGGAAAGAGCCGGGGAGAGTGAGAGAGAGCAGGGGGGATCGGGACGGGCTGCGGGCGTCGTCCACGCGGCCAGGAGGTCGTCGGCAAGCAGGAGGTGGCCGCGCGGCCGTGCGCGCGCGAGCACGCAGCAGCTTCGGGGCGAGGGGAGGAAGACGACGGAGGGCTACAGTGCTGGGCTGGGTCGGTTGCTGGCTGGGCCGGCCAGCTGGCTGGGCCGCACAGGGAGGAGCCCAGGTAAGTTTTTCCCTTTTTCTTCTGTTTTCTGTTTTATTTAATATATCTGCAACTTTGTTGAATTAAATAAAATACCTAGGCAACTTCAAAAATCACCAAACTATTCCTGGCCCATAGTTGGATTATTTCCAACATGAAACATTTTAGTTTGGAGATATTTGAGCATTTAAATATTTTATATTATTTTAAATGCCCAAATTCAAATATTTATGATTTAATTCAAAAACCCTAGGATGGCCTAGGAAAATGTGCACCATTTTTGGCAGAGGTTCTGAACCAAGACAAAAATGATGGGCATTTTAGAAGGGCATTTCAGGTTCATTGAAAAATTATTTTAGTAACCCTAGTTGGTTTCAGAGGGGACTGGGGGTTCTGTCATCCCCATTTCAAGTTTCTGATGAATGAGTAAACATGATGCAACACTCTAATGCATGACTAGCTAGGGTGTGACAACTCACCCCCACTCAAAAGAATCTCGTCCCGAGATTTGGGTTCCTCCGGGAAGAAGGCGGGATACTCGAGTCGAAGACGATCCTCCCTTTCCCAAGTTGCTTCATCCTCAGAATGATGCGACCATTGAACCTTGAGAAACTTGATATTATGACGTCGCGTGGTACGTTCGGCTTGATCGAGGATACGAATGGGGTACTCTCGATATGTAAGATCATCTTGGAGATCAAGCGTTTCGTGGTCCACTTCACGGATAGGATCCGAGAAGCAACGCCTGAGTTGAGAAACGTGGAAGACATCGTGAACTCTGGAGAGATGCGGAGGTAGTTCCAACTGGTAGGCAACTTCTCCTCGTTTGGCAAGAATGCGAAAAGGTCCAATGTAACGAGGAGCCAATTTTCCTTTGATACCGAAACGATGGGTTCCCTTCAGAGGGGTGACCCGAAGATAAGCCTTCTCGTCAACCTCGAAAGTCATAGCCCTATGTTTTCGGTCATATTGACTCTTTTGGCGAGATTGGGCTGTTTTCAACTTTTCACGAACGATACGAACTTGATCTTCTGCTTCCTGAATCATGTCCGGGCCAAAGAATTGTCTTTCCCCGGTCTCTGACCAGTTAAGGGGTGTTCGACATCGTCGTCCATAGAGAACTTCAAAAGGGGCTTTACCCAAGCTAGATTGATAGCTGTTGTTGTAAGCGAATTCGGCAAATGGAAGACACTTCTCCCAGTCCATTCCGAAGGAGATAACAGAGGCTCGGAGCATGTCTTCTAGAATCTGATTGACGCGTTCCACTTGACCACTCGACTGAGGGTGGAAAGCGGTGCTAAAGGAGAGACGGGTTCCCATAGCATTTTGGAAACTTTCCCAAAATCGAGAGGTGAAAAGACTTCCTCGATCCGAGTTAATTTCCAAAGGAACACCATGGAGGGACACTATTCGGGAGATGTACAAGTCTGCCAGCTGACTAGCGGTTATACTCTCACGAACTGGTAACAAATGAGCTACTTTGGAAAGACGATCGACCACGACGAAAATAGCATTATTCCCTCTCTTGGTCCTGGGAAAACCGGTAATAAAATCCATACTAATTTTATCCCATTTCCATTCAGGAATAGCTAAGGGTTGAAGGGTGCCAGCAGGCCGTTGATGCTCTGCTTTTACACGACGACAGACGTCGCAATTAGCAATATACTGAGCAATTTCTCTTTTCATCCTAGTCCACCAGAACCTCTGGCGTAGGTCCTGATACATCTTAGTACTACCGGGATGAATGGTGAGAGGAGATTCATGAGCCTCCTTAAGGATCAGCTGCCGTAGATGCTGGTTCTTGGGAACCACTAGACGGTTCTCGAAGTACACAACACCATGATCATTTGTGGAGAAACAGCTAGCGCCTCCGCTAGCAATGTTCTCTTTGATTTTAGATATTCCCTTATCTCGCTTTTGGGCAGCGATGATTTGATCCGTAAGAGTAGGTTTTGCTACCAAGGTGGAAAGAAAACCTTGAGGAACAATGTGAAGGTTAAGCTTCCGAAATTCCTCATGGAGAAGCGGTTGACTTTGTTGTAACATCAGGTTGTTACAATAAGATTTACGACTTAGCGCATCAGCCATGACGTTGGCTTTCCCTGGGGTGTAGGTTATTCCTAAATCGAAGTCTGTAATCAATTCAACCCAACGTCTTTGCCTGAGATTCAGATCCGGTTGGGTGAAAATGTACTTCAGACTTTGGTGATCAGTGAATATCTCGCAACGATTACCGAGGAGGTAATGTCGCCAGGTCTTAAGTGCATAGACTACGGCTGCAAGCTCTAGATCATGAGTAGGATAATTCTCCTCATGTGGGTGCAATTGCCGTGAAGCGTAAGCAATTACGTGTCGATCTTGCATGAGAATGCAACCTAGTCCTTGTCGCGAGGCGTCGCAGTAGATAACAAAGTCCTTGGAGAAGTCTGGCGGCACCAGTACGGGAGCAGAGGTCAGGCGTCTTTTCAGTTCCTGAAAGCTGTGCTCACATTGTGGAGTCCATTCGAACTTCTTATCTTTCTTGAGGAGTTCGGTTAGAGGTTTGGCAACTTTGGAGAAGTTCTCGACAAAGCGACGGCAATATCTCGCTAAGCCTAGAAAACTCCGAACTTGCTTGACCGATTCAGGTGGAGTCCAATTAAGGACGGCTTGAACTCGCTCAGGGTTAACAGCAATACCTTTACCAGATATTACATGACCCAGATAGGTCACTTCTGGCAACCAGAATTCACATTTAGAAAATTTGGCATAAAGGCGATGCTCTCGAAGTTTCTGCAACACTAGCCTTAGATGTTCGGCATGTTCTTCCTCGTTCTTGGAGTAGATGAGTATATCATCGAGATAAACTACGACGAACTTATCCAAATACTCCATGAAGATTGAGTTCATTAACCGAGAAAAGGTGGCTGGAGCGTTGGTTAAACCGAAGGACATGACGGTGTACTCGTATTGGCCATAACGAGTAACAAAGGCCGTTTTAGGAATGTCCCCGTTTCTGATTTTGATTTGATGGTAGCCCAACCTCAAATCCATCTTGGAGAAGACTGAGGATCCAGCGAGCTGATCATACAGATCATTGATCCTGGGAATACCAACGCTGTCAGGACCCCGACTCGATGTCACATCGATCTAGCTGGTAACACCTCATATCACTTTGCGGCCTCACGCACGGTATCCCCACGGGTGTCGTCTTACCTTTTCCCGGGACCGTTTGCGCCTTTTGGCTCACGTATATGATAGTGTCGCTAGCATCCATATGATAAAGAGCCCGGGCTGACATGACTAGTCGTAAACCCAAAGTGGCACAGACTTACAGGGACAGGCATCCATGACCCAGCTTCGAACGTGTCGGTCATCAGCAAGTGGGTCCGGGCTGTAGCACTGGGCTAGCAGGACTCCGGTAAACCGGGCTGTAGCGGGCTAACAGGACTCCGGTACTCAAAGCGTGACATTTCCCCGAAGGGACAGACACAGGAACAAAGAAGGACACATGCCGGCCAGCCTAAGTGTTCCAGAGCAGTAGCAAGCTACCATGGCTCAGCGGTAACACTAGGAGACATTTCCCGGTAAGAGAGGCTACTAAAGATAAACAACTAGATAGTCAGATCCCACACATACCAAGCATTTCAATCATACACACAATATGCTCGATATGTGCAAATACAATGAAGCATCACAACATGACTCTATGACACAAGTACTTTATTTAAGGCTCAGGGAGCCATACATAACATTCACAAAGGTACGGGTCTCACGACCCAACATACAAGTCATACAGTCATACAAGCCAGCAGCGGAAGTACATTGTCTGGGTACAGACAACTAGTAAAATAAAAGAGGCTTGGAAGCCTAACTATACTACGTGGTCCATCACAAGCTCAGGGTCACCACCTGGTCTTTAGCCTACTCGTTGATGTCAACGTCTACATAGAACCCATCAGAAGGGGTTGCAGCGTCTTCTGTAAAGAAATGTAAATTATAGCAACATGAGTACAAAGGTACTCAGCAAGACTTACATCAGATCCTACATACATGCATAGTATCAAGAATGGTTGGTGGAGTTATTGCAGCAAGCCAGCTTTGACTCTTGGCTAGACTATCCTACGATACTCCAACTTGAAATGTTTTGCGCACACGAGTCCACTACTCACCACTTCAATACACTACCGAGGATCCACCTCCGTCTCCCTACGGAAGAGCCATCCTCGACACTCACACTTATCTTGAGGCTTTTAGTGGTTTCCATTTACTTGTCTATGAACTGTATAGGCAACCAAGTAGTCCTTTACCGCGGACGCGGCTATTCGAATAGATCATGATAACCCTGCAGGGGTGTACTTCTTCATACATGTTTCCACCACTTAGCGTCTGCACATGACATGTGCTCGGCAGACTTCAAGCGAAAGCCGACGTGGGTGTAGACCACGACCTACCTAAACACTTAAGCCTCTAGTCCAGGTTTATCGCCTATTCAGGTTCCATCCGCAGGGAGTCCGGCCGAGGTTTCCCATACGGCCCCGAACGATGTGAACAGGGTTCCCGAGATACCTAACGGGTATTCGGTACACCCGGCCACGTACCTACCGCATCACAGCCCACCCCTACGGTCAGCGCTGTCCACGGCCTCCAGTAGGCTACAAACACCAGAAACTACTTGCAACTCCTGGACAGAGAGCTAGGGTGAATAAGAAGTCGAGCGGGGTCATATTTCAGGGCCCAATGCATGGTAGTAGTTGTATCTTAAATCACACATACAGATCTCAGTGCTTAAGGTCGGCTTCAATGAAACAACCCACCATGTACTCCTACATGGCCTCTCATCGATACCTTTACCAAATCGTGTTCACCACACCACTCTCATTTCCGACATAATCATTTCACTCTAGCCCATCACCCAGATGAACCAGACCTGACACGACTCTAAGCATAGCAGGCATAGCAAGGTAGGAACAACACATACACATGGCTCAATCAACTCCTACACATGCTAGTGGGTTTCATCTAGTTACTGTGGCAATGACAGGTCATGCAGAGGAAATGGGTTCAACTACCGTAGCACACAGCAGTTTGAATCGCGTTGTCTTAATGCAGTAAAAGAGAGCAGGAGCGAGAACATGGGATTGTATCGATATGATCAAATGGTTGGTTGCTTGCCTGATGGTTCGATGCTCGGATATGATTCTTCGTTAGGGTAATCACGGTACTCCTCGGAGACAGAACCCGTCGCAAAGGACATCGATACACAAGCATCACCAAACAATGTGCAACAATATGATGCATGCATGAAACATGGCAATATGAGTGTGTTGGGCTAATGCAACTAAAACCAGAGGGGTTTGAACAAATTTGAATCAAGGATTCAAATTTCAAACTCAAACATAGCCTCTTTAAGTGCTTTTCCTTATTCTGCTTAAAACATCAATTTAACTTGTTTGATCATGCATGATAATAGTACAGATGGATAGATTGGATTTTTCTGATCATTTTTCATATATAATTTGTCCAATTTGGAGTTACAGAATAAAAGTTATGAATTTTTGAAGTTTAATTAATATTCTGGAATTTCCTGATTTAATTTAAATCCAGAAAATCAATTACTGCGTCAGCCTGACGTCAGTGTGACGTCAGCAGGTCAACGGAACAGGTCTGGGTCAAACCTGACAGTGGGTCCCGCATGTCAGGGTGATTAATTTAATTAAAAGTTAATTAAAACTAATCCTGTTTAATTAACAGGGCTGGGCCCCACCTGTCATTGACTCAGGGGAGTCAACCAGGGCCCACCCGTGGTCAAAGTCAGAGTCGGCTGCCGGCGTTTAGTCGCCGGCGAGCCCGACGCGGCGGCGGAAGTGGTTTTGGTCATTTTGGCCACCAAACGGACCGCGGAGACCACCGGAGTGGAGCTGAGGACAACCCGCAGCTCTTGGCGGAGTCCGTTGGGGTCGGGGTGGCCGGAGTCGACGGCGGCGAGCTCGGCTGCGGCCGCCGGGGTTCGGTCGTGCACGGGAACGGGGTTGGAGCTCGAAATCGAGCGAAGCGAGGCGCTAGGGATGCTCTACGGGGTCTTGCGAACTCGTTGGACTCGCCGGGGTGACCAAATGGTCACCGGAGCTGCGTCGACGGCGAGCTCGGCGACGGCGGAGGTTCGGCCGTGGTGGGGAGGAGGCTATGGTGAGGGAACGAGGGGGAGAAGAGAGGGGAAACGGTGGCGTAGCTCACCGCGGTTGCAGTGGGCGTCGAAGCGGGCTCGGGGACGTGCCGGAGACGACGAATTCGACGGTGACGATGATCGGAGCCGAAGAGGGGAACGGCGACGTGGCGGCGATGCAGGGCTTCCGGGGACCCGTGGAGCGGTGGGGAGGAAGAGGGAGTTGTGGCGGAGCTTCTGAGCTAGTCGGGGGAGCGAGGGGTGGCCGGAGATGGCGGCTACCGCGAACGGCGGCGACGGTGGTGTTCGGCCGTGAGAGAGAGAGAGCGAGGGAGAGGAAGGAAAGAGCCGGGGAGAGTGAGAGAGAGCAGGGGGGATCGGGACGGGCTGCGGGCGTCGTCCACGCGGCCAGGAGGTCGTCGGCAAGCAGGAGGTGGCCGCGCGGCCGTGCGCGCGCGAGCACGCAGCAGCTTCGGGGCGAGGGGAGGAAGACGACGGAGGGCTACAGTGCTGGGCTGGGTCGGTTGCTGGCTGGGCCGGCCAGCTGGCTGGGCCGCACAGGGAGGAGCCCAGGTAAGTTTTTCCCTTTTTCTTCTGTTTTCTGCTTTATTTAATATATCTGCAACTTTGTTGAATTAAATAAAATACCTAGGCAACTTCAAAAATCACCAAACTATTCCTGGCCCATAGTTGGATTATTTCCAACATGAAACATTTTAGTTTGGAGATATTTGAGCATTTAAATATTTTATATTATTTTAAATGCCCAAATTCAAATATTTATGATTTAATTCAAAAACCCTAGGATGGCCTAGGAAAATGTGCACCATTTTTGGCAGAGGTTCTGAACCAAGACAAAAATGATGGGCATTTTAGAAGGGCATTTCAGGTTCATTGAAAAATTATTTTAGTAACCCTAGTTGGTTTCAGAGGGGACTGGGGGTTCTGTCATCCCCATTTCAAGTTTCTGATGAATGAGTAAACATGATGCAACACTCTAATGCATGACTAGCTAGGGTGTGACACTTGGAGTGGACGTCAAGGAAGCAACGAGGCGGCCATGAGGTAGGGCGGTGCGCCCAGGGGGGCCAAGCGCGCCCCACGCTCATGGGCCCCTCGCGGCTCCACCTACCTACTTCTTTTGCCTATATATACCCTTATACCCTGAAAAAATCCAGGGGAGCCACGAAACCACTTTTCCACCGCCGCAACCTTCTGTACCCGTGAGATCCCATCTGGGGACCTTTTCCAGCGATCTACCGGAGAGGGATTCGATCACAAAGGGCTTCTACATCAACAACATAGCCTCTCCGATGATGTGTGAGTAGTTTACCACAGACCTTCGAGTCCATATTTATTAGCTAGATGGCTTCTTCTCTCTCTTTGGATCTCAATACAAAGGTCTCCTCGATGTTCTTGGAGATCTATTCGATGTAATTATTTTTGCGGTGTGTTTGCCGAGATCTGATGAATTGTGGGTTTATGACTAAGATTATCTATTAATAGTATTTGATTCTTCTTTGAATTCTTATATGCATGATTTGATATCTTTGCAAGTCTCTTCGAATTATCAATTTGGTTTGGCCTACTAGATTGATCTTTCTTGCAATGGGATAAGTGCCTAGCTTTGGGTTCAATCTTGCGGTGCTCGATCCCAGTGACAGAAAGGCAACCGACACGTATTGTATTGTTGCCATCGAGGATAAAAAGATGGGGTTTATATCATATTGCTTGAGTTTATCCCTCTACATCATGTCACCTTGCCTAAAGCATTACTCTGTTCTTTTGAACTTAATACTCTAGATGCATGCTGGATAGCGGTCGATGTGTGGAGTAATAGTAGTAGATGCAGAATCGCTTCGGTCTACTTGACACAGACGTGATGCCTATGTTCATGATCATGCCTAGATATCATCATAACTATGCACTTTTCTATCAATTGCTCGGCAGTAATTTTTTCACCCACCGTAATACATGCTATCTTGGGAGAAGCCACTAGTGAAACCTATGGCCCCCGGGTCTACTTTACATCATATTATTTTCCTGTTAACTAGCTATTTCTGTCACCGTTTATTTTGCAATCTTTACTTTTCAATCTATATAACAAAAAACACCAAAAATATTTATCTTATTATCTCTATCAGATCTCACTTTCGTAAGTGACCGTGAAGGGATTGACAACCCCTTTATCGTGTTGGTTGCGAGGTTCTTGTTTGTTTGTGCATGTACTAGGTGACTTGCGTGTAGTCTCCTACTGGATTTATACCTTGGTTCTCAAAAACTGAGGGAAATACTTACGCTACTTTGTGGCATCACCCTTTCCTCTTCAAGGGAAAACCAATGCATGCTCAAGAGGTAGCAAGAAGGATTTCTGGCGCCGATGCCAGGGAGATCTACACCAAGTCAAGACATACCAAGTACCCATCACAAACTGTTATCCCTTGCATTACATTATTTGCCATTTGCCTCTCGTTTTCCTCTCCCCCACTTCACCCTTGCCGTTTTATGTTCCTCTTTTCTGTTTGCCCTTCTTCCGTTCGTCTTCTTTCGCTTGCCTCCTGTGTGTCTGTGTGTTAGATCGTTTATTTTGCCCTCATGGCTAGTTCTCCTATCATTGTTAACACTCCCGATAATGAAGTTCTTAATTTAAAATAAAGGGAGGGAGAAAACTTAAAAGATTCTTGGTATAGAATTTGGAATGCTCAAAATAGATCTATTAAAAAGCAATCTACTTCCGTTCTTCTTCGCAATTTTTACGTAGGCATCACTCCTTGGTATAGATATGTTCTTGACACCATCACCGGAGGGAATTTCTTGGGAAGCCATACTTTTGATTCTTATAATGCTATGATACATCTGTTAGGCCCACCACCTCTTTTGGTCAATGGAACTATTTTAACTTTGGAGCATGTGATGCAAAGGCTTGATATTATTGAAAATAAAATTGCCACTGTTGAGCTAATTGAAAATCTGGATAAAAAGATCCACAATCAAATTACTCAATATGGATCTAAGGTAGGAGTTACTTAGAAAAGTCTTAAGGAAAAGGAACCCATAGTTAATGAAAAGATAGATCAAGATTCCACTCGAATCGATAAACTCGAGGAGATTATTACCAACTTGGGGTCCGCTTTTTTTGCCATTAAAACCACCACCAATCCTCCTCCTACCAAAGTTGCCAAATTTATCTATGTTCCTAAGAATAAGGGTGAATCTTCTAGTAAGAAAATGGAGATCTCAAAACAATGAGTGTTCACCCCAACTTTTTAGATATCGTTAAGGAACCTTTTGCTACAAGTGAATTTCTTGATTTCCTACCTAGGAGTTTAATCATTTGCAAAAATAAAGAACCTCCTAAGGTCTATAAGTGTTCAGTTGAAGAATTGCATACCAAAGACGACAATACCTAGATCTATTCTTGTTTTTATGCCTAGCTAGGGGCGTTAAACAATAGCGCTTGTTGGGAGGCAACCCAATTTTATTTTTGTTCCTGTTTAGTAATAAATAAATCATATATTATCTATTATGATTGTGTTTTTATGTTTTAATTAGTGTTTGTGTCAAGTAAAGCCTTTAGGATCTTGTTGGATGATTGTAATTTGATCTTGCTGAAAAAAACAGAAAGTATGTGCTCACGAGAATAATTTTCATTTTAACCAGAGAGCGATAAAATATTGATTCCAACTGCAGTAGATCAATATACAAATTATTTAGGATGTCCTAATGTCTCAGGATTTTTGGAGTTACAGAAGTATTAGAAACCTACAGATTGCTACATACTGTTCTGTTTTTGACAGATTCTGTTTTAGTGTGTTGTTTGCTTATTTTGATGAATCTATGGCTAGTATAGGGGGGGTATAAACCATAGAGAAGTTGGAATACAGTAGGTTTAACACCAATATAAATAAATAATGAGTTTATTACAGTACCTTAAAGTGGTGGTTTATTTTCTTATACTAACAGAGCTCATGAGATTTTCTGTTGAGTTTTGTGTTGTGAAGTTTTCAAGTTTTTTGGTAAAGATTTGGTGGATTTTGGAACAAGGAGTGGAAAGAGCCTAAGCTTGGGGATGCCCAAGGAACCCCAAGGTAAAATTCAAGGAAAACCAAAAGCCTAAGCTTGGGGATGCCCCGGAAGGCATCCCCACTTTCGTCTTCATCTATCGGTAACTTTACTTGAGGCTATATTTTTATTCACCACATGATATGTGTTTTTCTTGGAGCGTCTTGTATGATTTGAGTCTTTGATTTTTAGTTTACCACAATTATCATTGATGTACACACCTTTTGGGTGAGACACACATGAATCAGAATTTGTTAGAATACTTCATGTGCTTCACTTATATCTTTTGAGCTAGATAATTTTGCTCTAGTGCTTCACTTATATCTTTTTAGAGCACGGTGGTGGTTTTATTTTATAGAAATTATTGATCTCTCATGCTTCACTTTTATTATTTTGAGAGTCTTTTAGAATAACATGGCAATTTTCTTTGGTTATGAAATTATTCCTAATATGATAGACATCCGGGATGGGTATCATAAAAACTTTCATATAGAGTGCATTAAATGTTATGAGAAGTTTGATTCTTGATAGTTGTTTTGAGATACAAAGGTGGTAATATTAGAGTTGTGCTAGTTGAGTAATTATGGAATTGAGAAATACTTGTGTTGAAGTTGGCAAGTCCCGTAGCATGCACATATGGTAAACGTTGTGTGACAAATTTGAAGCATGGGGTGTTCTTTGATTGCTTTCCTTATGAGTGGCGGTCGGGGAGGAGCGATGGTATTTTCCTACCAATCTACCCCCTAGGAGCATGCGTGTAGTGCTTGGTTTTGATGACTTGTAAATTTTTGCAATAAGTATATGAGTTCTTTATGACTAATGTTGAGTCCATGGATTATACGCACTCTCACCCTTCTATCATTGCTAGCCTCTTCGGTACCATGCATTGCCCTTTCTCACCTCGAGAGTTGGTGCAAACTTCGCCGGTGCATCCAAACCTCGTGATATGATACTCTCTATCACACATAAACCTCCTTATATCTTCCTCAAAACAGCCACCATAACTACCTATTATGGCATTTGCATAGCCATTCCGAGATATATTGCCAGCAACTTTCCACCGTTCCATTTATTATGACACGCTCCATCATTGTCATATTGCCTTGCATGATCATGTAGTTGACATCATATTTGTGGCAAAGCCACCTTCATAATTATTTCATACATTTCACTCTTGATTCATTGCATATCCCGGTACACCGCCGGAGGCATTCACATAGAGTCATATTTTGTTCTAAGTATCGAGTTGTAATTCTTGAGTTGTAAAGTAAATAAAAGTGTGATGATTTTCATTATTAGAGCATTGTCCCATGTGAGGAAAGTTCTTCGAGAAAAAAGAAAGGTCGTAAGAAAAAAAAGAGGCCCAAAAAATGAGAGAAAAAGAGAGAAGGTGCAATGTTACTATCCTTTTTCCACACATGTGCTTCAAAGTAGCACCATGATCTTCATGATAGAGAGTCTCTTATATTCTTTCATAGAACTTGGCTTGTATATTCCAACAACGGGCTTCCTCAAAATGCCCTAGGTCTTCGTGAGCAAGCAAGTTGGATGCACACCCACTTAGTTACTTTTGTTGAGATTTCATATATTTATAGCTATAGTGCATCCGTTGCATGGCAATCCCTACTCCTTGCGTTGACATCAATTGATGGGCATCTCCATAGCCCGTTGATTAGCCACGTCAATGTGAGACTTTCTCCTTTTTTGTCTTCTTACACAACCTCCATCATCATATTCTATTCCACCCATAGTGCTATATCCATCACTCGCGCTCATATATTGCGTGAAAGTTGAAAGAGTTTGAAAAGACTAAAGTATGAAAAAATTGCCTGGCTTGTCATCGAGGTTGTGCATGATGGGAGCATTTTGTGTGACAAAAATTAAGCATGGCCAAACTATATGACTTTGTAGGGATAAGCTTTCTTTGGCTATGTTATTTTGATAAGACATGATTGCTTGGTTACCATTGCTTGAAGTATTATTATTTTTATGTCAATATTAAACTTCTGTCTTGAATCTTTCAGATCTAAACATTCTTGCCACAATAAACAGAAATACATTGAAAATTATGTTAGGTAGCATTCCACATCAAAAATTCTATTTTTATCATTTACCTACTCGAGGACGAGCAAGAATTGAGCTTGGGGATGCTTGATACATCTCCAACGTATCTATAATTTTTGATTGTTCAATGCTATTATATTATCTATTTTGAATGTTTATGGGCTTTATTATACACTTTTATATTATTTTTGGGACTAACCTATTAACCGAAAACCTAGTGCAAATTGCTGTTTTTTTTGCCTATTTCAGTGTTTCGCAGGAAAGGAATATCAAACGGAATGAAACCTTCACGAGGATCTTTTTTGGAACAAACGCAATCCAAGAGACTTGGAGTGGATGTCATGAAGCAGCGAGGCGGCCACGAGGTAGGGCAGCGTGCCCAGGGGGGCCAGGCACGCCCCCACCCTCGTCGGCCCCTCGTGGCTCCACCGACCTACTTCTTTCACCTATATATACCCTTGTACCCTGAAAACATCCAGGGGAGCCACGAAACCACTTTTCCATCACCGCAACCTTCTGTACCCGTGAGATCCCATCTGGGGACCTTTTTTGGCGATCTGCCAGAGGGGGATTCGACCACGGAGGGCTTCTACATCAACACCATAGCCTCTCCGATGATGTATGAATAGTTTACCACAGACCTTCGGGTCCATAGTTATTAGCTAGATGGCTTCTTCTCTCTCTTTGGATTTCAATACAAAGTTCTCCTTGATATTCTTGGAGATCTATTCGATGTAATTCTTTTTGTGGTGTGTTTGCCGAGATCCGATGAATCGTGGGTTTATGATTAAGATTATCTATGAACAATATTTGATTCTTCTCTGAATTCTTATATGGATGATTTGATATCTTTCCAAGTCTCTTCGAATTATCAATTTGGTTTGGCCTACTAGATTGATTTTTGTTGCAATGGGAGAAGTGTTTAGCTTTGGGTTCAATCTTGCGGTGCTCGATCCTAGTGACAGAAAGGGAACCGACAGGTATTGTATTGTTGCCATCAAGGATAAAAAGATGGGGTTTATATCATATTGCTTGAGTTTATCCCTCTACATCATGTCATCTTGCCTAATGCATTACTCTGTTCTTTTGAACTTAATACTCTAGATGCATGCTGGATAGCGGTCGATGTGTGGAGTAATAGTAGTAGATGCAGAATCATTTCGGTCTACTTCACACGGACGTGATGCCTATGTTCATGATCATGCCTAGATATCATCATAACTGTGCGCTTTTCTATCAATTGCTCGGTAGTAATTTGTTCACCCTCCGTAATATACGCTATCTTGAGAGAAGCCACTAGTGAAACCTATGGCCCCTGGGTCTACTTTACGTCATATTATTTTCCTGTTAACTAGCTATTTCTGTCGCTGTTTATTTTGCAATCTTTACTTTTCAATCTATACAACAAAAAATACCAAAAATATTTATCTTATTATCTCTATTAGATCTCACTTTCGTAAGTGACTATGAAGGGATTGAGAACCCCTTTATCGCGTTGATTGCGAGGTTCTTGTTTGTTTGTGCAGGTACTAGGTGACTTGCGTGTAGTCTCCTACTGTATTGATACCTTGGTTCCCAAAAACTGAGGGAAATACTTACGCTACTTTGCTGCATCACCCTTTCCTCTTCAAGGGAAAACCAACACATACTCAAGAGGTAGTAGTGCCACATCAAAGTTGTTCCATTGTTACTCAAAATCACACCTCTCCATACGTATGTTTGGGCCACACGCATGCAGTGGTTCTCTTCGGGGACTAGATACTTGCGTGTTTATTGGCGAGCTAGCCCATCTCCGGGGTCGCATGGACGGCCATCACTTTGACCAACAACAAGAGAGAGGTTGTACGACCAAGGTGGATTATTCTTGGTACGTTTTATGATCCATGTTGGTGAGATATATGCCTCTCTGGCCCGCTGACTGAAAGTGTGTGTGTGTGGGGGGGGGGGGTGCTACTTCGCACTTTGATAGGTGAACCTCGGTTGGGGGGCATGCGTTCATAGCATATGATTCCCTTTGTGGCGACACGAGGGGGGGGTGGGGGCTGCTAGCTACTTCACAATTTGCTAGGGGAACCTCGGTTGGGGGGAGGGGGGGAGGGGGCATGCATTCATAGCTTAGGATTCCCTTCGTGCCGACACGAGAGGGGGCTGCTAGCTACTTCGCACTTTGCTAGGTGAACCTCGGTCGAGGGGGGGGGGGGGCATTCATAGCTTAGGATTCCCTTCATGCTGACATGAGGGAGGGGTGGATGCTAGCTACTTTGCACTTTGCTAGGGTGAACCTCGGTTGGGGGCATGCATTCATAGCTTAGGATTCCCTTCATGTTGGCACGAGGGAGGGGGCTGCCAGCTACTTCACACTTTGCTAGGTGAACCTCAGTTGGGGGGGATGCATTCATAGCTTAGGAATCCCTTCGTGCCGACACGAGGGGGGGCTGCTAGCTACTTTGCACTTTGCTAGGTGAACCTCGGTTGGGGGGGGGTATGCATTCATAGCTTAGGATTCCCTTCATACCGACACGAGGGAGGGGGGCTGCTAGCTACTTCGCACTTTGCTAGGGTGAACCTCGGTTGGGGGGGCATGCATTCATAGCTTAGGATTCCCTTCGTGCCAACACGAGGGAGGGAGGGCCGCTGGCTACTTCGCACTTTTCTAGGTGAATGAACCTTGGTTGGGGGGGGGGAAGCATTCATGGCTTAGGATTCCCTTCGTGCCGACACGAGGGAGGAAGGGGGCTGCTAGCTACTTCGCACTTTGCTAGGGTGAACCTCGGTTGGGGGAGGGGAGGGGGCATGCATTCATAGCTTAGGATTCCTTCCGTGCCGACACGAGGGGTGGGGGCAAGCAATACTATGCGCTTTGCGAGAGAGGTGCCACATCGAAGTTCCATTTGGTATTTGAAAATCAAACCACCTTTTGATACATAAATTTGGTCCACATGCAAGTGTGTTCGTGTTCTGACCCTCTCCCGCGTCATTTTTCGCCAAATTTATGAACATTAGATAAGTCGGATGACACAACAGACACGGTTCACTCAAACTAACTGTGTGCCACGCCAGTGCACCTATCACGCACACATCCGCACAGTACATTGGGCTCCATGAGGCCCCCCTCTCAAAAATATCTGCCCGCCTCGAGGGTTTTTATGTTTCATAACACACAGTTGTTATTTCCGGACTGTGTGAGATGTTTCTTGTTCCCAATCCCGCCTGCATCCCTAGAAAATATCTGCCCGCCTCGAGGGTTTTTCTGTTTCATAACACACGGTTGTTATCTCTGGACCGTGTGCGATGCACTATCATCAAAATTTTCAATAGCTCGGCATTTCAATCCCGCGTAGTAAAATTTTCAGTACTCGCGCCCCTACACACACACACACACATCAAAACATTCTTGGGCGTGTGCGCACGCACACACACACACCCTCCCTCGCTCGAAACCCTAGCAAGGTCCCCACCACCGCCGCCGCCGCAAGGCCTCCATTGTCAACATCTACCGGTTTGACCATGGAGCTTACCCACCGATCTCCATACCCAGGCCGCCCTGAGTTTCTTAGATGACGCCTACCAAACGCCCCCTTTCCCACAGATCCCCATCCTCATCCCCCACTCCAGAGCGTCGCAGCCTAAGCCCAGCTACGCTTCCCATGGAGCTCGAGGAGCGATTGGCCCAAAAGAGGTGTATAGCGGTCTCTTCACCCGACGTCGCCGAGGAAGCTGACAACCATTACTGGCGGCAGGCACTCAAGCAGCGGGCTAGAGTATGCGGGCATGTCTCTTCCACTGGCTACGACATCGAGGTCATCGACAACGACGGCCTGAGGTGGGCTATGTCACAGGTTAAGTGGCCCACACCCAACCCTCGGGTTCAACCGCCGTCGATCTCATCCATGGCCCCACCGCTGATCTCCTCTCGCTCGGTGTCAACAATTTTCCATTCTACATTGCCATCGAGCCCCTTTTCTCATTTCCGAAGGACACGTTCTACGACGCTGGCTTGGGATCCACAGCTTCCAAGTCAGACCTGATCGACGGCGACCACGAGGAGGGCAACCTCTCGGCTCTTCCAAGGGGAAAGAGCCCATCTGCTCTTCCAAGGGGAAAGCGCCCGTCTACGACATCAGGGAGGGCACCCTACAGCTGTGCTCTTCCAAAGGGAATGAGCCCATCTGCGACAACATGGAGCGCATCCAGGGTCCGTGCTCTTCCCACGGGAACAAGCCAATCTGTGACAAGTGAGGAAACCCATGATTTGTTTTGCCGTGCCTCTTCACAGGGGGAAACCCATGATTTGCTTTGTCGAGTCCCTTCTGTAGTGTAGTGAGAATATGTGCAGTTTTAATTGCTATATCTGGTTGTTTGTAGTATGCCTTGTTTATTTCAGTTGTTCACAATGTGATGCTCTATATGTGCAATTATTTACTGTGCAGTACATTTCATCAATCCAGTTTTAAACATACCAATAGGAATGCATATATTTGCTTGTTGTTAAGCCTGTTATAGCTAGCATATGCCTCTTTTAAAGTTTTTTGATTGTTCGGTTGTTTGTAGTTAGCATATGTCCAGTTTCAATTGCTATCTTATGTTGTTCGTAGTATGCCTTGTTCTATATGTGCAAGTACGAACTGTTGTGCTTAACATGCTTCTCGATGTACCTACACAGGACAATTTTGGCAACGATTGATGTTTTCCATCGAGGTTAGTTTCATCCCATGGCTTATATCTGCTCAATGTTCAGGATATTGGTAGCTGGTACCATATAGGCCGGCGACTGATAAGGGGCTAATCGGTGAATCGGACTTTTAACTGAATATATCTACAACCCATTTATCGTTAGGTTAACTAGGGCCATATGTAATATATCTGAGGCTACATAGCAACATGCACTGTACTTAATGTCTAAATATGCAATCCTAGGCTACATAGCAACAAGGAAGCACTACAAAAAAAGACACATCCGTGACATTTTGGGCCGAACGAAATTTTTTTCTGTCATACTTATGACACTTCTATGATGATAATTGTGACAAAACCTGGTATCATCATAGATGTGGTGGGCTCCTACTTCTATGAAAAAAAATCATGATAGAAAATGGGCTTTCTGTCCTGGGCGGGCAGGAGACGTAGCTGCATGACATTCTTTGGGCCATCCATGACGGAAAAAACCGTGGTAGAAGCGAGGGCGAGGAAAATATCGGGGTGTTCCCGGTTACGGTGGGTGGTCAGGGCCGAGCGATGCACGTGTCTCTCGTACATGCACGCGCGTGGGTGCGAGGTGTTGGGCTCTAACTGAACCCGAGCAAGGCGTTCGCCTACTGAACCCGAGCGATTGCACTGCAGGCTACGCGTTGTTGGACCCGAGCGATCGATTGATGGCTGTTAACTGAAGCCGATCGATGCTGCCTCCGGATGAACAATGAGTGTTGCTGGGGGGGGGTTGGATGAATAGTTCCTAGTGGGGGTGGATGAATAGGACCCCGTGGTGTTGCCTCTGGATGAATAGGACCCTAATCGATCGAGCCGGTTGGGGCTGGATGAACATGACCTCGTGGAGGGCTGGATGAACAGGACGACCCCGTGGAGGGCTGGATGAACAGTAGACGGTGGAGGGCTGGATGAACAGTAACCCGTGGAGGGGTGGTTGAACAGGAGCCCGTGTGGAGAGGGCTGGTTGAACAGTAGCCGGTGGAGTAGCGCGCGGTGGAGGCTGGATGAACAGGAGCCCGTGGATGAACAGTCGCAGGTGGAGGCTGGAGGAGGTCGACGGTGGATGAATAGTAGCCCGTGGAGGCTGGAGGGGGTCGACAGTGGAGATGAACAGTATCCCGCAGAGTCCCGCTTTGCGGTACGCCACACCCCTCCCGATGAACAGGACCCTTGTTTCGACCGTAGTGCTCCAACACAAGTTCGCTTCCTCTGTTTTGCGGTATGCCACACCCATCCTGATGAACATGACCCCCGTTTCGACCGTAGGAGGTCCGTTTCCTCCGTTTGCGGTACGTCAGACCCCTCTCGATGAACAGGTTCCCGTTTCGACCGTGGGTGGTCGAAGACAAGGCCGTTTCCTCCGTTCTACGGTACGCCAGGCCTCGTTTCCATTGGCTGTTCCGTCCAAGCCCTCCCGATGAACATGACGACGCATTCCATTCCTACCCAGCCAGTTGGCTCCCCACGAACATGACGACAATGTTGTTTCTCCATTCCGACCCAGCCATGTACATGAGCCCTGGCCGTATGTATGCGCGAGTAGGCATTCGAGACCTTGCCCGTATGTACGTACGTGGCCGTATTTTCTTTCTTGCGGCTGCCATGGACCCAGCTGTCAGCCTCTCCACGTACAGTACTCTTCCGATGGAAGTCGGTCGTTGACCACATTGACCATGCTGCGCCGAGAGTACCACGACGGTGGACGACGGCGAGGCCTAGGAAGGGGACGACGCAGAGCTGGGGAAGACGCGGTAGTGGATACCCACGCGGAGAGGAGTACGAGGGTTCACTGGTTCGGCTGCGGTGTGAGGCTGCCGTCGCCGCAGAATAACAGGGGGTGTGGGTGAGTGGAGGGATGGCATGGCCAGCGGTGGGAGTAGTAGGCGGCGGTGAGGCCTCCGCGGCAGCACAACCGGCCATGGGAGGCAGGAGCAGGCGGCATGACCGGCGCTACTTTGGGCGTCTGGAGCAAGAAGACCAGAGGTTGAAGAAGCATGACGACCGTTGGATGGACATCGTACGGTCACTTCAGCTAGAATCGTCTATATTGACTAAGTTGACAAAGCCCTTAGTACGCATCAACTTAGTTGGCCCACAGGTCAGCTTCCGAAATGGTGCGCCCCAGATGTCAGGGGGAGGAATTATTTTTTGGGCGGGTGAAGCTAGAATATTCGAGATTGAAGAAGAAGCACGACATTCGTTGGATGGACATCCAATGGCCACTGCTGCTAGAAACGTGTGTTGACTATAAGTTGACAAAGCCTTGCATACGCGTCAACTCTTTTTTTTGAGGGGACGTGTCAACTTAGTAAGGCCACAAGTGTGTGGCAGAGAACTTATAGCCCATTTGAGATTTGTAAGAATGTGCAGCCAATTTTTGAATTCTAATGGAATTTACTACATCCAATTTATAGTTTGTTAAAAGTACAGCCCATTTCAACCAACCGTTCAAAACAGCATTCAATAAAATTTCCCACATTTTGATGGGATCCGAAATATTTTGATCCTAAAATTTCTAGTCAGATTAAATACAATTTCAATATAAATTTATATTACGTAAAAATCCAACGAAACATTGATCTCGCAACAATTAATGAAATTAAAAATTTCAATATCCAAAAATAATATTTTATAAAGTAATTACGTGTTTGGTGCATTTTTTATAGTTACTGCCCAGTTTTTATAATTATATCCCATTTATTATTTCTTAAAGCCCATTTTCTTGTTAAGCCTAATGCATCCCTCCTAGGAAAGATTTGCAGCCCAACGGGGCAGAGAATAACAACTTGACCTTGCCTGGGTATTCCTCATTTATTGACTACATATGTTGACAATGGTGTGGGACTGTGATGTGAGGAAACCAAGAGGAAGCAAAAAAAATATAGTTTTATATACTAATAAGGAGGCACTTGCGTACGTGCGGCTATGGCCCTGGTGGGTTCCCACGGTCATCCTCTCCAAGTAAAGTCATCTCCTCATCCTCATGTTCGTTGACCATGTTGACAATGCGAGGCGGCGACGCCATGGCGAGCGCAACAACTCGAAGGACGACGGAGAGGGCCTCGCGGGCCCTATGGATGGTCTGATATAGTGCCCGCTGCTCATTCAAGAAGCCAGGATCATAGGGCCACATGTCCGCGATGGCATTATCGTTCGCTTGTTCACTGGTGCTCCTTGAGGAGACGGAGGTTGCAGCACAGGTCCTCCTGCGTTGGTAGCTCTTCCGCCATTAGGGCGTCGAAGTGCGGCCGCACCTGCTCTATGGTGAACACGACATGAACCGGCTTGGACAGTGTCGCCGGCTCCTGGTCGGAAGCTCCGTCCATCGTCTGATTGTCGTCGCTCAGCTCGGCGAGCTAGCTCGCGAGCCAGCATGTCCGGCTACTGGACCGACCCGCTGCCAAGCACGAGTCTGACTGCCCTGGCCCACCCAGACCGCCTCCCTCGCCCGCGCGCGCTTTCCACCCGAAACATTCTGCGCTGCCCGCCTCGCTTCCTGATGCAGGCGATTGCTTCGCCATCAAACGTCACAAGTGCCGCCCGACTGTCCTTCTGCCGCCCACATTAATGATACATGGTTGCCGAGGCAGCTACTCCGGCGCCACACGTCCGTCCCTCGACTGCCCACTATTTCTATATAAACTGCCGCGTCGGCCATAGTTGCAGTCATCCGCATCCATTCCCTTTCTCCCGTCCACACCACTACTGCCTACCATGGCTTCCTCGCGCTCCGAAGGAGATGGCAGAAGGAGATGGCAGCCATTGCTTTCGACTGGCTGGCCGGCAGGCAGCCGAAGGATGACGACATCCCAATGGAGAACATGGTAGTCGATGATCCAGTGCCAACCCCCTCCTCCGTGCCATCCTCGCCGGTGCATTCCACCATGACCATCGGCGAGGCCTATGCCCAATATACAGGCACGGTGAGGCAGAAGCGTGATGAGCAGTTTCGGGAGGCGCAGGCCGACGTCGCCTACAACCACCATCTCCTCCAGGAGCACTTGCAGGCAGAGGAGCAGATCGCTGCGGAGCGGGCGGAGTAGGAGGTGCTGCTCGACTCGTACCACTCCGCCCGCGAGGGCCGCCTCGAGCGCTGGCGGTATCGCATGCGGGTGGTGGAGGCCGCGGTAGTCTACAAAGAGGCGATGAAGCAGGCGAGGTGCTGTTTGGCGAGACCGAGGACGAGGCAGAGGACAATGCTGGCTCCGAGGAGTCCCCGCTCCGCTGGCATCGACGAGCCCTTGGTCCGCCGAGGCCCCGTGGCGCCAACAACGAGGCAGAGGACATCGCCGGCTCCGTCGAGGCCCCGCAACGCCAACAACGAGGCAGAGGACACCACCGGCTCTACCGAGGCCCCACCCTGCCAGCAATGAGGGGGAGGATTTCCCCCGCTCCACCGAGGCGCCACCTATAGGCAACGAGACAGAGGATATCGCCGGCTCCACCAAGGCCCCGCCCCACTGCCAATGAGGCCACACCACACAGAAAATGAGGAAGAGTAGAACACAGTAGGTCGCCGCCGCTCGGGTCCAAGTAAGGCCACCACTGTTACCCTCCGGTTGCTGGCACTGAGCTGTACATCATGGAGCAATTCTATGATTACATGATGATTGAAGACCGCTCCGTGGTTGAGCAAGCGCATGAGATATAGTCATTTGCTAGAGAACTTGAGCACTTCGTTGTATGCTACAAGACACAGGTGGGTAGCTTCGGTTAATTAATTATACATCCAACGCACCCCTTTTTAGTTGAAGAATGTATGAAATGTAATGAAATCCAGCATGTTTATATGAAATCCAACTGTGTATGAATGAATTTATTTTGATTAGTTCAAATTCTTGTATCACTAGCATTGGATGAACATGCAAAACTGTCGGATTTCGGGTTCCGGCAGACCTTTGAGGTTCGAACACTGGGGTGCACACGGAGATTTCGCCTCCTACCTACCTGCACCCCTCCGCCATGCTTGGATCTAAACTAAGGAAAGAACAACACAAGAGACACGGGGTTTATACTGGTTCGGGCCACCGTTGTGGTGTAATACCCTACTCCAGTGTGTGGTGTGGTGGATTGCCTCTTGGGCTGATGATGATGAACAATACAAGGAAGAACAACCTCGCGAGGGTCTGTTCTTGGCTGAGGCGATGAACTGCTGGGAGGAGTTCAGCCACCTCTCTCTCTCTCTCTGCTCTCCTCCAACCGACCGACTCTACTGTGTGGGTGGCTGGTCCTATTTATAGAGGCCCTGGTCCTCTTCCCAAATATTGAGCGGGAAGGGAGCCAACAATGGCGGGCTAATTTGAAGGGGGACAGCAAGTATCAGCTATCCTGACAAAAGTAGTCTTCTCCTGCGCAAAGCTCTGGTGATGACGCCGTCTTGGGCTCCACGGTGACCTCTGTCTCGTAGTCCTCCTGGTCTTGGTCTCGTTGCACCGAAATGGCAACCTTTGCCTGATGCCTCGGTACTCCACGGCTGCGCTTGCCCCCTTTGCACCAAAGAGGAAAGGGGGACGCTGTGCGGGCTGGCACCCGCCTGGCGCCCTGAGTTATCATGGCTTGCGTCATGGGCACCTCGTGAGACACTCCGCCTTGATCTCTCCGCCTCCTCGTGAGCCAGCCTGACGAGGCCGTGCCTGAGGTAGCTTCGTGTCGTCCGCCCCACGAGGCTTGGCCCCTCGCGAGGGTCTTGGGTTTGTGTTGGTGAAGATGGGCCGTGCTGGGCCCCCCTTTGAGCCACGCCGCAGGCCGCAGGCAGGCAAGTCCGGGGACCCCCATTCCCAGAATGCCGACAATAGCCCCCGGGCCCAAGGCGCGCCCGGACTTGGCCGTGCAGGGAGGCGGAAGGGCAAGAGCGAAGCGCCGCGGGCCCTAACAGCCTGCGGTCTTGGGCGCCGCGTGGCGGTTGATTGGACGTGGGCGCCTTAGCAACCGCGCGAGTCGATAAAGGAGTGGCATCCGCCTAGGCCCTGCTTCTCCCTTTCTCCGGTTGCTGCTCAGATCCCCTTTCTTGCGCCTCTCCTTCCTTCCTCCGAGATTTCCAGATCTGCTCTAGCCACGCAGCCTAGGGAGCCATGGCGCCTCGTCAGCCCCCGGCCGCAGCTTGGTACTCGTCTGCCCTGGACTCGCCAAACGTGTCGGAGGCGGGCCTTGCCCGGTTGCGCTGGATGGCGATGGCGTGGGGCATCAATGGGGAGAAGGTGTTCAAGGCCGGCTCCGCCACCCCTGAGGGTCAAAGGAGCACCTTCTATCCGCTCTTCGTAAGTGCCATTGTTGCTGGCCTGGTGCCTCCCTTCTCCGAGTTCTTCCTCTTTGTCCTCCGCCATTACAAGCTACAGGCTCTGCATCTCCATCCCAACTCCGTCCTCCTCCTGGCAATCTTTGCTTATTATTGCGAAGCACATGTTGGGGTGCAGCCCTCAGTGGCCTTGCTGCGCCACTACTTCTACCTCCGGACCTCTCGTGGGACCGCTTCCGTGTGCGCGAGCTTTGTCGCGTCTGGTAGTGCCATTGCCATCTCGAACTCTGGGAAGAGGATTGAGGGCTTCAGGAGCAAGTGGAATTTGGTGGATGCTGGGCGCATCCACCCTCGGCTGATCCTGCCCTAGGAGCAGACCATGAGCTCCAGCGACTGGGGTCGAGTAGAGCTCGCGGATCCCCGTGCGAAGATGGTGTTGGAGAAGATGGACGTGGATCTGAGGCCGACCGACATGGCAGTGGCGAAGCTGACCGGCGCGTCGCTGCTGAGGGAGTTCTGGAGCACCGGCTGGCTCCGCTTCGGCAGTACTCGCTTCCAATGTGGAGGCCCCGTCCGAACCCCGCGGCCTTGGCCGATGGAGACCTGGCTGCGGTTCTCCAATCTCTAGTCGGGGGCAATGTGGCGAGGCTGGAGGGCGCTCCTATGCCCTTGTTCCTCCGCAACGACTAGGAGCGGGTGGTGAAGTCCATGCCCGTCTTCAACAGGGATGGGCCAGTGCCCCTGGAAGCTCCCGATGAACCGGTGGACGTGCCCTCCGGCGACTCCAGCGAAGAGGAAGAGGGAGGGGAGCGTGGGAGAGGGCCTGACTCCGAGGAGACTGACGGAGAGTCGAGGGCTCCCCTCCCCCGGCGCAGGTCCTGTGTTCTCCGCCTCTCTCCGAATGATGACGACGAGGATTATGACGAAGACGACGATGAGCAGGACAGCGGGAGCTCGCTCCCGATCCCGAAGAAGGACAGGACCGGGCTGATCTCCCGCGTGTCTCCCCCGGCCCCAGGGCAAACCGCAGAAGCACCTTCCGCCTCCAAGCTTCCCGAGGTTGACCCTTCCAGCCGGCTTTCAGGCTTCAAATTTGGCCGGAGGCTGCTTGAGCTCGCTGGCGACGTCCCGTAAGCATTCGATTCTTGTCTTTATCTCTTAATCTGCTTCTGAGGCTTGACGTCCGCATCTTTGGATAGGTTGGCGCCCGCAGCAAAGAAGCTGAGGGGGGCTCCCGAGGTTCCATCCATGGCGGCGCTTCTGCCCGCGAAGGAAGGTGACCCCAACGCACAGGCTTCCCCTACCCGGTCATCCTCGCGAGGTTTGGCTGAGCCGGCTGGGGCGAGCTCAGCCCCCACGACCCAAGTGGCTCCCGAGGTGCTCTTGCCTGCTGCCGCCAGTACAGCTGTCGGGGCGCGGCAGACTCCACCTCAGGATGCTGCGGCTGCGCTGCCGCCTTCTCCTCCTACTCCACCGGCCGCTGTCTCTCCGACTCCTTCTGCAGTTCTGGATCATCCTTTTGCTGAGCTGGACCGACTGCGGTAGGATCTTCTTGGCGCCGACCCCCGCTTGGTGGCCGGGCGTTTGGAGCTGGCTTCTGGATGGGTTCGCTCCGACGCCTCGATTCGGGCGGCGCTGGTCCAGGCCTCGACGGCATGCGATGAGGAGAAGCAGGCCGTCCTGGAGGCGAAGGCTGCCCGTGATGCAGCCTTGGGGGAGGTGGTCGACGTCCGCGGTCGCTGCAAGGCGCTGGAGGACGAGCTGCAAGGCCTGCGGGATCGGCTCGCGAAAGAGATCCGCCTTCGCCAAGAGCAGGAAGAAGGCGTGAAGGCTCACGAGGCAGCCGTCGATGGCCAGGAAGCCAAGCTCAGGAAGCGCCGCGACCGCCTAGGCGCGCTGGAGCAGGAGTTGGGGGCGAGGAAGGCCGAGCTGGATGGCAAGGCCCTGGTTCTTGCCGAGGACCGCACGACCTTCCTGGAGTTGGAGGCGAAGGCTCGCTCCTCGCTGAGGACGCTTTATGACAGCGGCCTGGAGAGCCCGCTGGCCAGTGCCGAGGACGGCCCCGCCAAACTGCTTCCCTTCCTGGTTCACGCTCTTGAAGATGTCTCCCTTGGCCTTGGCCCCATGACCGAGGCCGAGGCACGTGTCCTGTCTTCTGCAGCACTGACGCGTGTCCTCACCCACATCTACCTTCGCGATCCTGGTGTCATCCTCGACAGCCTGCTGGAGCCAGGGAGCAGTGAGCGTGCCGCTGCCGCTGCCGAGGCCATGAAGGGTCGTGCGGAGGCTCTGCTGGGGAAGTTCCGGGCCTTCAGCACCAAGCCGGAGCAAGGCGCTGCCGACCCCGCTGCTCCGTGAGTCGAACCCGCTCCACACTACTCCCCCGCCGCCAAGTGACTCCGTCGTGGCTCCTGTCCTGCTTTTAATTCTTGCACACGTATCATGCCTCGGGGAGGCGTTTAAACTTGCGTTTGGCATTGAAATAATAGTGTGGACTATAATATTTGCTTTTGAATTCCTCAAAATTAGCGCTTTTCCTTCCTACTTGCTTACGTTCTACGTCGGCAGAGCCCAGCCCCGCGCGTACCTCACCCAGCAATAGTCCCGACCAGAAACCAGGACGGGACCAAGGAGTGAGGGGCTACGTGACAAGTTAGGCTCCTGAGTCGTGATGCTCAGGAGTCCCCCTTGGCGCACAAACAGCAAGTAGGGAGGTGTGATGCGGGTGGATCCACCGTTCTACATCTGCAGAGCCCGGCCGCGCGCGTGCCTCACCCAGCGATGGTCCCGACCGGAAACCAGGATGGGGCCACAGAGTGAGGGGCTACGTGACCAGTTAGGCTCCTGAGTCGCGATGCTCAGGAGTCCCCCTTGATGCTCAAACAGCCTTCGTACCTTGGCTCCGCTTGGGGAGAGACGCGCGGCGAACCAGGCCCGGGGGGGACCTGGCAGGCGGCGTGCGTCTGGGTGTGACCCAGGCGCAGCCCCCGTGCCCAGCCCCCTCGCGCGGCACTCCCGAGGGGAGGCGTTACGATGACGCTAGACATTGAGCTCTGGGCTCCCTGAGGTTGATGCGGCCCGGGGGCCACCCTCAGTTGTTTATCACCAGCGCGGAGCATAGTGCTACCGTAAGTGTACGGGCATAGCCGCTCCTCGGCAGTGTCGTCAGCCAGCGTGGAGCATGGTGCTTCCACTGGTACGTGGGAGGGGGCCCCCCTCCGGGAGGAGCCCCCGGGGCGTGTACAGCCCCGCCCTGACATGTGGCTCGCACGGTAGGGCCTGGCGAGGTGTATCTAGGCACCCGTGAGCCAGCGCGGGACTCACGGGGCCCTACCTCTAGGCGGGTTGCGCTTGGCACTGGGCCTTATCTTGTGATGTGTCCCTGCAAATTTGGTTAGATGTCGGCACTCTACGTCCTCGGGTCCCGGCCCTCGAGCTAGTCTCAGCCATCGCTGGTATGCCAGGTTGCGATGCCATGGACAAGGCTAGAGGGTGAGGGCTGGAGAGCCAGTAAGAGCCCTGAGTCGCGATGCTCAGGTGCCCCCCCTTTAATGTGCAAGTAGTCGGCATGGAGGAGAAGAGGTGCCGTCGACCGGCATCAAATAATCAAGCATGGTGGGTCTAACGCATAATCGGAAATAAACGCAAATGGATTACATGTCACTGGGCCTGGCCCGAGCGGCTTGGGGATCATGTAGCCTGAGGGGCGCCCCCAACAAGGTAAGCTAATCGACGCGAGATAAAAGGGATACACGCCGCGGGGATGGACCCAAGCGGCCTGGGAATAATGCAGCCCTGGGGGCGCTCCCAGCTGGAAGTAAAACTCGAAAGATGTCACCTGATGATGTTGAGGACGAAGGGGTGTTGGTGTAGCAGGCTCGGGGGGCTGCGGGAGCCGATCCTCATGAGCCCCCAGGCCCAGGGGCCTCGGGAAGCTCCGGAGGCGCTGGCGGCTCCTCGCGGGCCATCTCCATCTCTGCCAGGGCTGCGGAACGCCTGGCCTCTCATGCCTCCGTGATGCCCCTCATGAGGCGCTGGTACGTGTCAGCCGCGTTCGGCAAGCCATAAGGCATGCGAACGTAGCTGTGGGGTGGACCTCCGCAGCGCCCCACTCGCGAGGGCTAGAGGCGCTCCAGAGAGATGACTCGGTTGAGCCCTGGTATGTCGATGTAGACATGCAGCCCACCATCCTCGCCTGGATGGGGGGCCACTGCTGGTAGGCGGCGGGCGCCTCTCATGACTCTTGACTCCTGTAGCTCCTGAATGGCCTTGCTGACGAACTCCTGTGGGTCTGGATCTCCTTGCCTTGCTCCTTCTTGAGGGAAACGTGCTTCTAAACACGCCTCCATGTGGTGCCCAAGCGCCTCCCTCGTGACCCTAGCTAGGTCGGTGGCCCTCCAGGGGAGAGCCCCCGAGCCCTGCCTGAGGAGGGTGCCACCCGCGCTTTCCTATGCGATGGAGGGAGGCTCCCCCTGGGCAGGCGCGGGCCCAGAGGGGCCTGCCTCCTGAGTGGTTGAGCCGGACGATGTCTTATTCTTCTTGGGGGTGTTCTCGGGAGGCCTCCTACTTCCACGACCCGGGTCTTCCAGTGACACGGCCTGAAAGGCTCGTTCCAGGGAACACACCGCGTCCTTCTCTTCACAGGGCACCGTGATGACTCCGTCGCTTCTTGGCATCTTGAGGACATTGTAGCCGTGGTGAGTTACGGCCATGAACTTGGCCAGCGCTGGGTACCCAAGGATGGCGTTGTACGGCAGGAGAATGTGAGCGACGTTAAAGTCGATGAGCTCGGTGCGGTAGTTGTCGCGTGCCCCGAAGGTGACAGGGAGGCGGACCTGCCCAATCGGGACCGTGGAGCCGTCAGTGATACCGAAGAAGGGCTTGGTTGGCTGAAGCTGGCTGTAGGGCACTTGGAGGTTGTTGAACGTCTCCACAGACAGGACGCTGAGCCCTGCCCCGCCATCGATGAGGGTATTGGTGACCACCACATTGCTGATGATTGGGGAACAAAGCATCGGGAGGACTCCGGCTGTTGCCGCACACTTGAGCTGATCTGCTGAGCTGAACGTGATGGCGCACGCCGACCATTTGAGAGGGCGTGTGGCTTCGAGTCTGGGGAGTACTGCGTTCACATCGCGGGCGAACTGCTTGAAGATGCGCTGAGAGGCTGGGGCTTGAGCTCCGCCCAGGATGCAGGCGATCGCACGCGGCTCCTGGAAGCCCCCAGCCTCCTCGTCCTGATGGCGGTCCTCGTTTCTCCTTGGCTGCGGCGGCAGCGGTGGGAGGCCTGCATTGCCTAGCGGGCGATCCTCGCAAGGCTGATCCCTCCAGTCTCCCTCGCAAGGCTGATCCCTCCATCCTCTCTCGCGATGCGGGTCTTGCCAGCGATCCTCGCGAGGTTGGTCGCGCCACCCTTGGTGCGGCCCATGGTCTTCCTAGCGTCCTGCGTTTCTTCCTCCTCCTCGACCGTAGCCCCGGTCACCGCGGTCGGGGCGACGGCCGATCCTTCCTTCACGCACGGCTCAGAGTTCTTGGCATTTGTTGGTGTTGTGGGTGTGGAGGTCGTGGTACACGCAGTACCGGCTACCCTTTGGAGGTTCGAGCTGATTCTCTGCCCCGCTTGGTGTCTGGTTCTGCCACGAGCACTGCAGCCCCCTGGCGCTTCACATCCTTGGCCTTGAGCTTCTTCTCTTCTGGGTCTGCGGCAGGCAGCTCGAGGAGGGAGAGACGCCCCTCCTCAGCCCTGGCGCACTTGTTTGCCAAGTTGAACAGCTCCAAGGAAGTGCACAGGTCTTCATGCATCGCCAGCTCCTCCTTCATCTTGACGTCACGCACGCCGTCGGAGAAAGCTGAGATGATGGCCTCCTCAGTCACCTTGGGGATCTTGAAGCGCTAGATGTACTTCTGCAGGGTTTCCCCGGGTTGTTGCTTGATGCGGCGCATGTCGCTCACGGCGGGTGGCCGGTCGCGAGTACCTTGGAAGTTGGCGATGAAGCGGGTGCACATCTCTTCCCAGTAGGAGATTGTGCCTGGAGCCAGGTGCGGGCCCCGTCCTTGAGCGCCATGGGAAACCAGTTCGCCATGACCTTCTCGTCTCTGTTGGCAGCTTCGATGCCCAGCTCGTAGAGCTGCAGGAACTCCGCAGGGCCAGCCATGCCATCATAGCGAGGAGGCAGGTGTGGTTTGAACTTTCCGGGCCACGCGACGCTGTGTAGTTCGGTGATGTAGGCGCGGCAGCCTGCTGTGGCAACAGGAGGCCTCAGATGACGGAGAGCCTGGTCTTGCATGTCCCCACATGCTGGAGCAGGGGATGGTCGCGACGTGCTGGAGCAGGGAGCGCCCGGGCAGCTTCTGGCGGGCGAGGGACTTCTTGGCAGCTCTGTTCTTGCTGCGCTGGCACCTGACGGAGCGGGTTCCACCCAGGGGCCATGCGCCTTGGAGCCATGGCGTCTTCTTGAGGAGGAGGCGGCCGGGGCACCGCCGGAGCCTCTTCGCCCGCACGGGGCGGGGTGCGGTGCAGCGGAATGGACGGCGCGGAAGAGCCCCCTACAGCGCGGACGAGCTCGGCGATGCGGTCGAGCCATTCTTCATAGACGTCGTCGACGGGACGGTAGCGCAGGAGCTCGTTTGCCGCGATGAGTGCAGCCCGAGCCTCCATGGGCGCGCGGAGCGCGCGAGACGAAGATCCACCTGGGGCGAGCGAGGGAGTTGCGGTGCGGCCGTCTTGCCGCACGGACGGATGCTGGGACGATGCTTGCCGCTCGTCCCCCGCCTGGCCGGTGGCGGCGTTGACG
This sequence comes from Triticum aestivum, assembly GCF_018294505.1. Classification (NCBI taxonomy): domain Eukaryota; kingdom Viridiplantae; phylum Streptophyta; class Magnoliopsida; order Poales; family Poaceae; genus Triticum; species Triticum aestivum. The sequence continues at coordinate 107,451,157 of NC_057803.1, forward strand.
GCAGGTGACGGGGAACGGCTTGGATGCCCGCCGACAAGGGCCGTCTGGGCGACGCGGGAAGCAAGTGCGGCCCAGCGCTCGGCACGGGCCCGACGAGCGTCAGACATGGGCGTGACGGTCGGAGGAGAATGGGGCGGTGGAAGACGAATTCCGGTGCACCCCTACCTGGCGCGCCAAATGTCGGATTTCGGGTTCCGGTAGACCCTTGAGGTTCGAACACTGGGGTGCGCGCGGAGATTTTGCCTCCTACCTACCTGCACCCCTCTGCCATGCTTGGATCTAAACTAAGAAAAGAACAACACAAGAGACACAAGGTTTATACTGGTTCGGGCCACCGTTGTGGTGTAATACCCTACTCCAGTGTGTGGTGTGGTGGATTGCCTCTTGGGCTGATGATGATGAACAATACAAGGAAGAACAACCTCGCGAGGGTCTGTTCTTGGCTGAGGCGATGAACTACTGGGAGGAGTTCAGCCACCTCTCTCTCTGCTCTCCTCCGACCGACCGACTCTACTGTGTGGGTGGCTGGTCCTATTTATAGAGGCCCTAGTCCTCTTCCCAAATATTGAGCGGGAAGGGAGCCAACAATGGCGGGCTAATTTGAAGGGGGACAGCATGTATCAGCTATCCTGACAAAAGTAGTCTTCAACTGCGCAAAGCTCTGGTGATGACGCCGTCTTGGGCTCCACGGTGACCTCCGTCTCGTAGTCCTCCTGGTCTTGGTCTCGTTGCACCGAAATGGCAACCTTTGCCTGATGCCTCGGTACTCCGCGGCTGCGCTTACCCCCTTTGCACCAAAGAGGAAAGGGGGACGCTGCGCGGGCTGGCACCCGCCTCGCGCCCTGAGTTGTCATGGCTTGCGTCATGGTCACTTCGTGAGGTACCCCGCCTTGATCTCTCCGCCTCCTCGTGAGCCAGCCTGACGAGGCCGTGCCTGAGGAAGCTTCGCGTTGTCCGCCCCGCGAGGCTTGGCCCCTCGCGAGGGTCTTGGGTTTGTGTTGGTGAAGATTGGCCGTGCTGGGCCCCCCTTTGAGCCACGCCGCAGGCCGCAGGCAGGCAAGTCTGGGGACCCCCGTTCCCTGAACGCCGACAAAAACAATACATACTAGCATTATTCCCAGGGTGATCACCTCGTTTGCAGTAGTTTGACATGTACTCCCTCCGGTCCTTTCTAGTCTGTATAAAAGTTTTGTCTGCTGTCAAATATCTCTACTTTGACCAATCTTATAGAAAAAAGTATGCACTTTCACAATGTGCAAAGTGAAAAGGAACAAAATGAGTACAAAGAGTTTGAGCAGCTTTTTAGCGTTCCTGTACATTGCAATCAAACACACAAGCCTGGCAATTCATAGAGAACATTCAAAACAATCAATGATTATGCATCTCAGCGATTCACATGTCAGAGCCAATATTTACTTCACAACTAAAGAATAAAGAAAAAATGGATCAATGCTGCTGACAGCAAAGGGCATCCCATTCGAAAATATCAAACGCATGTCTTCTTGCTAAAATCAATGAGAAAATTTTGACAAGGTTGTCCCATTCCAAAATATCAAATGCCTACGATTATGGAATGGGCAGGGTTTGCCATCAGTTCGGACATTGACATGGCACCTCGTGCTAAATAAACCAGCCGTACTTCTTGTACGGTTCCACCAAAATCAACCAAATTCACTCCGCACCTCCTTTCTTGTGGTGGAAATGAATGATTCGATGTATTCATGAACATTTTGTGCAGTTCCCGTTGAAATCAAGCTGAGCACACCTTTTTGCACAAATACAAAAAAGTGATTAGTATAAAGCAAATTGTACTATGAATTGACAATTTAAACAGGCACCTACATGGTCCATGTAGAGCACACTTTTAGAAAAATGGAACTCACTGGAAAGAATCCTAGAACAACAGTGTACTCACGCATCACAACAAGAAAATGGAGATTTGTCAGTCCTTCTAAGCTGAAGTTAGTTTGGTCTTGTGGGGGGGTCAGGTAACCATCCTTCAACTACTTCTTCTGATGAGAAGATAGACAGGGCTTCTTCATCCTGGCATAATCGGAACTAGTCACTTCACGTACTCCATATTCTTCTTCAGAGGAGGATGATCCTGTTGTGCAAAGACAAGAGGACAACTAAATGCTAGCATCCCTGTTTGCTCGAAAAAAGGAAAGGAAATATTTAAAACAACACAGATGAAGCACTTCTCAAGGACAATACCTATTTTTGATGATAGTATCTAAACAGTAGCACAACACCAATAGAGATGACAAAGCTCAATCACATGGATGAAATCAGTGGGTGAGTACCAACCTTTGTCAGGAGGCTTATTGTGTAGAGCATACAGATGAAACATTTCTCTGGAACCATCTGTTGCTATCTACTGTGGTGGCCATACTTACTATATACTCCTCGATTAGTTTAATGTTTCCAACATCTTCTTGTGCACTTCCACTAAAATATATGGTATCTTCAAAGAAGATCCCTGTTTGCACAAGTAGAGATAATTACGTATTACATTAAGAGTGGCATCAAATCAGTGGCAAAACAATTGCTCGTTCCAGCCATAGCAATAAATTAAGATGTAAAACTCTATCATTACTTGTGTCACCACAGTTCCAGTGTCACCATAGTTCCAGTGCTTCATTACAACACCGGGAGTTGATTTTTGTTTTTCTTCCGCTTGTTCTTCCCCTTCATCACTTGGTTCAATAACAGACAAGCTTCGCCTTCAATGTAAGATTTGGCATGTCAATTAGGTTGCGCAAGTATATCACTAAACAATGACATTAATTTTCAGATGAAAGTGGCAAAATACAGGCCAACAGTTGTGAAATATCCTTATCTTACCTCAATGGGATATTACGGTGCACATACAGATTGGAAGTCTTGTCTCCATTTGTGTAGTTCACTAAAATCAAGCAACATTACCGTAAAAGTAGCACAACATATGAAAGCACAATGCGGAATCATGTGAAAGAAGGCTAGTACTAACCTCTCATGAAACAGAATTCAAACAACTCACAAGAAGAAGATCTGAACCAAATTTGCCAACACGGATAGGAAGGAAGATCTCCTCTTATGCAGTTCCACTAAGATCAAGCAATCAAGCAACATTGTCGGTGTGACATTTTGGTTGAACTGCACAAAACACTCTTAAAACAAAAGTGTTTTGTGCAGTGCAACAAAAGGTCACAATGGCAATGAGGTGAAGCAGATAACCCTGTTTACACAGTGGTGCAAAGGAAACAACTAGTGGTCAATAACAGTGGATGACACAGAAGCCAACAAAAAGAAGCATCTACCTTATCTAAATGGGAAAGAAAGCAAGACAGTAGCATTTCTCAAATGGCGGCATTGATTAATATTAACAGAGAGATTATATTAATACTAAAATTTGTTAAGCATGTAATTTGCTTTTTACTGTAGCATTGCATCAATTTTCCAGCGGCATTATTAGAGGGTGTTTGTTTACAGGGACATTTTGGTGGAGGGACTAAAAAAACTCCGTGTCAGTCCCATGTAAACCAAACAGGAGGGACTTTTAGGGACTAAAAGTGGGCATTTGGGACTAAAGAAACAAGACCCTGCCACGCATCGCACCTTGTCTCTATTAGTTCATTACTAGGGCTAACATGGTCTTTTAGCATGTCATTTAATAACCTCTACTTCATGTTTAGTACCTGGAACCAAGCAGGTAGGGACTAGTGAGTTTTTAACCAAACAAGGCCTTAGATTAACAACAGCTAAAGAGTTGCACAGGACAGTGGACGCACCAGCACCATGTGCATCTACCGATGTACTGGGGTGATGCACAGTCTGTTGCAATAAAGAACAAACAACCAAAGAGCATATTTGTGTTGGTCCCGGTTTTGTTATCTTTAGACACCTTTCCCTATGTGAGCGCAGAAAATCTAGTCCTGCTCAAACTCTACAACCTTGTCCCCCAAAACAAAACAAAAGATCAGTTCGTTACAGATGTGCATGCTGCATTTGTCATTGTTTTCCCTTTTCGACCAACATAGGTGCTAGATAGCCAGTCTGTACTAGTACTTTCCCCTTCCTTTCCTCTTTGAACCATGTCCTAGATTTATTCTATACAACTTTCCCCACTACTTCCCCCCATTCCTTTCCTCTTTGAACCACGTCTTAGATTCATGCGATACAACTTTCCCCCTTCCTTTCCTTTTTGAACCACATCCTAGATTCATGCTATACAACTTTTCCCACTACTTCCCCCATTCCTTTCCTCTTTGAACCACGTCCTAGATTCATGGTATACAACTTTCCCCACTACTTTCCTATTTGATCCAACACCTAGATTCAAGTGCAAAAGCAGAAAAAGTCCACATGCAGCTAGAGCAATGCATGTGGAATAACTAAATTATACCCTAAGGTTCTTGGGATGTGGTTAGGTGGGAGACTGGAGGCCGTTCGGCCCACACTATGTACGGCGGAGAAAAAGAAGGGGTCAGAGGCTCTCCCGCGCCGCCGCTGGGTGAAAGTGAACAGTTGCGCCGGTAGTGGATTCCCTCCCTCGCCGACGGCGGCAGCGTTAAGCCTCCTTCGCTTCTCGGCGGAAGAATCCTGCTGGCTCTTTCACCAGCAGTGAGGGGAGAGAGAGAGGCCAACGAAGTCTTATTTAGATCTGGAGAGGGTGAGAGAGTGAAGAGAGCAACTAAAAGCAGACTAGCAGTGAGGGGAGAGAGAGAGGCCAACGAAGTCTTGTTTAGATCTGGAGAGGGTGAGAGAGTGTGAAGATAGCAACTACAAGCGCCGAGGCTCCAGCATGTATATATATACTCAAGAGAGTGTGAAGAGTGCAAACCCTAGAAAACAAGCGCCGAGGCTGCAGCTGATCGTATAGCTCCATATCCATCCATTTTGAGCAGTCAAAGAATCCTCCTCGCACGAATTATGCTCAAGTGTAGTTATCGAACCCGAGACCGCAAGTTCGATGAGCGAACGGGCTAACCAGCTACACAACCCTCCCGTTATGTTCAATGAGAGGAAAATAACCTTTTATACATACCTGCATTTGTGTGACAAGCATGCCGTGTTTTTTTTGTGTGGGAGTCATTGTGATTTAAATCATAATCGTGTCGTGTGGCTTTGGTGGTAAGACTATCCGAAGTGGTGTCGAAATAATGCAGCCTTAGTCACCTTACCTCTCTCCACGTAGTACGTTGGGTTCCATGAGTTAGAGGGTGAAACAAACAAATTAATAAGAAAAATTAAAAGCGCCAGCGGTGTATCTTACCTCACACATCTCGCTACTGCTCGGGAACACTGTCCAATTGATCCCTCTGTTCGCTCATGTACTATTTTAAGTGAATCCTTATTATAACATGCTCACAATTTTTGGCACTTGTATTCGAACCAACTCAGTGTGCCACCGTATCTCGTGTGACTCCCTCCGTCTAGGTGTAATAAGTCACGTTAGAAGGTGCAGTGGGACAAAGGTGCAAGCAGATTGGAGGAGAAGGAGAAACTTGACCGGTCATTCCTCCAATCAAAGCCCTGATTTCTGTCTCTAAACGCAACAATTAATCCATACAACTAGGAGATGCCGATTTAGCTACCATGCATGGCCACATATTAACTCACATGCAAGCTGACTTTGATTTCCTGACTGATCAACGCGTAGTTGCGCTCCATGCATTGGGTTTCTCGAGGAGATAACAAGGCAGAGTAAGGAGCGTTTGGTTACATTGCTTAGGCTGGTCATAGTGGTGAGTAACATGGACTAGTAACATGCATATGTTACTAGTCTATGTTACTACTACGCGAAGTTTGCCGTCGGAAGCAAGCCGATCTGGCTCTCCTGAGCTAGCAAGGTTTTCTAGCCCACCCAAGGTAGCTGGCCCACAAAAGCTAACCTATTTTAACAGTTCCAAACGCCTAACCTTGCCCGGCTATGCTATAAGTTGTTCTTGCTAAGGATCCAAATGCACCCTAAGTAACAACGCTTGCTAGCAACGAGGCCAGGATGGAATTGAGATGCGAAGTTAATGGACGACGCCTAAACATTTTGGGAATATCTGATTTCCGTAAGATGACTTAACACCTAGACAGAGGGAGTACTACTCCTCAGTCCAGGTTTGATGGAATATTCGTCACCTCTTGACTTCTTGTAATTACTCCGTTTGTATCTCACTTCCTGTGGCTTCGCACTCACACGATTTTCCTATTCTATAAACCTGTGTGTGTGTGTGTGTGTGTTTAACAGCATATGTGTGTTAGAGAGATGGTGTGCAGTGTACGATTTTAGCCACGAGAGTCGGTGCATCCTCTCGTTTCTGGGCGTCCGGTAGAGGGACAGGCGGACAGCTGCTACGCCCGCTCCTGACCAGCCTGGCCCACCCAAAGCCCCTCCATCGCCCACGCGTGCTTCCCGCCCGAAACGGTCAGCACTGCTCCATAGAATCAGTGCCGCATTCATGCCCGGGCAGAATGGACGCGACCTCTCACTGGTGTCGGCGTTCTGGGAATGGGGGTCCCCAGACTTTCCCGCCTGCGGCCTGGGGCGTGGCTCAAGTGGGGGCCCAGCGCGGCCCATCTTCATCAACTCAAGCTCAAGACCCTCGCAAGGGGCTAAGCCTCGCGGGGCGGACAATAGGAAGCTTCCTCAGAGGCATCCTCATCAGGCAGGCTCGCGAGGAGGCGAAGAGATCAAGGCAGGGGTACCTCGCGAGGAGCCCGTGACGCAAGCCATGACGATCGAGACCAAGCGGGCGCAAGGCGGGCGCCGGCCTGCGCAGTGTCCTTGTTTCCCCTTTGGTGCAAAGGGGGCAAGCACCGGCCAAGGCATCGGGCAAAGGTTACCATTCCAGTGCAATGAGACCAAGACCAACAGAGCGGCAGGACGGAGGTCACCATGGAGCCCAAGACGGCGTCACCACCAGTGCATTTGGCAGTCGAAGACCACCTTTTGTCAGGATAACTTGTACTAGATGTTCCCCTTCAAAATGGCCAATTGTTGGCGCCCTTCCCGCTCATTATTTGGGGAGAGGCCCAAGGCCTCTATAAATAGAGCTAGCCACCGCAGAGTGGAGGGGGAGAAAATGGAGAGACATCGAGACATCTAGAGAAAGGGACTCATGGCGGGATCAACACACCTAGACATCTAGAGAAAGGGAGTCATGGGGGGATCAACACACCTAGACATATAGAGATCTGATAGAGCCCTAGCAAAAAGAGAGAGAGTTGACTGAACTCACCCCAGTAGTTCATCGCACCAGCTCAAGAACACCTCTTGCGAGGCCGTTCTTCCCTTGTACTGTTCATCATCAGCCGCTGAGGCAATCCACCACACCACACACTGGAGTAGGGTATTACACCACAACGGTGGCCCGAACCAGTATAAACCTCACGTCCCTTGTGTTGTTCGTTGTTTCCAGCTTAGATCATGCAAGGAGATTGGACGTAGATCGGTAGGGGAGAGATCTCCGCGCACACCCAAGTGTTCGAACCTCAAGGGTCTCCCGGAACCCGAAATCCGACATTTGGCGTGCCAGGTAGGGGTACGCCGGAATCTTTCTTCCGCTGTTCACGCGTGATCTTCCGTCGTGTCTGTGGCCGACGCTTGTCGGGCTCGCGCCGAGCGCCGGGCTGCTCTCGCCACCCGCGTCGCCCGGACGGTGCCCGTCGGCAGACGCCCTCGTCGTTCCCCGTCGCCTGCCGCCAACGCCGCCACCGGCTCGACGGGGAACGAGCAGCAGGCCTCGTCCCAGTATCCTTCAGTGCGGCGGGAGGGCCGCACCGCCACACCGTCGCTAACTCCAGCTGCTTCGTCGTATCACACCAGTCGCGCCCCCACGGACGCGCAAGCCGCGCTGCTCCTGGCAAGAGAGCTCCTGCACTACCGCCCCATCGACGACCTCTACAAGGACTGGCTCGCCCGCATCATTGAGCTCTTCAGTGCCGCAGGGGGCTCCCCCTTGCCGTCCCTCTCGCTGCCTCGCCCACCATTCCGCGCAGGAGACGAGGATCAGGAGGTGCCTCCACCACCTCCTCCCCAAGAAGGCGCCCTGGCTCCAAGGCGCTCAGCCCCAGGGCGAGACCCTCCGTGTCCGGCACCTGCGCAGCAAGAAAGGAGCTCCCAAGAGATCCCTCGTCCCCAAGAAGGTGCTCCCGCGCTCCCAGCGCCGGCACGCCAAGATCACGTCCCTGCACCTCCACGCCAAGACCCTGCGCTGCTCCAAGCGGCGGCGCACGGTAATCCCCAGGAACAAGCCTAACACCAGCAAAAGGCACCGTTGGCCGCAGCAGGCTCTCGTGCCCTCACCCCCGAGCTGCGCGGCGTCGCATGGCCATGCAAGTTCAAGCCTGACCTGCCCCCTTGTTACGATGGCACGGCTGACCCAGTGGAGTTCCTACAGCTCTACGAGCTATGCATCAAAGCCGGCAATAGAGACGAAAGGGTCATGGCGAACTAGTTTCCCACGGCGCTCAAGGACAGGCCCGCACCTGGCTCCTTAACCTGGCTCCTGGAACAATCTCCTCCTGGGACGAGATGCGCACTCACTTCATCGCCAACTTCCAGGGCACTCGCGATCGGCCCCTGGCCGTGAGCCATCTGCGCCACATCAAGCAGAAGCATGGGCAAACCCTGCAGAAATACATCCAGCGCTTCAACAATGCTCGCCTCAAGATCCCCAAGGTGACTGAAGAAGCCATCATCTCGGCCTTCTCCGATGGCGCACGTGCCATCAAGATGAAGGAGGAGCAAGCAATCCATGAAGACCTGTGCACATCTCTGGAGCTGTTCAACTTGGCAACCAAGTGCACCAGGGCTGAGGAAGGGCGCCTTTCCCTCCTCGAACTCCCGGCTGCCGACCCAGAAGAGAAGAAGCCCAAGGCCAAGGACGTGAAGCGCAAGGGGGCTGCCGTGCTTGCAGCAGAACCAGACACCAAGAGAGGCAGGGATCAGCCTGAGTCATCCAAGGGTGGCCTCGCCAAGGGTGGCGTGACCGACTTCGCGAGGATCGCTGGCAGGACCAGCCTCGCGAGGGAGGCTGGAGAGATCAGCCTCATGAGGATCGCCCGCACGGCAATGTAGGCCTTCCTCCTCTGAAGCCACCGCCAAGGTGGAATGAAGACCAACATTAAGACGAGGGAGCTGGGGGATTCCAGGAGCCGCGCGCAATCGCTTGCATCTTGGGTGGAGCGCAGGCCCCAGCCTCATAGCACATCTTCAAGCAGTTTGCTCGCGAGGTGAATGCAGTCCTCCCAAAGCTTGAGGCCACGCGCCCTATCAGGTGGTCTGCGTGCGTTATCATGTTCAGCTCAGTGGATCAACTCAAGTGCACGGCAATGGCCGGAGTCCTCCTGATGCTTTGTTCCCCAGTCATCAGCAACATGCAGGTCACCAGGACCCCCATTGACGGCGGAGCAGGACTCAACGTCCTATCCGTCGAAACGTTCGACAACCTCCAAGTGTCGTACGATCAGCTTCAGCTGACCAAGCCCTTCTCAGCAATCACCGATGGTTCCACTGTTCCAATAGGGCAGGTTCGCCTTCCAGTCACCTTCGGGCAGCGCAACAACTACCCACCGAGCTCATCGACTTTGACGTCGCCCACATCCGTCTGCCATACAACGCCATCCTCGGGTACCCAGCCCTGACCAAGTTCATGGCAGTGACTCACCATGGGTACAACATCCTCAAGATGCTAGGAAGTGGTGGAGTCATCACCGTACCCTGTGAAGAAAGGGACGCAGTGTGTTCACTTGAGCGCGCGTTCCAAGCCGCAGCAATCGAAGACCCGGACCACAGGAACGGAAGGCTTCCTAAGGCGACCCTTAAGAAGAAGAAGGTTTCTCCGGGCCCAAGCCATAAGGAGGCAGGCGCCTCCGGAGGTGTTGCGTCAGGATCTGCGCCCAATCAGGGAGCGCCACCCTCGCATAGGAAGGCGCGCCCAGCGCCCTCCTCAGGCAGGGCTTGGGGGCTCTTTCTTGGAGAGCCACCGACTTTGCCAAGGTCGCAAGGGAGGCGCTCGGGCACCACTTGGAGGGGTGCTTCCAAGCACATTTCCCTCAGGAAGGTACAAGGCAAGGAAGACCAAACCCTCAGGAGTTCATCGCAAGAAAACACCCAGGAGCTACAGGAGTCTAGAGTCATGCGCGACAGCCGCTGTTTGCCCACCGTGGCCCCACATCCTGGCGAGGATGGTGGGCTGCGCGTCTGCATCGACGTGCCAGGGCTCAACTGAGTCACGTCTCAGGAGCGCCTCCGGCCTTCGCGCATGGGGCGTTGCGAGGGTCCACCTCACAACTACGTTCGCATGCCTTTCGCCTTCCGAACGCGGTCGCCGCTCATCAGCGCCTGCTGAGGAGCATTCTAGAAGCCCAGGAGGTCAGGCATTGCATGGTCCTGGCGGAGATGGAGATGGCCCTCGGAAACCAACCTATGCCCCCAGAGCCTCCCGAGGCTCCTGGGCCTGGGGGTTCGTGAGGATTGACGTCTTCATCGCGCATCGCCCATTTCTTCAGCATCACTTCATCTTCAATAGCACCAGGTGACATCTTTCTAAGTTCCGTTTTTAGCTGGCAGCGCCCACAGGGCCGCATCATTCCCAGGTCACGTGGGTCTGTCCCTGCGGCATGTATCCATTTTGCTTATGCTCTTTACTTACCTTGTTTGGGGCGCCCCTTGGGCTGCATTATCCCCGAGCTGCTCAGGCCTGGCCCAGTGGCATTTGCTTTTCTCGCGTCTATTTAAATGAATTTCCTCCTACGTGCTTAACATACCCGACCTAATCGCCTGCTCGATTGACGCCTACCAATGGAGCCGCTCGCTCTGGCACGGCATTTGCGCACGGGACCGTCCCTGCAATGCCGATAAACCTGAGTGTTCGAGCTCTGGCCGCGGCTGCCCCGCAAGGGGCCACCTCACCAGGCCCTCAATGCCCCAATCACTTCCCCGGAGCGACCAAAGGTTGGCTGGCAACCGTAACAACAGGTCTTGTTTCTCTTCATGATTGGTGTGCAGGACCTACTCCAGGAGCAACGCTGGGGACGTCGCGAGCTGTCTCTCCCTCTCTTTGGCACGGACCGCTTGCACGTTAAAATGGGGCGCCTGAGCAACATGACTCATGGGCTCCTACTGGCTCTCCAGCCCTCACCCCCTGGCCTTGACCCACGGCATCACGACCTGTCATAACAGCGGCGGCTGAGCTCGCTCGAGGGCCGGGACCTGAGGATGTAGAGCATTAAGGAAAGTGCGGGGGAGTGGGAAGAAGCTCGCGAGGACCTAACCCAACAGCGCCTCAGCTGCCACCACTCGGGCCGGGCGCTTCATCGAGGAACTACACCAAACTCAAGAGATAAGTCACGCCCTTACAGGAGTTGGATCAACGCAACGCCAAACCCTTGCCCAGTGCGGCTCTGTCATGGCGATGTTGCCTTCCTTTCTCGCCCAACGAGGGCTGCTTGAGCACTAAAGGGGACCTCCTGAGCATCGCGACTCGGGGGCTCTTACCGGACCTCGAGCCGCTCACCTCCTGGCCTTGACCACGGCATCGCGACCTGGCATACCAACGACGGCTGAAGCCTGCCTGGGGACTGGGACCTGTCAGCGTAGAGCACCAAGCCCTCGTGAGGATAGAAAGGGGGAGCCTAGCCAAGACAGGACAAGCACCTCGCATTGATTCATATTAAGATATAATGTTCACAAAAGACATGGCAGATGCCTTACATGCCCCCACGGGGTGTTGCTTCGATTCCTCGCAGGGAATAAAAGTACTAATCCTAAGGAACGCTAATCGCCCGCACCTTCGCAAGGGACGCCATCATCAACAGTGGGCTGCCCAACGCCGGTGCCAACCCCATCCAGATCAGTGGCGTCGGCGGCTGGACGCAGCTGCCCCGCTCCGAGCACGGCGCGAGCTCGGGGGCTTGTAGCTGTCGTCGCTCGTCTCCGGAGTCGCGAGGAGCTCGGGGGAGCTTCTGGATTCCCCAGCTCCTCTGCTGCTGCCTGAGGAGCTGCTGGAGGGCCGATGGGCGGGCCAGGTCCTCGCCGGTTCGTTGCCCCTGCCGCTCTCCCTGGGGCAGCACTCTAGCCGGCGTACTTCAGCATCGAAGACCTTGAAGAACATCAGGGAGGTCCCGTCGTATTCAAGATGAATTACAAGGGCACCTACCGTCCGGCAGACCCGGGCGATTTCGCCCCAGCCCCGAGTCATGAAGACCTTGCCCGGAGCGATGACCGCGACCTCCGCTTGGGTCACAAGGGTACTGCAGTCGGTGTGCTGCAGCCAGAGCTCCAGAGCCACGCTCGGCAGCATCTCGAAGGAGAAGGAGGGAGGAAGGCGAATCCAAGAACTCGGAGGCATGGCGGTGTGGAGCACAAGCTCGCGAGAGGAGCGCTCGACGTGGACTCCAAGAGGAACGACACGCACCACCGTGACTCGCTGGCGTCGACGGCGGCACCGTCGGTGTCGCTCGATGCCTTCTCCCCCAGGACCCACGACGCAGGTGTAAAAGGGCAGCGGATACCAGGGCAGCGGCCGCTCATACCAGGGCCTCGGTGCCTCCTGCTGAGCACCCTCATCTTGGTGGCAGAGGACCAGCCGCTTCGTCGGCGGAAGTGGGTTAGGACCCTCTCGGGGGGCCTTTCCCTTCTCTTCTGCAGAAAACAGGCGGATTGGTGCCATTGACGTAAGGAGAAGCAAGAACAAGGAAGAAGAAGGAAAGGAGCAGCAGCAAGGGATGGACTGAAGGGGCTCGCGCAGCCCTGTACTTGTAGCCGGAGGAGGCCAACCGCCGAGCACCACGATCGCAGGTAATCATGACCGGTTTCTCTGCATGTAGGGACTTGTCAAGTCGTGCGGTCGCCGAGGCATCATGGGGAAGCGCAGACGCCCACGACCAATCAATCTCCACGCGGCGCCCAAGGCCGCAGTCTATTGGGGCCCGTGGCGCTTCACGCTTGCCTCTTCGCTTCCCTGCCAGGCCAGGCCCGGTCCTGCCTTGGGCCCGGGGGCTACTATAGGCGTTCTGGGAACGGGGGTCCCCAGACTTGCCTGCCTGCGGCCTGTGGCCTGGCTCAAGTGGGGGCCCAGCATGGCCCATCTTCATCAGCTCAAGCTCAAGACCCTCGCGAGGGGCCAATCCTCGCAGGGCGGACGACAGGAAGCTTCCTTAGAGGTAGCCTCATCAGGCAGGCTCGCGAGGAGGCAGAGAGATCAAGGCAGGGGTACCTCGCGAGGAGCCCATGACGCAAGCCATGATGATCGAGACCAAGCGGGCGCCGGCCTACGCAGTGTCCTTGTTTCCCCTTTGGTGCAAAGGGGGCAAGTACAGGCCAAGGCATCGGGCAAAGGTTACCATTCCGATGCAATGAGACCAAGACCAACAGAGCGGCAGGACGGAGGTCACCGTGGAGCCCAAGATGGCGTCACTACCAGTGCTTTTGGCAGCCGAAGACCACCTTTGGTCAGGATAACTTCTACTAGATGTTCCCCTTCAAAATGGCCAATTGTTGGCGCCCTTGCCGCTCATTATTTGGGAGAGGACCAAGGCCTCTATAAATAGAGCTAGCCATCGCAGAGTGGAGGGGGAGAAAAAGGGAGAGACATCGAGGGATGGTGAGACATCGAGACATCTAGAGAAAGGGAGTCATGGGGGGATCAACACACCTAGAAATCTAGAGATCTGATAGAGCCCTAGCAAAAAGAGAGAGAGGCGACTGAACTGACCCCAACAGTTCATCGCAGTAGCTCAAAAACACCTCTCGCGAGGCTGTTCTTCCCTTGTACTGTTCATCATTAGCCGCTGAGGCAATCCACCACACCACACACTGGAGTAGGGTATTACACCACAACGGTGGCCCGAACCAGTATAAACCTCGTGTCCCTTGTGTTGTTCATTGTTTCCAGCTTAGATCACGCGAGGAGATTAGACGTAGATCGGTAGGGGAGAGATCTCCGCGCGGACCCCAGTGTTCGAACCTCAAGGGTCTGCCGGAACCTGAAATCCGACAACTGGCACCTGCGTTGAACGGAGAAGCGGATTCAAGAGTGATGGTTGCTTCGTCCGTCCAACTTACTGATGGGTCTATGTGATTTGACGGCTCATTGGTCATTATTACTGAGGTGGTAGGACTGCTGGATGTCCCACGCTTTCGGCAAAAGGAGGTACTACTAGATTACAATTTTCTCCATTCTTACGGCGGAGGAGTGCAAGAGCAGTGAAAACACGCAGGCTCAGTGATTACATGGCCCACCTCACACTATCACCATATTTTCTAGACACCGTGCGACACCTAACTCTTTACATACTACTCCCTCCGTTCCTAAATATTTAAGTCTTTGTAGAGATTCCACTAGGTGGACTACATACAGAAGAAAATGAATGAATCTACACTTAAAATGCATCTATATACATCCGTATGTGGTTCATGGTGAAATCTCTTAAAACACTTATATTTAGGAACGGAGGAAGTACTAGTATAGTATGTACTGTAATTTATCAGCGAGATAGTACAATGCTATGAAGCTTCCAGCTTCTGTTATATGTATCTTGCGTCCAAGGTTGCCCGTTGCAACATTTCATCAAATACAAAGGAGACTAACATGCATGCTATTGCATCTCAATGATTGACAGATCATAGCAAATATGTACTCCCTCTGTTCCAAAATAAGTGTTGCAACTTTATGCAGGGGGTGTTTGTTTCTAGGGACTTTTTAGTGTAGGGACTATAAAAAAGTCCCTCTTAGGGACTTTTTAACCAAATAGGAGGGACTATTAGGGACTAAAACTTGCTTTTTGGGACGTAATGAAGAAGACTCTCAAGGAGAGTCTTCTTGGGACTTCTCCAACAATGCCCATGCCTGCACCCATTGCCCCGCCGCCCCATAGTGTTGTTTGGTTGTTATTTTTTTGTATATTGGGGGTAACATGGTCATCCAATAACCTCTAGGGAGGGACTAGGGACTTTTTAGTCTCTGAAAACAAACAGGGAGGGACTTTTTAAGGAATAGGGACTTTTTAGTTGGGACTAGAAAAAGTCCTAGGAGTTAGGAACCAAACAGGGCCTCAATATGGACTACATACGGAGCAAAATGAGTGAATCTACACTCTAAAATATGTCTATATACATCAGTGTGTGGAGTATGTACTAGTAGTTCATATTGAAATCTACTAAAGGACATATATATTCCAAACAATATGATAATATCTCTAACCAAGGTAGTAGGGACGAGGAGTAAACAGAGGGAGTAGTAAAAATTTATCCTCGTCATGCGAGCCACCGCGCGCGTGGGCGAGGGAGCGGGCATAAGGCATACAGTACTACTAGTAGTAAGCAAGCTTCACCTCATCCTGCGAGCTACCGCGCCCGTGGGCAGGGGAGATGGCGTACTAAGCAAGCTTCTCCTTGTTCTGCGAGTTGACGAGACACATCAAAAGTACTCTAGTGTATAGAGCCTTGCCTCTAAGGTAGGCCCCACATGGTTTGCCTCTTTTTTAACATAATGCGTCAAGTCGCAATTTGTTTGTTCACCCGTGGTAGACGATCCTCCCTCCATCTAGTGGACAACCAGTACACGTGTCAAATTACCACGTGGGCTGCCTTTTCGTACAGAAATGAGATCCACCGTGTACCCGCGTAGGTGTGGTTGGGAAAGAGATGGGAGTACGTGCGCCGTGCATGCACCTCTTATCTTCATGCACGTCCCCCACCTACGTGTGTGTGTGTGAGAGAGATACAAACCTAGACAAATGGCTCGTGCGTTGGTGAGTGTTTTTTGTTTGGGGGGAGGTTGATTTCCTGAATGTATTTGTGGGAATATGTGTCGATGACATCTCAAACAAACTGTTGCATGCAATGTGTGTGAAATGGAGGCCTATCCATATCATATATAGAGGACTACGCGATCCACGAGAAGAGAGGGAGGGGTCATAGATATCGATAGAGTCGAAGAGAGGATCAAGTGGGTGGGTGTGAGATCGATGAAGAGAGCCATCGAAATTGTGTGTGTGTGCAAGTCAAAGATATAGGGCGACTGACCTACCGGAACGTCAGAGGGCACAGGTCAAGTTTGTGTGTGGCAGGGAAACATGACTAGAGCGCTCGATGTATCGGTGTGTGTGTGTGTGTGGAGGGGAGGGGTGGGGGGAGGGGTAGGCAGAGGCCAAACTATAGAGGTAGAATGACTCGTGTATGTGTTGAGAAGGAGAGACCCAGCTATGTCTTGAGGGAGATCGGTCGACATCCATACATAACTGAAGGATGGGAAACAGGATGCGAAAAAAAGAGAGAGGAGAGAGAGAGAGGGAGGGAGAGGGGTAGAGTGCTGGATGGGTGATGGAGTTGCTTCTCGAAGATGGTGGGAGAGGCCTACTAGACAAACTGAGGGTGGAACTGCAATATTATCAATAAGAGTGGGGATGTGTTTCTGTGTGTGCCTGTGCGTGATAGATCTGTCGGGACGCATCCATGGATGATGAAGGGGAACCATGTGTTTGGTAAGCAAACCTAACTAGATTGGTAGATCAATTGTTGTTTGTCGGAGGAAGGGAGAGACATAACTAATGAGGGAGATCGATCGACGCGTGGGGAATAACGAGTTATAAGGACCTAGCTAGCTATATGTATAGCGGGAGATCGGTCGGTGTAAGTCCATTTGTTAGAGGCAAATAAGGCCCGGCGAGATGGATAGACAGAGAGAATGGAGCTAGGAGGTGGTGCGAGATGCCCAGCTACTAGCTAGATAGGGGGAGGAGTGTGCGGTTGTGAGATCGATGAAAAGAGGGGCAAGAGTTTGCACGTGTGTGCGACCATATGAGAGACACGAGACAAGGACACATAAAGGAGGAGATTGAAGGTGCATGTGTATGTTGTAGGCAGACATCGTTGGAGAGGTTTATCGATCAGTGTGTGTCGAAAAGGAGTTGTGGAGACTATGGTAGAACGACCTAAAGAAAATAAATGAATGTGCGCGATGGATAGAATGCTGAGGGAGGGGGAGGACGAGGAGGGCATGTGCATGCACGAGAGAATGTTAGTGGTAGCTACAAAGGTTAGAGGATTGTGTGGGTGTAAGAGACTAACAAAGATCATAATTTGATATGAAAGTGGATTCATATATTTGAATAGGAGATCATAGTGTTTTAAACATATGCATGCATGAATATAGTGGTGACACGTGTGTTGTGGTTTTGCACATGTTATACCATAATGTGATAATGCATGGCGTCTGCAACTCACAATTAAATGTTGAACAATCTAAACCATACTATACATCGAACAATCTCATATTTTATTTGAGTTTGTGATAATGTGTGGCGTTTGCAGCTTCGAACTAAATATCAAACAATCTAAACAATACTATATATCGAACATTCTCACATTTTATTTGAATTTGTGGTAATGTGTGGTGTTTGCAACTCACATCTAAATACTTGTTGGCGTAGGGGGCGGGGCACCATACATAATGTGATAAACACATTATACATATGACACATGGTTTAGATTATGAAGATCTAGCTAGAGCTTAAAATGTACTATGATTTGAAATCAACATAAAGTGGATTCAAAAAATTGAGTTTGAGTTCATATAGTACACATAGTTCATATGTAACTCGAGACTAATCATGTGGTGTGCTGTGAAGATAATACACAAACAATGGTTTAAATTGACAATAATGATGATTGTAGATCTTATTAAAACATAGAAAGGACTTCAAATGCTTTGACTTCACAACAATCATTATTGTAGATCTTATTCAAATAGAGAAACGAATTCAAATTTAGTTCATAGTGAAGCGGTAGTATATACATTTGGAATGCACTAAAACGTTCATTTGAGTAGTAGGTTGCATGCATTATACACGTAGCGAAATATTTTAGTTGACCATAACATGAATTCAAAGTTTTGAATGACATTTTTAGTGCGAATTGATTTGGTACAGTACACATTAGGCTTGTTCGGAAATTTCAACCCGCGCCTTGTTAGCCCGAAATATTTAAGATATATCTTTGTCTCGTTGTGCTCCGACAACACCCTCCATCTCAACCCGCGCCTTGCTATTCCAAAATTACAGTGCGCATGAAAACTCCCACCTCCTATGAAATCCCGACACGCAAAATGCCCGTGATACCCCTGAATCGAAAGAACCGCCTCAAATTGGTGGGGGTACTTTTGTAACTTACCCCATATTTCGGACAAGGGCGTCCCTAAGCCATGGTTCCCCACTCCCATCCCATCCGTCCACCCGTTCGTACATCG
The DNA here is from genome assembly GCF_018294505.1 of Triticum aestivum. NCBI lineage: Eukaryota > Viridiplantae > Streptophyta > Magnoliopsida > Poales > Poaceae > Triticum > Triticum aestivum. Next base: position 107,469,384 of record NC_057803.1, read on the forward strand.
AGGCCGGGAAAACCCGCGAAGCCCCACACCCTCCTTCGTCCACCACTCAACCGGAGCCTCTTCCCCGACGATGTTGTCCACAGCAACACCTCAACGTCCCTCATCCACCGTACTGGATGAGGATCCGTCATTGATCTGGTCGTCCCGCCGGTTCAGCCACCCCGTCCTCCACCTCCAAGGAGCTGCCCCAACATTCCCCTCGTCTTTTGCGCCACCTCCATTCCTACACCGCCGTCTTCACCTGCACCACCGGAAGAGCATCATCATCACCGTTTCCTCAGATGAAGATGCGGCCTAATCGGCGCCACCAAAGAGGTTGTACACTAATCGCTGCATTTTCTTCTTGATTCGATCTCACGGTGCTGCCAGCGCTCGGTCCTGAGCTGACACGGTGTGGCTCCATCCACGGCGGCATCGCTGGCCACTTCCACCACGGCGTCGCTCCCTCGGCGGCGACGTCCACATCAGTAGGAGCTGCTGCTGCTTTAGCTCTCGCTCGTGCTTCTGCTCTGCTCTTGATCTCAGTCCCCTACCTTGTTTGCTCTTGCTCTTGCTCTTGCTCGCGCTGCTGCTCTCGCTCTTGCTCTTGCTTGCGATGCTACTCCAATTTAGCTACACTTCAGTCGACTGAATCGACTTTTGGGTCAGTGGATTTTTAGGGGGTGGGGGGCTCGCCGGAGTTTAGGAAGAACCAGCTGCGGTGGGGAGGGGGGCTCGCCAGAGAGGTACCTCACTATCTATCTTAGGATTCAGGTTGGGCGCGGTGGTCGCCGGCGGTGGTGTGGCGGTGGCGTGGGGATCGCCAGAGAAAAAGCTCGGCAGGGGGGGGGGGGCTAGAGGGATGGTCGGGGCAGCGGCAGACCGACAGTGGGGAGTGTTTTCGGGGCGGGAGGGGCAGCGCACCACCGGCCGCGGGCGGCGGGGTGGCAGCTGTTAGGCCGGTGGTGGCCGGCGGCTCAGCGGGGTGGAGGCTGAAGATGAACTGCAGGCCCTTGATTTTGTATCCAACCGCTACAAAATCGACTGACCAGAGATGAAAAAGTCAGTCGACTGACATGTAGCCTCACCTCTAGTGCGTTCAATTTCGACAGTAAAATTCAGTTTTAACAGCAACATTCAGTTTCGACAGCAAAATTCAGTTTTGACAGTTAAGTTCAATTTCGATAGTTAAATTCAGCTTCAACAGTTAAGTTCAGAGATGAGCTACTGATGTATTCTACATCTAGCACTTTGTGGTTATGTATTTTTCATTATCTATGGGAGATGCTATTATAATTCCACTCAGGTTAACGTTGTCTCTCTTGTCCTGCTGCAGCCTCGGCGACATACAACTCACCGGAGCTGCTTCGACGACGAAACCCTCCATCACAGCGGAGCAGTACCTCGGGCTCCATCTCCAAACGCCTAAGATCTTCTTCCCCTCCTTCGACAACCAAGTCAGTCGGAGCATCCACACCGGCCAACCCAATTAGGGTGAGATCGACATGGCTTTGCGAAAGAGGTTGTACACTTGTTGCATCTCTTTTTTACTCTACATGTTATATATATTGTCCACTGAGCACACGGAGTAATAGGAAATACGATTATTTTATCCTACTATATGACAAGCAGTGAGGTACCAGGCAACTTAGCTATCCGTGATGGACTCTCTTGAATGCCATCATTATTTATCTCTGCGCTTTTGATCTGTGCATTTGTCGATGGCCTCGGGAGCTGAGCTAGTAGGGCAGTGGCCTGGGTCCAAAGTAATAGAAGTAGCACAAAAACATTTTTAGTGTAGGCTTTTCCTTGCTCAAGCCTGCCTACTATAATTGCCAGTGCTTGAAAGGAAAAGTGAATGCAAAACATAGGAATTGGAAAGTTTGCTATGGTAGTACTTTTCATGAATTTGGTGCAAAGGAATGGAGCAAAGGAAAACTGTAGGATTTGTTCCTTTAGTGTCTCCTTGAAATAAAAACCATAGGAATTTTAATTTCCACTTGTACTCCTTTTCAAATTCCTATTCATGAAGCACAAGACTAAGAGATAGTAGCATAATAGCATTATAACCGTACATTTTCTTGTGGTTTGACTTAATCTCACCATGCTTCTTTGCATCCTATGTTCTTCCAATTCTTGTGAACCAAACACCCAGATTGGCAGAAATCCTGTGTTTTTAAATTCTCTGTTTTGCACATGCATTCCTATCCTATTCCCGTCTATTTCCTATCCCTGCATTGTTAGAATCCTCAAATTCAAACAAGCCCTTACACAATTACGTCTGTTACAGATATGTGTCAAAGAAAACCTTGTGTGGTTTGTCCTGCTCCTATGGTGCTGTGTTCCACCCCAGCTCAGCTGCTCCAATGACGGAAGGGTTCACCATAGCAGGGATCCACTCTCCAGACTGTCTTTCGCCATCTCAGATCTTCTTTCCCACCACCGGCAGCCACGACAACTGCATTACCATCATCAACTGAGCAGATGACCTTGAGGACTACATGGGTCCGCAAGAGAGGTCGCACTCTTCTGTGTCTTCTTACGTTATGCATCACTTAATATGATGACATGCTACTTTATCGTTGTGTTCACCTATTAGACTCGGAGTCAGGTCCAAACTTATGCTGAAACTTGAGTTTTTAAATGGTTGTGGGGTACATATTGGGGCAACAATCAGTACTATCTGTCTACTATCTGGTTAATCTCGGGTGTCTACTATGAGTTTCATGTTGGGTGCAAACAAACATTAAAGGAGCCATTATCTGTATTTTTTTAACTAAAGCTGTTATCTACCTGCTATCATTGGTTTTGGGTCTATCCATAGTTTGCTACCATCACTATGGATATGTGCATGCACTCCTTACATAATCTCGCTATGTTTTATTCCTATGCATGTCAGTTATTATACACAATGGAACTGAACATGTAGAGCAAAAGAGACGAGCCTTGCATGGTAATAAAATTTCATGTAGACATCGCTCCATGGTGGGCGCAAAGGCAGCCCCCCTCCACCCATTTTGGATCGTAATCAAGAGGAAGATAACTGTTCTGAGGGGGATTCAGAAGCAGAAGACCACTCCTATTTACCCCATGAGGTCTTCGCTCTAACTTGGCATGCTGATGTTGGTAATATCATGCATATGGTGCCTTGCATTGCTTACTGTATACATCAAAGATGTCATCTGCTTAGTTTAGACATGCTTTGTGTCAATGCCATCTGTTTAGTTTCTTTATCGTATATGTGAATCATGCAATGCCATCTTGTTTAGCCAGGCATCATATATGTGAATTTTGCAATTCCACCATGGTTAGCCAGTCATCTTATATGTGAATTATATCATGACATCAATTTTTTATTTGGTGTTAAATTTGTCAACAATTTTTGTACATTCAATAACTCTTCCAGTGCATCAGCCATTCGACATGGTCATGGAAAAATCTGGAGTGGAAACAAGGTCTTCAAAGCAGAAAATGCTATCTGACGAAGCGCATGTCTTGCTGGTTACAAATAGCTCCACAGAAGAGGATTCAGAGACAGATGACCAGTCCTATCCCCCCCCGAGGTGCATGTTCTAACTTGGCCGGATTATGTTGCTCATATCGTGCGTATGGTATCTTGCATTGCTATGTCATTTGCTTAGTTTACACATGCTTTGTGTGAATGCCACCTGTTTAGTGTCTAATTACCATATATGTGAATTATGCAATGCCATCTTGTTGCAAGACATTATATATGTGAATTATGCAATGCTATCTTGTTGCAAGGCATTATATATGTGAATTATGCAATGCCATGCTATTTAGCCAAGTGCCATATATGTGACTTATATCATGCCGTCCTTTTTTTGTATTTCTCATTGCTTTTGTCGACAATGTTTGTATATTCTACTGCTCTTCCTGTGCATCAGCCATTTGAATTGGTGATGGAGAAATCTGGATTGAAAACAAGGTCTTCATAGAAGACAATGCTACCTGCTGAAGCAGATATCTTGTTGGTTACAGATAGCTCTTTAGAGGAGGATTCAGAGGCAGATGTGTAAGTGCATCTAGTGCCTGAGCGAGTCCTGGATTAGGGGGTCTCCGGACAGCCGGACTATCTCCATTGGCCAGACTGTTAGACTATGAAGATACAAGATTGAAGACTTCGTCTCGTGTCCGGATGGGACTCTACTTGGCGTCGAAGGCAAGCTAGGAAATACGGATATGGATACCTCCTCCTTTGTAACCGACCTTGTGTAGCCCTAACCCTCTCCGGTGTCTATATAAACCGAAGGGTTTTAGTCCGTAGGACAACAACAATCATAACATACAATCATACCATAGGCTAGCTTCTAGGGTTTAGCCTCTCTGATCTCGTGGTAGATCTACTCTTGTACTACCCATATCATCAATATCAGTCAAGCAGGACGTAGGGTTTTACCTCCATCAAGAGGGCCCGAACCTGGGTAAAACATTGTGTCCCCTGCCTCCTGTTACCATCCGGCCTAGACGCACAGTTCGAGACCCCTACCCGAGATCCGCCGGTTTTGACACCAACATTGGTGCTTTCATTGAGAGTTCCTCTGTGTCGTCGCCGTTAGGCTTGATGGCTCCTACTATCATCGATAGCGATGTGGTCCAAGGTGAGACTTTTCTCCCCGGACAGATCTTCGTATTCGGCGGCTTTGCACTGCGAGCTAATTCACTTGGCCATCTGGAGCAAATTGAAAGCTACGCCCCTGGCCATCAGGTCAGATTTGGAAGTTTGAACTACACAGCCGACATCCGAGGAGACTTGATCTTCGACGGATCCGAGCCACAGCCGGGCGCGCGCACTATCACAATGGGTTTGACCTAGCTCTGCCGCCGAACAGTACCCCACAGGCCGCGCCCGTATCAGCTCCGACCCTTAGCTCGGAGCCAACTGCGCCAATCGAGGATGGGTGGTTAGACACCGCCTCAGGGGCTGCAGTCCCAACGGCGATCAAGCCGAACACCAGCCTAACCCTTTGCGCAGCCCTTGACTCCAAGGTGCCGGACTCTTTTCCGGACTCTGAACCATCCGCGCCCCTGCCAATCGAATCCGATTGGGCGCCGATCATGGAATTCACCGCCGCGGATATCTTTCAGCACTCACCCTTCGGCGACATTCTGAATGCACTAAGGTCTCTCTCTTTGTCAGGAGAGCCCTGGCCGGACTATGGCCAACAGGATTGGGATGCGGACGACGAAGAAATTTGACGCCCACCCACCACCCACTTCGTAGCCACTGTCGATGATTTAACCGACATGCTCGACTTCGACTCCGAAGACATCGACGGTATGGACGGCGATGTAGGAGACGAACATGAACCAGTGCCTATAGGGCACTAGAAAGCCACCTCGTCATATGACATATACATGGGGGATACACCCAACGAAGGCAATGGCGACGAGATAGTGGAGGATGACCCCTCCAAGAAGCAAACCAAGCGCCGACGTCAGCGGCGCCGCTATAAGTCCCGCCAAAGCAAAAGTGGTGATACCGGCACAGGAGATTATAACACTCCGGGTAGTGCCGAAGACAACAACTATCCCCTCCAGCAAGATTTAGAGCAGGAGGATGAAGGAGCCATCTCTTCTAAGAGAGCGACAGACGGAGAGGAGGAGGATGACAATTACATGCCCCCCTCCGAAGACGAGGCAAGCCTCGGCGACGGTGAATTCGCCGTACCAGAGGATCCCGTCAAACAAGAGCGCTTCAAGCGCCGGCTCATGGCCACGGCAAATAGCCTGAAGAAAAAGCAGCAGCAGCTTCAAGCTGATCAAGATCTGCTAGCTGACAGATGGACTGAAGTCCTCGCGGCCAAGGAATATTAACTCGAGCGCCCCTCCAAGAATTACCCAAAGTGCAGGTTACTACCCCAACTGGAGGAAGAAGCGTATGATACGGCTGATCGGCCACCTCGTGGCCACGGTAGAGAGGCATTCCAGCCAAAAGCTCGGCCTCCACCCCGACGCCATTCAAATAAAAAGGCATGGGGAGATACGCCAGACCTGCGAGACATATTGGAGGACAAAGAAAAGCATGCAAGATTGATCTACGGATCACGATGGCGCATCACTCTGCGAGATCATAAATGTCATGCCGGATACAGTAAAAGCAAATCCGGTCGGGCCGAACACAGCGGGCAAGACCCATTCGAGCTGCGTCGTGATATAGCCCAATACAGAGGCACTGCACACCCCTTATGCTTCATAGACGAAGTAATCGAACATCAATTCCCAGAAGGTTTCAAACCTATAAATATTGAATCATACAACGGCACAACAGATCCCGCAGTATGGATTGAGGATTTCCTCCTCCACATCCACATGGCCCGCGGTGATGACTTACACGCCATCAAATACCTCCCACTAAAGCTCAAAGGACCAGCGCGACATTGGCTTAACAGCTTGCCAGCGGACTCCATTAGCTGTTGGGAAGATCTTGGAGCCGCATTCCTCGACAACTTTTAGGGCACTTATGTGCGACCACCAGACGCCGATGACTTGAGCCACATAATTCAGCAGGCAGAAGAGTCGGCCAGGCAATTCTGGACTCGGTTCCTTACAAAGAAAAATCAAATCGTCGACTGTCCGGATGCGGAGGCCTTAGCGGCTTTCAAACACAACTTCCGAGATGAGTGGCTAGCCCGGCACCTTGGTCAGGAAAAGCCGAAATCTATGGCAGCTCTCACGACGCTCACGACCCACTTTTGTGCGGGAGAAGACAGCTGGCTGGCTCGCAGTAATAACATATCAAAGAACCATGGTACCTCAGATACCAAGGACGGCAATAGCAGGTCACGTCACAACAAACATAAGCACCACATTAACAACGAAAATACTGAGGATACGACAGTCAATGCTGGATTCAAAGGCTCTAAACCCGGTCAGCAGAAAAAGGCATTCAAACAAAATACGTCGGGTCCGTCCAGCTTGGACCGTATACTCGATCGCTCATGTCAAATACACGGCACCCCAAACAAGCCAGCCAATCACACCAACAGGGATTGTTGGGTGTTCAAGCAGGCCGGCAAGTTAATTGCCGAAAACAAGGACAAGGGGCCACATAGCGATGACGAGGAGGAGCCCCGACAGCCGCACACCGAAGGGCAGAAGAGGTTTCCCCCGCAAGTGCGGACGGTGAACATGATATACACAACCCACATCCCCAAGAGGGAGCGGAAGCGTGCGCTCAGGAACGTTTATGCGTTGGAGCCAGTCGCCCCAAAGTTCAACCCTTGGTCCTCCTGTCCGATCACCTTCGATCACAGGGACCACCCCACTAGTATCCGTCATGGTGGATTTGCCGCCCTGGTCCTAGACCCAATCATTGACGGATTCCACCTCACTCAAGTCCTTATGGATGGCGGCAGCAGCCTAAACATGCTTTATCAGGACACAATGTGCAAAATGGGTATAGACCCCTCAAGGATCAAACCCACAAAAACAACCTTTAAAGGCGTCATTCCAGGTGTGGAGGCCCATTGCACAGGCTCAATTACACTGGAAGTGGTCTTCGGATCCCCGGATAACTTTCGAAGCGAAGAGTTAATCTTCGATATAGTCCCATTCTGCAGCGGTTATCACGCGCTGATTGGGCGAACCACATTTGCTAGATTCAATGCTATACCGCATTATGCATACCTCAAGCTCAAGATGCCAGGACCTCGTGGAGTTATTACAGTAAATGGAAACACAGAGCGCTCCCTTCCAACAGAGCAGCACATCGCGGCCCTCACAGCAGAAGCACAAAGCAGCCTCTCAAGGCAATCAACCAGTTCGGCGCATCAATGCCCGGACACCTTCAAGCACCCTCGGAGCAATAGACCACCTAGCGCGATCTGAGCTCGCGTAGCAATACGACGGCCACCCCAATCCCAGCCCAACGGTGAAACTCGTGCCGCGCGTACATAATTACGCATTAAAAATACCATGGGCACAGGTGGGGAGGGGGGCACAACTACGGCACGCCCCAAGACGCAGCTTAAACCGCACTAGGGGCTTCCCGTTTGGTTATTTTTTCTTTTCTTTTCAGGACCTTAATCTCTGGAGACACTGTCCGGCAGTACTATTGCCGAAAACATGATGGAGCAACCAAGGAGGCAGACAGCTACGTCATACCACAGACTTCCCAGGTTGATTATAGTAACAAGCGAAATATTCGATTTAATATCATTCCTCAGCTTCCCTTGGAAGGGACATAGCCCTACTCTTTGCTTGTCGCACTATCTGTATCATTCTACTTTAACGCAATTTTTTGAATAAACAATGCATGACATTACGACTATTATTGCATTCATGTTATATATATGTGTTCATTAATGACACCTTGCAACCGTACACCTTGGTACGGCTAATACACCAGGGGCTTACGTACCTCACAATACGGTGTGACAAGTCCGAACACTTTCACAAGTGCGGCACCCCGAAGTTATAGCATTATATGCATCAGCTCCGAATCATGTCTTTGGTCAAATGTTGGGTTTGCCCGGCTCCTATGTTTTGGTACCTTACGTTCCACTCTATCGGCTAAGGTAGCGCTAGGAGAACTACTGCGATTGTGCCCCAGTTCTGCTGGGTTCAGCACCTCAGTAGAGAAAGCTAAAGCTGACTGTCATGATAAGGCGAGAGACTGGTCGCTGTTCGGCGAGGTTTTCGAGTCCCTAAAGACTTATGCCGCTTAGAGCGAGGGGTCGGCCCTGTCCGGCTTAAATGCGTGTATAGCGCCCCAAATTCGGCCTTCCGAATACCAGGGGCTTCGCCAAAATTTAAAATTATAGAATTCTATGGCTAAGTGAGAGTGATAAAGCATTATTAGTCCGGTTGCCTTGTTCGTTGTGCTGAGCACCTCCCTCGAAGGATCCAAACATGGGAACAAGAGTGCTCAGGTTTATCCCGAACACCCCAGCACTCGTGGCATGGGGGCAAAAGCCGAGGACTAGCCATCTCTCAGATTCGATAAACAGCCAAACAGAAGGTAATATTTTAAATTCAAACAAGCGTTGCATAGCGCATATGAAACAAGTTTTCATAATTACAGGATAAAATGGGAAAGCCTCATTCAAATATTACATCTTTTGAATAGTCATCCGCGATGAGACAGGCACCCGGCAGAACACCCTCATAGTACATCTCAGGGTGGCGGTGCTCCTTGCCCTCCGGCGGCCCCTCCTTGATCAGCTTCACGGTGTCTAGCTTGACCCACTGCAATTTCACACGGGCGAAAGCCCGGCGTGCACCTTCAATGCAGACAGATCGCTTGACGACCTCCAGCCTCGGGCAGGCATCCACAAGCCGCCTCACCAGGCCGAAGAAGCTGTTCAGAAGGGCGTCGCCTGGCCATAGCCGGACTATAAAGCTCTTCATGGCCCGATCGGCCGCCTTATGTAGCTCGACCATCTGCTTCAGTTGGTCGCTCATTGGCACCGGGTGTTCGGCCTCAACATACTGAGACCAGAACAGCTTCTCCGTTGAGCTTCCATCCTCGGCCTAGTAAAATTGTGCGGCATCAGACACACTGCGGGGCAAATCTGCGAATGCTGCTAGAGAGCTCCAGATTCGGGTAAGTAATCAGTAATTTACTTTTACATGCTTGCTTTGCATACAGAAAGCCTTACCCGCCGCTATCTTCTTCATTGCGTCGATATCTTGGAGGGCCTTTTGGGCTTCGGCCTTGGCACTTCTTGCACTCTCGAGGGTCGCGGCAAGCTCAGACTCCCGCGTCTTTGAGTCAAGCTCCAACGCCTCGTGCTTCACCACGAGAGCCTGGAGCTCTTCCTGCACCTCGCCCACCTGAGCCTCATGCTTCTCTCGCTCGGTGCGCTCCTTGGCCGCTATATCCTCGGCCTTGGTTAGCGCTTGCTTCAGGGTCGCCACCTCGGTCGTGGCCCCTGGGAAATATACGTTGATCCTGTCATTTTGCAAATCACGTCTTCTTTTATATACATATCTATAGACAGGGTATTACTTACCCTTGTTCTCCTCGAGCTGCCTCTTGGCAAGACCGAGCTCTTTCCTGGACCCCTCGAGGTCTTGCTTTAGTATGGCCACCTCCGCAGTCAGTGCCGCGGACGCCAACATCGAAGCCTGCACATGCATATTGACACACTTATATTAGACTCCTGCGATATTATTTGATCCTCTGTTCGGCTTTTCTTTGTGAACAGTGAACAAAGCATCAGGGGCTACTATCTATGCGGTAATATTTCTACTACATTTTAAAACACTTACCTCAAAGCCTGTTAGAAGGCTGGCACATGCTTCAGTCAATCCTCTCTTGGCGGACTGAACCGTCTGGATCACCGCACTCATGATAGTGCGGTGCTCCTTGTCGATGGAAGCGCTGCGAAGCACTACTAGCAGATTGTCTGGCGCCTCTGGATGGACAGAGGTTACCGGCACAGGCATCTTGCCCCTCTTAGAAGGAGGCCGCCTGCCCGAGCCCGGAACCACTGGAGGGTCCGGCGCGGTGTTCGGCTGAGGGCCGAACTCGAAGCTCTCAGGGGCCCCGTCCCCTCGGCTCCCGGAGTCCGGAAGGTCGCCTTGAGGCGCCTCCAGGACTGTCTCCCCTCGACCCGGTGCCTCTTGAGATAGCACCTCGGTGTCGTCAGCAGGATGAGGGGAGGTGGCGGTCAGGACTGGATCGCTATCCATGTCCGACGAGCCCAGGGAGCCGTCCGATGATACACCGATGCTGGTTCGCGGCGGCCTACATAATCATGTTCGGCATTAGGGAAAGCAGTGTGACAAAGGAATGCTACGAGTTACTCTGGTATCCGGATACTTACAATCTCCCCAGGGGCTTGGCCCTGGGCAACCACTCGTCTTCGTCTTCGTCGGCGGCGGTGGAGCTATCCGGAAGGAGAGTCCTTCCCTTCTTGGACCCTTCGCCCCCCAGTTAGGGCGGCCTTCCTTTTCTTATCTCCCCCTGCAGGAGGGGGAGCATCATCTTCTTCTTCCTCGTCTTCGGGGGAGGAGTGCACCGCAGAGTCATCGGACGGTGAGTCTGACGACGCCTGGCGTCGGGAACTCTTTCGGGTTCCCTTGGCCTTCTTGGTCTTCTCCGGCACCGTATAAGGAGCCGGAGTCAGCATCTTCGGGCAAAGGAGCCGGATAATCGATCTGTCCGGCCGTCTCCTGCCAGTCCTGTCAAAGGTACGGGAGTTTAGATCCCGCATGGAGTCAACCTATAAAAAATAAGTAGCATGCGAGAGGTAAAGCAGCTTACCGCTTTGGCTTGGCGCTTCGCGCTAAATCCACGATCCTCAGTAATGGGAGGGGGGACCTCGACACTTTTGAACAGCACCCTCCAGGCATCTTTGTGAGTTGTGTCGAAAAGCCTATTCAGAGTTCGGTGCCGCGCCGGGTCGAACTCCCACAAGTTGAACTCCCGTTGTTGGCACGGGAGAATTCGGCGGTGGAGCATGACCTGGACCACGTTGACAAGTTTGAGCTTCTTGTTCACCATGTTTTGAATACATGTTTGGAGTCGGGTCAGCTCTTCCGAACTACCCCAGGATAGGCCCTTCTCTTTCCAGGAGGTGAGCCGCGTGGGGATGCCAGATCAGAACTCGGGGGCCGCTACCCATACAGGGTCACGCGGCTCGGTGATGTAGAACCACCCCGATTGCCACCCCTTTATGGTTTCCACAAAGGAGCCCTCGAGCCATGTTACGTTGGGCATCTTGCCCACCATGGCGCCTCCGCGCTCCGCCTGGCGGCTGCCCACCACCTTCGGCTTGACATTGAAGGTCTTCAACCATAAGCCGAAGTGGGGCTTGATGCGGAGGAAGGCCTCGCACACGACGATAAACGCTGAGATGTTGAGGATGAAGTTCAGGGCCAGATCATGGAAATCCAAGCCGTAATAGAACATGAGCCCCTGGACGAATGGATGGAGAGGGAATCCCAGTCCGTGGAGGAAATGGGTGAGGAATACTACCCTCTCATGGGGCCTGGGGGTGGGGATGAGCTGCCCCTCATCTGGGAGCCGGTGCGTGATGTCGTCGGGCAGGTATCCGGCTCTGCTCAGTTTCCTGATGTCTCCCTCCGTGACGGAGGAGACCATCCACCTGCCTCCCGCTCCGGACATGGTTGGAGAAGGTTGAGGTGGGAAGTGTGGACGTGGGCGCTAGAGCTCGAGTGTGCGAAAACGGATGAGCAAATGAGGAAGAAGGTGTGGACAGAAAGGTGAATCCTTATCCCTTTATATGGGCGGACGAAGCTAAGCGTCCCCACTTGCCCGGTAAAACTCGCTTATCCCCCAAGCGCCATAATTGGTGTCGCGGTTGGGTTACCCACGCCCGTATTGATGAGAATCCTGTAATAAGGGGACACGATCTCTGCTTTGAGCAGACCCTTGAGGTTCGAACACTAGGGTGCGCACGGAGATTTCACCTCCTACCTACCTGCACCCCTCCGCCATGCGAGGATCTAAACTATGGAAAGAACGACACAGGAGACACAGGGTTTATACTGGTTCGGGCCACCGTTGTGGTGTAATACCCTACTCCAGTGTGTGGTGTGGTGGATTGCCTGTTGGGCTGATGATGATGAACAATACAAGGGAGAACAGCCTCGCGAGGGTCTGTTCTTGGCTTGGGCGATGAACTGCTCGGAGGAGTTCAGTCCCCCTTCTCTCTCTCTCTGCCTCCAGCCAACCAACCCCTTGCTATGCGGGTGGCTGGTCCTACTTATAGAGTCCCTGGTCCTCTTCCCAAATATCGAGCGGGAAGGGAGCCAACATTGGCGGGCTAATTTGAAGGGGGACAGCAAGTATCAGCTATCCTGACAAAAGTAGTCTTCGCCTGCGCAAAGCTCTAGCGATGACGCCGTCTTGGGCTCCACGGTGACCTCCGTCTCGTAGTCCTCCTGGTCTTGGTCTCATTGCACCGAAATGGCAACCTTTGCCTGATGCCTCGGTACTCCACGGCTGCGCTTGCCCCCTTTGCACCAAAGAGGAAAGGAGGACGCTGCATGGGCTGGCACCCACCTGGCGCCCTGAGTCGTCATGGCTTGCATCATGGGCACCTCGTGAGGTACCCCGCCTTGATCTCTCCGCCTCCTCGTGAGCCAACCTAACGAGGCCGTGCCTGAGGAAGCCCCGCGTCGTCCGCCCCGCGAGGCTTGGCCCCTTGCGAGGGTCTTGGGTTTGTGTTGGTGAAGACGGGCCGTGCTGGGCCCCCCTTTGAGCCACGCCGTAGGCCGCAGGCAGGCAAGTCTGGGGACCCCCATTCCCAGAACGCCGATAGTAGCCCCCGGGCCCAAGGCGCGCCCGGACTTGGCCGTGCTGGGAGGCGGAAGGGCTAGAGCGAAGCACCGTGGGCCCTAACAGCCTGCAGCCTTGGGCGCCACATGGCGGTTGATTGGACGTGGGTGTCTCCACTTCCCCATGGCGCCCCGGCAACTGCACGGATTGGACAAGGCCCTGCATGCAAGGCGGGTCATGATTAGCTTCGATTGTGGGGGCCGTCGGTTGGCCCTCGCCAACTATAAGTACTGATCGACGCGCGCCCTTCCAGTTCATCTCACTTTGCTTCTTCTTCTTCTCCATGGCCCCGTCGAGGAGGTTCTCGGCCGCGGAGAAGGGGAAGGCCTGCCAGGTTGAGCATGCCTCTCCTCCGCCCAAGCACGGCCGAGGGCGCCCCCGCAGACATCCTGTGGCCACCACGGCAGCTCCCCGCACCCGCGGAGATGCTTTCCAGCATGGCGGCGGGCTGATTTCTACGACCAGGGGGTGCGCTCCGGCTGCGCGTCCCCCCATGTCGCGCTTCCACGCCGCCGAGGTGCTGCCGGAGTTCATCGTGTGGTCGGCGGAGCCGACTAGCACCCGGCTTCCTCTTCCTCGCTTCCTCCTTGGCGAGCTCCTGACCGGCGCCCCAGGCAGCCTCTGGCTTCAGGCCGACGGCTGCTGCAGCCGGGCCTCATGGGTTTCACTGGAGGTCTCCGCAGCCGGGAGCCTGGCCCCGGCCTGCGGTTGGCAATCGTTTGCTTGCGCGCGCGGCCTGGGCCGTCGGTGCACCCTACACTTCAAGTTCGACGGTGATGCCACCCTCTATGTGAGGGTGTTTGGGGAAGATGGTCGCCGCGCAGGGTTTTTCCCCGAGGGTGACGACCGCGGTTGGAACCCGGCTCCGGCGATGACGGAGAGGGCAGCGCTCGCGTGGCAGGCGGCGCTCAGGGTTCTTAAAGCTTATTTGGCTCTTCTTCAGGCGGCAGCTCTTCTAGCGGCGACCGTGGTCAGCCCCCACGCCGCCGTATCTGCTTGGGAGGTGGCAGCGTGTCCGCCCACCGTCGCGCCCTGGTGAAGCGCGAGAGGGAGTCCGCCTGAGCTCCGGAGGCAGCTCGGGCTTCCCTGCGGGCCGGTGTGAGGCGAGCTGCACCAGATTTGTTCTTCCTTTTCCTTTTTCCTGCGTAAAAAGGGCAGTAGCGTGGGGTCCACGGGGGCGTGTATGGGTTATTGCTGTTAATCATCATTTTGCTTTCTTTATCATACCTTCCGGCTACGTGCCCGCGCGTGGATGATTCCCGGCCCCAGCCGCGGGGGCGACCGACCCAGGCCCTGTGTTTGTGTCGCAGTGCCCGAGGGGCACGGACTGGAGGGGTGCTCCTGCAAGGGGCCCAGGTCGCGAACCCTTTGAATGACTAGGATAGGAACATTCGCGAGCGCGCTCGGCTGCCTCCCTCGCGAGGCCTTGCTCAAGAGAAATCGAGGCATGAGAATGAAAAGCCGAAGAACCTCGCGCCAAAGATGGCAACAACTTCAATAAAACTTTGAATGAGAAGGAACAAGCCAACTGTGGAAAGCAAATGAAAAGCCGCGTCCGGCACCTAGTCTAGTCTTCGACGTCTTCTCACCAGCGCGGAGCTAAGTGCTGCCACTGGGCGTGGGAGGGAGCCCCAGGGCCTGAGGACGGCGCTCCTGAGACTTCGGGGCGTGTACAGCCCCAACTCATTATTACGTGAGAGCGTCACGGGCGGCGAGCTTCATAGGCGTTGGCCTTCTTCACAGGCTCCGGGCCTTTTCCAAAACGCGATAGCTTCACAGGCACTCGCCTTGCTTCACAGGCTCTGGGCCTTTTCCAAAACGCGATAGCTTCACAGGCACTCTCCTTGCTTCACAGGCTCTGGGCCTTTTCCAAAACGCGATAGCTTCATAGGCACTCGCCTTGCTTCACAGGCTTTGGGCCTTTTCCAAAACGCGATAGCTTCACAGGCACTCGCCTTGCTTCACAGGCTCTGGGCCTTTTTAGGGGTAGAACCTCCGGAGGTGCTGGATGTTCCATGCATTCTGGACCGGCACTCGATCCTGAGTCTCCAAGCGTGCGGAGCCGGGCCTGGAAACATGAACAACCTTGAACGGGCCCTCCCACATGGGAGAGAGCTTGTGCAGTCCCTCCCTAGAGAGAACCCGCCTGAGCACGAGGTCTCCTACCTCAAGAGTCCAGGGGCGGATGTTGCGGCAGTGATATCGCCGCAGCGCTTGTTGGTACCTTACCGCTCACAGCGCGGCTTCTCGGCGACGTTCCTCCCCTAGCACGAGGTCCATCCCCCGCATGGCGTCCTGCTGCGCCCCGTCGAACGCCAGGACCCGCGCGGAGCAACGTCTCACCTCGTGAGGGAGGACCGCTTCCACTCCGTAGACCAGGAAGAACGGGGTCTCTCCAGTCGGCTTGGTCGTGGTGGTGCGGATGGACCACAGCATGGACTGAAGCTTGTCATACCAACCTCTGCCGCAGGCCTCCAGCTTCTTCTTGAACGTCCTGGTCTTGAGGCCCCTTAGGACCTCCGCGTTTGCCCGCTCGGCCTGGCCATTGCTTCGTGGGTGCGCCACTGAAGCGTAGCATATTTGCGTTCCAAGGTTAGCACAGTATGTTTTGAACAGGTTACCAGTGAACTGCGAACTGTTGTCCGTGATGATGCGATTCGGCACCCCGAACTGGCTCACGATGCCCTTGATGAACTTGACCGCGGAACCCGCGGGAATGGTGCGAACAACCTCTACTTCAGCCCATTTGGTGAACTTGTCCACGTCAACATAAAGGTAGTAGTAGCCCCCTGGCGCCCGAGGAAACGGGCCCAAGATGTCCAGCCCCCAGACTGCGAATGGCCACGAAAAGGGGATAGTCTGCAAGCCTACTGCTGGCTGATGGATCTGCATGGCGTGGAACTGGCAGGATTCACAAGCTTTCACTAGTTCCACGACGTCATTGAGCGCGGTGGGCCAATAAAACCCACCACGGAACACCTTGCCGACGAGGGTCCGTGATGATGAATGATGTCCACAGTCTCCGCCGTGTATATCTTCCAGTAGTTCCTTCCCTTGCTCCCTAGAGACGCAGCACAGGGACACATCGTTTGGTCGCTTCCGGTAGAGCTCTCCATCTTTGATGCAGTATGTCGTGGCCTGGCGTGCCACTCGGTTTGCTTCCTCCTCCTTTTCCGGCAGGGGCCCTTGCGTTAGGTAGCTCCGGAGCTCAGCGATCCAACATCCCTCCGGAGGTTCCATCGTCAGGAGCAGGCGTGCCCCCGAGGCCGGGCCACAGGCCGGAGCTCCTGAGGCAGGTGGCTGCGGGAGCTCCTCCCGAGGCTGAGCCGTGTTTGATAATGACGGTAGGGCTGAAGGCTTGAAGAGCTGCTCCTCGAAAACGCCAGGCTCCTAAGGTAACCGCCTGGACGCGCATTTGGCGATGTCATTGGCTTCCTGATTGGTGCCACGGGGCACATGTTGCAACTCCAAGCCCCAGAACTGCTTCTCCATCCTGCGGACCTCTGCAAGGTAGGCTTCCATGTGCTCATCCTTCGGCTCGTACACCTTGTTGGAGAAGTTGACAAGGAGCTGCGAATCACCCTTGATGGTGAGGCGTTTCACCCCCAGGGCAGCTACGGCCTTCAAGCCCGCTATTAAACCTTCATACTCCGCTATGTTGTTGGAGACCTTTTCACCTTGCTGGAAACAGAGCTGCACGGCGTAATAGAGCTTGTCCTGAGTGGGCGATATAAGCACCGCCCCAGCCCCAGCGCCGTGCCTGGAGAACGCCCCATCGAAGTACATGACCCAGCCTTCTGGTGCCTCGCTTCCCGGGGACAGTGACCGACCCTCGTCGGCCTTGAGACCCGGCGCCTCCGTCCATTCTGCCATGAAATCCGCCAATGCTGCTCCCTTGATGACTCTGGTCGTGCTGAATTCGATCTGAAACGCTTGCAGCTCTATTTTCCACTCAGCGACCCTCCCAGCTGAATTGGGGCTCCTGAGCACTCTCTCCAGGGGGTATGACGAGACGACCTTGATGCGGTGACCCTGAAAATAGTGCCGCAGCTTGTGCGAGGCCACTAGTAGCGCGAGGAGGAGTTTCTGAGGCATGGGGTACTGTGCCTTGCATCCCACAACACCGTGTTGACGAAGTACACTGGGTGCTCAACGAGGTGGAGTGAATCAGTGCTGGTGGCTCCCATCGGAGACCTTGGCGCCTCTTGAGGCAATGAGGACTCCTGAGACTGGCCATCTGGGAGTGGGGCCTCTTCCGCTTCCGGTGCGCCCCTCTGCGACGGCTGATCCTCCTCAGCCGCTGTAGCGGTTTCTGTGGGCCTTCCCCGTTCCTGTTCCGCCTCGTCCCGGGCCGCTGCTGCAGTTTTGATTCGACGCTCCTCTCGGACTGCCACCAAGGCTGCACTGGCGGAGTAGGGAGTGGCACCGAGGTAAAGCACCAGGGGCTCTTGAGGGCGCGGAGCCACCATGATCGGTGGACTGGTCAGGTATCTCTTGAGAACCTGGAACGCCTTGTCGGCCTCGTCAGTCCACTCGAAGGGCCCCTTTTTCTTCATTAGCTGGAAGAAAGGTAGTGCTCGCTCCCCCAACTTGGAGATGAAGCGCCCTAGCGCGGTGACGCGCCCCATGAGCTTCTGCATTTCTCTGAGGGTCTTTGGCGGGCTCATGTCTTCCACTGCCTTGACCTTCTCTGGGTTAGCCTCAATGCCTCGGTGGGACACGAGGAAACCCAAGAGCTTGCCCGATGGGACTCCGAACACACACTTCTCTGGGTTGAGCCGTAGGTTCACCGCATTGAGGCTCGTGAAGGTTTCCTCCAGGTCTTGTATCAAGGTCCTGGCCTCCCGAGATTTTACCACGATGTCATCGACGTAAGCTTCGACATTCTTCCCGAGCTGCAGGCCCAGGGTGATGTGCATTAGCCGCTGAAAGGTCGCCCCTCCGTTACGCAGCCCGAATGGCAAGCATGTGGAGTAGTACACCCCACACGGGGTTAGGAAGGCTGTCTTCTCGACGTCTTCTACCGCCATCTTGATCTGGTGATACCCAGAGAAGGCATCTAGGAAGCATAATAGGTTGCATTCCGCAGTGGAATCGACGATCTGGTCGATGCGGGGGAGTGGGAACGGATCTTGTGGGCACGCTATGTTGAGGTTGGTGAAGTCGACACACATGCGCTCCTTCCCTCCCTTCTTTGGCACAACGACAGGGTTGGCCAACCAATCTGGGTATCGGACCTCGCGTATGACCCCAACGGCCTCTAATTTGTGGTTCTCTTGGATGATGAAGGCCTGCTTTTCTGTGGACTGCCGCCTGGCCTTCTGCTTCACAGGGCGCACGTTGGGGCACACGTTGAGGTGATGCTCGATTACACTCCTGGGGATCCCTGCCACCTGGTCTGGCTCCCAAGCGAATACCTTCTTGTTTGCGCGCAGGAACCCGACCAGGGCCTCTTCCTGCTCGGGTTTGAGGTGGGCGCCTATGGTGAAAGTGGCGTTGGTGGACCCATCCTCATCGACGGGTATTTGCTTGGTTTCTGCCTTGTCTTGGGTGAACAACTGCTTCTTCTTGGCGGGCACAGCTCCCTTGGGCTCGGGGGCCTCCAAGTCGGCGGGCTGTGTCGACGCCGCTGTCTTGAAGACGAGCTTGAGCACCCGTGGAGCGTCCCCGGTGTCCCCGTGCACGGTGAGGACACCACTGCTCCCGGGCATCTTCATGAGGTTGTACGCTGGGTGCGTCTCTGCCATGAACTGGGCCAGCGCTGGGTAGCCGAGGATGGCGTTGTAGGGGAGGCCGATGGGGGCGATGTCGAAGTCGACCAGCTCCGTGCGGAAGTTGTAGTAGGTGCCGAAGGTTACTGGGAGCCGGATCTGTCCCAAGGAGCTGGAGGATCCGCCCCCAACGCCTGAGAAGGGCCGGCTGGGTCGCAGCCGCTCCTGGGGTATGCAGAGGAGATTGAAGGCCTCGACCGAGAGCATGCTGAGGCCCGCGCCGCCATCAATGAGGGTTCTGGTGACGGCCACCTGGCAGATGGTGGGGGTGCACAGCATGGGGAGCGCACCCGAGCAGGCCAAGTTGGAGGGGTGGTCCTCCGAGCTGAAGGTCAGGCCGGACTCAGGCGCCGCCCGATCCAGGGGAGCCCCCTGCCGCGTGGAAGCGACGCTGACCCGGCGGATGAGCGGCTTGACGTGGTGACTTGTGGGCGGCGCCTGCGAGCCGCCCAAGAGGGCCCTGACGACCGGGGGTGTTGATGCAGCGTGATAGACGGGGGAGAGGTTGCGGGGCTCCAAGGGCGCGGAGAGTGCGCGGGGCGAAGAACCAGCTGGGGTGAGCGTGGGGGTTGCGGTGCGGCCGTCTTGCCGCACGGACAGATGCTGGGACGATGCTTGCTGCCCGTCCCCCGCCGGGCCGGTGGCGGCGTTGACGGCAGGTGACGGGGAACGACGTGGATGCCCGCCGACAGGGGCCATCTGGGCGACGCGGGAAGCGAGTGCGGCCCAGCGCTCGGCATGGGCCCGACGAGCGTCAGACATGGGCGAGATGGTCGGAGGAGAACGGGGTGGTGGAAGATGATTTCCGGCGCACCCCTACCTGGCGCGCCAAATGTCGGATTCTGGGTTCTGGCAGACCCTTGAGGCTCGAACACTGGGGTGCGCGCAGAGATTTCACCTCCTACCTACCTGCACCCCTCCGCCATGCCAGGTCTAAACTATGGAAAGAACGACACAGGAGACACATGGTTTATACTGGTTCGGGCCACCGTTGTGGTGTAATACCCTACTCCAATGTGTGGTGTGGTGGATTGCCTCTTGGGCTGATGATGATGAACAATACAAGGGAGAACAGCCTCGCGAGGGTCTGTTCTTGGCTTGGGCGATGAATTGCTCAGAGGAGTTCAGTCCCCCTTCTCTCTCTCTCTGCCTCCAGCCAACCGACCCCTTGCTATGCGGGTGGCTGGTCCTACATATAGAGGCCCTGGTCCTCTTCCCAAATATCGAGCGGGAAGGGAGCCAACATTGGCGGCTAATTTGAAGGGGGACAACAAGTATCAGCTATCTTGACAAAAGTAGTCTTCGCCTGCGCAAAGCTCTAGTGATGACACCGTCTTGGGATCCACGGTGACCTCCGTCTCGTAGTCCTCCTGGTCTTGGTCTCGTTGCACCGAAATGGCAACCTTTGCCTGATGCCTCGGTACTCCGCGGCTGCGCTTGCCCCCTTTGCACCAAAGAGGAAAGGAGGACGCTGCGCGGGCTGGCACCCGCCTGGCGCCCTGAGTCGTCATGGCTTGCGTCACGGGCACCTCATGAGGTACCCCGCCTTGGTCTCTCCGCCTCCTCATGAGCCAGCCTGACGAGGCCGTGCCTGAGGAAGCCCCGCGTCGTCCGCCCCGCGAGGCTTGGCCCCTCGCGAGGGTCTTGGGTTTGTGTTGGTGCAGACGGGCCGTGCCGGGCCCCCCTTTGAGCCAAGCCGCAGGCCGTAGGCAGGCAAGTATGGGGACCCCCGTTCCCAGAACGCCGACAGTAGCCCCCGGGCCCAAGGCGCGCCCGGACATGGCCGTGCTGGGAGGCGGAAGGGCAAGAGCGAAGCGCCACGGGCCCTAACAGCCTGCGGCCTTGGGCGCCACATGGCGGTTGATTGGAAATGGGCGTCTCCACTTCCCCATGGCACCCCGGCAACTGCACGGATTGGACAAGTCCCTGCATGCAAGGTGGGTCATGATTACCTGCGATCGTGGGGGCCGTCGGTTGGCCCTCGCCAACTATAAGTACTGATTGACGCGCGCCCTTACAGTTCATCTCCCCTTGCTTCTTCTTCTTCTCCATGGCCTCGTCGAGGAGGTTCTCGGCCGCGGAGAAGGGGAAGGCCTGCCAGGTTGAGCATGCCTCTCCTCCGCCCAAGCGCGGCCGAGGGCGCCCCCACAGACATCCTGTGGCCACCACGGCAGCTCCCCGCGGCCGCGGAGATGCTTTCCAGCACGGCGGCGGGCTGATTACTGCGACCAGGGGGTGCGCTCCAGCTGCGCGTCCCCCCATGCCATGCTTCCGCGCTGCCGAGGTGCTGCCGGAGTTCGTCGTGTGGTCGGCGTAGCCGACTAGCACCCGGCTTCCTCTTCCTCGCTTCCTCCTTGGTGAGCTCCCGGCCAGCGCCCCAGGCGGCCTCTGGCTTCAGGCCGACGGCTGCTGCAGCCGGGCCTCATGGGTTTCACTGGAGGTCTCCGCAGCCGGGAGCCTGGCCCTGGCCTGCGGTTGGCAATCGTTTGCCCGCGCGCGCGGCCTGGGCCGTCGGTGCACCCTACACTTCAAGTTCGACGGTGATGCCAAACTCTACGTGAGGGTGTTTGGGGAAGATGGTCGCCGCGCAGGATGTGGCCCCGAGGGTGACGACCGCAGCTGGGAACCTGGCTCTGGCAATGACGGAGAGGGCAGCGCTCGCGCGGCAGGCGGCGCTCAGGGTTCTTCAAGCTTCTCTGGCTCTTCTTCAGGCGGCGGCTCTTCTAGCGGTGACCGTGGTCAGCCCCCACGCCACCGTATCTGCTTGGGAGGTGGCAGCGTGTCCACCCACCGTCGTGCCCTGGTGAAGCGCGAGGGGGAGTCCGCCTGAGCTCCGGAGGCAGCTCAGGCTTCCCTGCGGGCCGGTGTGAGGCGAGCTGCACCAGATTTGTTCTTCCTTTTCCTTTTTCCTGCATAAAAAGGGCAGTAGTGTGGGGCCCCACGGGGGCGTGTATGGGTTATTGCTGTTAATCATCATTTTTCTTTCTTTATCGTACCTTCCGGCTACGTGCCCGCGCGTGGATGGTTCCCGGCCCCAGCTGCGGGGGCGACCGACCCAGGCCCTGTGTTTGTGTCACGGTGCCCGAGGGGCACGAACTGGAGGGGTGCTCCTGCAAGGGGCCCAGGTCACGAACCCTTTGAATGACTAGGATAGGAACATTCGCGAGGGCGCTCGGCTGCCTCCCTCGCGAGGCCTTGCTCAAGAGAAATCGAGGCATGAGAATAAAAAGCCGAAGAACCTCAAGCCAGAGATGGCAACAACTATAATAAAACTTCAAATGAGAAGGAACAAGCCAACTGCGAAAAGCAAATGAAAAGCCGCGTCCAGCACCTAGTCTAGTCTTCGACGTCTTCTCACCAGCGCGGAGCTAAGTGCTCCCACTGGGCGTGGGAGGGAGCCCCAGGGCCTGAGGCCGGCGCTCCTGAGACTTCGGGGCGTGTACAGCCCCAACTCATTATTACGTGAGAGTGTCACGGGCGGCGAGCTTCATAGGCGTTGGCCTTCTTCACAGGCTCCGGACCTTTTCCAAAACACGATAGCTTCATAGGCACTCGCCTTGCTTCACAGGCTCTGGGCCTTTTCCAAAACGCGATAGCTTCATAGGCACTCGCCTTGCTTCACAGGCTCTGGGCCTTTTCCAAAACGTGATAGCTTCACAGGCACTCGCCTTGCTTCACAGGCTCTGGGCCTTTTCCAAAACGCGATAGCTTCACAGGCACTTGCCTTGCTTCCCAGGCTCTGGGCCTTTTTAGGGGTAGAACCTCCGGAGGTGCTGGATGTTCCATGCATTCTGGACCGGCACTCCCTCCTGAGTCTCCAAGCGCGCGGAGCCGGGCCTGGAAACATGAACAACCTTGAACGGGCCCTCCCACATGGGAGAGAGCTTGTGCAGTCCCTCCCTGGAGAGAACCCGCCTGAGCACGAGGCCTCCTACCTCAAGAGTCCTGGGGCGGATGTTGCGGCAGTGATATCGCTGCAGCGCTTGTTGGTACCTCGCCGCTTGCAGCGCGGCTTCTCGGCAACGTTCCTCCCCCAGCACGAGGTCCATCCCCCGCATGGCATCCTGCTGCGCCTCGTCGAACGCCAGGACCTGCGCGGAGCGACGTCTCACCTCGTGAGGGAGGACCGCTTCTGCTCCGTAGACCAGGAAGAACGGGGTCTCTCCAGTCGGCTTGGTCGCGGTGGTGCGGATGGACCACAGCACGGACTGAAGCTCGTCGTACCAACCTCTGCCGCAGGCCTCCAGCTTCTTCTTGAACGTCCTGGTCTTGAGGCCCCTCAGGACCTCCGCGTTTGCCCGCTCGGCCTGGCCGTTGCTTCGGGGGTGCGCCACTGAAGCGTAGCATATCTGCGTTCCAAGGTTAGCACAGTATGTTTTGAACAGGTTACTGGTGAACTGCAAACCGTTGTCCGTGATGATGTGATTTGGCACCCCGAACCGGCTCACGATGCCCTTGATGAACTTGACCGCGGAACCCGCGGGAATGGTGCGAACAGCCTCTACTTCAGCCCACTTGGTGAACTTGTCCACGGCAACGTAAAGGTAGCGGTAGCCCCCTGGCGCCCGAGGAAACAGGCCCAAGATGTCCAGCCCCCAGACTGCGAATGGCCATGAAAGGGGGATAGTCTGCAAGCCTCCTGCTGGCTGATGGATCTGCTTGGCGTGGAACTGGCAGGCTTCACAACCTTTCACTAGTTCCACGGCGTCATTGAGCGCGGTGGGCCAATAAAACCCACTGCGGAACGCCTTGCCGACGAGGGTCCGTGATGATGAATGATGTCCGCAGTCTCCGCCGTGTATATCTTCCAGTAGTTCCTTCCCTTGCTCCCTGGAGATGCAGCGCAGGGACACATCGTTTGGTCGCTTCCGGTAGAGCTCTCCATCTTTGATGCAGTATGCCGTGGCCTAGCGTGCCACTCGCTCTGCTTCCTCCTCCTTCTCCGGCAGGGTCCCTTGCGTTAGGTAGCTCCGGAGCTCCGCGATCCAACATCCCTCCTGAGGTTCCATCGTCAGGAGCAGGCGTGCTCCCGAGGCCGGGCCACAGGCCGGAGCTCCTGAGGCAGGTGGCTGGGGGAGCTCCTCCCGGGGCTGAGCCGTGTTTGATAATGACGGCAGGGCTGAAGGCTTGAAGAGCCGCTCCTCGAAAACGCCAGGCTCCTGAGGTAACCGCCTGGACGCGCGTTTGGCGATGTCATCGGCTTCCTGATTGGTGCCACGGGGCACATGCTGCAACTCCAACCCCCAGAACTGCTTCTCCATCCTGCGGACCTCCGCAAGGTAGGCTTCCATGTGCTCATCCTTCGGCTCGTACACCTTGTTGGAGAAGTTGACAAGGAGCTGCGAATCGCCCTTGATGGTGAGGCGTTTCACCCCCAGGGCAGCTGCGGCCTTCAAGCCCGCTATTAAACCTTCATACTCCGCTATGTTGTTGGAGACCTTTTCACCTTGCTGGAAACAGAGCTGCACAGCGTAATAGAGCTTGTCCTGAGTGGGCGATATAAGCACCGCCCCAGCCCCAGCGCCGTGCCTGGAGAACGCCCCATCGAAGTACATGACCCAGCCTTCTGGCGCCTCGCTTCCCGGGGACAGGGACCGATCCTCGTCGGCCTTGAGGCCCGGCGCCTCCGTCCATTCTTCCACGAAATCCGCCAATGCTGCTCCCTTGATGACTCTGGTCGTGCTGAATTCGAGCTGAAACGCTTGTAGCTCTATGTTCCACTCAGCGACCCTCCCAGGTGAATTGGGGCTACTGAGCACTCTCTCCAGGGGGTATGACGAGACGACCTTGATGGGGCGACCCTGAAAATAGTGCCGCAGCTTGCGCGAGGCTACCAGTAGCGCGAGGAGGAGTTTCTGAGGCATGGGGTACCGTGCCCTTGCATCCCGCAACACCGTGCTGACGAAGTACACTGGGTGCTCAACGAGGTGGAGTGCGTCAGTGCTGGTGGATCCCTTCGGAGACCTTGGCGCCTCTTGAGGCAATGAGGACTCCTAAGACTGGCCCTCTAGGAATGGGGCCTCTTCCGCTTCCGGTGCGCCCCTCTGCGACGGCTAACCCTCCTCAGCCGCTGTAGCGGTTTCTGTGGGCCTTCCCCATTCCTGTTCCGCCTCGTCTCGAGCCGCTATTGCGGTTTTGATTCGACGCTCCTCTCTGACTGCCACCAAGGCTGCGCTGGCGGAGTAGGGAGTGGCGGCGAGGTAAAGCACCAGGGGCTCTTGAGGGCACGGAGCCACCATGACCGGTGGACCGGTCAGGTATCTCTTGAGATCCTGGAATGCCTTGTCGGCCTTGTCAGTCCACTCGAAGGGCCCCTTTTTCTTCATTAGCTGGAAGAAAGGTAGCGCTCGCTCCCCCAACTTGGAGATGAAGCGCCCTAGCGCGGTCACGCGCCCCGTGAGCTTCTGCATTTCTCTGAGGGTCTTTGGCGGGCTCATGTCTTCCACTGCCTTGACCTTCTCCGGGTTAGCCTCGATGCCTCGGTGGGACACGAGGAAACCCAAGAGCTTGTCCGAGGGGACTCTGAACACACACTTCTCTGGGTTGAGCCGTAGGTTCACTGCGTTGAGGCTCGCAAAGGTTTCCTCCAGGTCTTGTATCAAGGTCCTGGCCTCCCGAGATTTTACCACAATGTCATCGACGTAAGCTCGACATTCTTCCCGAGTTGCGGGCCTAGGGTGATGTGCATCAGCCGCTGAAAGGTCGCCCCTGCGTTACGCAGCCTGAATGGCATGCATGTGTAGCAGTACACCCCACACGGGGTTAGGAAGACTGTCTTCTCGACGTCTTCTACCGCCATCTTGATCTGGTGATACCCAGAGAAGGCATCCAGGAAGCATAACAGGTCGCATTCCGCAGTGGAATCGACGATCTGGTCGATGCGAGGGAGCGGGAACGGATCTTGCGGGCACGCTTTGTTGAGGTTGGTGAAGTCGACACACATGCGCTCCTTCCCTCCCTTCTTTGGCACAACGACAGGGTTGGCCAACCAATCTGGGTATCGGACCTCGCGAATGACCCCAGCGGCCTCTAATTTGCGGTCTCTTGGACGATGAAGGCCTGCTTTTCCGTGGACTGCCGCTTGGCCTTCTGCTTCACAGGGCACACGTTGGGGCACACGTTGAGGTGATGCTGGATTACACTCCTGGGGATCCCTGCCAACTGGTCTAGCCCCCAAGAGAATACCTTCTTGTTTGCGCGCAGGAACCCGACCAGGGCCTCTTCCTGCTCGGGTTTGAGGTGGGCGCCTATGGTGAAAGTGGCGTTGGTGGATTCGTCCTCATCGACGGGTATTTGCTTGGTTTCTGCCTTGTCTTGGGTGAACAACTGCTTCTTCTTGGCGGGCGCAGCTCCCTTGGGCTCGGGGGCCTCCAAGTCGGTGGGCTGTGCCGACGCCGCTGTCTTGAAGACGAGCTTGAGCACCCGCGGAGCGTCCCCGGTGTCCCCGTGCACGGTGAGGACACCGCTGCTCCCGGGCATCTTCATGAGGTTGTACGCCGGGTGCATCGCTGCCATGAACTGGGCCAGGGCTGGGTAGCCGAGGATGGCGTTGTAGGGGAGGCCGATGGGGGTGATGTCGAAGTCGACCAGCTCCGTGCGGAAGTTGTCGTAGGTGCCGAAGGTTACTGGGAGCCGGATCTGTCCCAAGGAGCTGGACGATCCGCCCCCAACGCCTGAGAAGGGCCGGCTGGGTCGCAGCCGCTCCTGGGGTATGCAGAGGAGATTGAAGGCCTCGACCGAGAGCATGCTGAGGCCCGCGCCGCCATCAATGAGGGTTCTGGTGACGGCCACCTCGCAGATGGTGGGCGTGCACAGCATGGGGAGAGCACCCGAGCAGGCCGAGTTGGAGGGGTGGTCATCCGAGCTGAAGGTCAGGCCGGTCTCGGGCGCCGCCCGATCCACGGGAGCCCCCTGCCGCGTGGGAGCGGCACTGACCCGGCGGATGAGCGGCTTTACGTGGTGACTTGTGGGCGGCACCTGCGAGCCGCCCAAGAGGGGCGCGACGACCGGGGGTGTTGATGCAGCGTGATAGATGGGGGAGAGGTTGCGGGGCTCCATGGGCGCGCGGGGTGAAGAACTAGCTGGGGTGAGCATGGGAGTTGCGGTGCAGCCTTCTTGCCGCACGGATAGATGCTGGGACGATGCTTGCTGCCCGTCCCCCGCCGGGCCGGGGGCGGCGTTGACGGCAGGTGACGGGGAATGACGTGGATGCCCGCCGACAGGGGCCGTCCGGGCGATGCGGGAAGCGAGTGCGGCCCGGCGCTCGGCGCGGGCCCGATGAGCGTCAGACATGGGCGAGATGGTCGGAGGAGAACAGGGTGGTGGAGGACGAATTCCGGCGCACCCCTACCTGGCGCGCCAAATGTCGGATTCCGGGTTCCGGCAGACCCTTGAGGTTCGAACACTGGGGTGCGCGCGGAGATTTCACCTCCTACCTACCTGCACCCCTCCGCCATGCCAGGATATAAACTATGGAAAGAACGACACAGGAGACACAGGGTTTATACTGGTTCGGGACACCGTTGTGGTGTAATACCCTACTCCAGTGTGTGGTGTGGTGGATTGCCTCTTGGGCTGATGATGATAAACAATACAAGGGAGAACAGCCTCGCGAGGGTCTGTTCTTGGCTTGGGCGATGAACTGCTCGGAGGAGTTCAGTCCCCCTTCTCTCTCTCTCTCTCTGCCTCCAGCCAACCGACCCCTTGCTATGCGGGTGGCTGGTCCTACTTATAGAGGCCCTGGTCCTCTTCCCAAATATCGAGCGGGAAGGGAGCCAACATTGGCAGGATAATTTGAAGGGGGACAACAAGTATCAGCTATCCTGACAAATGTAGTCTTCGCTTGCGCAAAGCTCTGGTGATGATGCTGTCTTGGGCTCCACGGTGACCTCCGTCTCGTAGTCCTCCTGGTCTTGGTCTTGTTGCACCGAATTGGCAACCTTTGCCTGATGCCTCGGTACTCCGCGGCTGCGCTTGCCCCCTTTGCACCAAAGAGGAAAGGAGGACGCTGCGTGGGCTGGCACCCGCCTGGCGCCCTGAGTCGTCATGGCTTGTGTCACGGGCACCTCGTGAGGTAACCCGCCTTGATCTCTCCGCCTCCTCGTGAGCCAGCCTGACGAGGCCATGCCTGAGGAAGCCCCGCGTCGTCCGCCTCGCGCGGCTTGGCCCCTCGCGAGGGTCTTGGGTTTGTGTTGGTGAAGACGGGCCGTGCTGGGCCCCCCTTTGAGCCACGCCGCAGGCCGCAGGCAGGCAAGTCTGGGGACCCCCATTCCCAGAACACCGACACAGCCGGACTATCTCCATTGGCCAGACTGTTAGACTATGAAGATACAAGATTGGAGACTTCATCTCGTGTCCGGATGGGACTCTACTTGGCGTGGAAGGCAAGCTAGGCAATACGGATATGGATACCTCCTCCTTTGTAACCGACCTTGTGTAACCCTAACCCTCTCCGGTGTCTATATAAACTGAAGGGTTTTAGTCCATAGGACAACAACAATCATAACATACAATCATACCATAGGCTAGCTTCTAGGGTTTAGCCTCTCTGATCTCGTGGTAGATCTACTCTTGTACTACCCATATCATCAATATCAATCAAGCAGGACATAGGGTTTTACCTACATGAAGAGGGCCCGAACATGGGTAAAACATTGTGTCCCCTGCCTCCTGTTACCATCCGGCCTAGACGCACAGTTCGGGACCCCCTACCCGAGATCCGCTGGTTTTGACACCGACAGTGCCCCTTAGTGATTTTGGTGTATTGAAGACTTATAGGTTAAGGGACTGATGCGTTTGTGAGTGTACACGGGTCTATAAGTCTAGGAGGAGTTTGATGTTTACAGAGAAAGTTGACCCCTAAAAATGAAGTTCTTTGACTAAAGACTTTGTATTTTCATAGACTTTCTGAAGACTTTGAAAGTGAAGAAATTGGTGTAATCCTGAAGACTTGGTATTCATTCGAGGAACATGAAGCGTGAAGACTTTTGTTTTCGTAGTTTCATTTTCTCTTTCTTGAGTCATAGGAAACACCATACTGTTAAAGGGGGTCGAGGAAATACTAAGGAAAAATTTCCAAGTGATGCTCAACTCAAAATCCTACACCTACCAATCCCTTCGAGTGAAGCCATTGGAAAGCTCATACAGTTCAGTCAATTTCTTCAGTGACAGAGACGAAGTTCTTTTGGTCTCTGAGGAATTTGTTCTGACCGAGGAGTTAGGAATTCGCCAGTGCGGATTGCCTACACAGTGAGGAACATGATAGCCCTGAGGAATTTGATACTCAAAATTCCGACCATTGTTGTGCTATGCGCAAGCTGTCCCAAAATATCTACCCACCTAACGGTCATATCATTGAAGGGCATTTAAGTCTTATCATGTCGAGCTGCTCCCTAGGCTATAAATAGACACCCCCTACAACCACTAGCTGGTTGGCTGCTCCAAGAGAAACTGCCACTTGTCATTTGAGAGCATCCCATCCCCCGAGGACTTTGAGTGAAAATCATCAAGTGAGGAAAACCCAAACCCAAACACCTACAAACCCCAAGTGATTGAGTATCACTGAAGAGATTGATACTGCGTGGATCTGACGCTTGTTACCTTTGAAGACTGTGCATCTTCCAGACGGTTATGCGTCATGGTCTAGAGCATCTAAGAGGAAATTGTGGATCGCCGAGTGACCGAGTCTGTGAAGTTTTGGAAGTCACCTGAAGACTTACCACGAGTGATTAGGCGAGGTCTGTGTGACCTTATCTCAAGGGGAATACGGTGAGGACTGATTGTTCTGGACTATGTGTTCAGAACTGGGTGTCCAGGGATGTGTGTCCTCAGGTTTAAATACCTAGCCGCCCTAACCAGACGTACAACTGTCACAACAGTTGGAACTGGTCTACCAAATGATTGTCTTCACCAAGCTACCTGGTTCCATTTCCTCAACCCTTTCATTTCCTCATTTCTGTGTTGTGTGCTTGTTCATATCTGTTTGAAGACTTTGACCGAAGACTTTCTCAATTTCCTCAGTTCAATTTCTTTAGTCTGTTTTTCTTCATCCTGTGTTATCCTGTGTTTACTCTTTCTGTACTCTGTGCTTGTTTTTCATTTCATCAAGAAGACCATGATCATGTTATGTTATGTTTACTTCTGAGTACTTATTCCGCTGCAAGTAGTTCTTCACTCAGGAATTTCCTCACCCTGAAATTCCTCAGTGAAGATTTCGTAAAAATCGCCTATTCACCCCCTCTAGTCGATATAATGCACTTTCAAGATGACAAGTCCTATTATCCCCCTGAGGTGTATGCTCAAACTTGGCAGGGTTATATTACTCATATCATGCATATGTTGTATTGCAATGCTTAGTTTTTACATCATATATACGATATTGAATGGCATCTCCTTAGTAGACACATCATATATGCGATTGCCCTCTGCTCACTTCCTTAGTATATAAATCATATATTTGAATTATATCATGCCATGATGTTTACATAGACAGCATGTATCTGAATTATGGCATGCCAACCCATTTTCTAAAAACATAATATAGTTATATCATCTCATCCTATTTACATAGTCATCATATTTTGAATTATGTCATTCTATCCGTGAATTATATCATGCCATCATGTTTCCATTGATGGCATGTTTGTAATTTATGGCATGCCAACCACTTTAAAGACACATCGTATAGTTATATCATGTCATCCTGTTTACATAGTCATCATATTTTGAAGTATGTCATTCTATCCTGTTTAGTTAGCCATCATACATGTGAAATTGTGTCATGCTATCCTGTTTAATTAGCCATGATATATGTGAAATTACGTCCTGCTATTCTGGTTGGTTAGACCACATAAATGTGAATTATTTCATGCCCTGTTTTCTTCCCTACTATCCATTCCACCTGTCTATCATACAATGTCTGTACATTCAATTACTTTTCTTGTTTATCAGCAATTTCAATTGGAGGGGGTGATGGCAGTATCTGTGAGAGTAAAAACACGGTCTTCAGAAAAGATCGTGCTACCTGTCGATGGAGATAGAACCACGGTTGTACTTGCCCAAGAACCAGCCCCGCCACACATAACCCAGACTCACGTAGATTTTACCCCTACCCAGTTGGACAGAGAACTAGCTACACCCCTTCTAACCCCAACCCCAGCAGATAGTAACCCAGTTCCTGTTGACACAACATGCACCATCTCCACCACAGAGCACCCAAACACGAGCAGTTAGTAAGGCAACTCCAGTGCCCAAAGCACGAGGACCACCACTTTGAACCCCAAGTCAATGCTTGAAGCAGAAGAAGAATTGTTCTCAGGTCAAGTTCCGTAGCTATGATTCATACTATTTTGCTCTTGCATCACTGTATTTACTCATACCAACGAATTTCAAATTTGAAGGATGCAATTGAAACTCCAATGGCGCAACAGGTATGTTTTAAACCTGTTTCTTTAACATGTTTGCTGTTGTAACTTGCTCTATGTTGATTTTAGTTTCAATTGAATAAACAGTTATGTTCTCATGTCATGCACGTTACAAGTGTTGTTATTGCTGTGTAGTTTCCCACACTTATATCCTGTCTATGCTGCTTTGTCTTAAATAGATATGATTCGAACTGTATCTATCTTGATTTGGCAACATCAACTAGAAGGATATAGACCATACAGTGACCATACTACATAGATATATGTTTGTTTCATGCTGTTATCTTGTCCACCTTACTACTGAACTGGTTTACCAAAATGAGTTTCATATACTACATTGTAAACCTGTGATGTGTTTGTTTGTTTCTCTTTTAGAACGTGGATAAAATATTGGAGAAGAGTACCCCGTTATGCAATGGTAAAGTAATGCAGATAAGGTTCAAGATAGTGAGACATCCCTCTTGGTCTCTGAGAAAGCTGATAAAAACTATATTGAAGACACTGAGACAACCCCAAAGTCCTATCTTGATGTAGTGTTTGAGTTACTGGCTACTACTGCTGGCACCAGCTCTTTGAACTCACCACCTAAATCAGTTCGGCTTCTTGAGTCTCAACTTCAAGTTGAAAGACATCGATCCGATGTTATGCGACAGGAAGCCGAAGGACTGAGGAAGTCCCTGTAGAATTTAGATGCATACTTTTTGGTGCAACAACAAGTGCTGGAGGATTTAAGCACCAAACAAGAGAAAGTTAATAAGCTTGCTAAGCATCTTGCCAGCATTATGGGTACCCAGGATATTGTTTCTTGAGCTCTTCTGAAGTGGTTTCAGTTCTGGACTTGTTTGCTGCGACGTTTATATGCTGCTTTGTTCCCTATATTTGCACTGGTGGCAAACTTTGATGCCCAGTGGATGTAATATGTGTAATAGCCGTGATAGCCTAGCCTAAGTTGCTTGCTAATTTATTTCCTTTTTGTCTTGTTTATTTGTTTTCTTGTAGTCACTGTAGTTCTTTTTCTACGGCTTGCTAGTGGCCGCAATAACCTATTTTTTAAACTAGGCCACAATAACCATGGGCTACATATTTACTGTAGTTAACATGGGGCACCTATGGGCCGTAGAAACAATGGGCCTTCTACGAGGCGTAGAAACAATGGGCCTTATACGGGCCGTAGACACAATGGGCCTTCTACGAGCCATATCATCAATGGGCCTTCTCCGGGCCGTATGATCGGTTGGCCAAACATGGGCCAACAACAGACCACATTATGGCCGTAAATGGGCTAGAGTTGAAATCGTCTGTTCATGGTCCGACCATATTGGGCCATCGTTAATCGGCCGTATTTGAAAACGTCCCAATGTATTAATAGGCCACAAACGGGCCGACTGTAACCACAGGCTGAATTTGGCCCACAAGCAGAAAATGACAGTAACGGGCCGTAAGTAAACGAATACTGGAAATGATCCCAAGAATAAATGGGCCCTGAGAAGGCCGAAAGATAACATGGGCTGGAAACGGCCCAACGGAATAATGGGCCCTTAATGGGTATAAAGTGATACACTGTTCATTACGGGCCAGTTTCACCACGTGTCGTTAATGGGCCGAGGGTTACTAAGGGCCTCATATGGGCTGGAAGATGTCATGGGACATACATGGGCCGAAAGTTAAAACAGGCTGGAATTATATTGGACGGCCTAGATGACACTACTGGGCCTAATTTGGATAGGTTGTAAACGGGCCTTGGGTTAGCGGGCTATAAATGGGCTATATGCGAACAAGCTGTTAACAAGCTTACCGTGGGCCAGCCTGCCACGTGGAAAATCCCCATTGGTCGGGTCTGTTAATGGGTTGTCGGATCCAAAACCGGACCCAATAGCTTAACCGCGTTCCGTTACGGTGGATGCCACATGTCGGTCACCCTTGACGAAAGCACTTCCGTGATGCGCGATTTATCGTCATGGAAGTGGACACTTCCATGATGATAATTTTGGTAATGTCATGGAACACTTCTACAACAGCACAGGTATGACTATCTTGATTCTGTCATAAATTTGTCATGGATGTACATGCATGACAGAAAATGCGACCTACTGTGACAAACACGTATCATCATGGAAGTGTATTTTTTGTAGTGAAGAGTGTTACATTAATGTTCTAATGATGTCTAGATATACGTAGAAGAGTAGCAGCAGCAACAACAACAACACAACCCTGTTTGGATTCTCAACTTAGCTAGAGGTTAGAGTTAGTTTCTAGCTCATTACTAACCCTGAACTAACTCCATCCAAAGAGTTGTTTGGATGGCAGGGTTAGATTGACAATAAATGCACTAGGAGAACTAGCTCCAATTAGCACCTCTTGGGTTGGGTAGTTTTTTGGGTGGGTTATAGATGCAACTAGCTCAAACTATCCCTCATGTTTAGATATACTTTAGGGCTATTTGAGCCTGAACTAGCTCAAACTAAATATAACCCCTGGATACAACATCAGTTAATCAGCCGATAATTTGTAAGAATGCACTAAACTCCTTCGGACCCATAATATAAGATGTTAATTCATCTAATATGTGAGTATATTGGAGGTTATAAGATACTTCCACATTTCCTAAATATTTGTCTTTTTAGTGATTTCAAATGGACTACCACATACAGATGTACATAGACATATTATAAAAGAGTGTTGTGCTACATCATTGTGCGACTGCTCTTTAGCTTCTAATATTAACTTGGTGCTTTTAGGTACATAAGTCATTGGTAAAGATCCGCGCTTTGATCCTTTCTGCGTATGGGGCATTGAGATATCGATAAACCAGCATCAAGTGAGGAAGCTGGTAAAGATTGTTACTAAAATGGGTCCAAAGATGGCAATTAAACTATTTGTTTACACTTTATCTCAACAACAACGAACTGCAAGATGGTAAGTAAGAACTCTGCAGCCTTCTTTTTACTGCCCATAATGAGTTGTGTTAGATGACAATGTCTGAATCTTTTTTCCTTTGAAGTGGTTGCCAAAGCAGTTTACTCAAGATTACCTCTCAAACTACATGATTGGTGGGCATGCAAAGGTTAAAGTATTTCTACCAGAACACGGTGATTATCTAGATGTTTTCATGAAGACTGTGAATGATGGGCGGTCGGCCATCACAAGGGGTTGGAGTAGAGTCGTGCATGCCTTCTGCATGGAGGAGGGCACAATATGGGCATTCCGCTTCAGCAACCAGAATATATTTTGCCTCTTTCTTTACCGTCTTTAATAGTACAAGTATACAACTGTGGTTCATCATTCTTTATTTGGTTCTTATGTAATTCTTGAACATATGTACCTATGAATCGAATAATGCATTGGTTGTTAGAACCTGATGGATACGAATAAAGTTGTAGCATAGATTCAAATTCAAATCCAAATCCGGTACAATTTGGAAAAGCAGAATTAAATTAGGGTGAAATTACGCTATCCAGGTTGTTATGGCACACACGATTGGTAAAACACAAACGTTTTCGATATGCACCATAATCCGAGACGGTTCACAGAGAGGAAACGTGTGCAAGCATGCACATAGTTGCTGTTTGCAAACCGTGTGCGATGTCAGACAATATCACAAACGGTGTGGGCAAACTAAACGTTTGTGTTAGTTGCCTTATCGTACACGATTCACAATCATGAACTGTTTTTGATGAAGTATGCATCGTAAACATTGCACCACAGGATAGTGTGTGCGATAGTTGTCGTGTACAGCAATGTTACGACGTTCCAACCTTTCGCAATCCTGTCCGACACTTGTACGACAGTTAGCTAATCTTCTTAACAGTGAACCGTTTGTGATGGGCTGTGCATCATACACGTTCTCTAATAGTGAACCGTTTGTGATGGGCCGCGCATCATAAACGTAGCACCACAGAATACCGACTGTGATGGCAATGCAAGCAGAAATGAGTATGTAACACCCCAGATGTAATTTACCTTATCTGTATCCCAACTCTTGCCGTTTCCGGCCTAAGTTATTTTATTTTCCTCGGTGTTGGGTTTTTGTCTCCGTGTGTTTTGCTTTTGTCATGCATCTCATATCATGTCATCATGTGCATTGCATTTGCATACGTGTTCGTCTCATGCATCCGAGAATTTTCCCCGTTGTCCGTTTTACATTCCGGCGCTCCTATCTCCTCCGGTGCCCCTTTCTACCTCTTTTCGTGTGTGGGGGTTAAGCATTTCCGGATTGGACAAAGCTTGCCACGCGGCCTTGGTTTACTACCGGTAGACCGCCTGTCAAGTTTCGTGCCATTTGGGCTTCATTTGATACTCCAACGGTTAACTGAGGGACCGAAAAGGCCTCGTGAGTGTTGCAGCCGAACACCCTTCCAAGTTGGCCCAAAAACCTTCCATCATCTAGAGCGTTCGATCATGATCGCGTGGCCGAAAACCGCACCTCATTTGGAGTCTCCTAGCTCCTCCTACCTCTATTTATAGCCCCTCCTCCAAAAATCCTGGGTCTCTTTCTACCCCTAACCCTAAATACTCCACCCGCCGCCGGCGGACAAAAATCCGGGCAGCGGACGTGTACACCCGCTCCGCCAAACCTATCGGTTGATGCCACGTGTCCCGGGCGGGAGCCCCACTTCACCGTCGTAGCGCGGGCCCGCCAGGCCAAGCGCTGGCCCTCCCCGCCGCCGTCCGGGCCAGAGGCGCCCGCCCGCGCGCCTTCGTCCTCCTCCTCCGCGGCGCCCGAGCCGCCGCCTTCCTCCGCCTCGACGCCGGTGATCCACTGCGCCGCCTCGCCGACCGACCACCGCCGACGCTGCAGGACGCTGCCTCGCCGCCCCTCGACGTCCGTGTCAAGTACGGCTCTAGCGACCCCTCCCTTCTCCGGTGGACAGCGTCTCCGGCCACCGCAGCTCACTCCGGCGACCTCGATTTCACGAGCTTCTACAGTGCTCACCGGTGACGAACCTTGGTTTCCATGCCGGATCCAGATCTGGTCAAACCTCTCGGTTGACTTCTTCCCCTCTAGCCCTAATTATTTTGCAAACTTTGGCATGCTATAACTCTGCATCCGTAACTCCGATTTGTGCGTGTAGCATATCAAAATGTTCGTCTCGACGAGTACATCATTTTATCTCACTGTATCATTTTCATTGAAGCTCATCTTGATGCCCGAAATGCGGTTGGAAGAGGGCTATGTGGTGAATTTGTCAGATCTGTTTCTTAAAATAGCTATTTGTCATTTTTGCCATGTTTAATGTGTGCATGGTATGCTCCTGAGCTCTACATGAGTTTTGTTATATGCCATGCCATCTTTAGAGAGGTGCTTGCCATGTATTTTTGTGATACTTGTGGTGACTAGCACAAGCTTGCAAAGTAGCGTAATCGGTAATGCTGATTTCAGGGACTTAGAATTTCACGAAGTCCTTGTCCTGATTTTATTGTTATGCCATATGTTCATATTGTTTCCTAGTGATCCGTTCCTATTTTGAGGATGATCAGTAAGGATGTTTTGTTAACATTGTGGTGCTCTATCCATCCATATCTTTGTTTGCATTTATGGAGCACCCTAGCTTGAGTCAATCGAGCTCTACTTTTGCTATAAAGTGAATCCTGGCAGATTGTTGACATGTTTAGCGATTTTGCCGAGGATGTTGCTATTGATCCGTGCATGCTATGTTGTTGTTCTTGCTATGTCTAGCTCCTATGCCATGTATTCTTGATGGGTGTATGCTTAGTGTGTCATGCCATGCTCTGTAGTGAGTGCATCGAGCTCGTGAACATGCCTACTCGTTAACTGATTTGCATGCTCTAGTTTTTCTCTAAGTCTGAATCTGTTTATGTTTTTGCTATGTTCACATGCTTGCAATTGTATTTTATGATCCCTTTTGGCTCAAGGTCACTAAGGGACTTTTGTTAAGTGCTTTGAGTAGCTTCATGCCATGCCTTGCTTTGCCATGTTAAGTTCCTGTAGCATGTACTTTTCATGCTCTAAAGTGTGCTTCCTGATGATAAATTCCAGACTTGTGTTAATTTCACTGTCTGAAACATGTTATCATTTGCACTTTTGCCATGCTTGTTTGGACCTGTTAATGGATGAATTAGCCGTAGCTCAGTGTTCATCTTTTGTGAAGCATCATGAGTGGATCCCTGTAATGTATTTTGTTGTCATGTTTGAGTGCTGTAGAATATTTATCTTGATGCATTTAGTTGGTCACTTGCTGATTATTGCAGACCGGTGCCATATTTGTTTTGCTTGCCATTTGCAAACCGTGCATCCGATTCCGGTGATCTTTATATAGATTTCAACCGAAATCACCTCACCTTTCCAGTGGCACTCTTGGATTTCCTAGTTGAGGCCAGGTTCAATCATTCCTTGTCAAATCTCGCATATGCATCACATATCACATCCCGCATATCATACCATGTTTGCATCATGTTGTTTGAGCATTGCACGTGGCTGATTGTGTTCCGTTTGCTTGTTGTTCTTGTTTGGGTAGAGCCGGGAGAAGAGTTCGCGAATGAGGAGCCCGTTGAGTTCGCTTACGAGGATCAAGTCAACTCTGACAACTTTGCAGGCAAGATGACCATACCCTTGGAATCACCTCTATCTTTGCTTGCTAGATGCTCGCTCTTTTTCTATGCCTATTCTACGATGCCTACCACTTGCTTATCATGCCTCCCAAATTGCCATGTTAAACCTCTAACCCACCATGTCCTAGCAAACCGTTGATTGGCTATGTTACCGCTTTGCTCAACCCCTCTTATAGCGTTGCTAGTTGTAGGTGAAGATTGGAGATCGTTCCTTGTTGGAACATTGTTTATTTTGGGGATATCACCTTATTATCTTGTTATCTTAATGCACCTATATACTTGGTAAAGGGTGGAAGGCTCGGCCTTATGCCTAGTGTTTTGTTCCACTCTTGCCGCCTTAGTTTCCGTCATATCGGTGTTATGTTCCCGGATTTTGCGTTCCTTACGTAGTTGGGTTATAATGGGAACCCCTTGACAGTTCGCCTTGAATAAAACTCCTCCAGCAATGCCCAACCTTGGTTTTACCATTTTCCACCTAGCCTCTTTTTCCCTTGGGTTTCTGGAGCCCGAGGGTCATCTTTATTTAAACCCCCCCAGGCCAGTGCTCCTCTGAGTGTTGTTCCACCTCGTCAGCCGCCGGTGGCCACCAGGGGCAACTCTGGGCTGGCCTACCGGAAGTTTGGACAATCTGAGTGTGCCTTGAGAACGAGATATGTGTAGCTCCTATCGGGATTTGTTGGCACATTCGGGCGGTGTTGCTGGACTTGTTTTACCATTGTCGAGGATGTCTTGTAACCGGGATGCCGAGTCTGATTGGAATGTCTCGAGAGAAGGAATGTCCTTCGTTGACCGTGAGAGCTTGTGATGGGCTAAGTTGGGACTCCCCTGCAGGGATTTGAACTTTCGAAAGCCGTGCCCGCGGTTATGGGCAGATGGGAATTTGTTAATGTCCGGTTGTAGATAACATGAAACTTAACTTAATTAAAATGAATCAACCGCGTGTGTAACCGTGATGGTCTCTTCTCGGCAGAGTCCGGGAAGTGAACACGGTGTTGGAGTAATGCTTGACGTAGGTTGTTCTAGGATCACTTCTTGATCATAGTTGTTCGACCGTGCTTTTGCCTTCTCTTCTCGCTCTCTTTTGCGAATAGGTTAGCCACCATATATGCTAGTCGCTTGCTGCAGCTCCACATCATACCTTGCCTTACCTAAAAGCTTAAATAGTCTTGATCGCGAGGGTGTGAGATTGCTGAGTCCCCGTGACTCACAGTTTACTTCCAAAACCAGATGTAGGGACCAATGATACCATTCCAGACGATGCGCTTGAGCTCAAGTGGGAGTTCGATGAAGACTCTCGACGTTACTATGTGTCTTTCCTAGATGATCAGTAGTGGTGCCCAGTTGCGGCGATCGGGGTCGTGTCGCATGTGGGGGTTGATTTTTAATTTGGTACCATAGTCGGACCATGAGTGTATTGGATGATTGTAATGTTATTCATGTATTTGTGTGACGTGGCGAGTGTAAGCCAACTATGTACCTTTTTCCCTTTTATCTATTTACATGGGTTGTTGTGAAGATTACCTTACTTGCGACATTGCTTTCAATGCGGTTATGTCTCTAAGTCGTGCTTCGACAGGTAGGAGATATTGCCGCATCGAGGGCGTTATAGAGTAGGAGTATGATACATCCATTTTGCATCATGCTTTTATATCGATACTTATTGCATTATGGGCTATTATTACACATTATGTAACAATACTTATGCCTACTCTTTCTTATTTTACAAGGTTTATATAAAGAGGGAGAATGCCGACAGTTGGGATTCTGGGCCGGAAAAGGAGCAAATATTAGAGACCTATTCTGCACAGCTCCAAAAGTCCTGAAACTTCACGGAAGTCATTTTCAGAATATGTAAAAAATACTGAGTGCAAGAAGTTCCAGAGGGGGGGCCATAACCTTCCCACGAGGGTGGGGGCGCGCCCTACCCCCCTAGGCGGGCCCCCTGCCTCGTGGGCCTGCTGGTGGCCCTCCGATGCCCATCTTCTGCTATATGGAGTCTTTTTTGAGGAACAAATCATAAGCCAGCTTTTGGGACGAGATTCCGCCGCCACGAGGCGGAACCTTGGCGGAATCAATCTAGGGCTCCGGTGGAGCTGTTCTGCCGGGGAAACTTCCCTCCAGGAGGGGGAAATCATCGCCATTGTCATCACCAACGATCCTCTCATCGGGAGGGGGTCAATCTCCATCAACATCTTCACCAGCACCATCTCCTCTCAAACCCTAGTTCATCTCTTGTATCCAATTCTTGTCTCTAAGTCCGGGATTGGTACCTGTGGGTTGCTAGTAGTGTTAATTACTCCTTGTAGTTGATGCTAGTTGGTTTATTTGGTGGAAGATCATATGTTCGGATCCTATATGCATATTAATACCCCTCTGATTATGAACATGAATATGCTTTGTGAGTAGTTACGTTTGTTCCTGAGGACATGGGAGAAGTCTTGCTATTAGTAGTCATGTGAATTTGGTATTCGTTCGATATTTTGATGAGATGTATGTTGTCTCTCCTCTAGTGGTGTTATGTGAACGTCGACTACATGACACTTCACCATTATTTGGGCCTAGAGGAAGGCATTGGGAATTAATAAGTAGATGATGGGCTGCTAGAGTGACAGAAGCTTAAACCCTAGTTTATGCGTTGCTTCGTAAGGGACTGATTTGGATCCATATGTTTTATGCTATGGTTAGGTTTACCTTAATACCTTTGTTGTAGTTGTAGATGCTTGCAATAGAGGTTAATCATAAGTGTGATGCTTGTCCAAGTAAGGACATCACCCAAGCACCGGTCCATCCACATATCAGATTATCAAAGTACCGAACGTGAATCATATGAACGTGATGAAAACTAGCTTGATGATAATTCCCATGTGTCCTCGGGAGCGCTTTTCTCTATATAAGAATTTGTCCAGGCTTGTCCTTTGCTACAAAATGTATTGGGCCACCTTGCTGCACTTTATTTACTTTTGTTACTTGTTGCTCGTTACAATTTATCTTATCACAAAACTATCTGTGACCTATAATTTCAGTGCTTGCAGAGAATACCTTGTTGAAAACCGCTTATCATTTCCTTCTGCTCCTCGTTGGGTTCGACACTCTTACTTATCGAAAGGACTACGAT
The DNA here is from genome assembly GCF_018294505.1 of Triticum aestivum. Taxonomy (NCBI): domain Eukaryota; kingdom Viridiplantae; phylum Streptophyta; class Magnoliopsida; order Poales; family Poaceae; genus Triticum; species Triticum aestivum. The sequence continues at coordinate 107,510,514 of NC_057803.1, forward strand.
AGATCCCCTATACTTGTGGGTCATCAAGACTCTTTACTGGCGCTGTTGCCGGGGAGTGAAGCGCCTTAAGTAGGTGGAATTTTGTAAGGAAAAATTTATATAGTGTGCTGAAATTTACTGTCACTTGTTGCTATCGAAAGTAATCCTCTGAGGGGCTTGTTCGGGGTATCTTCACCCCGACCAGTAGAGCAAAGAATTGCTCATCGACCTATTAAACCTACTAAAAATGAAAATGTCTACTTTGAGATTCCTTCGGGTATGATAGAAAAACTGCTAACTAATCCTTTTGCAGGAGACGGAACAATGCATCCTGATGAGCACCTAATATATGTGGATGAAGTTTCTGGTTTATTTAAGCTTGCAGGTGTGCCCGATGATGTTATTAAGAAGAAGGTCTTCCCTTTATCTTTGAAGGGAGATGCATTTACATGGTATAGTCTATGTGATGATATGGGATCATGGAACTACAGATGATTGAAATTGGAACTTCATCTGAAGTATTATCCTATGCATCTTGTTCATCGTGATCGCAATTATATATATAATTTTTGGCCTCGCAAAGGAGAAAGCATCGCTCAAGCTTGGGGGAGGCTTAAATAAATGTTATATTCATGCCCCAATCATGAGCTTCCAAGAGAAATAATTATTCAAAATTTATATGCTCGGCTTTCTGATAACAATCGCACCATGCTCGATACTTCTTGTGCTGGCTCTTTTATGATGAAGACTATTGAATTCTGTAAGTGCATCTAGTGCCACCCGTAGTTGTTTTTGGTGTATTGATGACAAACCTGGTTGAAGGACTAATGTGTTTGTGAGAATTGCAGGATAACACAGGTAGTAGTCCCTCATTTATTCGGTTTTCCTACCGGAGATGACCCCTAAAAATGTATGAAGACACTGAAGACAAAGGTGGTATTTGAAGATATTCACATTAAAGACTATGACAATAGAAGACATTGAGTGAAGACTATGGAGCGCGAAGACTTAGTTGTTTTGTCGTTTCCTTTTCTTCTTTGTTGAGTCATAGGAACCACCATACTGTTAAGTGGGTTCCCAGTGAACAAAGTCAGAGTGACTAAAGTGATGCTTAACCAAAATCCTATGTCTTTGAGCGAAGACAATGAGAGCAAATCTTATCCAAAGTTGGATGAGTTAGCTTTACTTTTAGCCCAAGTAAAGTTGCCGTGTGTGTTTGAAATCTGACCTTGGAACACGTGTCAGTTTCTTAGTGACCCAGGGTCATTTCAGACAAATCAGGTCGGGTTGCCTAGTGGCTATAAATAGCCCACACCCTACACCATAAATTGATTGGCTGCTCAGAGTTAGTGCACGGCTTTTGTCATTACAGAGCAACCCACCTCGAAGCCTTTGAGAGAGAAATCCTTGCGAGGACAAAGCCCTAAACACCCAGAGCCAAAGAGTGTTAGGCATCACTGAAGTCTTCCTGTCTGTGTGATCTGAAGACTTGTTACACTTGAGGACTGTGAATACTCCAGCCGGTTAGGCGTCGCGTTCTGAGCATCCAAGAGTCATTGTGGATCGCCAGTGAACGAAGTCTGTGAAGGTTTCGAAGTCTCCCTTGAAGACTTACCAAAGTGATTGGGCGAGGACTGGGTGTCCTTAGCTCAAGGGGAATAAGGTGAAGACATGGTCTTATGAGTTAAATCTCAGCCTCCCTAACCAGACGTACAGTTGTCACAGCAACTGGAACTGGTCCAACAAATCCTTGTCTTCAACGAGCAACTAGTTCTATCCTTCCAATCTCTTTATTCACAGTTGGTCCTTGTGAAGTCATTGCCTGTTTGCATTATCTATTTGTCTTCACTGTGTGATTGCTTGTTCTGATTGTCATCATACTGTCTTCCATCCTGATCTATACTACCTAGCTGCTATTCGTCTTTGTACTTTCACTTCATTGAATACTTGACTATGGCTTGCCTAGTGTAGTCTACCTTCTGATGCATGTTAATAGGTTCATTTCTATCGATTGTCTTCGAAACATTCATGTTTGAAGATTTTCATAAAAATCGCCTATTCACCCCCCTCTAGTCGATCACTAGCACTTTCAATTGGTATCAGAGCAAGGTACTCCCTTGTTTTGTGTGATTCAGTTTAACCTCCTGGAGTTTTAGCTATGTCGACTACAGGGATAATCAAAGTCTTCGCTGCGTGCCCTGTCTTCGATGGAACTGAATAATCCTACTAGAAGAATAAGATGCGCATGCATCTTGAAGACATTGATGTCAACCTCTGGTATGTCATCAAGAATTGAGTCCCCAAGGCTGGTGAAGGTGTCACCACTGTTGATGTCAAGAAGTTCGTTCAACTGGACTCCACTGCCAAGAACATCATCTGTGGTCATCTGACCAAAGGACAGTATGGTCGTGTGAGTGCTCTGGAAACATCTAAGCTTGTCTGGGACTGGCTCTTCAAGGTCAACGAAGGCGTCTCAACCCAGAGAGATCAAAGGATCAGCGTCCTTCGCAACCTCTTCAACCGCTTCAAGAGAAACAACATTGAGAATGTTCAGCTCACATTTGATCGCCTCACTGGCATCACAAATGAGCTCCAAGCTCTCGGTGCTACTAAGATCACCAAGCATGAAATCGTCAAGACACTCCTGAGATCACTTGACAGCTCGTTTGACACCCTAGCCATGATGATTCAAGAATGCCCTGACTTCAAGAGACTCGATCCGTCTGACATACTTGAAAGGCTAAACACACATGAGTTTCATCTTTCTAAGAAAAGAGATATCTACGATCCCAGCTATGGCCGAACTCGTGCCTTGAAGGCAAAAAAGCTGTTTCCTCATCTGAAGAAGAATCTGACTGCAGTTCTGATGATCCTGAAGACATTGGAAGAGAGCTTGCTATGCTTGTGAAGAAGTTCCAAAAATTCACCAAGAAGAAAGGCTTCAGAAAGTCTTCACGATCCAGCTCAAGGAATGATGAAGCTTCTTCTCATGACTACAAGAAGAGAACATGCCACAAGTGCAAGAAACCTGGTCACTACATCTCAGAGTGTCTGCGGTGGGACAATGAGAACAACAAGAACAAGAATAGCAAGGAATATGATTCTGACAACAACAAGAAGAAGAAATACTCAAAGTCCTCTTCCAAGTCTTCCTCAAAGTCTTCATCACACAAGAAGAGCTCATCTGGCAAGGCTCGTGCGTTTGTTGGCAAGGAAATGGATTCAGAGGAGGAGTCTGCTTCTGAGGAGGCAGAGGTGGAGTCTGAGGAGGACTCCAATTCTGGCGTTGCAAGTATGGCTACAGCCTACGTTGCCAAGTCCATCTTCAACACTAAAGACAATGACTTCGTCACCGACGCCGATGCTAATGACAAGGACAACTCCGCTCCCACCTATTGCTTCATGGCACGTGGTGCCAAGGTAAATTCACGCAATACTCACTATCAAACATCCAGTGAAGATGACTCTGATTGTAATTCCAAACCCAACTACAAAACACTTGCTAAAATTGCAACTGATCAACAGAAAGCTATGGAACACATTCAAAAACTGTTAGACAAAAGTGATGACCTGTTGGACGCTGAAATGACTTGATCTCAGTCCTTAATTGAAGACATAAAAAATATTCATGTTAAGTATGAGGAACTTGAAAGTCGTCATGAAACGCTCTCAACAACTCATGAAAAGATTTCCTACGATTATCTTCAAAGGAAGCAGGAACTTGAGAAATTGAGAGCGGCTCATGAAGATTTTCAAATGGAAAATGAGTCACTTCATGCCGAATAGATCAGTCCCGCCCAGGAAGGATTTGAACCACCATGTCTTAAATGTCTTGAGCGTGATAACGCTACTTCTGTTGCTGGATGTTCTACTGCTGCTACGGTTGCAATATATTCAACGGTTGATGTGGTAACTAACCCCTCTGCTGAGGATGCTACTTCTATTGCTGATGAAAATTCTTGGTTGAAGACATTGCTTGAAATAGGGATGTACAAAAGTCTCAAAGGGCATCAGACACTATGTGATGTCCTCAAAAGGCGGGTCCTGAACTGAAACCCTAGGAAAGAGGGTGTTGGGTTCGAAAGGAAAATGAATGCTGATGGCTCTTACTAGAATCCTGAGCAGTACCCCAAAACCACATGGGTTGCTGCAAAGGGACCTTCAGTGGATCCATCTACCCTATCTGGCTTCACTTGTGCTAATCCTATTGTCATTGATGAATCCTTTGATGCAAACTATAAACTGTTTAAGAATCAGAATGGTGAAGTGTTTGCCAGGTATATTGGTACTAACTGCAGGAATGGGCCACCTATGAAGAAAGTCTGGGTGCCAAAAAGGTGTCTGGAAAATCTTCCTGTGAATGTCATCATGACACCACAAGGGAAGAAGACAAACCCCAGACCACGGGCTTCATATGGTCCAAAGGTTTCATACAGACAGAGGACTCACCTGAGTCGCACTAACGCAAATGTTTTGCAGGGAAACCATACTCAGGCCTATGAATATGAGCGTGTTTCACCAAACCTCCATGTTCATAGGACCTAGAACTACTCTGCTTATTCTTATGAGTACTATTCTCCACCTGCAAGACTATTTGCTAGGGCTCCAAAGAAGTTCTCAAATGCTGCACTTAGACTCATTGCTTCGAAGCCACCCTTGAAGATGTGGGTGGCTAAGAAAGCTTAACTCTCTTTTGCAGGGAAAGGTCTCCTGCCGAAAATCAAATGCGTTTCAAGCTATTGCAGGGAAAGGTCTCCTGCCTAAAACATCTTGTAGGGCGCAAGATCAAATGCCCAAATGGTCTTATTATGTATTTTGTTCCCGAGTCGCTTGCTATTTATCCTATCAGTCCTAACCTGGATATAAGCCTTCATAATCCACTTGCTCGTCAAATGTTTATGCTTCACAACACTCTTCGTGAAGCCTATCCCCCTAACTGCACTGTAGGGTATGACACCAGCTGCTTCAGAATGGATTATTGATAGTGGGTGCACTAATCACATGACTGGCGAACAAAGTCTTCTCATGGACTCAACCTTACGTCCATCTGACAAAAGTCACATCACATTTGTTGATACTAGTAAAAGCAAGGTATTGGGTCTAGGTAGAGTTGCAATCTCAAAGGATCAGCACATGGATAAAGTGATGCTTGTTGAATCCCTTGCTTTCAACTTAATGTCTGTCTCAATGCTTTGCGATTTGAACATGATTGTGATATTTGGAAAATGTCGTTGCCTTGTTCTAATGGAAACTGACAAGTCTCTAGTCTTTGAAGGGTATCGGAAAGATGATTTGTACATGGTAGATTTCTCAACAGGACCACAGCTTTCCGTATGTCTTCTTGCAAAAGCTTCAGAATGCTGGCTCTGGCATCGGAGGCTAGGGCATGCTGGCATGAGGAACCTGCATACTCTTGCAAAGAAGAACCATGTCACAGGCATCGAGGGTGTCAAGTTCAAGAAGGATCACTTATGCGGTGCCTACGAAGCTGGAAAGATGACGAGGGCCAAGCATCCCTCGAAGACAATCATGACAAAGACTCAACCCTTCGAATAGCTACACATGGACCTCTTCGGCTCTACTCACTACTCTAATCTTACTACTTCAGCTTGTCTCTATGGCTTCGTCATTGTTGATGATTATTCAAGATATACATGGGTGCATATAATCCTCTACAAGACTGAAGTGCAGGATGTCTTCAGACGCTTCGCAAGTCGAGCCATGAACAACTATGGCGTCAATATCAAGAAAATCAGAAGCGACAATGGCACTGAATTCAAGAACACCGGCCTCGACACTTATCTCGATACATTGGGCATCACTCATGAGTTCTCAGCTCCGTACACGCCGCAGCAGAATGGCATCATGGAACGCAAGAACAGAACACTCATTGAGATGGCTCGGACGATGCTCGATGAATACAAGACACCAAGAAAGTTCTGTCCTAAAGCTATTGATACTGCATGCCATGTCATCAACCGTGTTTATCTTCACAAGCTTCTGAAGAAAACGTCCTATGAACTCCTCACTTGTAAGAAGCCAAATGTCAGTTACTTCAGAGTATTTGGTGCTAGGTGCTGGATCAAGGATCCACATCAGACTTCAAAATTTGCACCAAAAGCACATGAAGGTTTTATGCTTGGTTATGGAAAGGATTCGCACTCCTACAGAGTCTTCAACCTCTTTCACTATAAAGTGGTTGAAAATGTGGATGTGTGGTTCTATGAGACTAATGACTCGCAAAGAGAGCACCTGCCAAATGTGCTAGATGAAATTCCACCAAGTGAATCCATCAAGCTTATGGGAACTGGAGAAATCATACCGTCTGAAGTACAGCCTAAAGAGGAACTTATCATCTCTGCACCCAATCAACCTGAAGACAATGCTCATCCTGAAGACAAGCCTTTAAACAATGAAAATGATCAGCAAGAGCAAAATCTTTGTCCAGTTCATCCTCATGTTGCAAATGAAGTACAGATTGAGAAGATAATTGATAGCACCAATGCACCTGGTCCACTCACTCGTTCAAGGGCAACACAACTAGCAAATTTCTGTGGGCACTTTGCATTCATCTCAATATCTGAACGCAAGAAAGTTGATGAAGCCTTCATGTAACCTGAATGGATTCAAGCTATGCAAGAAGAGCTTCAACAGTTCATGCTGAATTATGTGTGGGAACTGGTCAAGCATCCTGATCCTCGTAAACACAATATCATAGGCACTAAATGGATATATCGCAACAAGCAAGATGAGCATCGTCAAGTTGTCAAAAACAAGGCTCGTCTCGTTGCTCAAGGATACACTCAAGTTGAAGGAATTGACTTTGATGAAACATTTGCTCCTGTGGCTAGGCTTGAAGCTATACGCATACTGCTAGCCTATGCAAATCATCATAACATCCTTCTGTATCAAATGGTGTGAAGAGTGCCTTTCTCAATGGCAAGATTGAATAAGAAGTGTATGTTGCACAACCGTCTGGTTTTGAAGATCCAAAACATCCTGACATGGTTTACAAGCTCAACAAGGCACTGTATGGCCTCAAACAAGCCCCTCGTGCTTGGTATGACACACTCAAAGACTTCCTGAAGAGCAAAGGCTTCAAACCTGGTTCCCTGGATCCCACACTCTTCACGAAGACATATGATGGTGAACTATTTGTGTGCCAAATATATGTGGATGACATTATCTTCGACTGCACTAATCAGAAATACAGTGATGAGTTTGGATACATGATGCAAGAGTAATATCAGATGTCCATGATGGGTGAGTTGAAGTTCTTCCTTGGTCTTCAAATATGGCAGCAACGCAATGGCATCTTCATATCTCAAGAGAAATACCTCAAAGATTACCTGAAGAAGTTTGGAATGCAAGACTGCAAGGGTTATACGACCAATGCATACCAAGAGTCATCTGGATTCTGACGCCAATGGTAAAGAGTTCGATCAAAAGGTATACCACTCCATGATTGGTTCTTTGCTTTATTTATGTGCATCTAGGCCAGATATCATGATTAATATTTGCATGTGTGCCCGATTCCAAGTGGCACCAAAGGAATCGCATCACTTAGCTGTGAAGCAAATTCTTCGATATTTGGCTTACACCCCAACACTAGGATTATGGTATCCAAAGGGCTCAGAGTTTGATCTAGTTGGATTCTCGGATGTTGATTATGCTGGTGACAAGGTGGATCGCAAGTCTACATCAGGCGCATCTCACTTTCTGGGATGATCACTTGTGTGTTGGTCTTCAAATAAGCAGAACTGTGTATCTCTCTCCACTGCTGAATCTGAATACATTGCTGAAGCAAGTGCCACTCTACTGCGACAATGAAAGCACTATCAAGATCGCCAACAACCCAGTTCAGCACCCGAAGACAAAGCACATTCAGATCCGTCATCACTTTCTTAGAGATCATGTCTTGAAGGAAGACATTGATATCATTCATGTCAACCCTAAAGAGCAACTAGCAGATATGTTCACAAAGCCCTTTGATGAGAAAAAGGTTTTGCAAGTTGCGGTGTGAGCTAAATATCTTGGAATCCTCAAATGTCCTGTGATAATGCACACATCCTAACACATGCATGTTGATGTCTTAGATGTGCAACACACGAAGTAACGTATATCTTCAACTAATGAAGACTTACACTCTAAGTGTGAATACATTAACGCAGAATTTGAATTCGGAGCGCCACGATAATTGTGCGCCGTGTCTGGGTCTAATACTTCCTATACGGTGGGTAACGCCACCACCAAACTTTTGTTTGGAGCATTTTCTGTTGGCGTTACATTTGCAAAGTCTTCGCATTTCGTTTGTCGTCAATATTAACATAGTTTCATGTTTATCTTCACTATATTGATTTGGTCCTATTCGGATATATTCATATGATTGCGTTCTATCCTCTACATCATTCACTTATAGCTATGTCTTCTCGTTGAATCTTTTGAACTGAGTGAATGTGATCGGACCCTAGCCTTTCTATGCTCCCGTCTCAAATCTATCTATCCAAATCATATGCATTCTATTGAAACTGTTGAATGTCTTCGCTGCGTCCTTGTCAGCAGAAGATACAGAGACAATCATTAATTCTGTTTTAAATGCTCAATCCTTTTTGCCTGAAATTCGGAGAAGCGGGAATGACCACCCGACAATCCAGGCGTACGTGGGAACGTGAAACAACCTCCAATGTGTTGCATGATCGCCATGTGTCTTTCAGATGCAAACTGCTAGGGCACCTGCGTAATAACGCTGCGCTGTCCCTGTCCTTATAAATACTCACCACACCCAGTCATTATCTCTTCTTCCACTTCTCTTCCTCGCACAAACCCTAGCACCACCGCTAGCCCTCGACGACGCCGGTGACGAAACGCTTAGCTGCCGCGACCTCACCGCCGCCGTCATCACGCCGGCCGAGGACATCGTCTTCTCTGCCGTCGCTGTAGGTGTCCTCCGTCGCCAAGTTAGGGCACGGAAAATCGAACTGCTCGGCCTCATCTCCTACTCTGTCTAGCAATTCCTCGAGTGGTAAATAAAAACTCTTTTTACAGTCTGTTTGATCCGATAGATTCATCCTTTCCAACCACAAGTGGTTTTTGTTGCTACAAAGTTGGATCTATCATGTTCTGCATCTCATAGCATGCCTAGTATGTTCACTTATGCTCCAAAAAGTAGTTCGATTCCTCACTTATACTTATTCGTGGATTCGTACAAATCTGGGACCAACTCTCTACATATGAGTGAATGTCTTCGCACTATGAGGTCAATGTCTTCCAAACTGATTTATCTTCAAAATCATCTAAGAATGCATATGACCTCTTCCCCTTCCCTCGCATCTCTAATGCGGTCACAGGTACATGTCTGTGGGAGAATCCCTTGGTTCTCATAGTCTGCATTCATTTGCAGAGTTCTTACAACATCACATAAATTCTCCTGAAGCCAGTTCCTGTCTGACCAGCAGATGGAAGACTTTGACAGTGTTGAAGCCTTTCAGTCTAAACTTCATGGCAACAGAAAAATCAGTCAGGAAGGGCGGCAGACAGCACCGTGAAAACACTGCTAAGGACCTGCCACCGGATCTCTATGAGTTATACAAGTCAGATCCAGAAGAGACCTATGGAGAACGCAAGAACCGAATCCAATGGATTCGAAGACATTGGGCAGAGGAATGGTTCAAGTACAGATTTGTCACCAACGAATATGATGAAAAGAATGCCATCAAGGGCCCCTGGGAAGATATTATATACAAAGGTCTTCAGCCCAAGGCTTCTAACCCTGCATGATTCATGGACCTCAGCCTGCTAATGCCGACCCATCCTCTCTGTTATGGTGTCGTGGAGATAATCTCTTTAAGCACAAGTTTCAGTTTGCCAAAACTTCTGCCAAAGAGAACAAGAAGTCACTAGGGTTGGACTTCAACCCCGGTCCCTCTGCTGAACCTAATCTTGTTGGGCCCTTCTACAACTTAGAAGGTCTCATCACACACATTCAGCTTTAAGGGGCAGCCGTGGATCACTCTGCAGATGACGCTGATTCTGACAAAGCGCCTGCACCACCGAAGCCTGTGAAGCAAAAGAAACCAAAGGCTTCAAAGCCCTCCTCTGCACCAAAGGTCTCACGGGCGAAGCCTCTAGCCACTGCACCTCCTGAAGCCAGTGTGCAGTCTGAAGATCTCTCTCGGATCTCCAAGTCTGACAAGTTGAAAAAGCCCATGCAACCAACTGGTCAAGCATTAACCCCTGCTGTTGTTTTGAGAAACGAGAATGACACCATTGATCTGTCTAGCGACGACGATGTTGGTGATGATGCTCTTGAGAAATTGATAAAGAGCAAACAAGAGGCGAAAATCTTCAATGATCTTCTCCTCTTTGATGTGGAGATTCTGTACAAGTTTATTGATGAGTGGTTTGACAGCCCAGAACTTAGTTTTGATGATCTTCAGATCCCAATTGGCCTTAGCGTCTCCTTCCATGGAGCCATTGCTCCTGAGCTGGCTCTTGCACAGAAGATTGTTGAGCTAAAGCACATGATTGATTATGAAAAGGCTCAGTTCAAGAAGCACATGACCAAGCTCAATGTTAAAGACATTCAAAACTTCAAGGTCATGATGCATGAGCTCAAGGAGGCATTCCACAAGAAACGCAAAGAAGCAAAAGGTTCTCGTGAGCACATGAAGAATCTTGCTGCCAAATGTGTTCAAGGCTACAATGAAGCCGAAAAGCGCAAGGCTTTGGGGCGACCAGGCATCGACCCAGAATGGCTGCCAAGAAGAAGAAGTCAGCTGTGGCCCAACTAGAAGCTTCAAGGTAGGAAGAACCTTGCATTATCTTCCCGGCCAGTATGACAAGCTCGAAGCCTAAGGTCCCCACAGTGGCTTCAGAACTCAAGAAAACCAGGGCAGCTGCCAAAGCTCGCAAGCGCAAGACCAAGCACACCACTGACGATGCTCCGCCAACCAAGAAAAGAAAGACAAAGAAGAGAGACCGGGCTTCTTCCACAGAGCCCCTTGTTGTCGAACCAATTTCCGTTGCTCGTCCTCCCTCTGCACACAAAGAACGACGTTTGGTAGTTCATGAGCCTGCTTCCTTAGAGGCTCCTGAATCTGAAGACATTCCAGGTGCTGACCCCACCGCAACTGAAGACATTGGTCATCACGACAATGTTGAAGATGATGAAGTCCTTCCTCAGATCGAGCAAAATTTGGTATCATCGCCTGTTCTCACGAACAATGAACTCATCAGCATTGGTCATCCATTGACGCCAATTGCTCAGGATGACTCATGGGCTGATCACCCTCAAGAATCCCCTCGTGATGAAGAAACACCAGTTACTCCCCCAACCCAGGTCACCACTCCAGTGATTGACAATGAAGACCTTAAGGCCCAACCAACTCCATCTCCACAGGTGTCGCCAGCGTTTCGAAGGCTTTGCAAAGGACCAAGGCCACAGGTCACATTGTCAAGTGTTCCAGAAGGAGAAGAGCGCCAATCCGTTTCATGTGAAGTCTTTCCTGAAGCCTCTCCTACTGCGAACATCCCTGAATCTGAAGCCAAAATGGCTGAAGATATTCCGGCTGCATCAGCCGATGACCAAGAAGAAGAACCAAGAAATGAAGAAAGAATTGCTACACCCCCATCCACTCCTGAAGTTGTTCTCGAGGAGAACGTGTCTAACCCTCCAGCTCCTGAAGTGGAGGTTACCAATACTGAGGCGGCCACCAACATCAACACTGAAGCCAATGACGTTGTCATGGCTGAAGCTAATGTGGTGCCTGAAGTTAATGTGGTGCCAGATGACACTACACCTGAAGCTAATGCTGCACCTGATGCAAATCTGCAGCTTGAAGTCAATGCCTCTGCTCATGTACCACCACCCAGGTGACACATCATCGAGCAAGCATATGATCATGGTCAGCTTGTTACCGTTCTCTGGCCAATTCTGGTTCCTCCGCCTGCTCTCGGACCTTAATTTGACTATCATGTGGAGCACAGGCCTCAGGTCCAGAAGCCAAAGCCAAGGCTACCACGGTTTCCAGGTACTGCAATGTCACCAGGATCATTCAATATGAATGGATTCAAGGCACACAACACATTCTTTGACAGTGACAAGAACCCTTACACAAGACCAAGAATCTCCTCGGATCGATTATGGAGTTATCAGCAACGCAACTACTATTCTTGCATCTTATACAATCAGGGGCACATTTTCCCTCATATGCGTCTAGACTACGAAGCCATTGCTGGATTGCCTTGCCTTGAAGAAGCTCTTGACTGCTTCCATGATGCGGGTTTGCTCAACTTTGTGACTGCCAAGGAACACTAGAATGAAGAACTTCTGCTTCAATTCTATGCTACCCTCCACATTCATGGATACAATAGGGATCCGAAGACTTGGATCCTTGAGTGGATGACGGGCGATGTCCATCATGAAGCTAAAGCCCAAGACATCATTGAGCTTACAGCCCTGCCTACTCCTGGCGAATATTATGAACCAGGTTGTTAGCAACACCAGAATGCTTTGGAGAGCATTTTCCAGAAGCCAGAGCCTAACATGAGCCAAATGCTGAGCATGATGAAGCCTCTGCCACGCGACGCTGAATACCCAATGGAATTCTTTGTCGAAGACCTAGAGTATCTGCCCCGCACCATTTATCATATCATCAGGAAAACTCCATGGCCTGTCAAAGGACATTCATCTGCAGCGAAGCTTGAAGGAGCAATGAAGACTTTGGTTTTCTATATCTTCAATGGCATCAGCTTCAATGCTCAAGACTTCTTCATCAGGCACTTGTCTGCATCTGGCTCCGACATCTTTGATCTGAAGTTCTATGCTCCATGGGTAATGCGCCTTATCAAGCTTCACTCTGCTTTCAACTATCAGTCGTCTGGGCGCAATCATCTCGTGTTCTTGCTAGAGGTTGATCTGTCTATTGAAGCTATTTACCCAGAGCCTGCAAAGGAGCCAGTTTATCTTCACAATGTTGACCGTCAAAGCTTCACCCAGCCCATTGAAGGAGTCCAGGCCGTCTCTCGTGTTTATCCCTTGGCTGGTAACACACGTGCCCCTCGCACCCAAACTGAAGCCACTGCAAGAACCATTGCCCAAAGGCCTCGGAAGTGATCTCGTGTTCTCAATGACCGAGAGCTTCTCATCGCTCTACATCAGAAACAGGATAAGCATCATGACTAGCTCAAGCATTAGAAGCAAAGCCTCTTGGTGGACGTCAATCGCATTCGCAATCTTGCCACCAAGAATGCCTTTGTTACACATGAAACCTGTCGGAGGTCTTGGAAGAGCTTGATATTACTCAGTGCTGAAGCCGATCTGCAAGACGATGGCTTCACAGAAAGATTCAAGTTTGACTCAACTCCTCCAAGGAATGCTCACTTGCGTCGGACTCCCTCACTTGAAGACTCTGACTATTCCTCCTCAGCTGCAACGGTGAATGCCAGAGTCATAGATGATCAAGATGACACTACCTCACCTCCTCCACCTTCAGCGCTTGTCGACACTGCAGCAAGTTCTTCCGCACCACCGAACCTCAACGACGACCCTACTGCTTCACCTACTCCTCATGGGAACGAGTAGAAGCTCTATGTCTTCAAACCTTTTTGGTCATTACTGACAAAAGGGGGAGAAGCATATGAGTTGATAGTCTTCAAGTGGGTCCATATGGGTGGTTGCTTTACTTTTGCTACTTTTGCCAAGTGCTTACAACTCTCGCTTTTGAAACATTTGGTTTGTTTTGAGTTGTAACACTTAAACTTGATGGTCGTCTGCTGCCTTTTTGAACACTATGTGATGCGATGATAAATTCTGCATGTGCGACAATAAATTCCGCACGAAGTCATTGTGCAGACGTCCATTTTTCATTATGCATGTCATTATCTTCATTATATCCTTACATGCGTGATGAATTGTCTTCATAAGTAGAAGAGGAGCTTTGCAAGTACAACTTGCCATGTGCATTTGCATTCAAAAGCAAAATACTTATATGCACATCTTCAGGGGGAGCCTTCCTGCTACTTATGAAGACAATACCTAAATCCTTTACAATTTCACATACTTTTATCCCCGTTGAAAACTTTAACCAGTTTGTCATCAATCACCAAAAAGGGGGAGATTGTAAGTGCATCTAGTGCCACCCCTAGTTGGTTTTGGAGTATTGATGACAAACCTGGTTGAGGGACTAATGTGTTTGTGAGAATTGCAGGATAACACATGTAGTAGTCCCTCATTGATTTGGTTTTCCTACCGGAGATGACCCCTAAAAATGTATGAAGACATTGAAGACAAAGGTGGTATGTGAAGATATTCACATTAAAGACTATGACAATAGAAGACATTGAGTGAAGACTATGGAGCGCGAAGACTTAGTTGTTTCGTTGTTTCCTTTTCTTCTTTGTTGAGTCATAGGAACCACCGTACTGTTAAGTGGGGTCCCAGTGAACAAAGTCAGAGTGACTGAAGTGATGCTTATCCAAAATCCTATGTCTTCGAGCGAAGACAATGAGAGCAAATCTTATCCAGAGTTGGATGAGTTAGCTTTACTTGTAGCCCAAGTAAAGTTGCCGTGTGTGTATGAAATCTAACCATTGGAACACGTGTCAGTTCCTCAGTGACCCAGGGTCATTTCAGACAAATCAGGTCGGGTTGCCTAGTGGCTATAAATAGCCCACCCCCTACACCATAAATTGGTTGGCTGCTCAGAGTTAGTGCACGGCTTTTGTCGTTTTAGAGCAACCCACCTTGAAGCCTTTGAGAGAGAAATCCTTGCGAGGACAAAGCCCTAAACACCCAGAGCTAAAGAGTGTTAGGCATCACTGAAGTCTTCCTGTGTGCGTGATCTGAAGACTTGTTACACTTGAGGACTATGAATCCTCCAGCCAGTTAGGCGTCGCGTTCTGAGCATCCAAGAGTCATTGTGGATTGCCGGTGAACGAAGTCTGTGAAGGTTTGGCATTCTCCCTTGAAGACTTACCAGAGTGATTGGGCGAGGACTCGGTGTCCTTAGCTCAAGGGGAATAAGGTGAAGACATGGTCTTCTGAGTTAAATCTCAGCCTCCCTAACCAGACGTACAGTTGTCACAGCAACTGGAACTGGTCCAACAAATCCTTGTCTTCAATGAGCAACTGGTTCTATCCTTCCCATCTCTTTATTCACAGTTGGTCCTTGTGAAGTCATTGCATGTTTGCATTATCTATTTGTCTTCACTGTGTGACTGCTTGTTCTGATTGGCTTCATACTGTCTTCCATCCTGATCTATACTGCCTAGCGGCTATTCGTCTTTGTACTTTCACTTCATTGAATACTTGACTATGGCTTGCCTAGTGTAGTCTACCTTCCGCTGCATGTTAATAGGTTCATTTCTATCGACTGTCTTCGAAACTTTCATCTTTTGAAGACTTTCATAAAAATCACCTATTCACCCCCCTCTAGTCGATCACTAGCACTTTCAAATTCAAATGGGATTTATTGGAAAGAATTAAACGCAACTCTGAAGATTGGGACCTCGACGAAGGTAAGAAGTCAGGTATGACACCTAAGTTTGATTGTGTTGAATCTTTTATGGATACCGAAGTTTTCCGTAAATTTAGCACTAAATATGGACTTGACTCTGAAATAGTAGCTTCTTTGTGTGAATCTTTTGCTACTCATGTTGATCTCCCTAGGGAGAAGTGGTTTAAATATCATCCTCCCATAGAAGTAAAAGTAGCTGCACCTATTAAAGTTGAATAAAAGACTGTCACTTATAATGATCCCATTATTCCTACTGCTTATGTTGAGAAACCACCTTTTCCTGTTAGGATAAAAGATCATGCTAAAGCTTCATCTGTGGTTCGTAAAAGCAATATTAGAACCTATACACCTCCTGAGCAAATTGAAGTTGAACCTAATATTGATATTGTTAAAGATCTCTTGTCTGGTAATATTGAAGGGCATATTATTCATTTCTGTGATGAGACTGCTAGAATTGCTAAACCTTGTGCTAAAGATAAACATAGACCCGTGGTAGGCATGCATGTTATTTCTGTTAAAACAAGAGATCATTGTTATCATGGCTTATGTGATATGGGTTCCAGTGCTAGTGCTATACCTCATGACTTATACAAAGAAATTATGCATGATATTGCACCTGCTGCGATAGAAGATATTGATGTCACAATTAAACTTGCCAATAGAGATACTATGTCACCAATTGGAATTGTTAGAGATGTTGAAGTCTTGTGTGGGAAAACTAAATATCCTGCTGATTTTCTTGTCCTTGGTTCCTCACAAGATAGCTTTTGTCCCATTATATTTGGTAGACCCTTCTTGAATACAGTTAATGCTAGGATAGATGGCGAGAAGGATGTTGTTACTATTGGTTTAGGTGATATGTCTCATGAGTTTAATTTCTCTAAATTCCGTAGACAACACTGTGAAGAGGAATTGCCTAGTAAAGATGAAATTATTGGTCTTGCTTCTATTGTCGTGCCTCCTAGTGATCCTTTAGAACAATATTTGCTAGACCATGAAAATGATATGTTTATGAATGAAAGAAGGGAAATAGATGAAGTATTGTTTAAACAAGAACCCATCCTGAAACACAATTTGCTTGTCGAAATCCTAGGGGATCCTCCTCCACCCAAGGGTGATCCCATGTTTGAGCTCAAACCGTTACCTGATACTCTTAAATATGCTTATCTTGATGAGAAAAATATATATCCTGTTATTATTAGTGCTAAACTTTCAGATCATGAAGAAAAGAGATTATTGAAAACTCTGAGGAAGCACCGTGCTGCTATTGGATATACTCTCGATGATCTTAAAGGCATTAGTACCACACTATGTCAACACAAAATAAATTTGGAGAAAGATGCCAAACCAGTTCGTGATCACCAACGATGGTTGAATCCTAAGATGAAAGAAGTGGTAAGAAAGGAAATACTAAATCTCCTTGAGGCAGGTATAATTTATCCCGTTGCTGATAGTCAGGGGGGTAAGTCCTGTCCATTGTGTCCCTAGAAAGGGAGGTATTACTGTCGTTCCTAATGATAAAGATGAATTGATTCCACAAAGAATTATTGCAGGTTATATGATGGTAATTGATTTCCACAAATTAAATAAGGCTACTAAAAAGATGATTACCCCTTACCTTTTATTGATCAAATGCTAGAAAGATTATCCAAACATACACATTTTTGCTTTCTAGATGGTTATTCTGGTTTTCTCTCAAATACCTGTGTCAGCTGATGATCAATCTAAGACCACTTTTACTTGCCCGTTCGGTAATTTTTCTTATAGACGTATGCCTTTTGGTTTATGTAATGCACCTGCTACCTTTCAAAGATGCATGATGGCTATATTCTCTGATTTTTGTGAAAAGATATGTGAGGTTTTCATGGACAATTTCTCCGTCTATGGATCCTCTTTTGATGATTGCTTAAGCAACCTTGATCGAGTTTTGCAGAGATGTGAAGATACTAACCTTGTCTTGAATTGGGAGAAGTGCTACTTTATGGTTAATGAAGGTATTGTGTTGGGGCCTAAAGTTTCTGAAAGAGGTATTGAAGTTGATAAAGCTAAGGTTGATGCTATTGAAAAGATGCCATGTCCCAAGGACATCAAAGGTATAAGAAGTTTCCTTGGTCACACCGGTTTTTATAGGAGGTTCATTAAGGACTTCTCAAAAATTTCTCGGCCTCTGACTAATTTATTACAAAAAGATATACCATTCATTTTTAATGATGATTGTGTAGAAGCCTTTGAAATACTTAAGAAAGCATTAATCTCTGCACCTATTGTTCAGCCACCTGATTGGAATTTACCTTTTGAAATTATGTGTGATGCTAGTGATTATGTTGTAGGTGCTGTTCTAGGGCAAAGAGTTGATAAGAAATTAAATGTTATTCAATATGCTAGTAAAACTCTAGACAATGCTCAGAGAAATTATGAGACTACTGAAAAAGAATTCTTAGCAGTTGTATTTGCTTGTGATAAGTTCAGACCTTATATTGTTGATTCTAAAGTAACTATTCACACAGATCATGCTGCTATTAAATATCTTATGGAAAAGAAAGATGCTAAACCTAGACTTATTAGATGGATTCTCTTGCTACAAGAATTTGATTTGCATATTGTTGATAGAAAGGGAGCTGAGAACCCCATTGCAGATAACTTGTCTAGGTTGTAAAATGTTCTTGATGACCCACTACCTATTGATGATAGCTTTCCTGATGAACAATTAAATGTAATAAATGCTTCTCACACTGCTCCATGGTATGCTGATTATGCTAATTACATGTTGCTAAATTTATACCACCTAGCTTTACATACCAGCAAAAGAAAAAGTTCTTCTATGATTTGAGACATTACTTTTGGGATGACCCACATCTTTATAAAGAAGGAGTAGATGGTGTTATTAGATGCTGTGTACCTGAGCATGAACAGGAACAGATCCTACGCAAGTGTCACTCCGAAGCTTATGGAGGACACCACGCTGGAGATAGAACTGCACATAAGGTATTGCAATCCGGTTTTTATTGGCCTACTCTCTTCAAGGATGCCCGTAAGTTTGTTGTATCTTGTGATGAATGTCAAATAATTGGTAATATTAGTAGACGTCAAGAAATGCCTATGAATTATTCACTTTTTATTGAACCATTTGATGTTTGGGGATTTTATTACATGGGACCTTTTCCTGCCTCCAATGGATACACACATATTTTAGTTGCTGTTTATTATGTTACTAAGTGGGTAGAAGCTATTCCAACTAGTAGTGCTGATCATAACACCTCTAGTAAGATGCTTAAAGAAGTTATTTTTCCAAGGTTTGGAGTCCCTAGATATTTAATGACTCATGGTGGTTCACATTTTATTCATGGTGCTTTCTGTAAAATGCTTGCTAAGTATGATGTTAATCATAGAATTGCATCTCCTTATCACCCACAGTCTAGTGGTCAAGTAGAATTGAGTAACAGAGAGCTCAAATTAATTTTGCAAAAGACTTTTAATAGATCTAGAAAGAATTGGTCCAAGAAACTTGATGATGCATTATGGGCCTATAGAACTGCATATAAAAATCCTATGGGTATGTCTCCATATAAAATGGTTTATGGAAAAGCATGTCACTTACCTCTCGAACTAGAACATAAGGCTTATTGGGCTATTAAAGAGCTCAATTATGATTTCAAACTTGCCGGTGAGAAGAGGTTATTTGACATTAGCTCACTTGATGAATGGAGAACCCAAGCCTATGAGAATGCCAAGTTATTTAAAGAAAAAGTTAAAAGATGGCATGACAAAAGAATACAAAAGCGTGAGTTTAATGTAGGTGATTATGTATTGCTATACAACTCTTGTTTAAGATTTTTTTGTAGGAAAACTTCTCTCTAAATGGGAAGGTCCTTACATTATCGAGGAGGTCTCTCGTTCCGATGCCATAAAAATCAACAACTTTGAAGGCACAAATCCAAAGGTGGTGAACGGTCAAAGAATTGAACATTATATCTTAGGTAATCCTATAAATGTTGAAACCAATGTTATTGAAACCGTAACCCCGGAGGAATACATAAGAGACACTTTCCGAAACGTTTCACACTCCGAAAAGGAATAGGTATGTGGTACGGTAAGTAAACCGACTCCAATATAGGTCTAATGGCAATTTTCTTCTGTTTTGGAATATTTAGAAAAATAGAAAAATAAAAAGCAATCCGGGAAGGACACGAGGGCTCCACGAGGGTGGAGGGCGCGCCCTACCCCTCTAGGCGCACCCCCTACCTCGTGGGCACCTCGTGTGCTCTCCAGACTCTGTTTTCTTGCACGTTATATATTTTGGTCGGTAAAAATTCATTATATAATCCCCCGAAGGTTTTGACTCCCGTATCACGCAATTATCCTATGTTTGTGTTTCGAGCTGTTGCTGCTGTAGATTAGAGCAAGATGTCTTCACAAGAGTCAGTCGGGGAGAGCCGACTGTCTCATCCGGCACCGAGATCAATGACAAACAACAATGTTGACCACTTTGGGCCAGCAACGGAGGAAGAGATGGAGGCTGATTTGAAGAGGATATATGCCATGGAGGAGGATCAAGTAGTCACTTCTCGCTTCTGAGCTGGATTCACAATGGGGGAACTGCAGAGCTCGGCTATCCCAAACTCGGTTATCCCTTCCAATGATAGATTTCTTTCTTATGAGAATATGAAAAAGAGTGTCACTTGTTCTCCCGCAGCTATGCAACACCCTTGGGTGCAGGGAGCTTTGGTTGTTACAGGAAAACTTCGAAAGGAAATAATGGACCTCAAGTAGCAAGTCAATAAGCTCGAGGAGGAGAATCGTATCTTGAGGGGCATCATCGCCAAGAATATCACATCACCATCCCCGAAAAGGGAGATATAATCACATGGGTATGGGCACTCCCCTTGGCAACTGCCAAGCTTGGGGGAGTGCCCCGGTATCGTATCACCATCACTTCTATCTTTACCATTTTTCTAGGTTCGATCCTTTTGGTAATATTTTGATCTAGTAGCATAAAGTTCTTAGTATGATCTAGTTGTGAGTTTTGCTTTACGATCCTTCTATGTAATCGAGTCTGTGAGCTATATATAATAAAGATTAGTGTTGAGTCAAGGGCTTGATTATTTTTCCATGATCTTGAGTGAATAAAAGAAAAGACAAAGAATAAAAAGGAAATAAAAGAGATCACATATATCTTATGGAGAGTAATGAGCTCACATATACAAAGTATGATTAATAAAAGTTGTTGAGAGTTGACAAACATAGTTTTGGTCATTGTTGCAATTAATAGGAAGTAATAAAGAAAGAGAGGTCTTCACATATAAATATACTATCTTGGACATCTTTTATGATTGTGAGCACTCATTAAAATATGACATGCTAAAGAGTTCACGTTGGACAAGGAAGACAACGTAATGGGTTATGTTTTCTTACATCTGAGATAAATTATATTGTCATGGATCATCCAACATGATTGAGCTTGTCTTTCCCCCTCATGCTAGCCAAATTCTTTGCACCAAGTAGATACTACTTGTGCTTCCAAACACCCTTAAACCAGTTTTGCCATGAGAGTCCACCATACCTACCTATGGATTGAGTAAGATCCTCCAAGTAAGTTGTCATCGGTGCAACCAATAAAAATTGCTCTCTAAATATGTATGACTTATTAGTGTGGGAGAAAATAAGCTTTATACGATCGTGTTATATGGAAGAAATAAAAGCGACGGACTGCATAATAAAGGTCCATATCACAAGTGGCAATATAAAGTGACGTTCTTTCGCATTAAGATTTTGTGCATCCAACCATAAAAGCGCATGACAACCTTTGCTTCCCTCTACGAAGGGCCTATCTTTTACTTTTATCTCCTACCTTACATAAGAGTCTTGGTGTTCCTCACCCTTCCTTTTTACATTTTATCTTTTGGCAAGCACAACATGTTGGAAAGATCCTGGTATATATGGCTAAGTGGATGTGAGTTTTCATGAACTATTATTGTTGACATTACCCTTGAGGTAAAACGTTTGGAGGCAAAACTATAAGCCCCTATCTTTCGCTGTGTCCGATTAAAACTCCATACCCATAAGTATTGCGTGAGTGTTAGCAATTGTTAAAGACTATATGATAGTTGAGTATGTGGACTTGCTGAAAAGCTCTTATATTGAAGCTTTCCTATGTTATGATAAATTGCAATTGCTCCAATGACTGAGATTATAGTTTGTTAGTTTTCAATGAAGTTTATGATTCATACTTGAAAAATTGTGATTGAATTCTTACTCTATAGCATAAGAGATCATATGACCAGAATTATATAAGTTGCTATCCTAAGAATGATCATGATGCCCTCATGTCCGTATTTTATTTTTATCGACACCTCTATCTTTAAACATGTGGACATATTTTTCGATTTCGCCTTTCGCTTGAGGACAAGCGAGGTCTAAGCTTGGGGTAGTTGATACGTCCATTTTGCATCATGCTTTCATATCGATATTTATTGCATTATGGGCTGTTATTACACATTATGTCACAATACTTATGCCTATTCTCTCTTATTTTACAAGGTTTTCATAAAGAGGGAGAATGCCGATAGCTGGGATTCTGGACTGGAAAAGGAGAAAATATTAGAGACTATTCTGCACAGCTCCAAATGTCAAGAAACTTCACCAAAGTCATTTTCAGAATATATAAAAAACACTGAGCGCAAGAAGTTCCGGAGGGGGGCACACCCTGCCTACAAGGGTGGGGGCGCGCCCTACCCCCTTGGGCGTGCCCCCTGCCTCATGGGCCCCCTGGTGGCCCTCCGATGCCCATATTCTGCTATATGGAGTCTTTCGATGAGGAAAAAATCATAAGCCAGCTTTCGGGACGAGACTCCGCCGCCACGAGGCATAACCTTGGCAGAATCAATCTAGGGCTCCGGCGGAGCTGTTCTGCCGGGGAAACTTCCCTCCAAGAGGGGGAAATCATCGCCATCGTCATCTCCAATGATCCTCTCATCGGGAGGGTGTCAATCTCCATCAACATCTTCACCAACACCAACTCCTCTGAAACCCTAGTTCATCTCTTGTATCCAATTCTTGTCTCTAAGTCCGGGATTGGTACCTGTGGGTTGCTAGTTGTGTTAATTAATCCTTGTAGTTGATGCTAGTTGGTTTATTCGGTGGAAGATCATATGTTCAGATCCTATATGCATATTAATGCCCCTCTGATTATGAACATGAATATTCTTTGTGAGTAGTTACGTTTGTTCCTGAGGACATGGGAGAAGTCTTGCTATTAGTAGTCATGTGAATTTGGTATTCGTTCGATATTTTGATGAGATGTATGTTGTCCCTCCTCTATTGGTATTATGTGAACATCGACTACATGACACTTTACCATTATTTGGGCCTAGAGGAAGGCATTGGGAAGTAATATGTAGATGACGGGTTGCTAGAGTGACAGAAGCTTAAACCTAGTTTATGCGTTGCTTCGTAAGGGGCTGATTTGGATCCATATGTTTCATGCTATGGTTTGGTTTACCTTAATACTTTTGTTGTAGTTGCGGATGCTTGCAATAGAGGTTAATCATAAGTGGGATGCTTGTCCAAGTAAGGACAACACCCAAGCACCGGTGCACCCACATATCAGATTATCAAAGTACCGAACGCGAATCATATGAACGTGATGAAAACTAGCTTGACGATAATTCCCATGTGTCCTCGGGAGCGCTTTTCTCTATATAAGAATTTGTCCAGGCTTGTCCTTTGCTACAAAATGGATTGGGCCACATTGCTGCACTTTATTTACTTTTGTTACTTGTTGCTCGTTACAAATTATCTTATCACAAAACTATCTGTCACCTATAATTTCAGTGCTTGCAGAGAATACCTTGCTGAAATTTGCTTATCATTTCCTTCTGCTCCTCATTGGTTTCGACATTCTTACTTATCGAAAGGACTATGATAGACCCCCTATACTTGTGGGTCATCAGAGTACTGCAGGGGCCCTATCCCCGACGGTTTCTGGGTCGTGTGGGAAGGACCCCCTAGCGCCCACACTCACTTCGTGATGGTTCCAAATGTCATTGCGGAAAGGGGTTACAAACCATTTGTTTAGGACCGATGCGCACCAGTGGTGATGAACCATAATATGCAAGGGATCACAAAAATGATTCCCGAGCTCTTCATGATGCTGAAACTGACGAAGGTAGAAATCAAGGAAAAGCATCAAGTGTTGATGGTTAACAAGACCACTAGTTTCAATAACGGGGAAAAGGGAAGGAAAGGGAACTTCAAGAAGAATGGCAAGAAAGTTGCCACTCCCGGGAAGAACCCCAAAGCTGGACCTAATCCTGAAACTGAGTGCTTCTACTGCAAAGGAAATGGTTACTGGAAGCGGAACTGCCCGGAAAATTTGGCGGATAAGAAGGATGGCAAAGTGAACAAAAGTATATTTGATATACATGTTATTGATGTGTACTTTACTAGTGTTCGTAGTAACCCCTGGGTATTTGATACCGGTTTAGTTGCTAAGATTACTAACTCCAAACAGGAGTTGCAGAGAAAACAAAGACTAGTTAAGCGAGAGGTGATGATGAATGTTGGAATTATTCCAAGGTTGATATGATCAACATCACACACTCACCCTTCATTCGGGATTAGTATTGAACCTAAATAAATGTTATTTGGTGTTTGGGTTGAGCATGTATATGATTAGATCATGTTTATTGCAATATAGTGATTCATTTAAGTCAGAGAATAATTGTTGTTCTGTTTACATCAATAAAACCTTCTATGGTTATACACCCAATGACAATGGTTTATTGAATCTCAATCATAGTAATACACTATTCATAATATTGATGCCAAAAGATGCAAAGTTGATTATGATAGTGCAACATATTTGTAGCACTGCCGTTTAGGTCATATTGGTGTAAAGCGCATGAAGAAACTCCATGTAGATGGGCTTTTGGAATCACTTGATTATGAATCTTTTGATACTTGTGAACCATGACTCATGGTCAAGATGACTAAAACTCCATTCTCCGAAACAACGGAGCGAGCCAATGACTTGGAAATAATACATACCGATGTATGCAGTCCGATGAGTGTTGAGGATCGCGACGGGTATCGTTATTTTCTGACCTTCATAGATGATTTGAGCAGATATGGGTATATCTACTTAATGAAACATAAGTATGAAGCATTTGAAAAGTTCAAAGAATTTCAGAGTGAAGTGGAGAATCATCGTAACAACAAAATAAAGTTTCTACGATCTGATCGTGGAGGCAAATGTTTAAGTTATGAGCTTAGCCTTCATTTAAAACAATGTGGAATAGTTTCACAACTCATGCCACCTGGAACACCATAGTGCAATGGTGTGTCCGAATGTCATAACCGTAATTTATTAGATATGGTGCAATCTATGATGTCTCTTACATATTTACCACTATCGCTTTGGGGTTATGCATTAGAGACAGCTGCATTCACGTTAAATAGGGCACCGTCTAAATCCGTTGAGATGACACCATATGAACTATGGTTTGGCAAGAAACCTAAGATGTCGTTTCTTAAAGTTTGGGGTTGCGATGCTTGTGTGAAAAAGCTTCAGCCTGATAAACTCGAACCCAAATCAGAGAAGTGCGTCATCATAGGATACCCAAAAGAAACTGTTGGGTACACCTTCTATCACAGATCCGAAGGAAAGATCTTTGTTCCTAAGAATGGATCCTTTCTAGAGAAGGAGTTTCTCTCCAAAGAAGTGAGTGGGAGGAAAGTAGAACTTATTGAGGTAATTGTACCTTCTCTCAATTTGGAAAGTAGCTCATCAGAGAAATCCATTCAAGTGATGCCTACACCAACTAGAGAGGAAGCTAATGATGATGATCATGAAACTTTAGATCAAGTTACTACTGAACCTCGTAGGTCGAACAGAGCACGGTCCGCACTAGAGTGGTACGATAATCCTGTCCGGGAAGTCATGTTATTAGACCATGGCGAACCTACAAACTATGAAGAAGCTATGATGAGCCTAGATCCGATAAATGGCTTGAGTCCATGAAATCTGAGATAGGATCCATGTATGAGAACAAAGTGTGGACTTTGGTGGACTTGCCCGATGATCAGCAAGCCATTAAGAATAAATGGATCTTCAAGAGGAAGACAGACGCTGATGGTAGTGTTACTATCTACAAAGATTGACTTGTCGCAAAAGGTTTTCGACAAGTTCAAGGCGTTGACTATGATGAGATTTTCTCACTTGTAGTGATGCTTAAGTCTGTCCGAATCATGTTATCAATTGCCACATTGTATGAAATCGGGCAAATGGATGTCAAAACTGCATTCTTTACTGCATTTATTAAAGAAGAGTTGTATATGATGCAACCAAAAGGTTTTGTCGATCCTAAACATGCTAACAAAATGTGCAAACTCACTACTCCAGGATGCTGCTAACGCGACACCACAATCAGAGACCCTTCAAGAAACTATGTGTAATGCCATAATAGCAAATGGTGCTGTATGAAAACCGTCAGAAATGTATAAAACATTTGCGATGAAGGATGCATCAAACACGGTTCAGGTTTTAGTTGCATGTGCGATGAAGGGCATACAGTTCAGTTCAATTAACTGTTTGCGATGAGGAGTGTTGGGGATATTACTACTGGATGTAAACTGGCCAGAAGTAGCTGAGTTAACTCTATGAAGATTAGAAGCCCATGAAGACGTGAGGATGGTGGCGCTTTACGAAGGCCCAAGGCCCAAAGGCGGGTTTAGGCCTATAGATGTAAACCGACTTTCTCATGTAACTTGCATTGTAAGATAGGAAGGATAGAGACCGAGTTGGACACGTTAATGATCCGGCCTCGGGACTCTGTCAACCGATGGGCGTCTACCTATGTATATAAAGGGGCGACCAGGAAGCGGTTTAGGGACAACACACAAGAACAACTCAAGAGCCAGACAAAGCGAATTCGCTCCCTGGTCATCGAAACCCCAGCAATTCCATCACAACTAGACGTAAGCTTTTACCTTCATCGTAAGGGGCCGAACTAGTCTAAAACTCTCGTGTACCTTGTCCGGTTTAACCCCTTTAAGCTAACCCATAGCGATGGCTCCACGACTAAGTCCTTTCACGAGGACATCTGCCGTGACAAAACCACGACAGTTGGTGCCCACCGTGGGGCTATCACATGATGGTTTCGAGTTCTTGAAGGGCAGCTTCGAAGGGCTCAAGGGATACGCGGTGGGTCGGATGACTAAAAGTCGTCGCGGCAAGCTCTACATCGACGACGCAGGATGGGGTCCCGAGGCCGGTTCAATTGAATACGGGTACCGGGTCCCCTTTGGTGGGATTCACGTCTTCATCAGCAAGATCGAAGAACCGGGCCCTGAGCCGGACACCTGTACCGACATCATCGAGACGGCTCAGCGTGCAAGCCCTGCCCAAGTTCAGCCTGTAGCAAGGCATGTTTTCGTAGGGGTCATCCATGGAGCAGAATATGAGGATGGACTAACATGTGTTGGATAAACCGTTGTCTGTTCTGATGACGAGTCTTCAAACGGAGAGACTGAGTCACTATATCAGCTGCAGGATGGCCGGATTAGTGGAGGTTCCGATGGCAACAGTATTCTGGACCCCCTCGATCTGCCAAGCCGGGCCGCGGTATTCATGGCCGGTACACAACCAGCACAACACTCTTCTACCGCCGCGGCAATAATCTTCGGTTCAGCAACAGCAACGCCAGCGGGAGCAGGGGGCTCTGCGTCCGCCTCCGGCTCAGGTTTTGTCCGATCTGTTCGACACTTTAGCAACGTTACTGGCAGCGGAGGTGGACGCGGCAAACCGGGATCAGCACAACGTGGAGATTACAAAGGTGAAGGATCAGATAACTCAGGCTAAAGCGGACCTGGCAGCAGAGAACGCCAGGATGGCTGCAGAATGGGCCGAGTTAGAAGCCCAGGCCTACTGGCTTAGGTTGGATCAGAGTGCCTCAGATGATGTCATGAGGAGGAGATACCGGTCGCACCTCCCGTCGGGTTATGAGCCAAGAAATCTCTTCAACACGCCAGGAGCAGGAACTTGTAACCAGCCAGTGGTAAACCGGACTAAGGCACCGGTAACAGGAGCGCCGGTTCAGCCGCGCATGATGGACCCGCCTCATCAGAACAACATTGTGTCACAGCGCGTTCCGACGCCTCTGGGGCATTACTCCAACCCGCTGGATGACATTGTGGCCGCCGCTTCACGATTGGTAGCTCTCCCGATTGAAGGCGAGTCACTGGTGGTGGTTGAGACACGACGAGCTAGGGAACTCCTCCAAACAGCTTTAACCCAGCAGCAGGCTTATTCGCATAGTCGTGAGAGGATTCATTCCACCCCCCGTCCAAGCTGGAGGTACGGTAGGCATATTGATGAACCGGCTATGTCAAGCAGTGTGCGGCACTGTAACTCGGCGGGTGGTGGTGCTAATGCACAAGATGTGGTGGATCATGGCCGAGCACGTCGAGAGGCCGAGTTAGCAGCTCAACACGCAACTCGTCAGCATACTCTGGTTCGTCCGACCACCTCAATGAAACCATGTGTGGTCTTCAGTTCTTTGGGGGTACCGTGCCTCACCCCAACCTTGTGTAATATGCGACTGCCCAAGGATATTAAGGGCCCTCGTAAGGTGCCCAATTACACTGCCGATTTGCCCCCTGAGTCATGGGTTGAGAGTTATGAGATGGCGATGGAGATGCTAGATGTGGATGAAGTGGTATGTGCTAAGTATTTCACCATGATGTTGGAAGGAACAACTCGTACTTGGTCAAAAAGTCTACCAGCTAACTCCATTGCGTCATAGGCCGAGTTAAAGAGCCGGTTTATCCAGAATTTCAAGGATACATGCAAGCAGCCCACGTCAATTGTGGACCTAGCCGCTTGTGTTCAAGAGGATGGTGAGTCTATGACCCACTTGGTGAAGCGAGTCTCAGCTATTTTGCATTCATCAGACCGCATTAATGCAGATACAACAGTTTTGACGTTGGAGGGCAACTGCCGGTTCATGCCATTAAAACTAAAGTTGGGATGGCTCAAACGTCACTGTAAGGACATGTTAATGCTTATGGCCGCTTTGGTTAAGTATGCCGATTCAGATAGTACCAAGGACCCTTATTCTAAAGAGGACAAACCAGGGAAAGGGAAAAAGAACGACAGTGCCAAGGGGTAGTAGCATAACTCGGCAGGTCATGGGAACAATGATAAGCGCAAAGCGGACAATAGCCTAGACTTTGTGGCTAACACCAACGCCCAGGATAACGGTCAGCGTCGTAAGGATAAACCGCCCTAGAGGGGTGGAGGGTCAGGCCCCAATCTGGAGCACCTACTAAATCAACCTTGTCCAAAGCATGGATCGAAGGAGAAGCCAGCTTCGCATCTTTGGAAGGATTGTTTCGTCATGCGAGAGTTCAAAAATTCCAATATGTTCCAATACGACAATGGCCCGCCTGGTGGTTCAGGAGGCAGTTTTCATGGGCCGGGTTACGGAGGCGGAAGCTCTGGTTCAGGATTCCAAGGCAATCAGACCGGACATGGCAATCAAGGTAATAAGGGAAATCGGGGAGGTTATAACAATCAGGGAATTAGCAGTAGCAGCAGTCGGGTTATTAGAGCAATCCGAAGCAGTTGAATAGTGGGCAGTATCATGTCTTTACCACTTGCTTGTGTAAGCGCGATCAGAAACTTCACAAGAGGGCCGTGAACTCCATTGAACCGGTGGTGCCTCATTATTTGCGCTGGTCTGGACAACCCATTTTATGGAGTCGGGAGGATCATCTGCCCCGGGTTGATAATCTGGGTCATCTGGCCTTAGTGGTGGCTCCTCAAGTCGGGGGCTACAAGTTCACCAAAGTGCTTATGGATGGAGGGAGCAGTATCAATATCCTTTACTATGATACCTTCCGTCGCATGGGGCTGACAGACAAGAGTCTTAAACCGTCGAACACCGTCTTTCATGGAGTGGTGCCTGCTAAATCGGCGTACCCAGTTGGCACGATAGCCCTAGAGGTGGCTTTTGGAGACGATCATGATTCAAGATCAGAAACTTTACTTTTGAAGTGGTGAAAATCAAGAGCCCATATCATGCCCTGTTCGGAAGGCCAGCTTATGCTAAGTTCATGGTGAGGCCGTGTTATGTCTATCTGCAGCTTAAGATGCCAGGTCATAAGGGGACCATCACGGTACATGTGAGCAGGAAGATTGCTTTGGAATGTGAAGAAGGGGATGCGGCTTATGCTGAGTCGGTTTGTGCCACAGAGGAGCTGAAATTTTATAAGGATAATGTTGATCCGGCAGATATGACTTCTCTGAAGAAGCCAACTACAGAGCATGATCTGACGATGAAATTTAAATCAGCTGCAGACACTAAAACGGTTGATTTTTTTCCTGGCGATTCATCTCAGCAGTTCAGCATTAGCGCTAACCTAGATCCGAAATAGGAAAGCACGCTCATCGACTTCATCCTTGAGAACCGGGACATTTTTGCATGGAAGCCTTCTGATATGCCAGGTGTACTGAGGGAACTCGCTAAGCACACCCTTAATATAGATCCTAAGTTCAAACTAGTCAGGCAGTTTCTCCGCCGCTTCAACGAAGAGAGACATAAGGCTATTGGTGAGGAGGTAGCCCGACTTTTGGCAGCAGGGTTTATCGTGGAGGTTTTCACCCCAAGTGGCTAGCTAATCCGGTGCTGGTACTTAAGAAAAACGGCACTTGGTGTATGTGTGTAGATTACACAGACTTGAACAAGGCCTGTCCAACTGATCCCTTTGCTCTCCCACGTATTGATCAGATTATTGATGCTACGGCGGGTTGTGACCGTTTGTGTTTTCTAGATGCTTATTCTAGTTATCATCAGATCAAAATGGCAGTTAAGGACCAGGAGAAGACAGCCTTCATAACTCCCTTTGGAGCCTTCTGCTATGTATCCATGCCTTTTGGGCTCAAGAGTGCACATGCGACTTATCAGCGCTGTGTTCAGAATTGTCATCATAAACAGATTGGGCACAATGTTCATGCTTATGTGGATGATATGGTGGTGAAATCTAGGAAGGAGGAAACCTTGATATATGACCTGAGGGAGACCTTTGATAACCTCCGGGCCTATAAGATGATGCTTAATCCGGATAAATGTGTCTTTGGTGTTCCGGCAGGAAAGCTCTTGGGTTTTCTGGTGTCTAAGAAAGGCATTGAGGCTAATCCGGAGAAGATCACGGCTATCACATCTCTGGCTAAACCGGCCTGTATCAATGATGTGCAGCGTTTGGCAGGCCGGATTGCAGCTTTAAGCCAGTTTATCAGCCGCCTTGGGGAGAAGGCTATTCCTTTGTACCATATGCTAAAGAAAATGGACGATTTCGTTTGGCGTGACGCGGCTGATAAAGTGTTTGAGGACTTGAAGAGACAGTTGGCTGAGCCGCCCATCCTTGCGGCTCTGGTTGATAAAGATCCCTTATTGCTATATGTGGCTGCTAATGCCCGGGCTGTTAGTGTGGCTATTGTGGTGGAGCGCAAGGAGGCCGGAAAGGAGTATCTGGTTCAACGGTCGGTTTATTACATCAGTGAGGTGCTTATTGAATCAAAGCAGAGGTACCCGCATTGGAAGAAGTTGGTGTATGGAGTTTTCATGGCAAGCCGGAAGCTCAAGCATTATTTTCAAGGTCATCCTATCACAGTGGTTAGTTCAACCCCTCTGGGAGATATCATCCAAAACAGAGAGGCGACTGCCCGGATTGCCAAGTGGCTATTGAGCTTGGACCTCACGGGATAAAATATACGCCTCGCACAACAATCAAATCACAAGCACTTGTGGATTTCATTAATGATTGGACAGAGTTGCAGGCACCGGAGGAGAAGCCAGACAACACGTACTAGACTATTCATTTTTATGGGTCCAGACAATTGGAGGGCTCGAGGGCTGGAGTCATATTAACTTCCCCACGAGGTGACAAGTTTTGTTATGTTCTCCGCTTAATGTTCCCTTGTACTAACAATGCAGCTGAATATGAGGCCTTGCTCCATGGCCTTCGGATGGCTAAGGAGATGAATTTAGGCCGAGTTAAGTGCTTCAGTAACTCGAACCTGGTGGCTGAGCAGGTATCTGACACTTGGGATTCTAAGGATCCACTCATGGCTACATATCGATGAGAGCTGGACATAGTGGCTGGTCATTTCAAGGGTTATCAAGTTGACCATATAGACCGGCGAAAGAATGAAGCGGCAGACGCTTTAAGTCGTCTAGGTTCTCAGCGTAAACCGGTGCCACCTAATGTCTTCCTCGTCGTACTTCATAATCCGTCAGTCAAGATTCCCACAGAGGAGGAGTTGGCTATTCCTGACCCAGAGGCCCAGTTGGTTGCAGCGCTTCATGTTATACTAGATTGGATAGTCCCATACCTGGCCTATATGAACCGGGGCAAGTTACCAGGTGATGAAACCTTGGCCCGACAGATAATCCGGCGATCCAAGTCAATGACCATTATCCATGGGGAGTTACATCATTACAGCGTGACAGGGGCGACTCAGCATTGTGTGTCTCCTCAAGAAGGTTGTGAGATTTTGCGAGAGATCCACGAAGGAGATTGTGGTCACCATGCCGGTTCAAAGTCCTTGGTGGCTAAGGCTTTTCATCACAGCTTCTATTGGTTGACGGCTCATGGTGATGCTGAGGATTTAGTAAAAAGGTGTGACGGTTGTCAGAAATTTGCATGCCGCGCTCATGTTCCGGCTCAGGAGTTGAGAATGATTCCAATCACTTGGCCGTTTGCAACTTGGGGGCTAGATATGGTTGGACCCTTTAAGAGGTCCAAGGACAAAAAGACCCACCTATTGGTGGCGGTTGATAAGTTTACCAAGTGGGTAGAGGCAGAGCCAGTCAGTAAGTGTGATGCAGCCACGATGGTCCAATTCATCAAAAAGGTGATATTCCGGTGTGGTTTTCCACACAGCATTATAACTGATAACGGTACTAATCTGTCCAAGGGTGCTATGGAGGAATTTTATCAACATGAGCACATCCGGCTTGATGTAGCATCAGTGGCCCACCCCCAGTCTAATGGTCAAACAGATAGGGCAAATCAAGAAATTTTGAGAGGTATTAAATCCCGGCTTATGGTTCCTTTAAAGCGGATGCGGGGTTGTTGGGTGGAGGAGTTACCTTCCGTATTATGGAGTATCAACACCACACCAAACAGATCTGCTGGTTACACGCCTTTCTTCATGGTTTACGGAGCGGACGCGGTTTTTCCTAGTGACATCCGTCATGACTCGCCCCGTGTGGCGGCTTACGTTGAAGCTGAGAATGAGAAAGCATGTCAGGACTCACTAGACCTGTTAGATGAGGAGCGTGATCTAGCAGCGGTGCGTTCGACGATTTATCAACAAGATCTCCGACGTTATCAAAGCCGCCGGGTTAGGACCAGAACTTTTCAAGAGGGCGATCTGGTGCTCCGGCTCATCCAGGATCAGACTGATATGCACAAGTTATCCCCACCTTGGGAAGGACCTTTTGTGGTCAGCAAAAATTTGCACAATGGATCATACTACCTTATTGATGTTCGAGAGCACAAAGACTCACGTAAATCGGAGGAGGATACCCAGCGGCCATGGAATATAGCTCTTCTTCGGCCTTATTATACTTGAGCCACAGGCTCTTCTTATGTACATACTCTATACCTACTATTAAAGGGAATAGGTATTCTTGGTTTGGTTTAGTCCTTTTCATTTGGTTAGAGTGCACGCTAAGCGATCTGGGCCAGATACTTGTACGTTGATGGGCCTTTCTTGGGCTTTTATAGAGACCGCGAATAATAATTAGGTCAAAATAAATCAATATTGTCGGAATTGATCACAGGAACTCCTATCTGGATGTTTTATGTAACAACCAACGACCTATACACCATTCACATTTACTAATCCTAACTCGTTCTAAATATATGAGTGGCAGCCCTCGTGTTTAGGGCGAGCTAATTAAAGGAAGGACTTGAGGTAAAAAAATAGAACATAATTTAAAAAAGATTTGTAGGCTTTAATGTGTTGGGCTACTAAATTAGAAAAGGAATAATTTGATTCCTGACTAAAACGGGTGAGGACGTCATGGTAACTAAAGGAAGAATTTTACTTAAATGGAATCGATGGAAGATTATGCCCGGCAAAGAAAATATAACACGACTAAATTGCATCATATTTTTTTATGTTCATTTTATAGAAGGATGATATGAGACAATATGCTTGAACAAAACATCATTTTTCCCGTTGCAACGCACGGGCATATGTGCTAGTTATGACAATGTATATATTATATAATAAACCAGAGCCTCAGCTAAATCGGGGTATATGTTGTTTTTTACATCGTGTGCGATTACATGGGGGCTTCTACTTATAAAACGGAGTTCTATTAACCTGGCTTATAAAGCCACACAGATATTGTGACGCCCTCGATTCAACCGTGCACTAATCATACACGCAAATGTGTACGATCAAGATCAAGGACCCACGGGAAGATATCACAAACAACTCTAGACACAAATTAAAATAATACAAGCTTTATATTACAAGCCAGGGGCCTCGAGGGCTCAAATACACAAGCTAGAATACACAAGAGTAAGCGGAAGCAACAATATCTGAGTACAGACATAAGTTAGACAAGTCTGCCTTAAGAAGGCTAGCACAAAAGCAACAACGATCGAAAAGGAAAAGCCTCCTGCCTGGGAGCCTCCTAACTACTCCAAGTCATTAGCGGCCGCCACGTAGTAGTTGGCACCCTCGGGGTAGTAGTAATCATCAGTGGTGTCGTCTGGCTCCTGGGATCCTTCATCTGGTCGCAACAATCGGGTATGGGTGAAAAGAGGTAGCAAAGCAGCCGTGAGTACTCATCCAAAGTACTCGCAAGACTTACATCAGATCTAAACTAAGTATGCATCTATATCAAAGGAAATGGGCTGTATCTGTGGACTAAACTGCGGAATGCTAGAAGAGAAGGGGAAAGCCTAGCTTATCGAAGACTAGCATCTTCAAGCATCTTGCAGCATCAGGAGATAAGAGTAGCATAAAGTAAAGTAGTAGAGTTATCAACCTCGGCCAGAGATCCTTTCTCGCCTCCCCGCGAGAAAGCAATACCAGAGCCATACTATCCATTTCTCATCACAATCCATTTCTCATCACAAGTATCCAGCTCTAGTTGTATCGACCGGGATACAACTCCAAGTGTCTGTTACCGTAGGACAGGCTATCGATAGATGTTTTCTTCCCTGCAGAGGTGCACCAACTTACCCACCATGCTCGATTAACTCTGGCCGGACACACTTTCCTGGGTCCTGCCCAGCCTCGGCCAAACAATACACCGCAACCCGACCTAGGCGTAATAGAGAGGTCAAGCACGCCGGACTAAACCTATGCCCCCAGGGGTCTTGGGCCATCGCCCCGAGAACTCCTGCACGTTGCGTGGTCGGCCGGTGAGTAGACCTAGCTACCTCCTTAAAAAGGCAGGAGCTTACCAGTCCAACCCGGAGTGCGCCGCTCAGTCGCTGATGTCTATTAAGCTTCGGCTGATGCATACGACGCAGAACGCCCATACAATGCCCACGTGATGTTTAGTGCTATCAGGCCAGAGGCCCCTCAAATCAAATATCCAAATCGTTGTGGATTAGGAACGCGCGGTAACGAGCAGAGACTCATGAAAGATGTGACCCCATCGCCCCGTCTAGAGTACTTGCGGCAAAGGCTAAGAATGCCCGGCCACGCCTCGTAAGTATCTCGCGGGCACCTTGCAGGTCAACCGGACTCCACATCACTCGCTATTAAGCTCGTGCGGGTACCCCTTAGGGCCGACCCCTCTTTAGTAACATGGTTCAGTGTAAAGTCATAGTAACCATAGTAACTCTGTGTCTAACACCAAGGGGGAAACCCGAGGAATCACCCCCTGTGAATTCCACTCGATGTAATCATCAAGATGAACGTAAGAGGATTCACCCTCGAGGTTCACACTTGAGGGGTTGCACGACAAATCCATATCGGAAGTGGTTAAGGAGGAAATCACCCTCGATGACCACGACCCAATAGCTACACTACAGAGGTCATATCGGGAGTGATGTAAGAGGTTCCACCCTTGGCACTCGATGGTAACTCTGCAGAGTCGTACAACTAGGGGTGTGATGTGCGGTGTCGGGGCCTAGACGTCGATCACGTTGATCAAGTCATCGAACATAAAGCGGGGCAACTGGGACAAGGTGGGGGTCATTGATGGATCTCTAACCAACCTATACTAAGCAGTTTAGGATAAGCAGGTAAGGTATGAAAGCAGGTAACAAAAACAGGCTATGCATCAGAGTAGGATCATACATAAAGCAGTAGCAGTTCTAATGCAAGCATGAGAGGGGAAGAAATGGGAGATATTGGAATGCTCAAGGAGGGTTTGCTTGCCTGGAAGCTCTGCTGAAAAGGAAGAAGTGTCGTCGATGTAGTCGATCACAGGGGCATCAGCAGCGGTCTCGGGGTCTACCAGAGAGAAGAGGGGGAAGAAACAGTAAATACAGAGCAAACAGATGCATCACTAAGCATTACATGACGACATGCAGAGCTAGGGTTGTCCTAACGCAGTACTACACGTTGCAGACAGAGGGGATAAACATTCGAGGATGAATCCCCGACGTTAGACGAATTCCGGACAGATGAAAGAGAGGGGACGGTTCCATGTTCAGCATGCTCGGGGCATGTGACAGGTGAATGGACTATGCATTAGGATTCATGGGATTTTTCTGAGCAACTTTCATATAGAAAACATTTTCATCGGAGTTACGGTTTAATTTCTACGAATTTTCAAAGTTTTAAACATTTTCTGGAATTAATTAAATTAACAGAAAAGAAAATATGACATCAGCATGATGTGCTGATGATGTCAGCAGTCAACAGACTTGCTGACCAGGTCAAACTAACCAGTGGGTCCTACATGTCATAGATAGAGGGCTAACAGTGGGTTATTTTAATTAAACGTGGTTAATTAGCAGCTGGGCCCCACATGTCAGTGACTATTTAGTTTAACTATTGATTTTAATTAGAAAAATGTTTTAGCTAAATTAATTATGCGGTGGGGCCCGCACGTCAACGCCACTGGGATGCCCAGTCAGCATGTTGACTGGGTCAACCCAGTCAATGGGGCCCTCAGGGCCTACGAGGCAGTGACCAGGGGAGTGGCCCCGGCCGGCCATGTCGGTGCTGGCTACCGGAGTTGCTCCGGCGAGCCTCCCGCGGCGGCGCACGTTGGGAGAGGGGTCGGGTTTCGCACACAAGGGGTTTCCGGGGGCGTAGCTAGATGCGTTCGACGCGGCTCGACGTCGCACGCAAGATGGAGGCGATGGCTGGGGCCGGGAACGACCGAAACGCCGCCGGCGACGAGAAGAAGCAGCGCCGGAGTTCGGGCTCGAGCGGGTGCGGTGTTAGAGCGCGCGAACGGCCAAACTAACTATCTAGGCGGGTGCTGCGCGATGCGGTGAAGCTAACGGGCATACGCCCATGACCAATTGGTCACTGGAGACTCGCCGGCGACGAGCTCCGCGGTGCTGCATTCAGGCATGCGTGGGGAAAGCAGCTCGGGGGCGCGCCAGAGTCAACAAGGAGAGGGAGAAGGATGAGGGGCTCACCGAGCGGCACACGGAGGCCAGTGACAGGCTTAGTAGCAGCAGGGGGGTCGCCGGAGAGGAGGAAGATGGCGTCGACCGTGGCGGATGGAGGTTGAAGACGGGATGATGGCGACGCTGATGGGGCTTCCCCACCTCATTCCGGTGAGGTAGTCGACGAAGGCATCGATGTCGCGCCTCCTAGACCTGCTGGTGAGGCGCGGGGTGGGCGGTGGCCGCAGCTACGGCACAGCCATGGCGACAGCGGCGCTCGGTTGAGGAGGGGAGGGGATCTGGAGAGCAAGGGAGAGCATGACGAGGGAGAGAGGGGGCAAGTGGGCGAGTGGGGAGGGAGCCCGAGGCGTCGGGGCTGCCCTTAGCCCCTCGCCGGCAACGTGATAGCGCGGGGCGCCGCGTCGGGTCCGGTGGGAAGGAGCTAGGGGTGGGGGGGCTCGGTCGCATCAACAGAGAGGAGAGGGATGACCGGGAAGGGGGAGCGGGTCGGCCTAGCTGGGTCGGCTAGCCGGGTGGGCCAAAGCCCAGGTGAGGCAGGGGCTTTCTCTCTCTCTCCTCTGATTTTCCTTTTCTTTTAGTTTTTTCTTTTTTATTTTTAGCAGCTTTTGCATTTTCTTTTTAGCCGAAAATGACTTCGCAAAATTATGCCACTGGCCAAAACAATTTCAAATAATTAAAGTGCACTGCCACAAAAAGGTTGGGAGGCTTTTGGAATAGTTGCCAATTTTATAAATTAAAAAGGGCATTTAATTTATTGCTTAGGTCACTGTTTTAGGTAGTTTAGGCCACTAAAACCCTTTGCAAAAATGTTGGTTCACCACCAATATTAGTTGTGGAATATTTGGCACATGATGAACATTTTTGTTTTCTTGTTTGAGAAATTTTGAATTTCACTTAGCATTTGAATTTGCATTCAAAGGGGAAGTTGAAAGAAACATGAGATAATAATGATCAGGCTTATGTTTAGCAAAAAGGTTAACTTAACCCCAGAGGTTACTGTAGCATCCTTACACCGGGGTGTTACAGATATAAAGGAAATCACTAGGGGGCTTTGTCGTATTCGAACCATAGCTACACCTCTTGATCGGCTTCAGGCCAAACTGGGAAATCACTAGGGGGCTTGGTTGTATTTACACCATAGCTACACCTCTTGATAGGTTTAAAGCCAAAAAGGAAATTATGTGGAATCAAAGAGAGTCTATTGCAAAAAGCACAACTCAGACATAGGTACCCACTGAGCATAGCTCAAATATTACTTGGGGGCTCCTTGCTTCTCAAAGAACAACGAGCTTGCGCCCTTGTAATAGGCTATCAAGCCAGGCTTGGAACCCAGGTGTATTCACCTAAAACCCCGGGTTATCCTGCCTCTTTAAGTAAGCCACTCCGTCCAAGTAAATCTGGTATGACCCATCGAACGTTTGACAAGTCAATCTCATAGGCCCTGAACTTGTCAAAGTTAAAACAATGATTGGTTAAAGATTGAGGTCCATCTTAAAAGGCTTTGAAAAATGGTTTAACTTAGCAGCCTGGCAGCCCATGAAAAGCCTTGCATATTTTTTGTATTTGTTGCAAATGTTTTAACCTTTTTGATAAAGGGATTTATGAATATTTTATGATAAACCGGTGTTTATTACAACCCGGCATGATTTTCAACGCTCAGTTGTCAGTACATGATCAGTTCTAAACATGATGACATGATATAACTATACGATGTGTCTATTAAAGTGGTTGGCATGCCATAAATCAAAAACATGCCGTCGATGGAAACATGATGGCATGATATAATTCACGGATAGAATGCCATAATTTAAATATGATGACTATGTAAACATGATGAGATGATATAACTATATTATGTCTTTAGAAAATGGGTTGGCATGCCATAATTCAGATACATGCTATCTATGTAAACATCATGGCATGACATAATTCAAATATATGATTTATATACTAAGGAAGTGAGCAGAGGGCAATCACATATATGATGTGTCAACTAAGGAGATGGCATTCAATATTGTGTATATGATGTAAAAACTAAGCATTGCAATACAACATATGCATTATATGAGTAATATAACCCTGCCAAGCTTGAGCGTACACCTTAGGGGGATAATAGGACTAGTCATCTGCCTCTGAATCCTCCTCTGAAGAGCTATCTGTAACCAGCAAGATATCTGCTTCAGCAGGTAGCATTGTCTGCTGTGAAGACCTTGTTTTCACTCCAGATTTCCCCATCACCAATTCAAATGGCTGATGCACAGGAAGAGCAGTTGAATATACAAACATTGTCGACAAAAGCAATGAGAAATACAAAAAAGGACGGCATGATATAATTCACATATATGGCACTTGCCTAAACAACATGGGATTGCATAATTCACATATATAATGCCTTGCAACAAGATAACATTGCATAATTCACATATATAATGTCTTGCAACCAGATGGCATTGCATAATTCACATATATGGTAGTTAGACACTAAACAGGTGGCATTCACACAAAGCATGTCTAAACTAAGAAAATGACATAGCAATGCAAGATACCATACGCACGACATGAGCAACATAACCCTGCCAAGTTAGGGCATGCACCTCGGGGGGGATATGACTGGTCATCTGTCTCTGAATCCTCCTCCGAGGAGCTATCAGGAACCAGCAAGTCATGCGCTCCGTCAGATAGCATTGTCTGCTCTAAAGACCTTGTTTCCACTCCAGATTTTTCCATGACCGTGCCAAAT
Source organism: Triticum aestivum (assembly GCF_018294505.1). Taxonomy (NCBI): domain Eukaryota; kingdom Viridiplantae; phylum Streptophyta; class Magnoliopsida; order Poales; family Poaceae; genus Triticum; species Triticum aestivum. Next base: position 107,550,369 of record NC_057803.1, read on the forward strand.
GGCTGATGCACATGAAGAGTAATTGAATATACTAAAATTGTTGACAAATTTAACACGTAATAAAAAATGATGGCATGATATAATTCACATATAAGATGACTGGCTAACCAGGGTGGCATTGGAAAATTCACATATATGATGCCTGGCTAGACAAGATGGCATTGCATGATTCACATATACGATAAAGAAACTAAACAGATGCCATTGACATAAAGCATGTCTAAACTAAGCATATTACATCTTTAATGTATACAGTAAGCAATGCAAGGCACCATATGCATGATATTACCAACATCAGCATGCCAAGCTAGAGCAAAGACCTCATGGGGTAAATAGGAGTGGTCTTCTCCTTCTGAATCCCCCTCACAACAGTTATCTTCCTCTTGATTACAATCTGAAATGGGTGGAGGGGGGGCTGCCTTTGCACCCACCATGGAACGACGTCTGCATGAAATTTTATTGCCACACAAGGCTCGTCTCTTTTGCTCTACATGATCAGTTCCATTGTGTACAATAACTGGCATGCATAGGAATAAAACATAGTGAGATTATGTAAGGAGTGCATGCGCAAATCCAGAGTGATGGTAGCAAACTGTGGATAGACCCAAAACCAATGATAGTAGGTAGATAATAGCTTTAGTTAAAAATATAGATAATGGCTCCATTAATGTTTGTTTGCACCCAACATGAAACTCATAGTAGAAACCGGAGATTAACCAGATAGTAGACAGATAGTACTGATTGCGGCCCCAATATGTACACCACAACCATTTAAAAACTCAAGTTTCAACATTAGTTTGGACCTGACTCGGAGTCTAATAGGTGAACACGACGATAATGTAGCATGTCATCATATTAAGAGATGCATAACGTAAGTAGACACGGAAGAGTGCGACCTCTCTTGCGGACCCGTGTAGTCCTCAAGGTCATCTGCTCAGTTGATGATGGTAATGCAGTAGCCATGGCTGCCGGCGGCGGGGAAGAAGATCTGAGGCGGCGAAAGACAGTTTGGAGAGCGGATCCCTGCTGTGGTGAACCCTTCCGTCGTTGGAGCAGCTGATCTAGGGTGGAACACAGCGCCGCAGGAGCAGGACAAACCACACAAGGTTTTCTTTGACACATATCTGTAACAGAAGTAATTGAGTAAGGGCTTGTTTGAATTTAAGGATTCTAACAATGCAGGGATAGGAAATAGACAGGAATAGGATAGGAATGCACGTGCAAAACAGAGAATTTAAAAACACAGGATTTCTGCCAATATAGGTGTTTGATTACAACAATTGGAAGATCACAGGATGCAAAAAAGCATGGTGAGATTAAGTCAAACCACAAGAAAATGTACGGTTATAGTGCTATTATGCTACTATCTCTTAGTATTGTGCTTGATGAATAGGAATATGAAAAGGAGGAGAAGTGGAAATTAGAATTCCTATGGTTTTTCTTTCAAGGAGACACTAAAGGAACAAATCCTACAGTTTTCCTTTGCTCCATTCCTTTGCACCAAATTCATGAAAAGTAGTACCATAGGAAACTTTCCAATTCCGATGTTTTTCATTCACTTTTCTTTCAAGCACTGGCGATTCTAGTATCCAGGCTTGAGCAAGGAAAATCCTACACTAAAAAAATGTTTTTTGTGCTACTTCTATTACTTTGGACCCAGGCCATAGCCATACAAGTTCAACTCCCAGGCCCATCGACAAATGCACAGCTCAAACGCACAGAGATAAATAATGATGGCATTCAAGAGAGTCCATCACGGATAGCTAAGTTGCCTGGTACCTCACTGCTTGTCATATAGTAGGATAAAATAATCGTATTTCCCGTTACTATGAGTGCTCAGTGGACAATATATATAACATGTAGAGTAAAAAAGAGATGCAAAAAGTGTACAACCTCTTTGGCGAAGCCATGTCGATCTCAGCGTGATTGGGTTGGCCGGTGAGGATGCTCCGGCTGACTTGGCTGTCGGAGGAGGGGAAGAAGATCTTAGGCGTCTGGAGATGGAGCCCGAGGTACTTCTCCGCTGTGATGGAGGGTTTTGTCGTTGGAGCAGCTCCGGTGAGTTGTACGACGCTGAGGCTGAAGCAGGACAAGAGAGACAACGAACAACGTTAACCTGAGTGGAATTCTAATAGCATCTCCAATACATGACGTAAAATACATAACCACAAAGTGCTAGATGTAAAATAAATCAGCCGCTCATCTCTGAACTTAACTGTCGAAACTGAATTTAACTGTCGAAACTGAACTTAACTGTTGAAACTAAACTTAACTGTCGAAACTGAATTTTGTTGTCGAAACTGAACGCACTAGCAAGGTGAGGCTACACGTCGGTCAACTGACTTTTTCATCTCTGGTCAGTCGATTTGGCAGCCGTTGGATACGAAATCAAGGGCATGCGGTTCATCTTCAACCTCCACCCCCCCTGAGCCGGCCAAAAAGCTGCCCCCCGCCGCCCGAGGCCGGCGGTGCGCCGCCCCGCCCGCCCC